>NC_132793.1:4805000-5501666 GCF_048418805.1 Vulpes vulpes | reverse complement strand
CTGATAAGGAAAGCCATTTAACAAGTCTCCCTCCTCTGACCCTTCCTCAGGACCGCACCCTGCTCCCCACCATTCTCAGGGCAGCCCCACCATCATCCGATCACCCCTGCCCCCGCACCATAGCTTAGAACTGCAAAGGCTTCCAAATTTGTTTTGGTTGAAGTTGAAACTCAAGGTACGACTCTCCGGAGGACTCCTGATCTTGCTCACCTTGCCGGCCCCACCCTCCCCTTGTCCCAGACACCATGGCCTCTCTCTCCCCTCAAAGGAGCCCCGCTGCCACCCCCACCCAGCCTAGGCCTCGAGGGTGGACCATGGCTGAGCTCTCTCCATTGGACCCCAGCCCCTAGAGTCAGCCCAGAAAGGGTTTCCAATGCAAATTAAGGGATTCAGTTGGATTTTTGTTAGGGAGCATTTCAGACCCTTTCAAAAAGCCTAAAAAAAGAATGGGTCCACTTGCCAGTACGGGATCCCACCAAAACCCCCTGCACGTGAGCTTCAGGGCCACAAAAATCCATCCAGGGGCCCCTGGGGCCAGGGAACCCTGCTCTGAAATCTTCACTCTCCACAGCAACCATTCCTTTCTTCTCCTTCCAAAAAAAAAAAAAAAAAAGAACAAAAATTTAAAAACTGGCTACACGAAACCAAGGACGCTGGTTAGAAGGTTCATCTGGGGGTGGGGGCTGCTCAGCCACCTGGACACCAGATTTCTAACCACCGCCGTGCACCTGCCCGTGAGCCTCTCCGGGCCAGCCCCGGGCCCAGGAGCCGGCAGGGCCGAAGAGCTGAGCCAGCGGGCTCCTTCCTGCTGCAGACCTCCCCGGCCTCGCCGCCCACCCAGGGCCCGGAGACGGCGCGTGGGCAGGCCGAGTAAAGCCCTCGGCAAACGTGCGGACGGGCTTCCTACGGCTGCTTCAGCGGATTAGCACAAGCACGGCGGCTGGAAACACCACCAAGTTACAATCTTCTAGCTCTGTAGTCCCAAAGTCTGACACAGGCTAAATTCACGGCGTCGGTGGGGCCGTGTCCCTTCTGGAGGCTCCGAGGGAAATCTGTTCCTTTGTCCCTTCCAGCTTCTAAAAGTCACCCGTGTTCTCCGCTTGTGCCCTGTACCTTGTCAGCTTGTGCCCTGTACCCCGCCTCCACCTTCAAAGCCAGCGACATCTCCCCTCTCTGCCCGCCTCTGGACTCCCACCTGTCCAACCCCATCGAAGAGGGCTTCTCCCCCCTTGAGGACCCCTGTGATTACAGTGTGATGTGGGCCCCCCTGGGCCGTCCAGACCGACCCTATTTTCAGGTCAGATGATAGCAACCCTCATTCTGTTGGAACCCTTGGTCCCCTTTGCCATGTAGTCACCAGTTCCAGGGACTAAGACAGGGACACCTGGGGACCGGAGGGCTCACCCCTCAGACAGCAGCACAGCTGGCCAATGTGAGGGGACAGGGCAGGTGGGCTTTCAGCCGCCGGGCTCCTAGCATCTGGGTGGTCATTTCTGCAGTCCGCTGGGAAATTGGTTTGCTGGTGAAGTTCATTTGTTTGCAACTTTCTTTTTGGTCTGGGGGAGAATCGAAGTGCATCTTTGCAGAGGCAGCACTCAACGTGCTGGAGAACATGGCACAGGCCAGGGTGTGGGCATGGAGGCCTCAGGTGTCCACAGTGCTAGAGGCTGGTCTGGGCCAGCCCAGTCCCCAAACTCATCCCAGCCTCCCCAGGCCACCAGATGCCAACACCAGAGGCCTGGTCAGCCCGGAGGTTAAGAGGACCCAGCCAACCCCTGATGCTGGCACAAAGGTGGGCCCAAGCGGGGCTCTGCAAATGCCTGGTGAATTGTCAGAAGACATTTAACAGGATCGCTGGGGATGCCAGAGCCCACCAAGTACAGGCAGGTGCCTCCTGGCAAAACCAAAAGGGCTCTAATCCCAGGACTGCCACCTACTTGCTTTGTTGACTTGGAAAAGTTACCTACGCTCTCTGAGCCTCACTTTTGGGGAGGCCACCCTCCCCCGAGCCTCAAGAACCACAGAGCACCATGCACCCTACAAGTACCTAAACGTCTCAATCCCTGGAAGTTTCCTTGGAGGAACGCACCGACAAACATTTTCTATTAATCTTAGAATTGCTTGCTATATAAATTCTACCTTTATTTTTAAGTTGTTTTTACTTATAATAATGCAACATGATGACGAACCGAAAAGTATTCCCACAAAATACACCAAAAAGTCTAGTGCTTTTTTTTTAACCTATAATAACAAGACATTTCAGATAAACCTGAAAGCATCCCAAATAATACACAAAAAACCCCACCACCACGCCCTCATATTTAACAAGTACTAAAATATTTTTCACTCTAAGAACAAAAATGAAAAACACAGCAAGCAAACTCCCCTCATGTCTCCTCCTCTTCACTCCCAAGAGCAGCGGACAGCGGTGCCGTGTTCCGCTCCCCGCCTTTCGAGCTTTCTTTCAGGTATTTGTGGCCATCAATTCGTCTACCTGGGAATTCACACAACTGGCATCTTGTCATACCGATGCTTTGCTACACGCACTTCTCACTGAACTTTCTACTTTTATACGGTGAAGGCGGTGAGCTCGGCGCAGGATGGGATTTTGTGGGGTTGGCTTCCTGCCGTGTCAGCTGGGGGATCATTGGCCGAGCGGAGTCACAGCCCTATGGGGGTCCTGCTGGGGCCCGTGGGGTCCCCGGGTCCGCACATCAGCTCCCGCCCCGCCCTGCACATACCTGCGACGTTGGCCACCCGCAGGGCTTCCTGGTTCTTGGGCGTCTTGGAGCGGTTCTGGCTGCGCTGCTTGCCGCCCGTGGAGCGCGTGCTGCGGAGGTGGACTTCCGTGGCCTTGAAGAAGGCCACCATGAAGGGCTGCTTGTTCTGGGGCCCGTGCCGCCCGATCAGGCCTGCCAACTTGGGGTTGATGCTCTGCCCTAGACCGGAAGCAGCCAAACGCACAGATGGATTACGGGAGAAGCGGTTAGCCGGGGGGGGGGGGGGGGGGGGGGGGGGGGCTGCGGGGACACGAGCTCGTGGTTCATCCCTGCATCTGCCGCGCTCCCGCCAGCGAGGCCTGCTTCGGCATCTACCCTGGGCCAGGTTGTTCAGGAGCTCGGAGCACAGCAGGGAGACCCATGGAGAAAAGCTCCTGTCCCCCGGGGTGTGCGTGCAGCCAGGGCAGGTGGGCCGCCCTGGTGACAGGTGTGCAGGGAGAGAAGCAGGGGGCAGAGAGGGTCAGCTGAGGTCTGCAGGACTCGGGCTGGAAGTTCCACCTACAACCCGTTGTCCAAAGCGGGTCATGCGATCCACCCAATATCAAGAAGTGGGGGAGCCCCGCTTACGAGGGGTGGGAGGTGGGGATGTTGAAGCAGCAGCAGAGACCGGCTGCCTGGTTGGAGCACAGGCTGGGGGGAAGTGGGGAAGGAGGAGGGCTCCACGGGACAAATCATGGGGGACCTCGGGGAGCACAGATAACAGACGGTCATGTGGGCAACAGCACGCGCTCTGCTTTATTCTGTTTATGGAGTCAAAGTGTCACATGCAAATCCATGTCCCCCCAGAACCTCAGGACGTGATGTTATTTGAAAAGAGCCCCTTTGTAGATATAATTAGTTACGAGAAGGTCATACAGGACTTGGGGGTGGTGGTGGCACCAACCCAATGACCAGTGTCCTTAGAGGAAGCCGCCCACACGCATGCACACCGATACACACCGAGGGGGCCAACGGACGCCAAACTCCAGTGGGGCTGGGAGAGGCAAGGAAGGACTCATTCCTCGAGCTTTCGGAAGGGGTAGAGCCCTGGGACTTCTCCAGCCCTCGGGAGGACGGAGGCCTGCTGCTGTGAGCCTCCCGGGGGGGCCTTTGTAGCTGCCCTGGGGGGGGGGGGGCACTGAGATGGCTGCCTGAAGTGGCAAACGGTGGGGTGAGCTGCTGAGCAGCAGGCGCCCCGGGCGGACAGTGACGGAGCACCCCAGGCGCCCCAGGGCCGGGGGAGGCCAATGGGCATCCCGGGAGAGGAACAGGGCGGGCCCCGGGTGGCGGGGAGTGGAGCTGGCCGGAGACAGATCCTCGGTGCTTCGTTTTTCAAATCCGTCCTAGGAAATTATTTTTTTTTAAGATTTTATTTATTTATTCATGAGAGACACAGAGAGAGAGAGAGAGAGAGAGAGAGGCCGAGGCACAGGCAGAGGGAGAAGCAGGCTCTGTGCAGGGAGCCTAATGCAGGACTCGATCCCAGGACCCCAGGATCACACCCCAGGCTGAAGGCAGGTGCTAAACCGCTGAGCCACCCGGGCTGCCCCATCCTAGGCATCAATTTATGTCGAATGTTTGTTTTGAGAGAATTACAGATTCATAGGAAGCTGCAGAAGAAAGTGTAGAGGGACTGGCCTAGCTGCACCTGGCGATCACGCAACAGACCTGGGTACAGGTACATCCCGGGCTGGGAGGCAACAGGCCCCGGACCCACTTTGGGAGAAAACGCTGGCAGAATTTGTTAAGGGGCTGGACAGAGAGGGTGTGAGGAGGTGCAGAGTCACACCTGACCTTCACGCTCTGGGCCTGAGCACCTGGAAGAAGGCAGGTGGGGAAACTGAGGCAGGGATAGGGGCGGGGTGGAGAGAATGAACTGGGGAGGGGAGGGCGGAAGACAGAATGCAGGGTGGTTTAGTGGCCGCTGTTTGCCACGTCCACCTGTCCCGAGGGAAGCTGGCAGGTGGGCAGCCTGGGTGCGGCCCTGGATCCAGAGGGAGACGGACCCGGCACCAGACGTGCTCTGGCCTGGCGCCCACCTTCCCGGGTTCAAGTCCTGCCTCTGCCACTCAACACACAGACGCTTCTCAGAGCAGAGCTCTGCACGTCCGAAGCGCCGGATAAACGCTGGCTCGGGGCAGCGGGCGGGGTCCCCCGGGGGAGCTCACAGCGGACAGCGTGTAGCTGGACGAGCCACACGAGGGCTGAGCCCGGGCACCCCGACGCCCCCTACGCTGAGAGGTCAGGGGTTGCACCGGGGAGCCCAGTTAGGGAGGACCTGGGAAGATCGGGAAGGTGCTTGGGGAGGAGGAAGGAGGACCCCCGGAGGATGTGGGGCCCTAGAGACGGCGAGGAGGAAGCAGACGCAGCCAGCCCCGCGTCCTGTGCTCCGCGGCTGGGGGGCGGGCCGGGAGCCGAGGACAGCCCGGCCGCTCGGGCCGACGGCCAACGTGCAGTTAACGTCACGCGCGTGGTGATGAGAATTCCGAAGAAAGATGAGGCAAGAGACAGGGAGGAAGCCTGTCTCACTCACGAGAGCGCAGCTCAGAGACGCCCAACAGGCTGCCCACGGACGCCCAGCTCGGAAGGGAGGACAGAGCAGAATTTGAACCCAGGCCGCGTCACTGTGACACAGAGGCGCGACCCCAAGTGAGGTGAGGGGGTCAGAGGCCAACGAACACGGTGCTCTGGGAGGCCCCGGGCCGCCCGTCCACATCTGGAATCAACTTCACCTGGAGCCCCCCACCCCCCCCCAGGCCCCGACAGGCCCAGGTCAGGAAACCCAGCCTCCCGGGACCTCATCGGCACCACGGGGTTCGCTTTGGTTTTTTAACAGCTAATGTTTAAGAGCGCAAACTTCCTCCATCCACCACGGCTTCACCTTCACCCCCTTGAACGTTCTCGGCTTGCCTGCATTCTTCAGCAAGGGTTTCCTCGAGTTCATGCATTTATAATTCGAACGATTCTATAAAAGAAGCCATTAAAGCTGAGCCCCTAGGAATTGTATCTTGCCCCCACCCCCACCTGGAAGGCTTTTAGGGCAAAATAAAAATGCCTGGCCCGAAAACCTGATGCTGTTCCAGATACAGTAAAGTCACGTGCTGCGAGGGCTCCGTGCAGCCCGGCAGGCGGGGGTCGGGCCTGCTCTCGCAGCTGCTCGCGCAGCCGGGTCCAGGGACCCAGGGACCCACAGCCTTGGCTGACGATGGGCGGACGGGGTGGGGGTAAAGGAAGGGAACTTCAGGGGGTTTAAACTCACATCTGCCGCCGCCCACCCTGTATGGGCCAGCAGAGGTCAAGTTGGATGCTGGGGCCTCCACGGCCTCATCTGTAAAATGGGGATGATGCCACGTGTCTCACCCGTGCCCCCGTTCCCTGGCACCTCGCTCAATTTTCATTGTGGCCTCTGTGCCTTAGGGGACCCCACTCTGGCCACAGGGTCTAACGGACAAGAACTAACCCTCCAGCTGCAGTGACTGGCTGGACGGGCACGTGACCCAATGCAGCCAATGAATGGAAGAGAGGTTCCCTGGATGTTCAGCCTTCAAAAGCAACCTTCTCTCTCCCTGGACAAGACGGAGGGAGGAGGAGTGGACGGAGCCCCAGAAATGGCCACCAACTGGAGACCACGAGGGTTACATTTTCAAATGGGGCTGATTCCTTCAAATGGAAGGAAGAGCAGAGACAGACACGGCATCGCTGGTGACATCACTGAGCCACTGGATCAAACCAGTCCTGAAGCTCGTTTCTTGCCCCAACCACCGAGATGAACAAACCCCCGTGACTGTTTAGTCTAAGCTGCACGCACGTGTGCGCAGTTCCTCATAACAGGGACGGCACTGTGACCGCTGTTTCATATAAATCCGGCCTTTACGCAACACACTGTGGACGTCTTTCCACATCAGGGAAACACACTGACCTCATCCCTCGTGGCCACAGAGGAGCCTTGCATCTGGAATGGCCTTTACCTCATCCTCTCCCACCGATGGACATTTAGGTCATGTGTCGGCTTGAGCGACACCCTGTTATCGATCCATTGGTTCATTTGGTGACTACCGATGGACACCTACCGTGTGCTGGGCTCGGAGCCAGGTGCAGGTGCAGGTGCAGCAGTGAGCCAGGGCCCCCCCAAGGGCCCCCAGGGAAGGAGATGGGCTCGGGGATGCCGAGTATCATGTCTGATGGTGGTGATGGCCACGAGGCAACAAGGGCCGGGTCGGGGGGCAGGGACAAGGGAGACTGGTCAGGGAAGGCTTCCTAGCCACAGGAGTCCCGGGGAGGAAGGTCCCCACGGAAGGAAGGGCAGATGCCAAGACCAGGAGACAGGAACACATGCGGCGTGTTGGAAGAACGGGGCAGGGGGACCAGAAAGGGGGGGGTGATAAGACTGGGTCCCTGGGGGCCTTTGTGGGGGCCCTGGATCACATTCTAGGTATGACGGCAGCCTCAGAGGGTCTGCAGAGAGGGACAGGGCCAGATTCCAGGCTGAGAGGCCCACATGACCTGGCGTGTGAGGCAAACGAGGTCCCTCCCACCACACTCTCCCCCAGAGCCCCGCACTTTGGGTGGCCTCTCTGGGTCCTGAACGTATTTTGCCGCCCTCCCACAGCCCAGGGATTCAGGGCAGGGTGGCCACCTCCACCCACCACCCCAGCACAGGGCAGGGCTCTAAGACTGGCCAAAGCACCTTCACCGAACAGACAGTGGCGACACAGTGGCTCATCCCCAGCACCTGGCACTCGGGTGTCGGGGGCACTAGAGGATGTGCAGAGGGGTCCCCGGAGCACCCTCACCAAGAGTCCTGACAACCAAAACTGTCTCCACGCACCACTTAGTGTCCCCTGGGAGGCCATGTGTCCCAGGTGGAGAGCCAGGGCTCTACACATACCCTCCCCTAAAGCGATCACCGGTCCTGGACGGACCCACGAAGGAAAGTCCTTGCAGTCAGGTTTTCAATGCAAAACGCTAGAGACAATGTGGCATTTTTATCAAGACAACGAATGGACCAGACACCTAAATAATTCATTCATCTTCATTCATCTCTTTACAAAATATTCATGGTGCACAGGCCAGGGCCCAGGACTACTCTGTACCCTGGAGGTTACAACCAGAACGATACAGGCCCAGGCCCCGCCAGGCCCCGGGAAGAAAGCGCAGAACAAGACAGAGCGACGTCACATCTGGGAGAAAAGACATTTAAATAAAGCCTATGCCAATACATGCGAGTACGTACATGCGTATGGTTTATTTTTGCTTTAATACCCCCAAAAAGGGCCGAGAAGGGTTTTAGTGAAGGAGAAGACATGTGGGTTGTCTGGGAGAATTCCATCGCATTTTATGGTATCACAGGATATTGGCTTTACTTAGCGCGTGCAAGGGCAAGTATCTGTGTCGAGAGTTTGTATCTAAACGTCCGGGACGAGTATCACCGAATAGGGAGCCAGGCCACACGCATTTGGCAGAGGGGTCGAGGTGGGAGAAGCTAACAGATCATGGCAAGGAGGAACACGAAACGTAATACTTTAACCGTAACTTCTGTATCTCCAGGGAAGTTGGGAAAGATCTACAGTCTAAGCTAAGAGTTAACAGGTTAAAAACAACCGAAACCAAAAACCTCACCTGAAGACTTGCCCAAGAACAGGGTTGCCAGACTTTGCAAGTAAAAATACAGGATGCCTGGTTAAACCTGTGTCTCAGAGCAATGAATAAGGTTGGCAGCGTGTGGGGTGTACTTACACTTAGTAATTACTTGTTTACCTGAAATTCAAACCTCACTGGGGGTCCTGTATTTTAACCTGCCAAGAGGTGCTCCTCAAGCCAGGAGAGAAAGGTCTTCCCGATGGATCATCAGCACTGATCCCCCTGCTGGCTGCAGCAAAACGTGATGGTCCGGGCATCAGGCCCACCCGGGAGGCAGGTAAGGGGGCCCAGGGCGATGGCTTCACTGGTTTCTCCTTCTTTAGTAGAACACACGGTGGGCCTCTTGGAGGGATAGATTTTACCTCTGTTTTTATTTTATTTTATTTTAATTTTTAAACGAGCATATACAGATGTGTATACAGATGTGAGTCTTCACGAACGTATAGACTGATGTGATCACCACCTCCATCAAGACGCAGAACGGCTCCAGCACCCCCAGAACTCCCTTGAGCCGCCTGTTACCTCAGTGCATCGAAACTGGAGATGCCTCTGCTTCCCAGGGACACGTGTCAATGTCCAGAGACATTTTTGGGAGATTTACAACTCGAGGGAGGGGCATCTCCATCTAGCGAGTAGAGGCCAGGGATGGTGCTAATCATCCTACGATGCTCAGGATGACCCAACAGGGAATGAGCCAGCCCCAGCGGTTCAACAGTGCCGGGGTAGAGAAACTCTACCTTGTAGACCTGCTCTTGGTCCACTCCCGGCCTCTGGCAACTACTGATCCGTTCTCACCCCCATAGCTTTGCATTTTCTCAATATCTCATGTATGTGGACTCCCACTGTCTTCCGCTTCAGCTTACTGCAACCTGGATGTCTCTGAGATTCGCCTCTGGGGTCGCAGGTTCCAGCAGCCCGTTTCCTGGTTGCTGACTACCCTTCTGTAGTACGGATTTGATCCGGTCGCTGAGTAGTAGTGCGCAGTGTGATCTGACCTGGCTCGTTGATCCATTCAGCTGGTGGAGGACACCTGGGTTGCTTCCAGTTCGGACGGTCATGAACATGAGGCACAGTGACCACCAGGTTTTGCGTGAACCTGTTCCCCTTGCTGTGATGGAAAGCGGAAGTGAAATCCTTCGTGCTGCTTATTTCCACAGCCTTTGCACACTCCAGGTGCCCGCCTGTTCCCGAATCACCACACCTGCTGTCTGTAGAGGCCGGCAAAGCTGTCTGAGCAAGACTCTGCTCCACTCCGGAGCTGAGCGGAGAACGCCCAACCCCAGGAGTGCTCAGGGAGGCAGAAGCGGCTGGTTGCGGACGCATGCGCCATGCCCAGCCCCTTTGTCCCTGGCCCTCCTCCACACAAGGAGGCTGCAAACAGACCCTTCCCAGTCCCCCTGCAGCTCCTTCTAGGATGGGCGCTACAGGCTTCTCAGAGATGTCCTCCTCCCCCAAAAAGGCAGGCGGACGGAAAGAGCCTTGATCTAGCTCCCCAGCTTCCTTCTTCCATGCTTGGGGATGTGGAGGCCAGCATCTTGCCAAACGTGATGTGATGAGTCCCAGGACACAATGGGAGGCCAGGAGGGAAAAAAAAAAAAATCTTGACTGTTGTTGATTCTGTAACCCAGGGATTGGCAGGCGACACCCTGCAGGCCAAATCCATTCTGTTTTTGCAAATAAAGTTTTACAGGATGCCACCCTGCACACTGTGCACACGTTTACCACCTGCTTTCACGCTCTAATGCCACAGCTGAGGAGCTGTGCGAGAGAAGCCTGACCCACCAAGCCTAGAACGCTTGCTGACACTTTATAGGGAAGTGTGCTGACCTCTGCCCTAACCGACCCCGGACCCACATACCTCCACACCTGTAAAGGAAACCATAATCGCCCCGAGATAAGACGCTTTTATTGTCTATCACTTGCCGATGAAAGTATTGCTGGCAGAGTGGGTTCTAGCCACTGCTGGCTCACGACAAAGATGAGAAGTGACCGTTACTGAGCGTTTGCTCCGAGCCAGGCTGCGCTGAGGCCATTCCATGTGCGGCTGCTCCTGACCCCACACTTACAGACGGGGAAGCTGGCTCGGAGCTATGGACATAACCACTTAACCATCGCTGAGTCCAGGTGGATTGAAACACAGGAAGGGAAAGGTTCCCGGGGCATGGATGTGGCTGACTACAGAGCCTCCAGGGAGGGACTCCCCGAGGTGTGAGGAGGAAGGTCTTCCAAGAGGTGAGCGGCCCGCGGTGTGGCTGGGGACTCTGGGGGCGGAGGGCGAGCCGGTACCTCGGGCCACCGCTGGCGGGCCCTGGAGCACAGTGAGCAGAATCGGCATGCCCAGCCCAGGGGGCTCCCCAGGAACAGGCATGGAGCCCAGATGGGGCCCCTCAGGAGAGGAGAGCACAGCCCAATCAGGGAAGGCGACATCTCTGTTTCTTGGGGCTTGTTTATTTTCCAGGCCCCGAGCCGCTGGCTCCCCCATGGAGGCCCGGAGCACAAGAATGCACTTTGCTGAGTGTGCAAAACACATACATTGCAGCCACCTGTCTCGATGCTACAAGGCTCAAGTGACAAGTGACAATGGAGTTAACGCTCGGGGCATCTGCTTGGCCCCAGTGACCCCGTGCTGTCCCAGCCGCAGTGGCCCACCCAGCCCTGAAGGACCCATCCCAGCCTCTGGGTCATCATCAAGGCCTCCTCTTTTCTCTCGCTCGGCTTCTGGACAAACAGGATGTGAAGCAATCGCAAGGGCGAAGGCACCTTGGAGCCAGCTGCGCCGTGGGCGGGATCCCTCGCCAACCTCGGCTTTACGGGGCTTAGTCTCCCCAGCTGCCGTGGGCGAGTGGCTCACCTCCCAGGCCCGTCCCAGCCGCTGCAGCCCAGCCTCGCGCTGGCACAGCATCCGCCCTCGATCCTTTAAATGCCTCACAATCCCATTCAATCCCATCTGGGATGATCAAGAGACGGACACGTGCTCTCGCGCCCGAGGAGAGAAGCCCGAGGCTCCCTCTGCGCCCAGACGTCCAGAACACACGTGTCCGACTTCAGGAAGCAGACACAGGGTGGGTGGGAGGAGACGGGGCCCTCCCGGTCTGCGAGCAGCAGCCCGACGCAGGAAGGCGTGAGGTGGGCCAATGAGGCCGCCGGCTTGTCCTCTTGGGTCGGAGAGGTAGGGCTTTTCGACTCTGATTGATTTCTTCTCTGGACAAAGGAGAGGAGGGGGACCCTATAAACTAGGACAAGATGCTGAAGCCCTTCTCTGGGGGACAAACGACCACATCTGCAAGGGCAAAAGTGTCTCCAGCCCAAAGCGGTGTCTTCATCTCCCTGTAGCTTTGGGACAGAAGGTGACACCAGGAAAACCATGAATGTTGATCTGGGGAGCAGCTGGAAGCCCTTGTGAGGACCCCAGAACTTGTCTTCACAGCCTCACCCCTGACTGCAGCATACGGTCCTGCCACCGTCCACCTTCCTATGAGAATATGGGCGCTGTGACAGCAAAACCCTGCAGACCCGGGCCCCAGGGCCTGCAACGATCCCTGGCTCGATCACATGTTTGTTGAGTGAAGAAACGTGTTTCCAGGACAGGCAGAGAGGCTCTCCACCGTAGGAAGCTGGTTCTAACAACCAGGTGTGGGGCGGGGAGACTCTGGCGACACTCGGCGGCCCGGGATGCAGGGCCCGGGCCATCCTGTCCGTAGGCACGGTGCCCAGGCCCGCGGTACTTTTAAGGGCCCATGAAAATGTTTGACTGTCTCTTAAAATCCGAAGAAAACTTTTGAGGGTTGTGGAAAATGTTTTAATTTTTAACCCAGCCAGGATTATGTTCATCTTTATACCAACATGGTCATAAAAACATGGTTTTCCTTTTTTTTTTTTTTTTTTTAACGGAGGGAGGAACCCACAAGAGTCAAATGCAGCCCTGGCCACTTCTGTTAGCCCTGCAGGAAGCCCACTGTCTTCTGGGTTTTTTTCTCAAACCCCTTCCTTCCCAGGCAGGAAGCAGGGTGCTGTAGGGTCCTGAGCTGTCTGTCCGGATGGCCCGGCCGTGCACCCAGCAGGGGCTCATAGAATACACACCACTCCCAAGCCTGGTCTCTGCTGACCACACTCCTCGGACGGCGTTCCAGGGAAGAGTGAGGTTGGGGGGCTGGAGTCAGAATCCCCGGTGAAGCCCAGGTCTGCCCAGGGCACTGGGCGACTTCAGGTATGTGGCTCCTCCTTCTCGGCCTGGGTTTCCTCATCTGCTAACGTGTTGATGCTAACGGCTGTGCTCCCCAGGCAGGTCCCCGCGAGCACAGAGCACGCTGACGGCAACAAGGAGGTAACAGGAAGCATGCGTGAGCGTAGACGGGTGCCAGGCCCAGGGCTCAGCATTCCACGGGAATTCACTCTTCTTCCCAATTATTATGCACCCTCAGAACAGAAGAAGGGACAAGGCATCGAGAGGCTGGACCGACTGCCCAATGAGCAGGGCCTGGGCCATTGGCTCTAGGGTCCGGGTGGGAGCCGCTGGCCCGTCCCTATTGTGCACAGGAGCCCCAAGCCGGCACCCTGGGTCGCGGCCACAGCCCCCCTGCCAGCTGGCTAGCCCTCCACTCCGGGGAAGCCAGAACGTGTCTGCACCCCACCATTCAGGGTGCCTCCTCTGTCTCCCACCGGCCCCCAGCAGGGAGCACCGCCTGCGCGGCTCAGGGGCGGCTGCCTCTCCTCTCTTCTGTACAAAGGAGAAGACAAGCAGACGCCAGCCCTCCTTCCCACAGCGTCCTGTCCTCCGATGAGACAATGCTCCCCGGCTGGCTCCCGATGAGCCACAGGTGCCCGGAGCGTTTATGGGCTTCTCCCCCGCACGGCGCTGGTGGAGCAGAAGCCCCGGCGTCTCCCCAGGGGCCCCGACAGGAAGGCGCAGCTGCAGAGGGAACAGACGCTCGCCTCCTGGGTGGTCTCGGGAGGTATCTGGAGACCCGGGGAGCAGGAGGCTCGCCTCACACCAGACACCAAATTTCTCAAAGACGATCTGGGACATCTGAGCCTCACTAGGACGGAAGCAAGCTCAGCAGCGTAACCGTCGTCAGCATGCCCATTGTATGGGTGTGAAAACAGAGGCCCCCTAGAGGGGACATGCTCCATATTCTGGGAGCCACCCATCTAGTGGCTGCAAGATGCTGCCGGGGTCTGGATGAGGATTAGACGCTGTACCTGACTCAGGGCCCCTCCCCGTCACCTCGCAGAGGGGGCCCTGGGGCCTGGGCACGGGTGCCATGCCCGGAACTCGACTTGCCCAGGTGCCATAGGAGGCAGACACCTGGCTGCTCCTACAGGCCACACGGCCGCGGTGTACCGGCACACGGAGCCCAGCACCCACGGGCACGGTGGGGCGCTCAGCCTGGGCACCGTCTTATTAGCAGCTACCCCAAAACACGGGGCAAGGTGTTGCCAGCGTTGTCAGCCCTGGGTCAAGACCCTGAGTTATTCAAGGAGCCTGTGAGAAAAGGCAGCTTCCTGGGCCCAGTCCTCTGGGACCCGGCAACAGTGGATCTGGGGTGGGGGCCCAGGAGTCAATCCTCTCAGCAGGCCCCCAGCCACCCCACCCGGGGGCTTCTGATGGACACCGGGGTCGGAGGGAAAGCAACGCATCGCCAGGAGCCCGTGGTTTCAGAAACGTTGGGTTTACGTGCTTGTCTCATTCCCAAAAGGATCCTGAAATTCATACCCCATGAGCCATTGTACGCTTTGTGCCTTTTGGATGGCCCGAGTGGGTAGGCCTTCCCCGACCCAGGCCACCAGGCCAAACTTGCTGCTCCGGCATGCACCGTGCCTGGCCAGGACACCCAGATCCTTGGGTGGTCGTGGCAGCCGTGCCCAGCTCCATATGCCCCCGGGGAGGAGATGGGTCCTGAGTTAGGGGTACAGCTTCCGATCCTTGGCCGGACCCTGAGCAGCATCGTATGTGCTAGGCTACGCTCCCCCTAGATGAAGGGGGATCCCCGGGTGGCTCCCGGAACGTGGAGCCGCACACCTCTGTCTCCTCTGCTGTACCATGAGGATCTTACTGGCAGCACCTGCCTTGCGGCCCCCAGGGTGGACATGACGAGAGACCACAGCGTAAAGCACTGACTCTGGGCTCAGTCGCTGGCCCGAGTGGAACAATTAAGCTCTTCACCCATGAGCTCATCTGATCCTTCACCACCACCCTGGAAGGTGGAAACTATTATTAACCCTACTTTCCAGATGAGGGACATTTAGGTGACTCACCCTGGATCATGTGGGTAGAAGCAGTAGAGATGAGGTTTGAACCTGTGAGTCTAGCCTCCTGAGCCCAAGCTTTAACCATCGGGCTGTGCCATCTCAACACTAAGCCTCACCTACATTCTGGGGGTGGAGGAAGCAGAAGCTGGAGGAAACGAGGACACAAAACCCCAGACTTTGGGGGAGAACAATGATGCCAAGCCTGATACCAGGGGAACCGGGTTGGGTGTCACTTAAGAGAAAAACTAAACTCAGGCCACCCCAAGCCGGCAGGGCAGACAGCTCAGAGAAGCATAGGACCCGTTAAGGTCAGGCTGGAAGAACGAGACAAGATCCACACGTCCAGGGAAATGGTCACTCCCCAGAGAGGAGCCAGGTCTACCCGAGACTCCTTTTTACCTCATCTCCAACATGTTCCTCAGGAACTTGTAAGTAAAAAGAAGAGTTGAGTGACTCTATTGCCAAATAAGTTTAGAATTCCTCTATGCTATGTTCCCCATCAGGAAATCCACAATGGACGTTGACAAAATAAAGGTTCTGATAAGTTCTGTAGAGAAACCTGCTTAGTTTATCCAACCTAACACTTTCTCACACTTTCTCACACTTAACTCATGAATGCTTGTTCCCTTTACGCCTGGGACACCCATCGACACTTCATGGGACACAGTTTGAGAGATTTTGGCATACAACAGGGACTGTACATTTGGCCCATAATCATCTGAAAATAATATTTTCAACTTCGTGGACCACAAAGTCTCTGTCCCAACTACCTAACTCTGCTGTGACAGCATAAAAGCAAAGCCTAGACAATGTGTAAATGAGTGTGGCTGTGTACTAATAAAGCTTTGCACACCAAAATGTGAATTTCATATAATTGTACGTCATGAGATAGTCTTCTTTTGATATCTCTCACCCATTTAAAAATGTGAAGACTGTTTTCAGCTCCCAGGCCACAGTAAATCAGGACGCAGGCTGAATTTGGTCCACCAGGCATACAGTTTGCCAACCCGATACAGAACAACAGAAAATTCTAGCATTTCTGGGATCCCCCTCCCCCTTTAGGTGTCATGGAAAGAGGAAAGAGGAGGGGAGAGAGGCTGAGTGCTCCATCAATAGAAAGAACAGCCTGGAAGCGACACAAGCATGGTCCTAAACCTCCCACATGGTGCCTGGCTTCAGGCAAGCCTCAAGTCCAGGCGGCAGCTCCGGACCAAAGCAGTGGCCTCTGATGATAGGAAAGAAAAGAGTCTGCAAAGCCCACCAGTGATAAAGCAAAAGGTTAGACAATTTAGCTGCTTTGTCCATATCCATTTGGTAAAACCTGGCATTAACCGTAGTAAAAACAAAAAACAAAAAATACTAGAAAGTGGCAAAATATTTGCAGCTCCAATCACAGAGGGCCAGATAGCCTTAGAATATAAAGAAGAAAAAGACCCTCGCTCCTCCAGAGCAATGGGCAGAGGGTACGAGCGGATGGCGCAGAGGGTTAGCTCCGGGGAGGGCACCCAAGAAAGGGCCCGGCCTCCCACCGCAGACAGAAAAGCGAAGCCCAACTACAAGGTCCCATTTGTCGTCTCCCTGGTCACCAAAGATGGACAAGTCTGGGCACGGGTACCATCCAGGCAGGGGCAGCAGGTGCCCCCAGGTACACTGGTGGGGGCGTGAATGGGACGAGCCCCCGAGGAGGGCGGACTGACAACATCTCCCCAGACGCACAGACAGCGCCCTTTCGGGAATCCGGCCCGGAGCTACACTCACGGGGACAGCGACGTATGCCCTGAGGCTCCACTGCGGCCCCAGGCAAGAGCCGAGGACTGAGAACATCTCCCCGCCCTTCCCGGGGCCTGGAGAGGTCAGCGCGGGCAGCAGGGGCAGTGGAAGCACCACCAACACCATTAATACCAAAAGCAACAGCCCCGGTTTAGGGCGTGTGTCCTCGGCATCAGGGGCCACACTCCGCCTCTGCTTCTCGACCCTCTGCTGACCCCAGACCCCCCAGACCCGCTGACTCAGAATCTGCACCTTAACAAGCCGCCCGGGGGATGCGTATGCACGCTAGCGAGGCCGCAGCTTAAAAACTCTGTGTTTTTAAATTCAGAAGTTTTAAGTTTCTGTGTTAACTCGCCCCATGGCAACTGTGTGTTGGAGATGAGGAGGCTCCGAAAGGTTGGAGAAGTTGCCCAAAGTCACACAGCGAGCCAGAAACAGACGCTCACCCCGCAGGGACACGAAAACACAGCGGCCTCTAACCAAATAGGGCAGCTCTTCAAGGGCTGCAAAGGGCCGGCCCTCGAGGAAAGTTGTCAGGTACAAAAAAGCAGGGCGGCCAACACCATATATACTATGCTGCTACTTACAGGAGGGGGAAAAAAAAAAGGAAGGCAGACTCCATATGCAGTTGTTTAAACACCCAGAGGGCAGCTCTGAAAAGATAAGCGGATCGATAACCGATAACGGGGAAACAGCAGCTGCCTCTGGGGGTGGAAGCGAGCAGCGGCAGGAGGCAGCCCTGGGGAGTCCACACTCTTGTGCGCATCTGCAGCTTGCATTTTGAGCCACCGGCAAGTTTTACCTACTCAAAAATAAATGTGTTTTTAGTTTGGTTTTTTTTTTTTTCCCTGAACACTGGTGTAAGGAAGAAGCTACCCACCCCAAAGCCATCCCCCGCTTAATAAGAAACACACTTTGGGGGAAGAAACGGACGCAAGCGGCTCCACCCTAGCTCCGGCTCATTCTCTGTCCTTCCTCGTGGGAGCCGGTGGATGCCTGGCAGAGAGTGAGTGGAAGGCATAGGGCGACGCAGGTGAACACTGGATTCTCCAGGTATTTGGGACGCAGAACCACATTCAGGCTCTCTTGGAAGGGGCTTCAGGCCTCGTCCAACGCTGTGGTCCTTAACCAGGGGCAGTTTTGCTCTGCAGGGCACATTTGGTAACATCTGGAGACGTTTTTTTGGGAGACGCTACTGGCATCTAGTGGGTAGAGGCCAGGGATACTGTTAGACATCCTGCCACGCACAGGACACTCAGGGTGTCCTCTGTCTCCCAGTTGGGGCACCTGGGTCATCGCGTCTCAAATGGTTATGCGTTCAGGCACCACCTGGGGCTCCAGTTAAAATGCTGGTTGTAACGCAGCAGGCCTGGGATGCAGCAGAGTCTGCCTTTCCGAGAGGACGCCAACCCTGCTGGTGCAGGACCTCACTGCACAGCGAGGCTTCACCCAACCCGGCCTTGGCCAACTGTGTAATCATCTCTTGCAAAGGGGTCAGGTGCTACTTTTGCTAGGGATCGAAAAACTGGACAGTGAGTACTGGTGGCAGCGGGGGGGGGGGGGGGGGGACACTCTTTTGATGGAAACAAGCATGAGCTTGCTGAGCCCCTATGTGAATCCAGGAGCACAGACTGCATCAGAATCAGTGGGGTGGCAGCCAGGGACCTACCGTCCAAGGTCTCCACGCAGAGCTGCAGGCCCAGGTTGTGTCGTGGGTTGACTACCCAGTGGTTGCTGGTGGCTGTGATGTCGAACACCAGCCAGCCCTCCTCCGAGGCCCAGAGGGTGCGGCTGTCCAGCAGGAACAGGTCTGACTCCCTGCAAGAGAGGAGGAGAGACACAGGCTCCAGGTCAGCAGGGCGTGGCTCGGTCACCTGTCACCAGACAGCTGCTGCTGGAGAGAAGGAGCATGTGGAGTAGGGGAGGCAGGAGGAGGTCCCCTGGGCCCCCAAAAGTGGCTGCATCAGAGCAAGATCCAGGCCTGAAGACCTCCTAAGAGCTGTGATGGGAAAAGGGGGTATGGAAGTGGCATTAAGAGATACATAGAGGGGACACAGAGCTGCTCCGAGGCAAACTCACCTTCCTACTTGTTGGGGGCACACCGATGGACAGGGTACGGGAAGGCCAGAATTCACAGCCTCTGTGTTGCTGGGCATCTCAGGGAATGGAGGCCCACATTTGTTAGATTTCTCACCATTTGCCAGGTACTGCCCCAAGTATTCTACACACATTATCTCATTCAACCCTCACAACCCTATGGTATCATGATATTATCATCTCCATTGATCATGGTAAAGCCATGATTGCCCCAGGTCATTGAGCCAGGAAGTTACTGAGTTGGGGTGTGAGCTCAGGTCACTGAGCACCAGTGCACATGATCTTCATTTCCATGACCTGCAACTTCTGCATAAGCTCACCTAGCAGGAGGAGGTGAACTCCTAGACTTCACATTTTTATGAATAGAAATAACTCTTTAATACTCTCTTCCTCATATTTTGCAGTAGTAAAATGGGTAAAACTATAACTGATGTTGTAGTGGATGGAAGATGGATGGATGAGTAGATGCATGGGTGGATGGGTGGGTGGATGGATGGATGGATGGATGGGTGGGTGGGTGGATGAGAAGATGGATGGGTAGGTGGGTGGATAGGTGGATAGGTCAGTGGATGGATGGATGGATGGATGGATGGATGGATGGATGGATGGACAGGTGGATGGGTGGTTGGGTGGGTAGATGGATAGGTGGATGGGTAGGTAAATGGGTGGATGGGTGGGTCGATGAATGGATGGATGGGTGGGCAGATGGATTAATGGATGGATGGATGGATGGATGGATGGATGGATGGATGGGCGGACAGATGGATGGGAAGGTGATGGGTGGTTGGATGGGTAGATACCCAGGTTAGGTGGATGGGTAGATAGATGGGTGGATGGGTGGGTGAATGAATGGATGGATGGATAGATGGATATAGGTGGGTGGGTGGTTGGGCAGGTAGATGGGTAAGTGGATAGATGGGTAGAAGGATGGATGGGTGTGTGGATAAGAGGATCGATGGGTGGGTAGGTGAATAGGTAGATAGGTGAGTGGATGAATGGATGGATGGATGGATGGATGGACAGGTGGATGGGTAGGTGGATGGGTGGTTGGGTGGGTAGACGAATGGATATAGGTGGGTGGCTCGTTGGCAGGTAGATGGGTAGGTGGATGGGTGAATAGGAGGATGGATGGATGGATGGATGGATGGATGGATGGATGGGTGGGTAGATAGATAGGTGGATGGGTAGGTAAATAGGTGGATGGGTGGGTGGATGAATGGATGGATGGGTGGGCAGATGGATTGAGGGATGGATAGGTTGGTGAATTTTTACCTTCGTTGTAGCAGAATTCTAGAACAAGGTAACATCTTGTGCAGTTTTACTTATAAGCATTCAAAGTTTCAATATTTGGAGTCCTTCAATAATCAGTTAAAATATTTGAGCCCCCACATTGTGCCAGACACTGGGGTACAATGGTGAACAACACCTAACCAGCCCCTCCCCCCGGGCACTGACATTCTCTATCATACCTGGAGTGACCTAATTTTCCTGGGAATTATGGTGAATCCTCTCTGCTCACACATAAAGGCGTGAGATGTAGTGGCATCTCTGCTCGAACTTATCGAGCACTTACCGTGCGTCAGGCTCCGGGTTGAAATGCCTGACCAGCATCAGGTCAGCACTGAGTCCTTACTACAACTCTCTGTGGTGGATAATAGTATCACCTGTGCCATTGTGCAGACCCCAAAACTGAGGCTCAGAAAGGCATGGCTGTCTGCCTGGGGTTACCAGGGGTCACCGCGTGTGAAGACACAGTCAAGGCTGGACTGAAATCCAACCAGACGACCTGCAAGCCCAAGCTTGCAACCACCCATGAACACCATTCTTCTGGACACTTCCTTTGCTCGGGTGTAACTGTCGTCATTTCAGCAAGTCAAACTCATCATAATATAAGCCATTAAGCCATCAGCTGGCGCCGAGGAGCAGATGCCCCCTTTGCCAGGCACACATCTCCTATTGGCCTCGGTCCCTGAATCTCCGGTTACCAGTCATCCCCATTCAACTCTCCTGTGTGGCCCGGACACTCCTTGTTTGTGAGGTCAGCAGAACTGTACTTCTGCAGCGTGGTGTGCCGTAACACACTGACATCCACCGGTCCCCTTAATGGGAACAAGACTCGTGAGAAGTCCCGCGGAAGAGAAATCAGTAATTTCAGCCAGTGTCTCACATTCGCTGTAATGCAGAACCCACTGGAAATGTATGGGGAGGTGAACAGGTCACCCAGAGAAGCCTACACAGGGATGGAGAAGCAGCCTCGGAGCAAGACGGGAGCCACGGCAGGTGTGAGGACATGGGGCTGGGTCATCCAGCAGAGCCGTGGAAGGCAGGACTGGAGTTCGATTTCTCTCTTGCATCGCTCCGTCCCAGAGTCCGAGAGCGGGGAACCTAGCTGGCTTGGACAAGTTAGTGCCCAGCCCGTGGCCATGGGAGGGCAGGGCACCCCACGGTGACAGACAGCCTCCCCGGGGCCACAAGACAGGAACGTAAGGGTTATCTGCATCCACGTCCCCCCCGGAACTCGCTTTTTAGGTCATACTCAACAATGGCCAGAACCTGACTCAGAAAAAAACCGAATTCTATCACCAGTGTGTGTGAATGGGCCGCGACTGCCGACCTGGCCAACGGCACGCAGCCCAACAGCACAGGCCTGCCACGCTCAAGTCCCCGATGGGCGTGCTCCCCGCTCCCGTACAGGGAGATGACAGGTGCCAGGGCGGCCCCGTTAGAGCCACAGGGACCTTGAGGACCCTCCCTTGGCCCGTCGCGTCCCAACTGAGTAACGACGAGACAGTCTTTGACGACCACGCCGCTTCGGCTTCATCCCTGTACCCCTGCCAGGCAGCCCGACAGCTGGCATGGGTGGGGGACGTCCACGCAGGTTTCGAACTCACAAACAGGAGTCTCCCGCCGTCTTGGTCTCCGCTCTGCCGCGGTGACTCCCGGGCCGTGGCGCGCCGCCAACACTGTCAGAGCACCAGTCAGCTGTTCGCAACAATAACAGGCGGGGAAGGAAGCCCGATCCACATCAAAACAGCTCCCCCGCGCAGGCAGGCTCCCGGGGCCCTCGTGGGAAGCGTCCACACCGCAGCACAGAAGTCGCAAACCTGGGTGGTGGCTTTGCTGGAAATTGTTATTTGCAGGAAAATGTGACCAGATATCTGGATA
This sequence comes from Vulpes vulpes, assembly GCF_048418805.1. Classification (NCBI taxonomy): domain Eukaryota; kingdom Metazoa; phylum Chordata; class Mammalia; order Carnivora; family Canidae; genus Vulpes; species Vulpes vulpes. The sequence goes on along the minus strand of NC_132793.1, from coordinate 5,479,986 downwards.
AGCCCTTATGGGCAGTAAAACAAATAGTAACTGAGGGCCTCGGAGCAGTGAACGCCTTGCCAAACGATACTAAACATTCTTATTACAGCCGTGACACCGCGCGCCAGATGTTACAGGCTAGTGTTGACTCATCCCGTGAATCAGCGCAGCGCACGGCTCCCCGCCCCCGGGGCACGGTCTGCAGTCGTCCCAGGCCTGCCTGCAAGAGGCCGAGGCACCGGGGCACCGGGGAAGGGCAGCCTTGGCCAGCCGGGGAGCAGGGGATGCTAGCACGGGCTTTGCTTCTGCACCAAAGGTCCGGCCACGAGGCCAGCACGTCCGCAGGGATGGGGGCGGGGGGGCCCTTCTGGCTGCCACCTGGCACACCTCATTAGAGCACAGCGGTGCGCAAGCCCAGGAGGAACCAGAGGAGCCCCTTGTGATATGTTCCTTACCTTGGACATCTTGGCCTCCCAGACCCAGCCCAGCTGCGAGTGGAGGCGTGAAGGCTCCGGGGGAAGGGCCCCACTCTCCCACCCCCGGCATTGCTGGGGATCCAGGTCCTTCCTCGCGTCAATCCTCTGGGGCCCCCAACGGTAAGACTGTTGATGAGCACAGTGGGCTCCAGAGAAGCGAAGCCAAGCGTCCACGCTCAGTGGCCTTGTAAGGGACAGACCCGGGCACAGCGTCAGAAGTCTGACCCCAGAACTTGAGCCCGTGAGCGCTGTCACTTCCCTGCCTCACCTCTCTCCAAAGGACAAGAGACACGGGAGGTGGTGAGATCCTGCGTGATGCAGGTTACTGTCACGACACTGCATGGAGCAGAGAAAATACTAGATAGGTGCGAGGTGTGGGTGGTGGGGGAAGGAGGAGGGTAGGTCAACTCAGCAGATTCCTGGGTCTCAGTTTCCTCCTCTGTAAAATGGGGGTGATGCCACCTTCCTCAGCAAAGGGGGAGACCCAAGAGAAGGCCAGCTTGGCAGCAAACTCTCAAGGCTTCCTGGGGCATCTCTGGAGTTACCCCGAGCCACGCAAGTGCTTGGTGCACGTTCCCTGCTGTGGATCGGTCTTCATCCCCAATTTTTTTTTTTTAAGATTTTATTTATTTATTCATGAGAGACACACAGAGAGGCAGAGATACAGGCAAAGGGAGAAGCAGGCCCCATGCAAGGAGCCCAATACAGGACTGGATCCCAGCAACCCGGGATCACGACCTGAGCCGAAGGCAGACACTCAACCACTGAGCCACCCAGGTGCCCCAGCCTCTGCTGTATCATGACCGCCTAAAATCCACACGTCAATAGACTACCTATCCACTCACTTTGACTCCAAAGTTCATCAGAGAAGTATACTAGGACGTTCAGAGTCATAAACTTTCTGCAAATAGGGCCGCCCACAATTTCCCCCACCTTGGCACCCAACTACAGTTCTCCCATAAATCACCGGGGTCTGTTCCCCACCTCTGAAGTCTGGGCTGACCTTGCGACTTGCTCTGATCAGCAGAACCCAGTGCAAGTGCGGCCCGGCTACGTCCAAGGCTTAGCAGTTCCATGTTTGCTCCCTGGGAAGCCACAGCCGCTGGATCAAGAAATCAGACTGCTGTGCTCAAGAGAGAGACAGCATGGAAGGGGGCAGAGGCCATGGGGAGGAGGGTCTAGAAACAGAGAGAGAAACCGCGCCAGCCCCCAGATGAGGTGCCTTCTTGGGTGTTTCTGACCCGGCCACACTGCCAGCTTCATCAGTGACCACAGCAGACACCGCGGAAAGTACAAGAGCCTCGCAGCTGAGCCCTGCCCAAATTTCTGAGCAACAAAATGACTGCTGATTTATCCACTGTGTTGTGGGTAGTTTGTCCCTCACAGGGATAGAACCCAAACCATAGTTACACTGCGTATTATAGGAAAACTGAAAACCATCTCCTGGGAGAAGGTTTTACCAGAGACACTGGTAAAAAAGTGGCACTTCAAGTGCCCCGCACAGCTGCTTGTTCCAAGGACCGTACAAACCAACCCTTCTGGACGAGGGGGACATCAGGTACCAAGTGAAATGGTGTTGTAACACAGAACGCGTAACGTACATTTCTGGAGAAACGCAAAATGCTAACGGTGAAAAAAAGGAAACAAAATCTGAGCCATGTAACTAACGTGTCTTAAGAATTTAAACAGGAGGGATCCCTGGGTGGCGCAGCGGTTTAGCGCCTGCCTTTGGCCCAGGGCACGATCCTGGAGACCCAGGATCGAATCCCACGTCGGGCTCCCGGTGCATGGAGCCTGCTTCTCCCTCTGCCTGTGTCTCTGCCCCTCTCTCTCTCTCTCTCTGTGTGACTCTAATAAATAAATAAATAAATAAAATTAAATTAAAAAAAAAAAAAGAATTTAAACAGGAATATAAAAGCCTTGGGACATCTGGGTGGCTCGATGGTTGAGCCATGATCCTGGAGACCCAGGATCGAGTTCCACGTCAGGCTCCATGCAGGGAGCCTGCTTCTCTCTCTGCCTATGTCTCTGTCTCTGTCTGTGTCTCATGAATAAATAAACAAAATCTTTTTTTTCTTAATTTTTATTTATGATAGTCACAGAGAGAGAGAGAGAGAGAGAGAGAGAGGCAGAGACATAGGCAGAGGGAGAAGCAGGCTCCATGCACCAGGAGCCCGACGTGGGATTCGATCCCGGGTCTCCAGGATCGCGCCCTGGGCCAAAGGCAGGCGCCAAACCGCTGCGCCACCCAGGGATCCCAATAAACAAAATCTTAAAAAAACAGAAACAACCACAATAAGATAATACTTCACACCACCAGGATGGCTAAAACCAAAACAGACAGTAACAAGTGTTGGCAGGGATACAGGGCAGCTAGAGCGCTTGGACCTTTCTCACGGGAATGTGAAACGGTGCAGCTGCTGTGGACACTAGTCTGGCCGTTCTCCAAAAGGCAAAACACAGAGCTACCATTTTGGGGTAACTTTACTACCCAAGAGAAATAAGAAAATAGATCTGTGCAAAATCTGATCCACAGATGTTCAGAGCAGCGTTATTCAAAAGTGGAAATGAAAAAAAAAAAGTGGAAATGACTTAAAAATCCATCAACCGATAAATGGATAAACCAAGTACGGTAAATCCACACAACGGGAAGTTGTCTGGGAGCAAGAGGGAACCTGTGACCACGTGGATGAACTCTGAAATCATCACGCCGAGTAAAAGAAAGCAGACACCAGACCACATGTGGTGTGATCCCATTTATAGGAAATGTCCAGAGACACAAGAGAGCTCAGCAGTTGCCAGCGGCTGGGAGGGTGGGAGCTAGTGGACACGGAGTTTCCTTTTGGGCTGATGAAAATGCGGAATAGTGGGGACGGTCACACAGCTCGGAATAGACTGGAAACCACTGAACTGTACACGTTACAAGGGTGAACGGCTACATGGTGTGAATCGTACCTCAATAAATCTATTATTTTCTTAAACGGATAAAGCCAATGTAAGCCTAAAATTTAGAATGCAGAGCCATTATGCTAACGATACGCTCAGGCTTGCACACCTACGTGCCAAAGGCCTCCGTGCACACACCCGGCGTCTGAGCAGCGCTCCTCCCGGCACTGTTGCCCTCGGCATGGCAGGTGTTCATGGATACCGCCCCGGCGCAGCTGGCACCTTCTACCTCTGAGGGAAGCAAGGTCGACACGGGCAACACGTCCCCAGGCTCTAACCGATCCGCGCCTCGAACCCGCGTGGGGCAGTGGGCCCGGCCCTCGGCCCCCCTTCCGTGGCTGCGGGACCCGCTCCCCCCAGGCCCACAGAGGAGCAGCTGAGCCGGATGCGAACGTGGCCTCCCTGCAGCCCCTCCTGCCGCTCCCGAGGAAAGCTGCAACAGCCAGACCCCGAAGGTCAACCTCGCCCTCCCGAGACCCAGGCGGCCCTGAAGCCCTGCTGTGTGCCAGGCGTGAACCGCCGGTGACCCCGACGTCATGGCACGGAGGACTGTTAATGTTTAACCAGTGGCCTGGGAACAGGGTGTTGCTGGGGCCTGCGGCCTCCTCCTCCTCCCGGGGACAGCGCTGAGAACCACTGACGTCTCACCCACAGAGAGAAGCAGGAGCCACCACCAGAGCTGCCTTCCAGCGCCTCACGGCCCACCTCCCCTGGAAAGTTCCACCACACCGGAAAAGTGGGTATTTTTAAGTCTCCAACGTGGGAAGGTGGAAAGTCCTTTTTTTTTCCCCCTCTGGCTCCTTAGGAACTATTCAGAGCCGGTGATCTCAGGGGCCTTCACCACGACCCACTCCCAGAGCAGTAGGATCCCTTGGGGGACGTGGGGTGCCAGCCTCGGACCAGGGCCTCAGGGAGAGCAGCACGCCCGACAGTACAGCCCTGGAGCTGGCAAATGGCCAGCGGGGGAGCCTGAGGATTCCCTGGCCCGGTGCACTGCCGGCAGGAGCAGGGGCCACGGGAAACAGACCCCAGCGCCTCCCCCAGGGCCCGCTGGCTGTCCCCGGACCGAGCCCCTGTTGTGCAGCCATGTGGGGACGATGCCTCCTCCCGCCTCCAGCCAGTGGGTCCCCACAGATTGAGGCCTTCAGAGCTGGCCCTGGAAATCTACTGCCACTGCTTTAATTTTCAGCTTGGGAGGCCAGACCTTGTGCGTGGGCCACTGTGGCCACACGGGGATAGCCCAGTCTGGGCCTCAGTCTCAGGGGGTAGGAAGCAAAACACTCCCACCATCCTAGCCTGACATCCAGCTTGACCGTCCCCCAGAGGCTCCTCAGACATAGCCCGTCGCCTTCAGGGAGCCCACGCGGCTGGGGTTTGGAAGGGCCACATGGGGAGGCGCCCAGGGTCTCTCCCCTGGCAGCCAGGGTGCCCAGCACCCCAACACCGAGGCCTGGGGAGCTGCTGTGCCACCAAGTGCAGGTGACATTCTCTCGCCTAACCCTCCCTCCTCCAATGGGCTACATACGGTCGTCGTGACCATAAGACCCCGCTTTATAGATGAAACAGTGGAGGCGCAGATGAGTTCTGAAAGTGTCCCCAGCCGGTGAGTGGCAGGCCCCAGCAGGCAGTGACGTGAAGCCAGCCTTCCCATCGGGACCCCCCAGCCAGGAGTCCTCCCGGGGGTTCGAGGGTGTGGAGAGAATCGAGGAGAACGTGGCTGGCCCAGTGCCAAGTGGCAGCCATCAAGGAAAGAGAAATGAATTTCAGGATATTAGGTGTGCAGAATCACACACACACACACACACACACACACACACACACGGACGCGGACACACACACCCCTGATGCCCACGTCCGAATCCCCAGAACCCATGACTCGTCGAGGCAAGCAGGCTCTGCAGATGTGATTCAGTTAAGGACGCGAAGCTGGGAGATGCTTCTGGGCTCTGCAGGTGGCTCCATGTCATCCCCAGGGTCCCTACAGGGCAAAGAGGGTGACATGCCAACCAGAGACGAGGTGTGAGGACAGACGTGCAGTCACAGGGACGTGACTGCTAGCCAGAGGCCGTGAGCCAAGGAATGGGGGTGGCGTCTGGGAGCTGGCAAAGACAAGGAAACGATTCTCCGCCGGAGCCCCCAGAAGGAGGACAGCTCCCGACGCACCTCCGTGTCACTCCTGTGAGGCCCTAGAACTTCCCGCCTGCACAGACATAGGGTAGCAGCCGGGGGCCGTCTCGAGCCACTGTGTTCGTGGGGATTTGTCACAGCAGCCAATGCATTCCTGAAACCAGCCCCGGACACCCACACCCCGCGCCAGGCGCTCCGTGCGGAGCCAGACACACCACAGCAGCCCTGGCCGGCCCTGACTCAGGAGCCGAGCGCACCCCACAGTGAAGGCAGTTCAACCCGATGGGGTGGCGTGAGGAGAGGAAGGAGCCCTCCAGGGCAGCCGAGGAAGGAAAGGCCTCGAGGGTCTCCTGAGGCAGCCCAGAGGGAGGGGCGGGCCGACCCCGCGCAGGAGGGCACAAGGGCCTCCCAGCAGAGGGCACGGGGCGGGCGAAGCAGGGCAGAGGCGAGGCGGCCTCTGGCCACGGGAAGGCTCAGGTCCCAAGAGAACCGGGAAGCCGGGCGGAGGCTCCACGCAGGGGTTACCAGCAGGCCCCCCGCCCGCACCCCTGCTCGGACCCTCACCCTCACCCTGGGCTCCCTGGAACCCCGCGGGGCCCGACGCTTTACTAAAACTCCGCACGCCAGGGACTGCGGCTGGGCCTCGGGGACAGGCCAGAAGACACAGAGCAAGAGCGAGCGTGCCGGGGAACCCCGAGCTTCCCGGGCTGACGGATGTCGCGGAGGCACTGCAGGTGTCCTGCTGGTGTGGGGGGGGTCAGGCCGGGAAGCCCGTGGCCGCCGTGCCCCTGGCTCAGACCTGCCCCAACAGCGGCCTGTGGGGCCCGGGAGGAAGCTGGTCCCGGCTGGGGAGGACCCCGGGGCCCCAGCGCCTCACCTGGGGCTTCTGGGAATGCCCTGCCCTTCCTCCTTCGTCGCCCAAACCGCCCCTGGCCTCTCCGGGGCAGGATCGTGAAGTCGGGGAAGTCCGAGGCTTTTTTTAAACATGCTTTCTTTAAGACGACGCAGATCCAGGAAGGCTAAAATTAAGTCATTTGGGAGGAAGGTGGAAAAACACACAAAGCGGCAAGATGCCCTCCTCCCACGGCCAGAGCATGAGTCGCCAGCCCCCGGGCTCCCCACCCCAGGACCGTCTGTCTGTCTGTCACTCTCCCTCCTCCTTTCCTGCCCCTGCCCCTCGCCTGGGCGTTCACTGGACGGTCAACAACACTCCTGTCCACAGGTTGTTGAAAGTCAGGAGGCAAATCAGCAGCCAGCAAGGTCTGGGCCTCTGGTTCCTCACCTGCCAAGGAAGGGTTTGGAGTTGACCAAGTTCTAGAAAATGCCTCCATTAATCGGACACTCAAGAGAGGAAAATGAGAGGGTCAAAAATCAAAAGGCTCCGTGTTCAAATAAGGAGGCAATGCACCATCGGTGCTCCTTGAGAGACCTCATAATGTGCATTAGCTCCTTATAAAGGCTCTGAGAAGTCCTGCTGCAAAGAAATGTCTACTCTGGCCTTGGCATGTGATAAGGAGGCTTTCAAACGTGTGTGTGCACCTGGGTCATGGGAGGCAGGGGCGGATGAGGAGGAGCAGAGCGAAGAGCAGGTTTTTCCCTATCGGGGATGGAAGAACCACAGGAGAAAACAATCATGAGTTCTGAGTGGAGCCCAGAATCCTCTTTGTGAAGAAGCCCCCAGGTTGGTCCTTGGGGTCACACTTGGGTGGGCAGGGACGTAGGCATTATAACCCACGGCTGTGGGTCTTAGGGGAGTTAAGGTGGAGTGACCCTGGGCAGGCCAACTTCTATCCTGCAAGTTCTTTTATTTATAAAGTGGGGGTGACTAGGAGGATTGTTCTAAAAATGGAGTAAGTGGGATGATAGAGTCATGAGGCCACAGCAGGGCGGAGACCTCAAAGTCAAGGTCAATCTTCCCTCCCCCTCCCCCAGATGTAAGCAGCCCCAGCCCTCAAGCAAGGAGCCCACAACTGGGATCTGACCCTCACTTAAGATGATCTTACAAGAGGTCTGGCTCCGTGACACCCCCAGAGCGTGCTGATTCCCGCAGTCCCCGAGAGGCAGGGGCTGAGGCTCAGGGAAGCCAGCAGCGCTCCTGATGGTGGAGGGGGGCTGCCACCTGGAGGAGCCCCGGGGGGGGGGTCCTATGCCCTCCCTTCCTGAGCCAACCTCCCCAGTCCCCAGCAACCGGCCAGGGCTCTCAGAACCTCAAATCCTGCCTTCAACCATCTATTAGCTCTTAGGATAAAAAGCCCGAGCTCCCTAACATGTTTCCCCACTTCCCTGGCCCCCCGTCACCCCACGGGCCGCCCGCCCGGCCCCACTGCTTCGGCCCCCCGGCCTCCCATGGGGTGCAGCCTCCGCACACACCGTCACTCCACCTGCAGCACTGTTCCTGGTCCATTTATGCCCAGCACGCCGGTTCCTCCTCCAGCTCTCCCAGGAAGCCTCCACCGACGCCCCGATGGGCACGTTGTCATGGGACACGCTCGGGGCCTCTCCCTTCCCGCACTCAGCCTGGTGTCTAAATTTGGGTTCCCCCTTTTCCTACAGATCCTGAGCTCCCAGGCCACAAGAACTGGTCCCGCTTTGCTATTGCCGTAGCGCCAGCACACGGCGTCGCACAGAGGAGGTCTCGAATGTACGTCGAGTGAAGGTGCCAGTGCCTTCAGAGGACCCCACCAGCCTGGGGGTCAGCGGGGGCACGATTCTGGGATCACGTTCTGCAGTCCGCATTAGTAAAAGACGAAAACCGATTTTTTTTTTTAATGACTCCAGTGTTTCCAGCAATGGATTCACCCCCACGTCCTGGGGCCTCGGCCCACTGTGGGGCCCTGGTCACACCAGCTGGTCAGTCCCAGCCCCGTGCAGACCCGCCCCTGCCGGCTGACCCAGGCCGACCCCCAGGGGAGGCAGTGGGGGCTTCACCGCCCCCAGCTGTGCACCCTCAGCACCATCAGCAATAGCTCCCTATGGGCACGAGTGCGGGGGCACCAGGCGGGGGGACCCTGAGAGACAGGAAACCACAGCCGGGCAGGAAGCCAGTGGCAAATTTACTTCTGGACCCGACTCTTATTCCCCTTTGCTTTGGGTTCCAGAGTCTGGGCCCCAGGGTTTCCGGAAACTGGGGGGGTGTCCCCCTCATTCCATTCAACCCGGGCACAAACCACACGACATCGGGAGACCGGCAGCGAGCCACGCCCGTGACCCCCGTGCTGGGGAACATCTCGGGGGTGGAACAGAAAGGCCCCTGGGGTCCCCCCCAGAAAGCAGGGCTGGCGGGAGCGGGGGCCGCTGTGGGGCTGCTGGGCGGCCGTGGCCCCGGGGGTGGAGGCGGGCGGGCTGCGCCGATGCACACTCATCCTCCCGGACCTGCCCTGGTTGCCCCATTTCCTCCGGCCTCCAGCTCCAGACCAAAATAGAACGAGGTGAAGTCGGCCTCTTTCACGCACACTCAAGGGATAAACAAACCAACACAAACACAGCTTTCCTGCTGGGTCATCTTCCCTCCCTCCCGCCTCCCGCCCTCTCTCCTCTCTCCTTCTCTCTCCTTCTCTCTCTCTCTTTTTCTTAAAAGAACCACAGGCTGTTGTAAGACTCCGAAGCCAGAGGCAGGAAAGTGAAGCAGGCCGACGTCGGGAAGGGAAGGGAAGGGAAGGGAAGGGAAGGGAAGGGAAGGGAAGGGAAGGGAAGGGAAGGGAAGGGAAGGGAACCCGGCGCGGGCTTCGGGCGATCACCAACCAAAGTCAAGGTTCTCAAAAACAAAGGTCTGGGGGATCCCTGGGTGGCTCAGCGGTTTGGCGTCTGCCTTCGGCCCAGGCCGTGATCCTGGAGTCCCGGGACCGAGTCCCTGGAGCCTGCTTCTCCCTCTGCCTGTGTCTCTGCCTCTCTCTGTGTCTGTCATGAATAAATAAATAAAACCTTAAAAAAACAAAACAAAACAAAAAAACATAAAGGTCTGACCCTGGGCCCTTACACAGAAGACTGGTGGCCAGAGGGGAGGCTGAGGAAGCTCTCGGGAAGCCCACGCCGGGTCCGGTGCCCGCGCCCCACACCACTGAGCCCCCCGACGGCCCTGACAGCTGGAACCTCCATCGTACCTTCCATCGTATTTTGGGGACCCCCCCCCAGCTGCTGAAAGTGGATCCTGAGTTACTTAAGTACAAGTAATCTGAGAAGTGACCCCAGGAACCCCTGGAGGGGAGAGGGAACACGAGGCAGGGATGGAACAAAGCCCTAACGGGACACCGTGTGCATCTGGGGCTCACACCCCCGGGCCCCAGGACACGGCATGAACCCAGCTCAGCCTGGTGCTTCCCACGGTGACAGGAGGCTGCGGGATTCATCTCCGGGGTCCCTGACCACCAGCAACAGAGGGCTGCTCCCCGGGGCCTTGGCTCCTCCGCAGGCTGCACACATTCCCAGGGCCAGACGAGACCCTGGGGCAGGAGAGGCCAGTGCTGCGCGGGAGCATCCGGGTCCGGCCATCTCACGGGGGAAGGACGGCCTCCGTGCAAGGCCACAGCTGGCGAGGTCAACATGGCAGGAGTCACTGCCCCCGGGGTGGCCAGCAGGGGCCAGAGGAGAAACTGCTTCCAAGACTTAGGGCAGGGACACCCACCCCAAACGTGGTGCCAGCGAGAGGAGCCAGTGACAGAGAGGAAGGCAGCCCCCCTTTACTGCCCAGGAAGCAAGACCGTAGGCGTCACAGGTTTTTCTGGGGATTCAGGCTCTGGAGATGTGCCCCCTGGACCCGTGATGGGAGAGGGATCTGAAGCGGGGTTCTGTCAGTAAAAACTTTCCAAAGAGAACCCCCATTTCCTTTCCTTTGACAAGAGGTTTCTCTGGAGGCTCCTGGTTCTGACAATCCCATCTGGCTCACGGACCATCCTGCCCTCCCTCCTCCACTCCCCCCCCACCCCGTGGGCCCAAACCCCAAGTCAAAGGTTGAGTGCTAACCCCTAACCCCACAACATCGAGGGGGAAAAAGACGTCTGCTTGGGGACCCAGCTATCATCTTTAAAGAGTCCTTAATTAGGTCCTAAAGAAGAGTTGGAAAAAAACCCATTCCTTAAAAGGCTCTTATATCCATTCATCTTTCAATGGACCCCGAGGCTCCTTCCACAGTTTGGCTATTGTGGACATTGCTGCTAGAAACATCGGGGTGCAGGTGTCCCCGCGTTTCATTGCATCTGCATCTTTGGGATTAAGAAGATGTGGTTTACGTATACAATGGAACATTCCTCAGCCATTGGAAATGACAAATACCCACCATTTGCTTCAACGTGGATGGATCTGGAGGGTATTATGCTGAGTGAAATAAGTCAATCGGAGAAGGACAAACATTGTATGTTCTCATTCATTTGGGGAATATAAATAATAGTGAAAGGGAATAGAAGGGAAGGGAGAAGAAATGGGTAGGAAATATCAGAAAGGGAGACAGAACATAAAGACTCCTGACTCTGGGAAACGAACTAGGGGTGATGGAAGGGGAGGAGGGCGGGGGGTGGGGGTGACTGGGTGACGGGCACTGAGGGGGGCACTTGATGGGATGAGCACTGGGTGTTATTCTGTATGTTGGCAAATTGAACACCAATAAAAAATAAATTTATTATTAAAAAAAAAGGCTCTTATAATCTAGTCTTCACTCAAGAAGCAAAACCATTTGCTCTATGCCAGGCCCTGGAGGGTGGGTGAAAGCGCCAAAGGGCTACATGGTGCTCCAGGCCGAGTGCCTAGTAGGCATCTTGACTGCCGGCTGTCCGGGTTCAGAAGACAGAGAGACGCCACCGCAAGGGGGGATCTGGGCTAGATTTTCAAGTAGGCAAGGTTGTGGGGGCACCTGGCTGGCTCACCCAGGACAGCACATGGCGCTCAACCTTGGGGTCGGGGGTTTGAGCCCCGCACTGGGTGCAGAGGTTACTTCAATAAGTAATAAATAAATAAACTTAAAACAATAAAATACAAAGAAGATATAAAATATAGAAAGAGTCAGATTAAAAAAAATAATAGGGGGGATCCCTGGGTGGCGCAGCGGTTTGGCGCCTGCCTTTGGCCCAGGGCGCGATCCTGTGCATGGAGCCTGCTTCTCCCTCTGCCTATGTCTCTGCCTTTCTCTCTCTCTGTATGACTATCATAATTTTAAAAAAAAAAATTAAAAAAATAATAGAGATCCCTGGGTGGCTCAGCAGTTTAGCACCACCTTCAGCCCAGGGCGTGATCCTGGAAACCCGGGATCGAGTCCCATGTCAGGCTTCCTGCATGGAGCCTGCTTCTCCCTCTGCCTGTGTCTCTGCACAACCCCCCCCTCTCTCTCTCTGTCTTTCATGAATAAATAAATAAAATTTAAAAATAAAAATATAAATATAATAATAATTACAACAACAATAATAATGTAGGTAGGATTGTGACAGACCAGCAGCAGTGGGAGAGGGTGACAGACAGACGCTCTGTGAAAAGCTGGTTTGGGGAATGTCGTCAGAAACAAGCAACATCTAAGAAGATCAGAGGGAGAGGTATCTAAAGGGACATGACCACGGAAAGTCATGTGGTGTCCTGGACGGGATCCTGCAACCAACGGAAGACATTAGGGTAAAGACAAATCTGGATAAATTGTCCGGATAAATTACTGACCTTAGTTAATAAATAACAATGCATCATCATGGGTTCATTTTTTATAACAAATGCACCCTACTAATGTCAGATGTTAATGGGAGGAGCTGGTTACAGTGGTAACCAGGAATTCTGGTTGGTATTCCAGTGGTACAGGAATTCTCTGTACTAGCTACTCAGTTTTCCTATGTCTAAAATTTCTAAAAAGAAAGAAAGAAAGAAAGAAAAGAAAACAAGAAAAAAGTCTAAAAAAAAGTAAATTATATTTTTTTAAAATCTGGTTTGGGGGTGTAGGTGTGGGAATTAAACTAGAGTAGAAGACTGGACAGACAGGGAAATGGGGCAAGAAAAGCAGTGGCCCGAAAATGAGGGGTCTCCAGAGAAAAGGGGGAGTGCAAATGCCAACCTGGCCACACGGGAGGGCACGCATGCAGGCACGCGTGTGTAGGTGTGTGTGTGCATCAATGTGTGTCTGTATATACGTCTATGTGTTTTGTGTGTCTGTGTGCATGACTGTGCGTGTCTATGTGTGTGTGCATGTCTGTGTGGGCGTGTGTGTATGCGTCTGTGTATCTGTGCGCAGGAGACAGCTGGACTGTGGGTGGTGTGCCCTTGGACTCAAGGGTTGGAATTTCAAGGTATAGATGCAAGCTATTCAAGTAGAGCCACATTTTCATTTTGCACTGGGTCTCACTAATGACGTGGCCAGTCCCAGGCACTTGGTTTTAACAATGAATAATAACAGCTACAACCTGTATGATTCCAACCACAGGGCACTCTGGAGAAGGCAAAATCATAAAGACAATAAAAAGATCAGTAGTCGCCAGGGTTTGGGGAAGGGGAGGGATGAACAGGGGGGCCCAGAAGGTTGTTAGCGCAGCACAAATATTCAATATGACACTACAGTGGTGGATACAAGTCATTACACACTTATCCAAGCCCAGAGAATGGATCCCAGCAAGACTGAACCACAGGGTAAACTATGGACTTGGGGAGATGACGACGTGTCCGTGTGGGTTCATCCACGGTGACGGTTGTTCCACTGTGGCTGAGGATGTTGACAATGGGGGACATGACACTGTACATGTGTGGAGCCAGGAGGTAGAGAGGAACCCTGTGTGCCCTCTCCTCAGTTCTGCTGTGAACCTAAAACTTCTCTTACCAAAAATAAAATAAAATAAAATAAAATAATAAAATAAAATAAAATAAAAAAATAAAATAAAATAAAATAAAATAAAATAAAATAAAATAAAAAAATAAAATAAAATAAAATAAAATAAAATACACATGAAGACTTCTAGTCTCAACACCTGACCTGGTGACCTGTTAGGGTCGGAAATGGGAATCTCTGTTTTTCTCTCTCTTTTTAAAGATTTATGTATTTATTTGAGAAAGAGAGAGAGACAGAGAGAGAGTGTGTGTGCAAGCAGGAGGAAGGGCAGAGGGAGAGAAAATCTTGAAACACACTCCCTGCTGAGCACAGAGCCCGACGCAGGGCTCGCTCGATCCCAGGACCTGAGATCGATCATGACCTGAGCGGAAGCCACCTAACCGACTGAGCCATCCAGGTGCCCTTCTGTTTTTCTCTTTAAACCTGTTCTCAGGTGGTCCTGATGATGCCTCAGCTTAGGCGTCACCATCCCAGATGCTGGGACCGAGAGAAACCCGTGAGCAGGTGCTTTAGAGGGTGGACAGCGGTCAGCACGACAAACAGGAAGGTGGTGAGGACTTCCTACTGTAAGCACGCATCAGAGCGACACCATCCCCCGAGGCCCCAGAACCCCAGCACCGCAGTCCTCCAGCTTGGCTGCACGGCTCCAGGGAGCTTCCCCCCACAAGGCGCCAGCACCCACGTCGCCCGTCAGCATCCAGAGTGGAAGCACCTGGGGACTGCCATCCGTCTCCTCCACTCCAGCGCTTCTCAAGCAGGGGACGTGTGACCACATCCGCAGATATTTTGGGTTGCTGACCCTTGGCAGTGACATTGTGGGCAGAGAGGCAAGGATGCTGCCTGACGCCCTGCAGTGCACAGGACCCCCAGCTCACGTGGCAATCCCTGGTGACGCCGCGGCATGTCCGTCTTGCCAAGCTTGAGAAACCCCACTGATGGCGGTGGAGGCACTAACATTTCGGCGCCTTGAGCCCTGGCTGGGTCAGGGGTGCAAACCTACCTCCCAAAGGCCCTGCAGGAGGAAGGAGCCACAGTCCCCCTCCTGAGACCCTAGGCGGCCCGGCTGCCTACCTCTACTCACCGCCTTCACTTCCCCTCTGCCGGGAATATTTTCTAATTACTCACTTGCACACACGGTCCTCGTCGTGCGCTGAGCTTCCAGGAGGCCTGACCCGAGCCCTGTGGCCAGTGGGCTTCCCTCCACGGCCACTCACTCGGCCGGCAGAGGCTGCCTCCCTGCACGGAGCGGTGCTGAGCAAAGGGCAGAGGGGAGAGCCCTGCCCCATGAGCAATGCCTGCCTTGGATCCCGGAGGGGGAATGCAGGCCAGGTGTCGGCTTCCCTTCCTCTGTCCTTGGAGTGGCAACGTGGAAAGCCGTGGGCATTGTGCGGCTCGGGGGAGGGGGGCGGAAGAGTGGTGCTGACAGGCTGGCAAGAGGACAAAGCAAGGAAGAACCAGCATTTGCGAGAACCTTGAGCGTTTGCCCAGACGCCTCCCTCCGCCGTGAACTTGAACCAAGCAAGGACTTCCACAAGCACGGGTGACTCCTTTCAAACATCGTGACTCCTTCCCCATCCTCGCTGAGTTCATATTTGAGCAGGCCCTTCACTTCCCAGCTACAGATGACCGCTCGCGACCAAATTGAAAAATATTAATTCTCTTTGTCTCCTGCCAAAAAGGCTAAAGCAATTACAGGCCCTGATATGAAACACAGATGTTAATACATTTGGAAAAACAGGCTCCTATAGGCGAGCAGAGGTCCAAGTATGAAGTGCTTTTGGAATTAAAGCGCCAGATCAAGTTATACAGCCAGCCCCCAACGCGAAAGCCATTCTCCCCGAAATTCATTCCAGTGTAGGAAACCCAGGGCCACGGCACACACGCTGACATTTCCCTTATTTGCAGACGAGAACCAATCCACCCTTGGGTACCCACTGGCACACAGCTCTAAATAATATAATTATAATCATCACAGGGAAACTTCCCTAAGATCGAAAAGTATTATAATTACGGGCAATTTTCACTTTTTTGGAAATTGGGCTCAAATGCCGAAGAAAGACTGCAAACAAGGCATTCTCAAGTTTCAGTTCTGGAAGAGAGAACACGCTGGAAGCTTTGCCGGGACGGAGCCGTCCGGGGCTGGAGGCAGTGGGGGAGTGTCTGAGTTTCACTCAGACAACAGGTAACTGCTGCTTGCGTCCTGGGGCCACGGGACAGCTGCACGCAAGAGGCAGCCTGGTCCCACGCGTCAGGAGGCCCACGCCCTAGAAGGCCCACACGCTTTCCTCCAATCACACGCACAGAGGTTTTCCTGAGGGCCTACTGTGCGCCAGGCTCCAGGTACAAAGAATAGGACAGTGGGCAAAAGGCAGCCAACTCCTGCCCTTCGAGGCACCTGTCCCTGCTCTGCCGCTGGGCAACCGTCATCGTCTCTGCAGCTCCCACTCTGATCTTCTGAGGCTCAACCGGGGTCCCCGACCCACCCTGCTTCCAAGTGGTGGAATGGGGGTGGATCCGGGGTCTCCAGAGCCTCTGGTCCTTCCCTCTTTGTTACGCAGGATCGTGGAATAAGCCGGCCAGGTCTTTTGTCTTCTCTGCCTCAGTTTCCTTTCCCCCACCGTTACCCAATTCCCAGGATTGCCGCGAAGGAAAAAGGAAGATGTGTATCTGCCAGCCAAGGAAGAAAAACAGATGGGATGGGAGAGAGATGCAAGCTTCCTTTCTTTAATCCCTAAGCTGGTACCGTGACTCAGTTTCCCTGTCTGGGAAAAGAGGTGGGGGGTGGTACGTCCCTCGGGGGTGCTATAATGGGAGGGACTGCATGGCTAGTACTCAAGGCTAAAATTAGCCCTGTCATCATCTCTGTTCGAGAAGGCCCGTGTCTTCTCTCCGTTGGGACAGGTGTCCTCACGAGGGGAGGGTGAAGGTCGGGCCCGTGAGATGACGGGCATCGCCCAAATCGCCGCAGATGCACAAGCAGCAGCCCTGACCCGCAGGCAGGTCTGCAAAGGGACCACTTCATGGGAATCGTTGCACACCTTAACCTTGGCGACCAGGTGTGAAGCCCCGGTGGAGTGATCAGAAGAGGGCAGAGGCGGAGGAGGGCCCCTGGGTGGAATCGTTTGTGTCCTCTCGCAGAACGACCGCTGGACGCATCCACTCACCTCGGGAACCCTCCGCGCCACTCAGCTGCACCGTCCACAGCCCTCGAAGCCCTGGGAGGACAGGCGTGTGCACCCCCACGGAGCGGATGAAGCGACTCATCCAAGGTCCCTCAGATCCTCAAAGGAGCAGCGAGGGCAAGGACCAAGTCCACTCTGGGCAGCTCCAAAAAAACCAGTATCAAGGTGACACCGGGAGCAGTTACATCAGAATTCCACGGGGACCCTGCCCTCCCCCCCCATCTTTACTTATTACCTGGTTTGAATTCTGCCTCCAGCGTGTGACCTAAGGAGGGTCACTCAGCCACTCGGTGCCCCCAGTGATCCCATCCACAAAATGGGAGAGTATGGACCTGGTCAGTCACAGGCATGTGACCAATGGAACCTGTCACCACTGACTCCCTGCCAACCCTATTCTCCCCACGAAGCCAGGCTTGGGATGAATTATGGAAGGAAACAGAAGCGCAGAGATCAGAGAATCCACCGAGGCCCACCAGTCAGCCTCAGCCTGCAGGACCTGAAGCCAGTGGCGCTACCTGGACTGGACAGTCTCTGCCCAGCGGGTTGTCCCTGCTTGCAGGCTCCCTGCAGGGTGCTCCCTCTGGACATGGGAGAGGATCCAAGGGGCACCAGGGCCTCTGCTCCCACCCAAGCAGCTCTGAGCTGGGATTTGACAAAGGCGGTAAGGAAACGTGCCAACGTGTCCTTGACCAGGCTGCCCCAGGCATGCTCTCCCCGGACCTTCCAGAACATTCGCTGGTACCAGGCAGCCAGCTGCTCCCTCCCTGCCCTTTGAAAAGGCTACTAGGATGCTGAATCGGCCACTCCTGGCAAAGCAGCTCAAAGCAGAGCTCCCAACCTGAGGCTGAGGTGTAGCGGTGACACGAGCAAGGCAGGAGACCGGGACCCAGGCACTTAGGCCTTCAGGAATGGCAGAAAGGTTCCAGAAGCTTCCGGAAGCCTCTGGAACCAGAGCCCAAGGGGACCCCTACCCTCAGCCAGCCCCATCCCTGTGCTGCTAAGATTGTCAGTCAGGGCCTGGACTACACCTGGGCTCAGTCCTGGGGAGAAAAACAGTCATCTTTGAGAGAC
Source organism: Vulpes vulpes (assembly GCF_048418805.1). Taxonomy (NCBI): domain Eukaryota; kingdom Metazoa; phylum Chordata; class Mammalia; order Carnivora; family Canidae; genus Vulpes; species Vulpes vulpes. The sequence goes on along the minus strand of NC_132793.1, from coordinate 5,462,422 downwards.
CAGGCGAGAGGGAAGCCATGGGGGCCTGGACTAGAGGGGATCTGCCCCCTCCGTCTCTCGGGCATAGAACACGGCTCACAGATGGGGGAGAAGGGAGCTGGAAGCTAGTAAAAGGGCCCGGCCCCAGGCAGCTCGGGTGGCTCAGTGGTTTAGCACCTGCCTTCAGCCCAGGCTGTGATCCTGGAGTCCGGGGATCGAGTCCCGTGTCAGGCTCCCTGCATGGAGCCTGCTTCTCCCTCTGCCTGTGTCTCTGCCTCTCTCTCTCTCTCTCTCTCTCTCTTTCTCTGTCTCTCAAGAATAAATAAATAAAATCTTAAAGAAAAAAAGAAAGCCCAGCCCTGCCCCCAAGACTCTGACGTATCAGGAGCTTTAAAAGCACCCCCCACCCCGCCCCGCCATCCCACCCCCGGTGATTCTAACCCACAGCCGCGGGTGAGAACCAGAGCTTGACCAGAGCTTGGGAATCTCAAGTGAGGAAATCGGTACAAGTGAGAAGCTCCATGATGCCGCCATGGCCGAGAACGTGAGCCCTGGAATCCCAGAGACCCGAGGACAAGTTCCAGCTCTGCCACTTTCCAGCCACGTGACCTCAGGCAAGTTACTCCCTCCCCGAGCCAGCCTCCACACCTGGAAAATGGGGACAAGTCTTCCCAGGATCCTTTCCAAGGCACATAAGGAAGCTGAAGGGCTCGGCACAGTCACGTCCAGAGAGCACCAAACGACGACAAGCCCAGAGCACGGGGGTGGGGGGGTGGGGGTCCTGCTGTGTGACCGTGTCCCTCTGCCCAGACATGCTCCCAGTGCTGAAAGTCAGAAAAAAGTCCAAGTCTCGCTACCAAGTCCTCAACTTGCACTTAACACGAGAGAGACTGGGGCAGGGGCCACTGACCTGCGCCCTGGAGCCGTCCTGGCTCTCCCAGTAGATCTCTGCTCCCAGCACCCACGCCCCTTCTCCCCTGCTTCCACGGATGCAGATCATGAGGGCATCCCCTGGGAGCTTGTCAGGAATGCAGAAGCTCAGGCCCCTCCACCCCCACCCCTGCAAAAGGAGGACTCAACCTTTTCACCAGAACTATCAATCTTTTCACCAGATCCCCAGGAGCCTTGTCACCAAAGTGTTTAAGGACAAGGATGCTGCTGGGCGTCCTTCTTGAGAGGAAGAGATAAGAGCTGTGGCAGGTGTGAGTGTTCTGGGAGGGCCGGGAGGGCCCGGGGAGGGCCACTGGGGGTGACACAGCCCCACTTGGCAGCAAAGGGGCACATGCTTGCCTCCTCCCTCTCCTGGCCTCCGGCTGCCTTGGCAAACAGACCTTGGCCCCCACTCCAGCCCGTCACAGGGACAGCTCCTTCTTCAGTGACTCAGGCTGCGGCTGATCCAACCGTGGCCCCGGAGACCACTCTGAGGTCACCCTCCTGGCAACCAAAGTCCGACGCTGACCGAGGGCCATTTTTCTTCCAGCTGCCCACATCCCCTCGACCTTGGCAGTGACTGACAGCCTTTGAGCAGGTTCTGCTGCCCTGTAGGCCTGTCCACTTTCCGTGAATGAAACTGGTTAACTAACGCAACTAGGCCCGAGCTGGTCCAGCCGGAGGCTTGGGGTTCAGAAAAGGAGGGAAGCCTCTGCTCCCTCGCCCCCACCGCCTGCTCCCCCGGCAAGGCCACAGAAGCCAAGGCCCCCAGCCCCACTCGTCCCACAGCCTGCCAAGGGCGGCTCCGGCGGCCTCTCCAGCTGTCTGGGGCCACGCGGTGAGCAGGGCCCGAGGGCTGTGGAAGGCCTCCAGCTCCGCTCATTATCGGAATTTAATCTGGATTCCGAGAGATCAAGAGGACTTGGTGGAAAAGTGGCTGCCACAAGGGGAGAGATGCTGAGGCTAACCCAAAGCCAGCTAATCCCCGGCACCCCAGAGCCTTCCTGGAGCTCAGGCATGAGGCTCGCCAGAGAGCCAGATGTCCCAGCTCCACACAGCTGGGCGGCTGGCGGCAGCAAGGGCCCAGACCCCTCAGCAGAGGGAGCAGGCTGGCCACACAGCAGGGTAGTCGGGACAGGGTCTGGGATCCTCTGGGGATCGGCCTGAAGAAGATGCATGTCCCCTCCCCGCCCCCCCCTTCCCGAGTTGGGGAAATGCAAACAAGGGCCCCACTGCCACAAAAGCTTAGGCCTTCATCCCCACCGGAGACTGCAACACGAACACATTCAGCAGAGATGGGGGAAAGCACTGCTGCAGCCAAAACCTGGAGCCCCCCACCCCCATTTTCCTTAGAAGGTTTCTGCATTCCCTGTGATGATGGTGATCATGGTGAAGAAGATGGTGGGGGGGTGATGGTGGTGATGGTGACAGTGGCGGTGATGGTAGTGTTGGTGTGGTGATGGTGATGATGAAGATGATGATGAATGTGATGCTGGTGATGGAGGTGGTGATTATGGTGGTGGTGGTGGTGATAATGGTGGTGATGGTGGCCGTGATGGTGGAGGTGACAGTGGTGACACTAGTAACAGTGAACCGTTACCGAACACTTACTATGTTCTAAGTAAGCATGTGAACCCATTTTATCCTCACCACAGCCCTGGGAGGTAGATGCAGTTATTATCCCTTTGTACAGAGGAGGAAACTGAGGCTCCAAGGGTCATGCAGTGTCAGGATTTGAATCCATCCTCTTAATAGCCAGGCTATCCCACCTGGGGAATTTATACATCTGAATCATTTTGCTTCTGGACTAAAAAACAAAACAACCCACCCAGAAAAAGAGCATAAATAATTTAAAAAAATTGTTTGACTTTTTAATTTCTGGAGAACAAAGGCCTTGCCTCTTTCTTTCGGGTATAAAAGGGAAATTCAGAAATCTAAAGACAGCAGCCCCTTCCTCGCCCCCCACTCCCTGCCTCTTTTATACGTTGCTCCTGCCAAGTTATCTCCTCTGCCTGAACATGAGCTGGAGGGTTGGGGCGTGGGTCCGGTTACTTCCGCTGGTGCACAGCACATGGCAGGTACTCAAACATTTGCCAACAATGGACCTGGTCTCCCAGCAAGCCAAATGCCCCCAGAGTCAGGAACCCAAAGCAAGGCTCAACAGCCCCAGAGATGGCCTGTGGCCAAGCTGCTCCCTGGGGACAACCTATTATGCCCACCTTCGCCACCTGCCAGGAGCTGCCGACAGCCGCCCCGCCCATCCTTCTCCCAACCACAGTGACTCAGGCCTTCTCCCTCCCCAAGGGCCTCCGGATCCACCCCATGGAACTAAGACAGGGGGCAGCAACCTTAAACCATGATGAGACAGGTGCCCACGATGCCAGCAGGTTGACACAGGCAGAAAGATGAGCAGCTGATGGCACCCCAGTGGGGAAGCCAAGGCTTGAGTTTCATTAAGCAAGGACTCGGTAGCTCACCGCATCTGGGCACCATCATGTCCTGCTGTCCTCCCTATGACCCGTGCTTGTCCCCACCTTAGGACCACGGCCTTTGCAATTCCCCTGACACTCCCCCTGTTCTAGCCCACGCCCCATTGCCAGATCCTTCTGGTCACTCAAACATCCCCAGCTCAACAAGGCCATCGATGACCAATCGCTTTATGAGGCCAGCTGGTCTCCTGGCTTCCTGCCCATCTTCTTCACCCCCTGTTCTGGGTTGGATCGTATCCCCTAAAAAGATAGGCTCAAGTCCCACCCCTGATACCTGTAAATGTGACCTGATTTGGAAAGAAGGTCTTTGCAGATTAACTGAACGGGTGAAGGAAGATGAGGTCTTCCAATGCAAGGGAGAAGTTCATGTGAAAGTGCAGGGCCACGAGGCAAGAGCAGAGAGTGGACCGATGCGGCTGGAAGCCAAGAGCACCGATAACGGATGGCCACCCCGGGAGCTGCAAGAGGCAGGAAGGACCCCCACCCCCCCACCCCTCAAAGCTTTCAGAGGCAGCACTGCCCTGCCTGGACTTCAGACTCCTGGCCTCCAGGACCGGGGGAGAGCACAGCTCTATTGTTTCCAGCCACACACCTCGTGGCACTTGGTTAGGGCAGCCCCAGAAAGCGAGATCGCTCCTCAGCCACCGTCTTAGATGAGGCCCCCCCTTCATGACCCGCGCTTGCTCGTCCCCACAGCCCAGTTCCCCAGCTAGCGCTGGCACGTGGGTGCTCAGGGTGGTGGGGTACACACATCGCCAGGCTCGCGCGTCTCTCCCCCCAAGCAGTGGCCTCTGTCCCCCACAGAGGAGGTCCCGTGCCTGTCCCACCAGGCTGGCCTGACTCAGTCTCTGGTGTTGTCCCCAGCCCAGGGACCCCTCACGAGAAGTGGCGGCAGCCCAGCCAACCCCAGGGACCAGTGGCCAGGCAGGGCAAACACATTCCTGCATGGGAACTCGAAGAGGGCCGTGCAGGTGACACCAGCCAACCCTGCAGCTCTGTTCCGCCAAACCCACAAACCCACTCGGAGCAGCCACATTCCTGAGGCTAAGCCTCTTGATGGAGACTTCTGAGGCAGGTGTGGGGAGCCTGCCAGGGGGGTGGGGAGCCAGCAGGGCTCGGGGTGTGCACAGCGGGCCGATGGAGTGCTATTGACGGATTGCCTCTGGGCACCTGCCTCGCCTCCAATGAATCAGCCTTCAGGAGAAAAGTCAAACATATGTTTTTGTTCAGGAGTCCGGGGGGATCTATCAGAGCATAGAGCCAACATGTGTCACACCCCAAGAAGGAACTCGATGCTTCTTCCTACCATTGGGTCTGGGGGCCAAGGCACAGATGCCAGGGTGCACTGGGGCATCCGAGTGCCTACGCTAAGATTCGGAGGTGACTGCCACGACCCTGTGTCACTCCCCGCCCCCGATACCACACCCTCCTTCCCGGTACCCTCTCCTCCAGGAGGGTCTGCTGCTCCCCCCTCTCTGTAGGGGGGGGGAGTAGGGCAGCGCATTCGAGTGGCGGCTCTGAAATGCAAACCCAGCTGGTGCTAAGATACCATTTGTTGCTCATCAGACTGACAAAGACCAAAACAGTTTGATAAGAGAGGATGTCGTGAGCACGCGGGGCATCGGCCTCTCTTAGGTTATGGGTATAAACGGACCTAACCTCCAAGCACAGCCGTTCAGCGAAATCCATCAGTGGCCAACACGTGCACCCTCTGCCCCCACGATTCCATTTCCAGCGCTGTATGTGACAGACATGCAGCAGTGTGACGTAATGACAAAACCAACGGGCCGCCGCCTGCAACACAGAGACACGGGGGACCCACCGGGCACACGCGGGGAACTGGCTGCGGCCCGCCTCTCGGGGAATGCGTGGCAGTTCAAGGAAAAAGGATGTTCTCTGTGAACCAACACGGGGTCGCCCAGGCTCACTGTCAAGTGCTCACAGCAAGATGCAGGAGGGAGGATGTGACGAGATGCCACCTGCAAAACTATACACACGCACAGACGTTCGCCGATTTGAGGAACCCCGAGGACTGGGGTGGGGGGAGGCTGCAGGGGATGGGGCTCGGAGCCCAGAGCACGTCTTATGCAACAATATCTTTGTAAAACACATAGTTCCTGTAGGACTTTCTCAAGTCCTAATTCGGCCGCTTTCTCCCTGGACGGTGGTGACAGGCGGATGACACTTGTGCTTTGAGCTCCTAACTCTCCCGTGTCACAGATGAGCGCCACCCCCCAGGGCTACTGGGAATACGAAAGCAGCTCACAGCTGCAAACGCTGGAAATGCTCAGAAAGTGGGGCTTGGTGGTCTTAGTATTTAAGACCACCCCTGACACGGTGGCACTCGTGAAGGAGGTGGTGACCGCTCCTCTGTCCCCAGGGCGGGAACGGGTCCCCATCCCGGCTGCCAATGTGAGGACTATCCCTCAGGAGGCGCCCACAGCACCTCCCGGCCATGAGTTTCGGAGCAATGGCATCGGGCGATGACACGAGGCGGCCGCTGGGCAGCACCGCCGGGAACACAGCTGCCTCTGGAATGCACGACGCTCCCTCGATGCTCCAGCCCACCCAGCTGGGGGGTCAGCTCCCCTGGCCTCTCAGGAGACCTCGACACTAAAGGGTCTCAAGACAGTAAAGTCTTTCAACACAGGATCTGGGTTCCTGGCCTTGTGCTTCTTAGAAAGCCGTTCTCGTTCTCTCTCTCTCTCTCTCTCTCTCCCCCTGGGGTTGGGAGTTTTAATCCCATTTTATCACCAGTGGCCGCCTTCACTGGTTGCCTGACATCATGTTTGGAAGTGAGCAATGGGCGAGAGGCAGACCCTCCACCAAGAAATGTTTCTTCCTCTTCCCTCTCCCCATCCCCCCCAGCCCTGAACACACGCAGACCCAGACCCCCCCCATAAATACCCACACAGGCTCACCTGGCTGGCTGTCCCCTCTTTAACTCAGTTTCCCGACGGGGAGAGTCTTAAGAAATAGCGACCTATGCCATCAACGTTCTTGAACAAATAGGTTCGGTGTAGGGCCTGACCCGTGGTCGGTGACCATGACAAAAGCAGCCCTGACCGCCCCTGCCCGGCCCGGCCCCGTCCTCTGGCCATCGGCCCCTTCCTCCTCTGCAGCCGAGGGCAGCTCAGCATGCCTCCCAGGCATCCGGCACGGTACCCACCTGCCCAAGTGCTCCTGCAGCACCTGGTAAACGCTGATCCGGAACGTCTCGTTGTCGAAGCGCTCCCGAATGTAGTCCTTGTAGATCCGGAATTCAGCTGCGGTCACAGCTTCCCCCTCTGGGATCTTGGAGAGATCGAACCGGAACTCCCGGTGGTGGTAACGTGGATAGAAGAACTCTTTGTCATGCTCCACTAGAAAGGGAAAGAAGACACAGCGACACCAGGAGCTCATTAGTAACTGCCTTTCAGGGCCCTGGCTCAGAGTCAAGCCCGCGGCCACAGGTCCCTAGTGCGAGCTGCCCCTTTCCTTGCTGCCCCCACTGCAGCCTGGACAGTCATGGCCTCAGACCCTGTGGTCACCTTGACATCGAGAGGAGTGACTCTGTATCAGCCCGCTGGGAAGAGTGGGGCATTGACCAAGCCATCCCGGAGCCGCTGGGCAGACCCGGGTTAGTGGGTGCACAGGCCTGGGTCAAATCCAGGGTCAGCCACCACGAGCTGAGAGGTAATCTCCCTGGACCTCCATTTCCTCATCTAAATATGAAGATATTGGGGCACTTGGGTGGCTCAGTCAGCTAAGTGTTAGCCCTTGGCTCAGGTCATGGTCTCCAGGTCCTGGGATCGAGCCCCCATTCAGGGTCCCTGTGCAGTGGGGAGCCTGCTTTTCCCTCTACCTCTGCCTCTCTCCCAGCTCATGCTCTCTCGCTCTCTCTCAAATAAACATCTTTAAAAAAAATAAAAATAAAAATGAGGATAATAATCCTGCATGGGTTATGGGGAGAGCTAAGTAACCTAACTCACATCAGCAGCTTAGCGTCTGGTGGGGCTCGACAACTGGGAGCTATTAGGAGTGTAGACAGACCTCACTCTGCCTATCAGGGGGTCCCCGGGGCCCAATGATGCTCAGCCCTGGCTGCATGTAGGAATCGCCGTGGGGGCTTTAAAAAAGTATCGACGCCCTGTCCCAGTGGTGAGCTGGTAAATATTTAGTAAGCGGCTCTCTGGGACCTGGTCTGTAGCATTTGCCAATTTCCATCTTGGCAGATTTCAAGCTACTGACGTGAAATCACTGACGATGGAGGTGGGAGTCTACCACAGGGGGGACTCTAGCTCACGGCTGTGCTCACCCCCCCAACCGACTGACTCAGTACCTTTGGGGAGGGGGCCCAGAGATCTCTACTCCTTAAAGCCGCCCAGATGTTTCTAACAGCCAGTGGGGTTTACAACCACAGCCTTAGACTAAAAGCAGAAAAAGGACTGAATGGCAAGGTTGGGGGATGTGGCTTTTGACAGTGACTTCTGGAAAAAATAAGCCCTTCACCTTTATAATAGCAATGACTAAAGAGATTATGCCCATTTCGTCGATAATAAATGTCGAAATGGACATAAGCCCAAAAAGAGTGTTCCTGGGAGGGGGCCTGTGGTTCCCAAGGTTCATGCATCCACTGGTCCAAACTGGAGCCGTCACGTTCTGGAGAGAAGCAGAATGGCCAAGTTCAGGCAGGTGTGCGGCATCTGCAGATACCTTTCTTCTCCTAGGAGACAAAGCCCCATCTCTGCTTCCTGCCTGGGGGTGGAGGGAGACCAGAGACACAGGGAAAACAGTGGGAATAGCGTTGCTGGAAGAGAGGAGAAACACGCTCAGCTTCAGTTCCAGCTTCGGCTCAATGAGCCCTAGAGGCTCTCAGGCCGGGTCAGGGTTGCCAGAGCTGCAAGCAGGACATGAACGTCTTTGAGGAAAAAGGGTTCCCAACACTGGCAGCCCCAAGGCCCCTCCTACAGGCCATTATTTAAAAAAAAAAAAAAAAAAGCTGTTTTAAACCTTAATAATAGTTCTAAAATATACTGGGATGAGGGCAGCGGTGTTGACAAGTTATCCACTCATCAGGCTGTTCCCTGCTGGGCAGAGAGGGGGCAGGTGAAGTCTTCAAGGCCAGGGGACTCTGGCCGGGCACAGGAGACACCTTGCCTCTGCAGAGATCTCAGGAGGGTGACCTCTGACCCTCAGCTGCTGGAATCTTAGGGCCCTAGGAATGACTTCTTCAGAAACCGTCCTGTGGTCCCTGCAGACACCACCTGTCCTCCTCACTTGCTCTGTGCTCGACACCCACACAGAGCACTTGCCTTCTGACCCAGTCTAAGAGAAAGGCTGAGCTGGGGACAAAGAATGCTGATAGGGGCGTCACCCATGCCCCCACTCTGATTTATGCAGAAGGCAGGAAGGAAGGCATGTTTGTGGTCGTCTCTAGGAAGTGCAGCCCACTGGGGATCAAGCGAGCCTCAGGAGGGGACCTCAGAGTGAGGGGGCATGGCAAACAGCCTTGACTCTGTCACTGTGGAAATGCCTGAAGCCAGTTCTCTGTCATCCTTCTAGCTCATTCAACCTTCAGGTCACCCTAGGAGGGGAACGCAATGCCATTGGTAGGGGATGCACCTGAGACCTGAGAATCCAAGAGGTGTTGAGTGGCCTGCCCAGGGCCAAAGAGCTGGGACTCAAATCCAGGCCCCACCAACCCTTAGCCACTTAGCATCTCAATGGCTGAGCCAACAGCTCTGCAAGAGCAGCTCCTCTGCTTGTTGTCAGAACATTCTCATTGCGTGCGGGACAGCATGCATCCGGTGCGCACACAAACTGCATGCGTGCGGGTCTGCGCATCGTCAAAGCGAACCTACCATGGAGCCTCCTCCCGGGTCAAGAACCAGAACATCGCCAGGCCCTCTCTTCTCTTCCCCCAACTTCTCAAGCCTCTGGCTGGTTTTGCTTGTTTTAGAATATCATAAACAGGAAATAGTACGGCACGTATTCTTTTGCACTTGGCTTCTTTTACTCAACAGTGTTTGTGTGGTTCCTCTGCATTCCTGTGGCTGCTCATCCATCCTTGCTGCTGTCTAATATTCCACACTTGGATTACCCCACAATCCACACGTCCATTATACAGCTGGTGGGCATTCGGGTAGTTTGCATTTGGGGGCTCTCAGAGCAGCACGGCTCTGAGCATTCTGGTACCCGTGTTCCCTGCATCTTGGAGAATGTGGCTGGGCACCCAGAGGTGGCGTTGTGTGTGTTCACGTCAGGTCACACTGCCAAGTTCTCCCCACGTACCGCCCTGGGGGTTTTTTAGAGCATGCCAGGAGGATCCCAATGGAGAAATACAAGTCTGTCCTATTAAGGAGAGGGGCACAATCTGGGGACCCTCCAAGTGCTTTTCTGCAGTGGACTGGGTGAGGACAGTAAGACAGCAACCCCTGGAGAACGGCCCTGCACCCCAGTGAGCAGCTGGTGTGCACCCATGCAACAGGCCCCCCTTGCGCTCCCTCAATAAGTGAGCTTCCCATGAACACCCCAGAGCTGCCCCCCGGCCCCACCACCCTACCCAACCTGAGGTCGCCAAAGACCATCTCATAACCAAATGGAAAGGCTATTTTATGGCCACCATCTTGCCAGACTTCCAGGTAGCAGCATGCAACACTTGGTTCTTCCGGCCTTCGAAAACCTCATCTTCCTTTGGCTTCCTGTGCTGTGTGAACTGCTAGTTTCTCCCCAGCTCTCTAGCCATACCTTGAAACGTTCCCTTAGCTAACCCCATTTAAGTCCCACGGAGCAGTGGAGTAACAGGGGAGCATTCCACAGGCCACCCCCCTGATATGGGTGGGGTGCTGATAGATCACACAAATAAAGTCTCCATTTCCAACCATCTGCCTCTGCCCTCCCCCAGAGAATGGGGTGCAGAACCCCCAGCTTACAGCGAAGAACCCAGAAGTACAAAGAAGTACAAAGAAGCTGGTTCACGGAGCACCTGCTTTCTGTAGGGTCCCACTCTGGGCACTCTCAGCCATCATCTGACAGAGCCCGGTGAGGCGGGATTGATCCCCATTTCACAGATGAGGAGCCTGAGGCTCAGGGACGCAGGTGACCTGCCCAAGGTCACACGTTAAGTGAGTGGCTGGGCTCTGCAGCTCACACTCTTGACCTTTACACTTTCTGGAGCCAGGTGCGCTCTTGGTGTGGTCTTGGCTAAGTTGGTTGCCCTCTCATGCCTCCCCTCGCCCCAGGATGATACTGGCCCTTTCTCACGGAGCTATACAGAGTCGGCCCTTACAGCACTGTACGTTCATGTTTGCCTTTGTCTCGGGGCCTCTCAAACAATGAGAAGGGAGGATGACAAGCAGTGCAGAAGCCTCATGCGCCAGTGGGTATTTGCATAGTTGGGCTATGACAACGGTATTTGAAAAATACCACAGTCAGACCAAACAATAAAGAAATGTTTGAATGAGCACGACATTAACACAGGTGCAACCACTGAAGTCACACCCAGTGAAGAAAGAAAACACTGATACATAATCACAGAAATCAATCTGTTCCTGCAGGTGTGTATATGCATAAGATTAAATGTATCCTAACTGTTAAGACAGTTAAGGGATCAGGGTTATGAGGTTTCTTTCGCTACCGGGACCTGGGACCTACGCAGAGAGTGGCCAGCTAAATTTCTCGCAAGCCTTTCCGGGCTCTCTGGAACAGGCTTCTGTGGGAATCGCCTTCATTAATTATTTTAAGACAATGAGCAGAAATGAACCGCGTCGGCCTCCTGCTCTTCCTGAGACCACTCATCGTGGGTTCTAAAAATAATTCTGTAATTTATCAAAAGACAGAAGAGTCATTTTTTAAAAAGAGCAGTTCGTGATCCGAAGCCCAAACCAAAATCCCACTCTCTCGCCTCCGAGGCTTCCACTCTCTCCAGAAGCCTCTCCACGGCATGGAATCCACATCGTTTCAAGGTCAGGGGTCAGGACGGTTCAATGGTCACCAGAAAGTAGACAGAAGCAGGTACTTTTAGGGAGAGAACACAGCTTTTTTTTTTTTTTTAAATCTTTAGATAAGTTCAGTGTCTGAACAAGGTCCACATTTTCCCCCCATTTTATTTTTAGTTGCTGTGTTTCTTATATTTCTTTTCTTTTTTTAATTTTTATTTATTTATTTATTTTATTTATGATAGTCACACAGAGAGAGAGAGAGGCAGAGACACAGGCAGAGGGAGAAGCAGGCTCCATGCACCGGGAGCCCGACGTGGGATTTGATCCCGGGTCTCCAGGATCGTGCCCTGGGCCAAAGGCAGGCGCCAAACCGCTGCGCCACCCAGGGATCCCTGAGAACACAGCTTTACGCTTCCTTCATATGCTACCGTACTTGATTACCCAAGACTCGGGTTTTTAAATCACTGTCTAGAGCTGATATATCCCTTTGTCCGTAAAGAGAAGCTTTCTCAAGGCGATCCAGACCCTAGGAATCCAGCTCTTTCTGCGCCGCCCTTAACATTCCAGCACCCCACCGGCTAAGCGAGCTCACAGGCATTAACGAAGACTTTCATCTTCGAAAGATTAAAAGAGCCCAAATCCCCGAGACCAAAAGATAAGTCCCAAGAAAATGGATTCCGGAAAACACCATCCTGACTGACAGCAACCAGCCCCCCAAAGCCCAATTCTAGCGTCCTCTTACAAAAGCCTGGAATAACCCCAAAGCAGGTCCTCGGAGGGGTAATTCTGGGATGGAGAGTGTTCCATAAAGGGTAGAGGCAGGTGGGAACCAGAAGCCGCCTACCAGGGTGTCCCTCTCATGACCCTAAGCCTGCTCCTCTGCGTCGCCCAGAGGTGTTTTGCCTCCTCTCAGCATCTGGGCTCGTCCTCCCACCGACGTTACACAAAATGCACAAGCATACCTCTCACTAAGTTAGTGCCCTCGGAACAAAGGGGTCATGGCAACCGAATGCAACTTGCCGTGTAGACTTGTAAAGGGCAGCATGTATTTATATAGTACCTGAGTGCAGGGTGGACACCATAAAATTAGGCATATGAACCTCCCAACATATTTATACTTACATCCATACATAAAAATACACCCCAGAATACAATAAATTCTTACAAGTGCAAGAACACAGACCCAGGAGGTATCCTATTTCTCCTCCATGGGTTCTTTTGCGCCAGGGCCCAGCCCGCCCCGGTGGGCAAAGTGGCTGCAGTACAGCTCAGTTGATGTCACAAGTGGGTGGTGTGACCGTACCATGTCTTTCTCTTGGAAAGCCTCATGGGGCTCCCCCGGTCAAGCCCTGTGGTCCCAAGGAGCTGCCATCATGTCCCTTGACCCCTTTCTGCAGAGTTGAGGGAACAACCCCCAACGGGGCCAAACATGGGATTTTATTTTACTGGACCCTGGTGGGAAAGAGTCTGTTTGTTTTCTCTGCCCTGAACTCTAAGGATATAAGTTGGCCCTGTGGGCAGCCACGCGCCACTGCTGTGCTTCTAGAGAAAGCAGGTGTGTGGGAAAGAAGATGCCAGGCGGAGGGGAGCAGACATCAGCCTTGAGGAGAGAAGCCGCTCAGGTTTGATCCTCTGGGCCGGTGATCTCCATCCTTCCTAAAGTTTGGGGTTTCAATTCTTCCCATCTGTGAGTCATGCGGGGACCCCTCAAACAAGTCCCCTTCACGCTAGCTGGCATCAGGTTTTGCAGTTTGACAGTTTGCAACCTACCCCTTGCAACCAAAGCAGTTCTGAACAAAATAATCATGAGCCCAGTTATACTATTCCACACCCGGAAATGGAACCCAGGTAATAGCGGTTCTTTCCGGGTGACCACTTGCTACGAAAGCTGCGTTCTTCAGATCTGGATAATTTCCAAATACAAGATGACCCCCCGATCTGGCTCTGCAGGAGCACGAGCAATGGCTGACCCCATTGTGAACCCCCAGTGCCCAGCACAGCTGGACACACAGTAGGGCTCCATGTCTATTGGATTGAATATATTATTCTTTGTGTAATTCCCTTCTAGTCTTTAAAGAACATACACACTGTAAAGCGTACAGATCGTAAGTGTTCACAAAGCTCGATTAACTTTCTCAAGTTAATCCAAACACACCCAGAGCTGGAAATGGTACATTCATTCCTAGAACTGAAGATCTCTCCACAAGGCCCCTCTTGAACACAGGCCCCACCTCCCCAAAGGTGACCAGCATCCCAGCACCCTGACCCCACAGACCCAGTCCACCTGCTGGGTGCTAACCTCCTGTGTCTGCTTCCGTCACTCAACCCCTCCCTGTGCAGTTGCGTGAAGAGGTGGATCATCCATTTCTAACTGCTGCATAGAACCCTGCTGCATGAAGAGGCCACAATCTATTCTTGGATGGGCCTTTGGGCCGTTTCCAGTCTGGGGCTGTTATAAACTGTGCTATGAGGAACGTCCTGAGCATGCCTTTGGGCGAACATGTTTCCATTGGGTGGACACTTTGAAGCAGGACTGCTGGTCACAGGGCGGGAGTGTGCTCGTCTGTAGTGTACGCATCTGTTTCCATGTCAAGCATTTGATGGTAACAGGGAATGGGGCCAAATGAGACACAGTCCCTAAAGGAACAGTTCATTCTAGTTTATTTTAGTGAACCTCAATGCGTCTGTTTAGGTAGGAGGGAGTTCTTCATGGGGAAGATGTTGGATGCAGGCCTGAGGAAGGATGGAGGTTGCCCAGCCCCAGAGAAAAGGCAGAGGAAACAGACTGGCCCGAAGAGCTCCAGTTATAAACCTTTTTCATGAGGATGAGGCTCTGGGAATCAAGTGAGCCAAGCAGAGTCCACAATATAACCAGAAGCTAGAACTGAGCTTTCAAGGACCCTTGACGGCTTAAGATCCCGTATCCCAGAATCACCCCCCAGCCTGATTGGACTCTAAAACCTCCAATACAGGCTTCCCTTCTTTTCTCCATGGATGCGATTCATGCACATACCAGAACCCGGGGGAGCTGACGGTGACAAGGCAGCTGTCGGAAGGCGATTTATGTTCCCACTGCTTTGGGGACGTGAGCCTCGACGGTGGCTCTTCGTTCCTTCAAAGACTTACATGGCGAGATGCAGGAGCTTGACAAAGCCGCCAGGGGCGTGCCACAGGCTGGGAGCTCTGGAAGACGGACAAGACGTATCCAACTACTCTACCAGGAAAATGTTCATTCGCTCGGTAACAGGAGTGTTGACACACTCTGCTGCACACTGTTACAGAAGAGAGGACGCTGTCCTGAAGCCACAGGGAAGGAGGAATACCCCATAAAAGTCTAAAATGATACATGCCACCGGGAAAATATCTCCACGTCTCCTCACACCCCACTGTGCTCATTCCACAAGGGCTTCCTGACGCCCCCCGCCCCCCGCCACCGCCAGCAAGGTGGGAGAGCCCTCCGTCGTCTTGTGAGGGAGAGCGGGGATGAAGACAGATGAGAGCCCAGTTAGATGGCAGCTCTGTCACCTGCTGACCCCTAAGCTAGCTAATGGCTACTGTGTTTTCAAATCTATTCTTTTTTTTTTTAAAGATTTTATTTATTTATTTGATAGAGAGCAAGCTTGGGTAAGAGGGAGAGGGAAGAGAATCTGAAGCAGACTCCACACTGAGCACAGAGCCCGACGTGGGGCTCAATCCCACAACCCAGTGAGCATGACCTGAGCTGAAACCAAGAGCCGGACGCTTAACCAACTGAGCCATCAGGTGCCTCTCAATTCCATTCTTAATTGTGGTATAAAACAGACCTAAGATTTACCCTTAAGCATTTTTTGTGTGTAGTTCGGTTGTGTTAAATACACTCGCAGTGCTGCACAACCAATATCCAGAACTATTTCAATCTTGCAAAAGTGAAACTGTATGCGTCAGACAAGCCCCTCATTGTCCACCCCCAGCCCCGGCGCCCACCATTCTATCTTCTGTGTCTATGAATCCGGCTTGTGTAGGGGCCTTGTAAGGGAGGTCTTTTTGGGCCTGGTATATGTCACTGAGCATCACATCCTCCAGCTTCATCCACGCAGTAGCAGGTGTCAGGATTCCTTTCCTTTTCAGGGCTGAATAGTATTCCATTGTCTTATAGACCATATTTTGTTTATCTATTTATCTGTCGATGGACACTCCGGTTGCTCCTACCTCTGGTTACTGTAAATAATGCTCCTGTGGACATGGGTAGGCAAATGTCTCCTCCGAGGCCCGCTTTCAATTCTCTTGGGTGGTGGAACTACTGGACCATATGGCAATCCTATTTTTAATTTTTTGAGGAATGGCCATACTGTTTTCTGTAGAAGCTGCACCATTTTACAGTCCCACCAACCGTGCGCCAGGGCCCCAAGTTTTTTCCACATCCTCACCAACAAGCACCGACCTGTTATTTTCTGAAGTTTTGTTTTGTGTTGATAGTAGCCACTCTCCTGGGGGTGAGGCGGATAGTCACGATTATAAAGGCCCTCCCACCGTCCTGGAAGCCACATCACATGCGTCACATGCAACATCTCGTGGAATCCTTATAAAATCCCTGCTCAGAGGCAGGCACGTGAGTCGTGTCCATCTTACAGATGAAGACACTGAGGCTCAGAGAGGCAAGGTCACTTCCCCAGAGCCACACAGCGGGTCTGAACACCCACACGGTCTTCCCTGCTCGGCCGTGCGGACTCTCTCCCCGACACTGGACACCGCCAACATCCCAGCCGTGGAGATAATCACGTAAGGACAACTCTGAAGGACAGCGAGCTCTTGGCCCACAAGTCACACTGACAACAGCAATCTCCTTAAAAGCTGCACTCCGTAAAGACCGCACGGGACTCAGGTCCCTCTTCGGATTGTAAGTTTTGCGCCTGCCCAAGGCCAGAGTCGCCCTGGAGGGAAGGTGACAGCTTGAAGACGGCCTAGCATTAACCTGTCTCCCCATCCTCCCTCCGCAGCCCCCCACATCAGGGTGGGGGGCAGGGCCCTGCCGGGCGGAGGGCACACAAGCAGCATTGTCTCCCCTGCCCCCCATACTGCCGCTTCAACTCTCGAACTTTCCACCAAATACTTGGGCTGCCAACGAGACCACCTGGAGTCCCAGCGCCGGGCGCTCCGAGAGGGTCTTCGGAGACACTGCCTCCTTGTTCGATGCCCAGCGACGCAGGCGCGGAGGCCAGGCCGCTGGCAGGCCAGGCATCTGTCATCGGGGCCGCGGCCCAGATGTGGGGGGGGGTGGGGCCGGGAATCACTGTACCGCAAGATTAAACGCTTCAGTGTCAACATGTGCGCCGCGTTGCCCGAACAATGTTATCATTGTGAATTGAATGGACCAAAGGGTTTAGGGGATGGGGTGGAGAGAGGGGAAAAAAGATGGGTTTAATTATCTCTAGGGCCGAAGCCAGTTGTTTGCCTAAAAAGACCCAGACGCTGGTCGAGCTGAAAAGAAAAATGGGCTGTAAGCACACGCGGATCCTCCGGCCATAAACCGAGGCAGCCCTCCCTCCTCCACGGGCGCCCAGCTCCGCGGGGGCAGGGGCCCACCCCAGGGCCCCCTGGGTCCCCAGCTCATCCGCGGCCAGTTGAAAAGGAGGGAGAAGAATGGAAACTGGCTACTATTTTCAGCTCAACTAGTCATTGGCAACCGGGGGTGATCTCGTCCTCCCTGCCACCCCGCCGAGGGGTGTTGGGCAATGCCTGGAGCATTTCTGTTTGCCACAACTCGGGGGGGGGGCGGTTGCTACTGGCGTCTAGTGGGTGGAGGCCAGGGACATTGCTAAACATCCTGCAGGGCACAGGACGGCCCCCCACCGCAGGGAACGGCCCAGCCCCCACTGTCAATCATGCCACGTGGAGAATCCCTGAGCAGACAAGCAGATCAACCTCAAGAGCGCATGGGAACCTGCATTTGCACCCCATCCGGGCTCTCAGTGAGGTGGGTGGGTCCCCAGGCTCACTGGGTCTTAGTTTTTCCCTCTATAACAAAGGGATGGATTTGGGGCGCCTGGGTGGCTCAGTCAGTTAAGCATCCGCCTTTGGCTCAGGTCATGATCCTGGGGGTCCTGGGATCGAGTCCCACTTTGGGCTCCCTGCTCAGTGGGGAGTCTGCTCCACCCTCTCCCTCTGCTCCTCCCCATTTGTTTTCTCTTTCTCTCTCTCTCTCCTTGCAAATAAATAAAATCTTAAAAAAAATCAAAAAAAAAAACAAGGGATGGATTTAACTGGTCTCGCCCCCTCCCCATACTTCTATTAGGTTGTACCAGAGAAAGTCACCAACATTCTATCAATCTTGACCTGTATGGTTCAGCCTCTAAACTTGGATTCCGTATCTGTGCTTCCAGCATGACAGCCACTAACCACGTATGTCGATGAGCACTGGAGACGTGGCTTGGGTGGCTGGGAACGGAGTGTTCACCTCTATCCTGGTGTGATTCTCTGGATCTAAATGGCCACATGAAGCTAGTGGCTCCTGTATTAGCACAGATACACAACATTCCCATCGTGCCAGAAAGTTCTATCAGACAGCAATGCTCTACAGTATCAGTGTGCTGGCTTCTTAGAGCAACAAGATGATACATAGAGCTTACTGCAAACCAGGGTCTGAATACACGCTCTCAGAGGCACAAGAGGGGTTCACCCCACCCCACCCCACCCCACCCGAAAGACACTGTAAGAAATTCCATGGAAGCTTGGAGCTGTGCATGAGGGCTGGGATGGAAGCTGGTGACTCCGTGGCTCTTAGTTCTGTCCGTAAACAGGCATGACGACCCCTGCTCTGGTCACAGGACCCCTGGGAACCTGTCACTTGGTGACTGACATCGCGATGGATAATCATCAGACACACCAAGTTCAGGAGCCCAGGGCAGGGGCTTTGCTCCAGGTCCACCCCGAGCACCCCAGCCCCTTCCCTCTTGCTGAGTTGGGCTCAGCCTCATGGTCACAGCCCCACAGGGCCGCCGTCCCTTAACATCCCCTCCCTGCTAGCCCGTCCTGTTTCCCTCCTAGAACTTAACTGCTCTGATTATCTTACTGATTGGCCTGCTGACCTGTCTATTTCCTGTCTTCTCTTCTAGATTTTACCTCCAAGAGAATACAAACTGAGCAAGGGCATAGAACAAAGCAGGTTTCAGCCGTGGAGCTACGCTGGGGTGAGAGAGTCCCGGCTCCACGGCCCATCCAGGGGGCTTAGCAAGTTACTTCTCATCTGTGAAATGGGAGGATGATAATACTTATTTCATCAGGCTGTTGTTGGGTTAAAACAGACAAGGGATTTGCAAACACCAGCGTGGTCCAGAATCACCTAGGAGCTCGTCAACATAGAGACCCCTGGGGCTGACTCCCAGCATTTTGAATCCAGGGGGCCTGGGGTGGAGCCTTCAAAACCAGCATTTCTAACACACTCAGGGGATGCTGATGGTCTGGGGACCCCACTATGAGAATCACTAGAATAGAGGCTGTCTGTGGAGTCCCGGGAGGTCGACGTGAGCTGTCACTATGTGGTTCTTCTCCACTGTTCCATCTGCTGGACTCACCTGCCTGGCACTTGGCTGAGTCTGGAGTAGCTCAGTGAAGAGCCCTCAGAAACGTCCCCCGCAGGCCCCCTCGCCTCACTCAGCTCAAGGAGCGCTGGAAAACTGAGGCCTCAGGTGGGCCAGGGGCCTGACCGCCTGGGTTAGAGCACAGGCTCTGCCGATCACCAGCAGGGACTCAGGACAAGTTACCCACCTTGGGGAGGCTCAGCTTCCCTCCTCTGTAAAATGGAGACATTAAGGGGCCTCCAGTTTTGGGGCCTTCTGAGAAGTCAAGGACACAGAGGCTAGCAATCACGGGGCATGGGAGGGGGGACACATGTGCCTTGACCAGAGCAGGCCCCAGGAGTGGCCGGCGGCGGGGAAGGAGCTGCTGCGGGACAGGAGGGTGCCTCTCCAGACCTCCCCCCAAAGCAGCCAGAGAGATTCCTGGGTCAGCTGGCAGGCACAGCTGGTTTAAGGTATTTTTGAAGCAAATCAAACCAAATGAGAATTTATAATCCTTCCTGAGGTCTGGGTTCCATCAAACCCAAACTCATTAGGCCCGGGCAATACAGGTGCAGCTAAGGAAGAGATGGGTGTGCGTTTCCTCCGTGCCGGGCTCCCGTCTCCCTTTCAAAATAAGAGTTTCTCTAAAGCCCTGCACTTGGGCCAAAACACCACAGAGCCATCTGCACACAGGATGGTGCAGAGGTGTGCAAAGCCGGTGCCAGGGGCTGGCGGGCTGGTTCGCTGGAAACCAGCAATCTTCAGGAGCCTGATGCATTTGATATTCAAAGTTCTTTTTTTTTTTTTTTTTAGTTTATTTTTAAGTCATCTCTACACCCAACAAGGGGCTCGAACTCATGACTCTGAGATGAAGAGTCGCATGTTCCACTGACTGAGCCAGCCAGGCAGCCCGATGTTCGTATTTTCCACCAGCTGAATGAACTCGGATTCCCAAGCCGAACTATGAAAATAGCCTCCACATCGCAGCCTTGTCCTCTGAACCTATTTCTGGTAAGGGAAGGAGAATCAGCAATCAAGCCAAAGAATGGCTTCGAAATCTGCGGCATGTGATCAGGAGAGGTGCAGCCGGCTTGCAAAGCGAGTCTCCAGCTTGCATGACGCAGTTCTAAATGGGGTCGTCTTATAAATCACTGGAAATGACTAACAATTTAAGAGAATTCCTGTGCAATTAAACTTTTTTTTAAAGATTTTATTCATTTATTCATGAGACAGGCAGAGACAGAGGCAGAGGGAGAAGCAGGCTCCCTACGGGGAGCCCCACGCAGGATTCGACCCCAGGACTCCAGGATCACGCCCTGAGCCAAAGGCTGAGCCACCCAGGCGTCCCCCTGTACAATTAAATTTATATAAAGCTTAAAAACAGGCGAGGCTCATCTATGCCATTACAAGACAGGACAGTGGGCGCCCTTGGGGAAGAGCGCAAAGGCGGCTCTGGGAGCCGATTGTGTCCTGTTTCTGGATTTGTGCACCGCTCTGTACACATTTACACGTCAATAAACAGTGTTAGCAGCAAATGTCGGCTGGCTTTATCCACCTTCAGTTCAACATAAAAAGTACTTGTTCCTTTATCTCCTCTGTTGTGAGAGGTATGATCAATGTCATGGCAGCTCTTTGGGGGGAAAAACTACCTTTATCAATGTTAAGACGTTTTGGTTTCAGAAACAATGATAATCAAAGAAATGGGGGTTTGATGCCTGAAGCAGACATTTATGTGGCCTCCTACTGCCCTCACACAGGACCTGCCCACTAGCAAGGCTGTTTACTAACTGGCTCCAAACCCAGCCTTTGAGCCTGAGGAGCACTTCGGGATCAAGTTTAAGAGGCAGGGCTCAGGAACTGGATCTCTGAATTTAAATTCACATCCTGGCTTTATATCCTAGGCCAGCTACTTTACTTCTCCGTGCTCAGTTTTCTGGTCTATAAAATAGGGAAGGATAAGGATGGCCTCCCCCTGAAATGGTGGTCACGAAAATTCACGAAGTTAATTTAGGTAAAGAGAACGAAGGGTGCTTGGCACACAGTAAGCCCCTGACAAATGTTACCTACTTAGATGATCATCGTGGTGGCTAACACTGCTCTAGCTGAATAGTTGCTATACCCCCAGGCCCTCGAACCACCGTAAGGGACCAGAACCTGACTCCCAGCCACCTTATTTACGTAGCATGATCTACCTTCTAGACCCAACTGATGTGGACATGAACATGTGATTCACTGTGCCTAAGAGTCTCTCCCCAGAAATTCTAGTTGAGTTAAAGAGGTTAATCATGTCATCAAGAAGCCAAGTTCTGGGACCCCTGGGTGGCTCAGTGGTTGAGTGTCTGCCTTCTGCTCAAGGCGTGATCCGAGGGATCCAGGATCAAGTCCCTGCTTCTCCCTCTGCCTGTCTCTGCCTCTCTCTCTCTCTGTGTCTCTCATGAATATCTAAATAAATAAAAAAAAAAAAAAAAGAAGAAGAAGAACCCAAGTTTCTTCTCTTTGCTCTGCCATTGTCTCCACGTGATATCTAATCCCTAGGCCTGTTGCCTCATGATCACGAGATGGCTGCCACGACTCCAAACATCACATCTTCACAGAACCACACTCAAGGCAGAAAAAAGAAGACAAAGAAGAAGAGTACAGAGAGTTCTGTTTGCTCAGCTGTCACTCATCTGAAAGCAAAATATTTTTCAGGAGAACCACCTCCTATCCCATTCCTCCCCTAGCAAATTTCCTCTCGTGTCTCCCACTGGCTAGGACCGCATCCTGTGGCCATTCCACCCTGCTAGGGAAGTTGGGAAAGCAAGTATGTGGCTAGCCAGATAGTTGTAATTACAAGTTGCTGTGGGTGGCCTTCTTTCTCCCAATCGGCAGAGGAGCAGAGGAAGCCAGTGAGGCAGAGAGGCAAGAGGGGCTGTTCACTAACAGATGAGGGACACGGACAGAACAATACTTGGATTCTCTACGGACCTGCAGCTTGCCGGCATGCCCTTTCCTCCGGCGTGGGAATGCACTGATTTCTCCCCCCCCCCCCCCCCCCCCCCCGCCAATTTAAGCTCGTTTGAATGGATTTATTTTGCCAGCAACCATAGAATCCTGTTTCATGTACTCTTGTTCACACCAAACACACACCGCCCAAAAAATAATCCCTGAAAATACCTTCTACCTCCTTCTCCTCTGATCATCCATCCATTCTTTTTTTTTTTTTTTTTTTTTTTTAAGATTTTAGTTATTTATTCATGAGAGACACGGAGAGCAAGGCAAAGACACAGGCAGAGGGAGAAGCAGGCTCCCTGCGGGTAGCCCAATGTGGGACTCGATCCCGTGACTCTGGGATCACACCCTGGGCCAAAGGCAGATGGTTCAACTGCTGAGCCACCCAGGTGCCCCTGATCATCCATTCTAACCGTGAACCCAAGGATGCGCTCAGACCCTCACACGTTACTGCAATCTTGCAAACCAGCAGAAGCAACCCGGAGCCCAGAGCCCACCTGCTGGAAGAAGTAGTTTCAGGCTGTCCGTGGGTACACAAGGTTCCACCGGGACGGATGGACCTTCCTTCCAGGCAGCCCCCCGCCTTGGCTTAGCAAACCACGAGATGCACATTCTTATGGCACCTTGAGGATCTCCATCTATTCGTCCCCTACCCACAGGGAACAGGAGCCACCTGTCCCACAAGCATAACTCAATCCAAAGCCCCGGCCCGGCCTCTGCTTCCTCCCCAGGGGACGACGCCTGACCTTCCCGGGTCTCTCCTCAAACACCTGGGGTCCCCGTCGAAGGAGATCGGGAGGGCTGAGCTGGTAAAGTTTGTTTTCAGCAAACAACTGGCTGTTGGGCTGGAATCCTCTGCCGCCCTAGAAGTGAGGACCAGAGGGTCATACACACTTAGGGGTTTGAGTGTCAAGAGAAGCTCAGGGTCTCTCCTCGGGCTGCAGGGGGTCTGAACTCCTGTCAGCACACCACCAACCTTCCGCCTACATTCGCGAGCCACACTCTTCATGTGGACACCAGAAACGAGCCAAGGGCCTCTGTCTGCCGTACAGAGGAGCAAAACCACACGTGCAAAGAACTCATGTAAATCCAACTATTCGGCAACAACAACGAGAAAGAGAAACAACCTAAATAATTTGGGTGTGGCTACCCTGCTGTGACCACCTCCCATACACTTCTCCCTCGCCCGCCTCCCACTGTGTTGGCCAGAGGCCAGTTTCATCCCTTCCCACCCTCCCTTGCAGCAAGAGCTGGCCTTACCAACCAGCTGGGCTCACGGGACTTGAGAACTTTTCTAGACACTTGTAGGCAATGAAGAGCTAGGCAAGCAAGGAGAGCTCTTTGAACCCACCCCCTCCCTCCTGCCTTAAAGGTGCAATTATGTGAGGATGTGATGTCTGGGGCTGTAGCAGCCGGCTTGTAACCATGAGGTAATGGGCGTGACCAGGATGGAAGCGAGACATAAACCTCATGGATACCGAAGTGATATCACTGCGCTATGACTCCAAACTTGGAATCACCCCCCACCCCAAAGTCTTGCTGTTATAAGAGATAATAGGTGTGTTCTGTGATGTAGAACAAGTCCTAAAGGAGATGTCTGAAGCAGGGAGCGGGCTCTGGGAGGCATATACCTCCCAGCATCGCCCGTCCCTGAGGGTGATGCTAGTGGTTAAAGGTAAGCATTTGGATCCACTATGAATCCTGAACCTCAACCAAGGACGTGACCTCATGGGCAGTGGAAGCAGCAGCAACGTGCCCAACCCCCAAGGAAAACTGGCTCCAGGATTCCACACAGAGCCAGCATGTGTCCATCTAGCTCCAACGTGGTTTCTGAAGGGATTTTTTTTTTAAAGATTTTATTTATTTATTCACAAGATACAGAGAGAGACAGAGACATAGGTAGAGGGAGGAGAAGCAGGATCCATGCAGGGAGCCTGATGTGGGACTCGATCCTGGGACTCTGGGATCATGCCCTGAGCTGAAGGCAGACGCTCAACCACTGAGCCACCCAGGCATCCCTGAAGGGATTTCAAGGGTAATTTCCACTCTGCCCAACTTCTGTCCAACCTACTGGCTACAGCCTAGCCCCACAGGAGGGGTGACTGCAACATCACAGGCCTCTTGTCAAAGTCTGCAATGTGGAGTGGGACACAGCTGGGGGGCTCAGTCGGTTGAGCATCCAGCTCTTGGTTTTGGCTCAAGTCACGATCTTGGGGTCACAGGATCGAGCCCTGCATTGGGCTCCACGCTCAGAGAGGAGTCTGCAATAAGGACTCTCCCTCTCCCTCCCTCCCTCCCCCGACTCGTGCTGTCAAATAGAAAAAATAAATAAATATTTAAAAAAATCTGTAATGAGAGTTGTAAAAAAAAAAAGAGAGAAGTATAATTTTTAAACTGTGGAGTCCACCTACAGAAATGCCGTCTTGGATACAAGGGCCCAGGCCAGGTTGAGAGAGGGATTCACAAGTCCCCCGATCCCACACCCCACAGAGCGTTGCAGCTGGCAGACCAGTGAGTGCATCAGGGGCTAGCCCATCACCATGTTCACGGATGGGCCTGGAAGAGACTATAGCAGATGGGGCTCCAGAGGCAGCCCCAGGAGCGGCCCCCGTTTGCTGAGAGCTCCCTGTTACTATCTGGCTTGGTCCAGGGGCACTGAGCTCTGAGCCATGCTGCCTTACAGGAAAACTGCTATGGACCGAACTGTGCCCCCCAAAGTCACGTGTTGAAGTCCTAACCTCAAAATGATGGTATTAAGAGATGGGTCTTCAGGAGATTCTAGGTTTAGACGTGGTCATGAGCATAGGGGCCCCTGCAAAAGTTAGTGTCCCCCCAAAGAAGAAGAAGAGACTGAGGACACCTGGGTGGCTTAGTCAGTTAAGCATCTGCCTTCAGCTCAGGTCATGATCTCACGGTCCTGGGATCGAGTCCCACAGCATGGTCCCTACTCAGTGGGAAGCCTGCTTCTCCCTCTGCCTCCACTGCTCCCCCTGCTTGTTTTCTCTCTCTATCTCTCTCTCTCTCTGTCAAATAAATAAAATCTTTTAAAAAAGAAGAGGAAGAGATTGGAGCTCTGGCTCCCAGCCTTGTGAGCATGCACGCAGCCAGTCATCTGCAAGCCAGGGAGAGAAGCAGATCCAACCACGCTGGCAGGCTCATCTCAGACCTCCAGCCTCCACAGCCGTGGGAAAATACATGTCTGTGCTGTAAGCCCCCGGGGTACGTGCTCTGTTCTGGCCCAAGCTGACCAAGGCAGAAACTGAGGCCTTGAGCACCCTTGTGTCACCCGCCTGAGGTCACACATCAGTGCCCAGGGACTCAAAGCCAGATGGACCTGCTGTCCCCAAACGTGGACAAGAGACTGGTCGTGCCCCACCTCTGCTCTCCTCGCAGTTAGTAGCAAATGTGGAATCATGCTAACGGCTGGTGTGGGTAGGACCTCATTTAAGATGAAGAAATGGGAAACGCCTGGGTGGCTCAGTAGCTAAGTGTCTGCCTTCAGCTCAGGGTGTGATTCCGGGGTCCCTGGATCGAGTCCCACACGGGGCTCCCTGCAGAGAGCCTGCTTCTCCCTCTGCCTGTGTCTCTGCCTCTCTCTGTGTTTCTCATGAGCAAATAAAATATTTTGAAAACTAAGATGGAAAAAAATATAAATAAATAAATAAATAAATAAATAAAACTAAGATGGAAACGCCACCCCACTAACTCTGACATAAATGGGATTCAGGAAAGAAAAAAAAATCAAAAAACAGGTACAACTTTACTGTGGATTTTTCAATAATTAATTAATTAATTAGGAATAGGCCAGTCCCCGGTAAAGTGTATAAATCTGAGGGGTTTTTTTTGTGTGTGCCCTAAGCTGGTGGGCACATGTAGAGCTGGGCCTGATGATGGTTCGGTGTTTCCTTAAAACTCTGCCTCGATAAAGACAGATTGTAATCGGCAAGAGGCAACTTTCTAGTATAACAGGATTGGTCGTACGAAAACCAGCTTCCTGGTTTATCTCGTGTCCGGGTAACACAGTTGAGCTTCCGGCTTCACCACGGGGTATCACAGCTAAGGGTGGACCACCCTCAACCCCAACCCTGCAGAGCTCAGCGGTGGGACACACGCACACCCCGCTGTCACTCCCAGAGCGAGCCGTCGCGTGTCCCACTGCCCTGGACGCCCAGAGGAGCTGCACCCAGGCCTGGCACCTGCAGGCCACTCCCCCTGGTCCAATGTTCCTGGGCACCTGGTGCCTCGCAAGCACCGTACCTGGCTCTCCTGCCTCCATGCAGGGGACCCCCCCAGCTGCCCATGAGGCAGGCACCAATATTAACACAAAGGAGGAAACGGGGACCCAGAAGATAATCACCTGCTAACAAGTGGCAGAAATAGGATTTAGAGTCATGGGGTCCGACCCCAGAGCCAGGCTTAACTACCACCTGAGATGTTTTAGGAGAATTTAAAAAAAAAAAAAAAAAAGCAAAAAACAGAACATGGAGATGAGGCTACTAGGACCAAGCAAATTTAGGAAGAGCCACGCACTGAGCTCCAGCACCCTAGTGGGGATTCACGATGCACGCCCCACGTTACAGATGCCGAGAAGCCATCAGAGCAGCAATCTGTTTAAAGCAGAGTTTCCTCGAGCCCCTCTGCACATCCAGGAGGACACAGGGTGCACTGTGTCACTGATCGTCCGCAGAGGGGCAAGGAGGGCAGGTAAAATCAGGCTGTTTAAATTTTTATCCCTTCCCAGGTAGGGGGTCCGGGCAGTAAGCAGGGGTCAGCAAACTTCTCTAACGGGCCAGACGGTAAGTATTCCAGGGCTCTGGAGAACCTAGCCTCTGCTGCCGTGACCTCCCTCCCGCTGCAGGGGGAAAGCAGATGCAGATGATACATCAGTGAGCATGTCCCAATCAAGCCTTACAGATGCTGGAATTTGAATTTCATCTAATTTTCAAATGTCATGAAACATTATTCTTCTTTTGATCATTTATCACCCTTTTAAAACTTACGTAAAAACCATTCTTGCTCACAGGCTGTGCAAAAACAGATGGAGGTTTGGATTTGGCCCGTGGGCCGTGGTCTGAAGCCAGCAGCTTTTTTCTCTGCTCGGAGGAGCTCTGGCACTAGCTGCGATGCCCTTGCAAACACGAGGCTTCTCTGCTGCCCCCTCTCCCCCCGCCCATAAGTTACCTGCCCACAGAGGAGAACAGGTAAGAGAGGTTATTGCCCTAATTGCTCCTGAGGGACCAAAAAACAAAAAAAAGAGGGACCATTTTTAAGTGTGTCTTTAATCATCTTTTAGCATCAGGGAGGAAAAAGCATTGTAAACCCATTTTGGTTCCCAGGACATGATGCTTCTCTGCAGAGACGGGACCTCCATCTTCGTCCCGAGGGTGTTTCGAACCCAGGCAGGCCATGATCCCAGAACGGGGCTCACATTTTGATCGCGATCTGTGTTCCTTTCACCCGGAAAATAATCCATCAGTCTAGAAATGCTGGCTTCCCCCGTTCACTGCCATGGCCAGAGGGTTTGAAGCACAAGCTCTCAAATCAATTGCCAAGTTTGAGGAAAGTCACCCTCAACCGGCGGTTTACAACTGGGGGCAGTTTTGCTCCCCACCTCACCCCGGGGACACTGGCAACATCTGGAAACATCCTTGACTATCCCAGCGTTGGGCTGGGGTGCCCCAGGCATCTGATGGGTAGGAGCCAGGGATACCGCCCCACGTCCAGTAACACACAGGACGGCTCACACAACAGAGAACTGTCTGGCTAAAAATGTAATCGTGCCAAGGCTGGGAAACCCTGCCCTAAATCTACCTTTAAAAAGCCATCTCCCAGGTCGTAGGGTGTTTGAGCCACAAGAGACCCAGAGACTTTTGGATCCCCTTTCCCATCCCCTCCTCCCCCATCACCCACCACATTAAGACAATGAGGAGCTCAGGGTTCGAGTTGGTATAAGGCAAGTAGCTTCATTTATTGTTTCCTCCTAAAGGAAATGACCAACTGGTGCCTCCACCCTATAAACATTTACTAGCCCTGGAAGGTTCTGAGGCCCCACTGCCATGTTTAAGGGCTTCTCTCTCAACAAATGTTAGGTCACGTCAGTCCGACGGTGGAACCTGAGAAAGGGGAAGATGATGGGGGCCTTTTACAAAGTTCAGGACCAGGAGGAAAACCGAGAGCCCTAACCCGACCTCCCCACCCCGTCTCTAGCGCTCTCATAAACGAATGTCTGCTTCACACCGGGCATCTTATGAACGGAGGCAGCAAGCGTTTTAAAGGTCTCGGGGCTCGGCTGCACAGGGTTTTCATTTGCCAGCCGAGTCTCTGTCGTGCGAGTGGGTCTGCAGATTGATGGGTTATTGGCCCTTGGGGCACAAGACCCTGAACACACTCCAAGACTGGCTCTCCGGGAGGGTTTCCCGGTTCCTTGGGGTTTGGGGGGAAAAAAAACCATAATCACAAAGAAGGCAGAGGAAAAGTGTAACAAGCATCCGGGTGCCCACAACTGAGCATTAACGAGAGTTAATATCCTGGTTGTATCCTTTGCCGATAAACTCCTTGTTTTAGAAGAACTTTAGATTTACAGAAAAGTTGCAAAGATGCCGCAGAGATTAGGAGCAGCCTCGCCAGCTTCCCCCAGCGCCAACATCCACCAGAACCATGGGACACTTGTCAAAGCGAAGAAGTGCACATCACTGTTCATTTCCACTTACTATTAACTAAACTCCAGATTGTTTTTTAAATTGCACCAGTTTTTCCACTGCTGTCCATGTTCCGTTCCAAGATCTAATCCAGGATACCACATTGTACTTCCTAATGGCTTCCCAGTAAAAGAAAGAAAACCGTGAAGGGAACAGTCCGAGTTTATTTAAAATTTCTCCCTAATTGCATCCCACGCCGCGCCCCCCAACCCCTTTCCGTCTCCCTAGAGGCAGCTGGCCTGAGTCCTGCTGCCCGTGTCACGTTCCCCTGGTGTGATCACGTATGTATGGCCCACGAATGACATATAATATTACCTGGTGCCCTCCTGAGTGTGTGTGTTTTGACACAGGGATAAATGGTTACACCCTAAGTGTCCTTCCACAACTTGCTCTGTCCCTCTTGACAGTGTCTGGAATCGGTATTGATACCTCAGAAAGAAGTCCTTCCATTCCCTTTCTGATTTATTATAAATTTACAAATAAATTTATTACAAATCTATTTCTCCAATCTCCTGTTCATGGGCACTTAGACTATTAATGATTTCATACTATTACAAACTATGCAGTATTTATTCTGGTATATCCATGGTCTTTTCTATAGTGTCTGGAAGTATTGCTATGAAAATGCCAATCTCCAGCTGCTTCTGGAGTTTTCCCATCCAAGGGGTGTGGGGTGTCTGTAGGAGCCTCAGGGCATGGCACTCGGGGACTGGACCCTCGGCCCTGACTATTGTTTGAAGTCAGAGAGATGGAGGAGGGGGAGTTATGGTAAATGGGACGGAGAGTGAAAGAGAAAGGTAGGGCAGCCCTGGTGGCGCAGTGGTTTAGTGCCGCCTGCAGCCAGGTGTGATCCTGGAGACCCGGGATCGAGTCCCATGTCAGGCTTCCTGCATGGAGCCTGCTTCTCCCTCTGCCTGTGTCTCTGCCCCTCTCTTCCTCTGTCTCTATGAATAAATAAAATCTTTAAAAAAAAAAAGAAAGAGAAAGGTATACACTGCTCACCTCTATCTTCCCCTTCAGGACCCCAAGCCACAAGGTCAAGGGCTCGGCATGTGCTTCAGTGGCCTCAACACCACTGTCCTTGTGTGTCCCCCCCCTTAACCCCCCTTCACACACATCCACGGGAGCAGGAGGAAAGAGTGTATGGCTTTACCTTCAGCAAGAGCTGGGTTCGAGGGACGCCTGGGTGGCTCAGTGACTGAGCGTCTGCCTTTGGCTCAGGGCGTGATCCTCAAGTCCCAGGATCGAGCCCCACATCGGGCTCCCTCATGGAGCCTGCTTCTCCCTCTGCCTGTGTCTCTGTCTCTGTCTCTGTCTCTCTCCCTCTGTCTTTCATGAATAAATAAATAAAATCTTAAAAAAAAAAAAAAGAGCTGGATTCGAACGTCAACCCCACCACTTCCTCGCTAGGCAAGTTTGGGCTCCCACCAGTTCCTTCCTCCCTAAAATGGAAATGATCCCACTCGCTTTGCAGAATGCCGAGAGAATTAACCGAGAAGCCCCATAAGGAAGGGTACCACAAATCCATCACTGCTACGGAAAGATCTCAACCCTCCCACTTTGTCACTATGATTTATTTCAGCGACGCATGTAGGTAACGAAGGGCTCTCTAAGTCCGTTTCTAGATTCAGCCCTGCAAGATTCTTTCTGCCTGGATCAGGAATTGCCTCTGAGGGCCGGGAAGAAAAGGCAGCAATCCCATTCAGGGCAAGACTTCATGACGGGGCAATCGCCTGCACGACCCACACAAACGCCAGCCAGGACCCGCACCTCTCCAGCCAGGACCAGAGTCAGCCTCCTCAATTCTCTGGGTAGTGAACCGGACTAGGGCTGAAGCACGCTTTTGCTGAAAGACCAGTCCCAAAGAGGCGAGTCATTTTACAAGTGGGAATAGAGAGAAGTGGTTATTCTTGCTGAACTATGTGAATACCTCGGTGATGCAGAAACTTCTAGAAACACTGGTCTCCAGGATGGAGGGGCAAGCACCTGGGGGGATGCTGGGGGGATCTGCTGGGATATGGGGAAAATACTACAATCATAATTATAAGTAAATTTCAAGGACTGAGGGACATCAGGAAAGGTGGAAATTCATAATGGAGCTTCGCCAAAAATCTCAGCATTAACTGGTGGATGAGATTGAAAAGAGAGGACCCCGTTGCAGCCAACAATCTCTGGGTCCCATTTCTATATTCTTCCCGGGAGACTGTCTTCCTACCATAGTGTGGCAGGCACTGGTGACATTTCCAGGGCTCCTTCGGGGCTTCCCTCTCCAAGCCCAGGTTGATAGTTTCCCACCCACCTGTGGGCAGATGTGACTACCCAACTAGCTCTGACCAATGACATGGGAGGAGAAGTGGGGCATTCACGTCCAGGTGGAAATTTTAAAAGCTCAGGCACAAGTCACAGAGGCTTTCCCTCTGACACGGTGACTGGTGACATTCGAGAGGGTGTCAGCCCCATCAGCCAGGGGACCTGAGCACCCTCCCACCTGGCCAAAGTGCAGAGGCCCCTACCAACCCACAATGGAGCCATAACTTTATACGAGAGAACAAACCTCTGTGGCTTTACCCCACCAAGACTGTGAGGTCTTTGTTATCACATGATGACTTCATTTGTCCCACACAGACAAATGAAGGATGAAAATAATCAAAACGTAGGACCAGGCCTTTAGCTCGCTGATCTCACACCGCCGAACCACGATTTTGAAAGACATCAAATTCTATCTGTAACATTAACTCATTTGTGAGAGCAAAAAAATTTTTTGAAGATTTCATTTTATTCATTCATGAGACACACAGAGAGAGAGGCAGAGACACGGGCAGAGGGAGAAGTAGTAGCTCCCCCACGGGGAGGCCAACGCACGACTCGATCCCGAAACCCTGGGGTCACTACCTGAGCCAAAGGCAGATGGATGCTCAACCACTGAGCCACCCAGATGCCTCTGTGAGAGCAAAATTGAATGTGTCTTGTTCATTAAAAGCATAATTTTGTCTGTCTTAATAATGACCAATTAGTTAAAATGTGATTAACATTCAAACTTTTATCTTGAGTGCCTCCTCCTTGAGTTTATATTTTAGTCTACATTGTATAAAGCAAGAAAACTAGACTACAGCAGTAGGATTTATTTCTATTTAGGGCAAGGCCCCACAAACTTACTGGCGGGGATGAAATCACAAAGCATTTAGAAGATGCTGCCTTAGAACAAACACCTTCAACGCATCCACGCACACGAGCAGCCAATATCTGAGCACCTCCCGTGCCATGAGAATTTGGCGAGGCAGTGCAAGAACAGGATAGTAAGAATGTCTGAAAAAACAGTCAAGAAAGGAGTCCTTTATCAAAGGCCAAACACAAGTCACTGAAACCACAGAGTAGCTCACTTGCCTCTGTTGGCAACGTTACACTGCCGGGCAGATGAGCGTTGGGACGGGGATAGAATCGGTCTAAGCCGACTGTCACGCTAAGTGTTTAGATTTTATTTTTTCATTTTTTTTTTTGCAAACTACATAAAAGCAACAGAGAGGCTGGCATTACAAGACAGTACAGGCCTAACTCTGATGCTTAAAAACACGCAAGTCCTCGATTTTGGAAACAGTGCAAGTTTTCATTCACAGCCAAATTTAATTAAGCCAGACAACAAAAGATTGGAACTTGAAAGCTACTCTGGGGAGATAAAGATGTGAAAGAATAACACGTGACCTCAAAGATGCAGGGAAACCTAATACTCACCGAGTCAGATTTTTCAAACAGTACAGAAAGAGCTGAAGGGAATTTACGGGAAGCCTTGAGTGATTAAGCCCACCCCTTGTCTCGGGCCCTGGAGACGTTCTCTTTCGTCCCTCCTGCCCCCCACCCCCCCCCCACCCCCAGGGTCTCCAGAGGCTTCTAAACGCACTGAATCCACATGGGGCTTTGTTGTGGCCTCACCCCAGCCGGGGGAGTTGGGGGGCAGCCTTGCACCTGCTCCAATAAAGAGTGGGGAGGCTGTACTGTTCTGTTAATGAATGCTTTGGGCTTGTCACTCCCTTGAAGGAAAAGACAATTTGTACTTTGACCATCTTCCAGAAGGGGTGGGAAGAAATACTTCAGTCATGTGCTTTTTCTTTTTTTTTTTTTTTTTTTTTGAAATTAAAACTTTTGATTTTGGAATAATTTTTGACTTAGAGAAAAGTTGCAAATACAGTACAGAGAGTTCTCGTATACCCCTCACTTTGAGTTTCAGTTTGCCTAGTAGTAAAATTTCTAAATACCTATAGATGCTAAAAGCAAGGGAAAGAGCATTATACTCATTTATCCTCAAATAAGTTTGGTGTTCTCTTTAAAAAAAAAAAAAAGATTTATTTATTTATTCATGACAGACACAGAGGCAGCGGCACAGGCAGAGGGAGAAGCAGGCTCCCCGCAAGGAGCCCGATGTGGGACTCAATCTGGGATCCTGGGATCCTGGGTTCACACCCTGAGCCAAAGGCAGACACTCAACCGCCAAGCCACCCAGGCGTCCCTAGTGTTCTCATTCAAATTCCAAAGATCTCTGAAAGAGGGAAAGGTGTGTGTGCAAATACACATTTTGGGGGCCGTTTTTTTTGACATCTTCAAAATAACGTGGGTGGCTAAATCTCAATATTTTAAGATTAAGTATTTAAAAACTGCCATTGGAAAAAATAATGATAAATTTAAAAAAATTAAAACTGCTATTGGGGGCACCCGGTAGCTCAATCAGTTATGACTTGGACTCTTGGTTTCGGATCAGGTCATGATCTCGGGGTCCTGAGATTGAGCCCCATAAACCTTGCACTCAGCGGAGAGTCTGCTTGAGAGTGTCTCTCCCTCTCCCTCTGCCCCTCCCACTCATGTGCTCTGTCTCTCTCTCTCCCTCTCTGTCTCAAATAAATAAAATGAAACTTTAAAAACTGATATTTAGACCGGTATAGCAAAGTGAGTAGTGATGTGGCCACCACAATAAAAACGAGAGCTACGATTTATTGTGCACCTACTGGTGCGAGACTCTACGCACGCACGTTATGATTTGGGCTTCATGAGGGAGGGGTTTATTATCCAGCTTTCTCTGAGACAAACTCAGAGACGTCAAGTAAGTTGTTCAAGGTCACACAGCTAATAGGCACCCACAGTGGAAACAGACACATGGATTTAAGCTGCCTCGAAAGAGAATCGCTGTAGATGCCGGTCCATTCTCCCTCGCCAAGTCACACCCTCGGCTGTCACCGAGAACTTCCGTTACACGGCAGTGAAGCCCCCCAACCCCCCACCCCATATATCACCCAGAATTAGCTGCAAAGTGTCAGGAAACTTGGCCAGGCAGCCCCAAGCATCAGCGAGGGCTGGAAGCCTTCACTGTGAAGCCCTTTATAGAAAGCCGCAGTTGGCAGCCCCCTCTCCTGCATGGGAACAAATTAACATTGGCATTCCAAACACAGGAAAGGAAGGAAATTGGAAACACAGTTTATACTTGGCCAGCCCTTTGAAATACTGTACCATGCTACCGACATCAATTAATGGAAAGCAGGGTTGTGCTGAGAGGCTCTGGTTTGGAAATGCATTAACACACGTTAAACATGTTTGTACAGGAACCGGATTATAAGCACCCTAGCTCCAAAACAATAAAGCAATTACCCTAAAACTGGTGCTCTCCGAGTTGTCATTAATTCAATCCACCCCACGCGGATCAGCAGAGGCTTTGCGCGGCTCCCAACAATGCCTTCTGCCACAAATGCTGAAAGGACGCATCGCACATGCATCTCCGAGCTGCACATAAGTAAGTGTCAAACTTCATGCGCTCCTCGCATCCCCCCCAAATCATAAACACTCCACTGGGGTGGGGGGGAGACGCGCACAGCGGGGGCCCTGGGGTTTGTCCCCGCGGCCACTCCACGCTGGGTGCGCGCCATCTCTCGCCCGGGGAAGGTCAATGACCAAATATCTGTTCCAGATTAAGAAATACCAAGTCCCATTTTTGTCAAATATTATTTGTCAAGTGCCAGTCGCTGCAGACCCCAGAATTCAATTGCAGCTGAACACACAAGCTAATACCAAACGGTTCACATAAGAGCCGTGGTCATACGTGGGATCGTTTGCAGTGAAGGAACCCCCCCCCCCCCCCCGCCTTCCTCTATAAACTGTTTCAGGAATTGGAAAGAAAAGCATCTGAAGCTCTGGAATAAATAAAGTACTGTGCCTTGAGCCGCCCCGTGCAAAAGACCCAGCACGCCGGGAGCGAGGACTTAAAAGGACCAAAAGGCAAGTGCCCGCTTCACGATTTTGTAAGAGTGCCCGAGAGGAAAGATCGTAGAGGATGTGGGTGATTCTCGACGTTTCTGGCTCGAGACGAAAGCATCGGCTGGTTGCTGGCCAGCCCAGCCATCCCCCGGGGCCCTCGCCCACGGCTGTGCCCACCTGCACCGGGCACCCGGGGTCCCGGGGACGTTCCAGGCGCCCCCGCCCTGCTCCCGCGCCCCGGTGACGTCACCCTGCAGCCCCACGCTGCTCTGGGACCCATCAAGTCCGAGCAATTTGGGTGTGTAAAGCTAAATGTGTTATCATTTTCACCACAAATTAACAGTTTCTATGTAAATATTGGTATTTCCTCACCCCATGAAGGCGAGAGGAGGCAAAATGGCACCGGCGCATTTGATTTAAACTAATTAAAAGCAGAGGGTCATGCAATTCAATATATTGATTTTACCAGTGGGACTTAAGTCTTTTATAATAAGTGTACACAGCTGCAGCACTCTCCCACCACCACGTTTTAAAGGCTAATCCTCGCATTCCTTCTGACAATAACATGACAGGTCCCACACATCCCTGACTGTGCCCTAACCCCGGTGACACTGCCAGAGTGCATTAAGGCGAAGCGTTGCAGCAGCCTGCCAAAAACAGTGTGTCGACAGCCCCCAGCTAGGTCTGAAGAGTGATTGCAAAAAAATTAACATGGCCAGCCATTCGGGCTCTCCATTCAAAATATTCATCCGGCGAAATGGATGGGCAGGCTGGGGAGGGTGGGGACTGGGGGAGCGTTAGGACACTCTGATGCTTGCGATGGGCCAAATATGACCTTACCCAATAGGGAAAAAAGATATTAAAGCGATAGGGGTGATCAATCAACTTAGATGGGACTCTCCCCGGAATGAAGTCATCACTTGCCTCTGAGTTCAGCGGACATGTGATATTCGCTCACATTGCAGGCATTCCGGCGGTCAGGGGATCGGACACCAGCTGTGTTTATCTCGCGGAGGTCTGATAGCCCTACTACGCGATGAAAGGCCCCTGAGCCGAGGCTCACAGGCCCCTTCTTCTCTCGGGGCATTCACAGAATCATCCCTTTACTGCCCGGAAATCATCGATCTTTATCTGGGCCGCCTCCCTTGCACCTTGGATGGACCACTATGCAACCAAACAGAGAGGCCCGGAATAAAAACCGAAAATAGCCACGCAGGCTGGCATCCGGGGCTGGGCCTTAACCTGCCTGTTTTCCAGAAGGCAAATATAAAGAAGATCAAAAAAGTTCAAATCTGGGTCACATACATCCTTGGGAAGGGAGGGGGGGCGGTGGGGGAGGGGGAACAGATCTTTGATTTAAGAACCAGGAAAGTGAGGTTTAAAAGAAGTGATTTTGAAAGGGTTGCTAAAAACACAGCTGTTGGTGCACTCCTCTAGCGAAGGCGCTCTGCAGCAAGCAAGAAAGCAGGGGGAAAGCCTGTGTGACATCTATATTAACCTCTGGCTGCTTACCAGTGAGGGCCGGCGCTCCAAGTGCTGGAATGTAGAACAGCCCCTTCCAAATTTTAACACAAGCCAGGTTACAGCTGCAAATGCCTGCAGCCCATGCTCCCTTCACGAAGCACTCCCTGAAGGAAATTTTTAAACTGTAACAGAATCTTTTTCTAATACTCTACAGTGGTAGGGCCTGTAAAGGGGCAAGAGGAGAGATCTTAATGCCAAACACTTGTCAACGAAAAGGACAGCCAGATGGTATAAAGCAAAGACTCCACAGCCTTCTCACTGCTCTTCGGCTACATTAACAAAAGCCACTTTTGTACACCGAGTCCAATAATGACCGGCTTCCAACTCCGTATTTTTTTTTTTTAATTTAGCTTCGAAGATTAAAACAAATTTGGTTCTTTCATAACCTGGGCCAGAGAGGAACATGCATCACACACCCCTAATGCCAGCCGGCTTCTTTTTGAAGATTCCAAAAGGAGCTGCTGGATTTCTCCAGGGGCGGGGGGGAATGGTTAGGGGGCTCTAGCTGATTCGGTCTGCAGAACTCACGTTGCCTGGGGACAATTTCAGAGAGGGTAGCCTGTTTTGAATTCCAAAATTAAGGCTACACAGAGGAGTCGGGGGCTTGTTAATCCAAACCAGTTTACAAATCTCGCCATTGAACTGAAGAGGCCCGGGCTGAGAAGAGGTGGGTCTCCCTCCGTGGCTCAGCGAGCATTACACGGGGCTTCATCGGACGGGCCACTCTTTGTCACAAGGTGGGGTCTGAAGTCCTCATTCTCAGCACCTGGTTTTGTCGTACATTCTCCTCTAGCTCCCTCTCTAGTTTAGATCCCGCTCCGCCTGGCAAAAAGCTTGAATTCCAAGGAGGAGGACTTATAGGAACAAAAACCAGTTTGGCTGCAGACAGAAGGAAGAATAAAGGCACCAGGTCTGCAAAAGCCTTCAGAATCTGGTCCGAGGTCCCCCAGGCACGGCAGGACAGCAGCGCTATGTGGCGGAGGAAGGAGGGGGCAGTAGAGAAAGTCAGCCTCTCCCTCAGCAGCCCCCCGAAGTCGCCCCAGGCCTCCACCCCCTCCACGTGTTACCAAGTAAGGGTCTGATATGGACAAATGACATTTTCTTATTATTGGATAAAGTGTGAGACTTAATGCACCTTTAGAAAACTTTGCATGTTACAGATCAATTATGATTTGCAGTCCAGGGAAAAACAGTTGTGCTTCCTTAGCAAACTTAGCTTCCAGATTGGTCTCCTACGCACTCCCCTCCACCGCCACTACCACCCCCAAGCCCCTGCTATACAGAAATCCCCAAGCCCCGGACAGAATGGAAGAGACAGGAGCTTTACTCGTCCCATGCTGCTGCTGAGCAGAAATAAAGGCCACCCTTAAAGTGCCTACAGGAGGAGTCTTGCCAGACTGCAGGCCAGGTCTTCACCCAACCAATTACCTCGAGTTTTAGGGACAGCTAGGGAAAGAAAACAAGACCAGTGCACACTCTGTTAAAAGCCACTGCGCCATCTAATTTGGAGTGATGTTCCAGAAAGCACGACCTGAGAAAGTCAGGACTGTCCCACAAAGCCCAAAGCCAGCCCGACTGATTAAGAGGCTCAGACAAGCCGGTCTTTGTCCTTTCAAGATGAAAGAAATGGGGCTAACGGGTTGAAAGGTGTGTGTGTACAGCCAGAGGAGGAGAACCACCCAGCTATGGCCTTCCCAAACAAGTATCGGCTTGCTCCCACCACCGAGGGGGAGCAAATAGCTCTGCCCCAAGGTTCCCAGAGGCACCCAGTCAGCAGCCTCCTCCTCCTCTGAGGTGGGGGGGAACCCCGGCCACACTGCTGGTCCACAGAAGCAAGGTGATTTTTGGCACTGGGTTTGCAGAAGCCAGGGCTTACAAATGCCTTTTTAATGACCCCAGCCTGGCCCTGAAGGCCACCACTGGGACCTGCGGCATTCACTGGGACTCGTGGGTGGGTGCCCAACAGGACAGAGGATACCATGAATCCCTCGCCAGAGAAAGGGCCTAGCCCCAGCTAACCACCAGCTTCAGGACACTACAGAGTGTGTTGTGTCCTGCTTTAATTTACATTAATTCATATATATTTATATATGTGTCTAAGTCTTTAGTTTCTGGTATAGGTCACACATACACGTTGCAAAAAAAAAAAAAAAAAAAAAAGAATCACACGGACAAAAGTGCAGACAATGAAAAATCAGAAATCAGACCCCAGCTCCCACTGCCCTGCCCCGCCCCCCAGTAAAACCTATTTCCAGTCGGCGGTGTCTTCTTCCAGGGGGGAACAGATGATATACAAGCGCCTACGTAACCTCACTGATCTGCACCTTGCTCTTTTCCACCTCATACATCTTGGAGATTGTTCTAAATCGGGACATATGGAGCTGCCTCCTTCTAACTGGCCGCTTAGTATAATTCAAACTTTCTTGGAGTTATTTTGGCATCTGAACCTCCCACCCCTTTCTCGCTGCAACTCGCTGCACTATTTGATTTTTGGCTATTATGAAGGGCAGACGAAGGCGACCCGGGCACTCGGGGACCTTCTCTGCAGCTGGGAGCATCAGGGTGGGTCCCCGCGCCCCCAGCGAGGGGCTCCAGAATCACTGCGCGGGTGACGCGGCGCCCGTGGGCGTGACTCTGCGGTCTTGATCCCGTTCGGATTTTCGCCGCAAGTAGAATGAAATCGGCTCAGGAAACAACGCTATCGGGGCGTGTTATCTCGGAAACCAAATATTTGATCGCCAGCCCTGCAGCCCTGCAGCCCTGCAGCCCTGCAGCGCGCCGCCGGGGGTCAGTTTGAGCGAGCCTGGCGGACGTGCGTGCACGGATGGAGGAGGAGCCCCCGCGCCCCCGCCGCTGCGCCAGCCTCGGGCCCCCCCAGCCCGGGCCCCCGCGGCGCGGGTCGGCGGCGAGGTCCCCCGGCCGCCCCCCGCGGCGGCCGCTCCGAGCTCCCGCGCCACCCCATCGCCCAGAGCCGTGGTCTGCGCGCCACACGTGATAAGCGCTGAAAATGGATTGTGCCCGCCCGGGACCTATCATTAAATATTTAAAATAGAAAGCTCGCCATGGCACCGTTTCTTCCCCAGCTCCCGCCAGGAGAGCGCAGAGCCAGGGGGGCGCCGGGGCGCACGGAGGGGCCCCCCCCCGCCCCGAGGCGCAGGCGGCGCGCGGCACGCTCGGGCGGGCGCACCGCGAGGGCGCAGGTAGGGCGGGCCGGGGCGGCGAGGGGGCGCGGCGTCGGGGTGCCAGGTCCAGGCGCGGCCCAGGGGGCGCCCCCGAAAGGGCGGGAAGGCGGCTGCGCCCCGCGGGGCCCTTTAAATCCAGGTAGCCGGGGCGCGCGGGCCGGCACAGCTCACATGACCCAGCCCCGCGCTTTGAACTGAGCCGCGGCCGGCCCGGCGCCTGCAGCCCCGGAGGTGCGGCCGCCGACCTGACCCGGAGGGGGCTTCGGAGCAGCCCTCCCGTCCGCCGAGCCCCCCCCCCCCAAGGCCGGACGAGCCCGGGCCGCCCTACCTGGGGGGCGCGCACAGCTGGGAGTCCGCCGGGGCTGGGGGTCGGAGCCCCGGGCCGGGCGCTGCGCTTCTGCAAAGGGCCGCGAGCGTCAAGATGCAAGCAGCGGCCCCCTCCCCGTCCCAAAGCGCCCCTGGAGCGAGCCGCTCCCCCCACCCCACCCCGCCCCCTGCCCTCGCTCACCGAGGTTGACGAAGCTCATGACCATGTCGGCGTCGGTGAGGAAGTGGCTGTCTTGCAGGCTGGCCAGAGGGGGGCCCTGGGTGCTGAAGACGGCCTTGTAGGGGTAGGAGAAGCCCTGGCCGTCGGGCCCGCCGCCCTCCTCCACCGCCATGGCATTGTACAGGTCCAGCATGAACATGGGCGCCGAGTTGTGCTTGCCCTGGAGGTGCGGGCGCGGGCGGTGGGGCAAGCCCAGGATAGAGAGGATCTCGCGCTGCATCTCCCGCCGCTCCTGGCTGCGGAGGCGCCGGTGGATGAAGCTCGAGTGCACCTCGTTGTCCAGGCTGAAGTCGGCCAGGGCGGAGCGCAGCAGGAGCAGGGGCGCCCAGAGCGCCACGAAGCTGCGGGGCGCCGCGGCGCGCGGCGAGCGCACGTGCATCGCGCCGGCTCTCCGCGCCCCCCGGGCTCCGGGCCCCCGGCTCCGGGCCCCGCGCCGCCCCAGGTGGCGGAGGGGGGCAGGCGGCCGTCCGCGCCGCTCGGTCACTTGCTGCAGACGGGCCCCGCTGCGCCCGCGCCAGACATGGCCCCTCCCCGGCCGGCTGCGCCCTGCGCGGACCCCCGCCCCCCGCTCGGCGCTGGCCCCGGGGCCCCTCGCCCCGCACTCGCCCGGGCGCACCGCGGGGCTTGGAAACCGGCTGGAGGGAGCGAGCGAGCGGGCGGGCGGGCGGGCGAGGAGGCGGGCGCGGGTGGGAGGAGCAGCCAGCAGACCCGGGAGCCGGGGAGCGAGCGCCGGGAGGCGGCGGGCGGCGCGAGCGCTCCTTCCTCCTGCCCTCGGGCGGCGGCGACCCGCGCTCTTCCGAGCTCCGGCGCCGGGAGCAGGGGCCCCGGGCCGCTCCCCCAGCCGCGCGCGCCCTGGATCGCACGAGAGGCCGCCTCGGGAGCCCCAGACTGGTGCGCGCCGGGGCCTGGGAGGAGCAGGCGGAGGACGGGCTTCCAGGGGCCCCTCCCGCGCCCGCGGCCTCCCACCTGCCCTCGGCCCCGCCCTCCCCCCAGCTGCGCCCAATGGGTTCATTCATTCCTTCTAGGGCGCTTTACAAATATTTACCGAGTGCCCACGGGGTGCCCGGCGCCCGGCCGAGCGCCGCGGGGATGCGGACGGAGGAATCCGAGCCGGCCCTGGCCTCTCCGGGCTCGAAGTCGGGACAGGGAGGGAGGAGGCCAGAGCGACCCGTGGGATTCGTTTTGGGGCTGAGGTAGAGGAAGATGAGGGAGGGAGGGAGGGAGGGGCGCAGCGCAGCAATCGGGAAGGCTTCCCGGAGGAGGTGACCCCGAGCCCCTCTCGTCCCTCTGCTCCACCAACTCGCCGTTTGCTCCAGCCACGCGGACCCCGCCGCGCCGCCCAGCACGAACCGCTAGGCTGTCTTTGCACTTGCCATTCCCTCTGCCTGGAATCCCCTTCCCTTTAATCCCTCCCACCCCCACCTGCGTGCGCCTAGCTCAGGTGGCCTCCACCTCCCCGTGCCACTTGGGTGCCACTTCCTCCCAGGTCGGGAGAGAGAAGGTGGCCTCCCCTCCTGACCCCTGTGCACATTTGTCTTCTTTTCTCTAACTTCCCTCACGGTCTGCAATTGCTGTTGGGGTTATTCGTGCCTCCCTTACCGTCTTGTGTCCCCCACCGGAAACAGAGGTGCCGCCTGGGGAAGGGGGGAACAGGCTGGCACTTTCTCCGTCTCCTCTGTACCCACAGCACCTTGAACCCAGGTCCCCATAGCCGCCTGCAGCTGCGCAGTGTTTGAGGAACGACTGTGTGCACTGCAGAATTTCTCCCCACCTCCTCCCCTGGGGGCCCTGGCTTATTTCCAAGCACTCTTCAGCTTGACTCTACATACCAGGTCCCGACCCCACCCCTGGGCCCTGCCGGCAGTGTCTGGGGAGCAGGCGGCCACCTTCTATCCTGGTCCTCCTCTGAGGGCCTGTGCCTGAGGTCCATCCCGCCAGCATCCTGAGCTGCCTAGAGCCCAACACATCCGGGCATGGACACAGGCACCCCGACAGCCTGGAGCATGCCTTGAGACCTCCCGTGAGTTACTGCTCTTCAGGAACCCCATTCCTTCACTGCAAAAATGGGAGCAAAACAATGCAAGTGAGGCCACAGGTGAAAGTGCATCCTCGCCTCCTTCCCCTCCTGGGGCTGCCCCCACCAGGCAAATCCACAGCTCGGGGTTCCCAGATGATGGGCTAGATGGAGGGTTGCCACGGGCAGCTTGGGATGAAAGGTGGATGGCTGAGTTGGGGAGACGAGAGTTGGCAGGAGCAGTCGGGCCAAGCCTCACTGGGGAACAGGAGAAAGCTCCAGGATTGGCAGAGAGAAACCTGATCTTCTAGAGTTTTCTGGAGCAGAGCTGGTTCTGCCCTGCAGCCCTCTGGGGGCTTTTGGACAAGATGGCAGTCTGAGGGGTCACGGAGGTGGATAGGTGAGGCCAGAAGGCAGGCAATGAGGCGAGGGATGCAAGGTTTGCAGGTCATGCCCATTCATATCACAGGCTCCCACCTGTTACTGAGGCCCCGGCTCCCGGATGCAGCAGGTCCTGAGCGCCCTGACCCTGGGCTGGGCCTCTGCCCACCTGTCAGTCGCACTCGGGAAGCCCCGTCCACCTGCCCTTTATCCATTAACTCCTTCCTTTAGCAATAGTCAGTGAAGTACTTCCTGGGTGGCAAGCAGGGTGGGCTTCATGGGCGTGCCACCCATGTGGACGCCCAGGCTGCCACGCTCAGAAGGGCCTCATGCTTGGCTTATGTTCTGCTGCGTCCCTATTGCCATTCTTCCTAGCCTGTGAGCAGAGGGCCCATTTTCATTTTGCACTGGGCCCTGCAAATTATGTGGCCCATCCTGGTGCCAAGCACCATTTTGGGCTGGAGGGCACAGAGGTGAGGGGGCCCGCGTGGCAGCCTCTATCACAAAGCTGGCTTTCAGCCCAGAGGACACAAAGCGGGAACCTGAAACAGGATTTGGGGGTGGGAAGGGTGGCAATGCCGTCCCTCGATTTTCTCAGGGAAGGAGGAGGTGCGCTCAACAGCCAGAGCCCGGCAGCATAGGGAGCACAGAAGGGTCAGGGAGGAAAGACCCGGATGGGCATCATGGTGGGTGGGAAGCCAATAGCACAGGGATTTGTGGGGGCACTCAGAGGGGTGCTGGCTGGCCGCCTGTGCCCACAGGTGAGCGTGCCACCCATATCATCATGGCCTGTGATAAGCGACAGGGATAAATCAACAGGGTGAGGGAGTAGGAGGTGGGAAGGGGATCTCCTGGAGGAGACCCATTGCCCTGAGTCCTGGAAGAATGAGGAGGACACAGCTTCCCCAGGGAAAGGCCTCCCAGGCCCAGTGACCAGCAGGTGCACAGACACCAGGCTTTGTTGCCCTGAGCTGCCCTGTGCCCCCGGGGCTGGCCTTCCAGGGGCAAAATCACTGCAACTGCCCTGCCCCCTTCCAACACCAGCTGAAATGAAGGAGGTTACTTGCTTCTGGAAAGCAGCCGCCTTCTCTGCTTTTTAATCCACTCTCAAGACTTTTGGGGCGGATTTTTGTCAGGCAAGGGAGGCTGGTGCCACCAGTTTACATATGAAGACAGCTGATTGGTCAGCATCCACGTTATTCCCACCCCCCACCCCCCCAACCACGGGAAGGCCCTGAAGCAAGGATTATAGTCTACCCCCTGTGCATCCCACCTGAGCCCATGGGAGCCTGGCACACAGCAGGTGCTCAACAAGTATCCATTGAATGAATCACAATAAGCACTGCAGATACCTAAAGAGCACTGCTAGGCAGGTGCCAGGCTGAGGTGCCTCCCAGGCCCCTCACTCCGAGCCCCTTCCTCTGGGATGCCATCTTTTCTTATGCAAGATGAAGAGAAAACATGTTCTCCATATCCATATTCATGGAAAAGATAAGATTCCCTTTGAATTCCCACAGCCCCATTTAGGCTTATCTTTCCTGTAATCCATGCTGGAGGAGGGGTCTCTGTTTTCCCTGCTTCCTGCCCCACAGGAGTGCCCAACACTGCACAAGGCCCTCAGGGAAGGCTTGCTTGACTTAATGAATGAACGAACCAATGAATGAATGCAAACACACAGGCAAGAAGTATCTGGCTGGGAATACAGCAGATGCTGCTTTGAGAGCTGAGGGCACCAGCAAACTCTTTGAGATTGTTTAGAGAAAGTTGGGTGGGGGCTAGCAGGCAGGCCCTGGGAGCCTGTCCGTCTGGTTTCACACCCCAGGCCTGCACTTGTGTCTCAGAGATTTAAACTCTCTGAGCTTCGGTTCCCCCATCTGTATAATGGGAGGCTATTAGCACCCCCTCTCCTAGGGTCACCTGTCTCCTAGGGTTGCCAGGAGGATTTGGAAGTTAAATCAATTCGTGTCAAGTGCTTTGCAAGGTGCCTGGGGCACAGAGAAAGCATTTGGTCAATGTTTGTTACCATCTGGGTGAAAAGGAAAATGTGTTA
Organism: Vulpes vulpes; assembly: GCF_048418805.1. Classification (NCBI taxonomy): domain Eukaryota; kingdom Metazoa; phylum Chordata; class Mammalia; order Carnivora; family Canidae; genus Vulpes; species Vulpes vulpes. The sequence goes on along the minus strand of NC_132793.1, from coordinate 5,417,946 downwards.
AAAGGAAAGCCTTCTAAGTTAAAAATGACAATTCTTCACGATGGTCTGCTTCTTGGCCACGCGGAGAAAAACTCATTTATCCTGACTAGGAGAGGTCCAGAGCAGGGGTGAGAGCAGGAGAGCAGAGTGAGTGGGAGGCCCGGACTAGAGATGAAAGGGCAGGGCTTGCATTCTGTCCCCCTCATTGTCCCGCCACCCCTCCCCATGCATCCAGGGCCCCGGAACCTCCCCGGGGCCTATCTCATTTCCCAGCAGCCAGCGCCCCAGCCCCCACCCCGGTCGTGGCTCTCCACCGGGGCACCCAGCACTGGACTCCCAGGCCTCCGTAACCCGATCTGCCCTAGTCTGCTCCACACCTGGGGCCGGCTTCAGCCGGCTGAAAGACAGCCTGGAAAGCTGAGGGGTATCATTGTGTCTGGCCAGCCCAGCCGAGTGTCCACACCCCGCGCTCGCCGGCCTCCCAGCACCGGGCCAGGGGTTTTCATTTCATACATCATCAGTCACATCTTGCCGAAGCGATTTTGACCAAGTCAGCATGTGTCTCGAAGGCAATAAAAAAAAAAAAAAAACGAACAGAATCCTGCTGACGCTCACATTCGGCAGGAGGCAGGGAGCCCATCCTCACCGGCAGGACTCTGGTACCACCTGTCCTGGAGAAAGTTCAGTAGGCTGCGGGCACCGTCCCCAGCCGAGGCCGTCTGGGAGCTGACGACAGGGGCCTCAGACCCCAGCAGGGAGTAGGGGGCCAAGAGCCTCCTCATGCACTGGCTTTAAAATCCTCGCGTGCAAATCCTTGTGTGCGTGTCCACTTGCCCTGGAGAGGAAATTATTTTAGCACACCTGTAATGAAATGTTGCTTTCCATGCGGGTCTTTCACTGCACTGGACATACAGACCCAACTTGCTTAGTCTGGGGTTTTCTTTGCACAATTTTTTAAGCAGAGGAATAAAATACCAAACTTCTTCATTTAGTCTTACATACATGTGGCAGTAGCCATAGTTCCAAATGGGAAATACAGACACGGACACACACACACACACACACACACACACACACACCCCAGAGAAAGCTGATCCCTGGATCTCTGAAACAGCTAGGAGGAAGCTTGGTTTTATCACGAGCGTGGCTTCTATTTCTCCCTCAGTCAGAGGAGCTGGTTTTGAGCATTTACTAATCCCGGTTCAGCTTCGGAAGGAGCCCTTTCCTCCTTCCCCCAGTCGTGAGTGAGAGCAGCTGAGAGTTTGAAGCCAGGCACCTGCTGCACCCTACACCGCCTCAGCCCGCATCACCCTCCCGCATGCAGGGCGCTGCTCGACCTCTCCGGCCACAGAGCAGACCGAGATTCTGACAGCAACTTGCCCAACGTCACACAGCTCATTCGAGATGGAGTCATTATCCGAAGCTGTCTACACAGCCCAGGTTCTTCAACACCTGGTGGTTTAGCCATCTGGGAGTAGATCGTTTTTCCCCCTTGCTTGATCCGAAAGCAGCACCTCTCCATCCCGGCTGTGCACACAAATTCCTGGGGAGCTCTTGAAATGCAGATGCCCACTTAGCGGGTCTGGTCTGGGTGGGCTCCAAGATTCTGCGCTTCTACTCAGGGGTGCTGATGTCGCTGGTCTGAGGACCACATGTTGGGAAGCAAAGTTGTGAAATCACAGCTAATGTTCCTCCTCTTCCGCTGTAGGAGACCCTGCGTGCGACAGACATGACAACAAGAGACAGATCGCAGGCCTAGATATAACAGGGAGGGCTGGGGAGAGGGTGACCTGAAAACCACATTCCCATGGGGGGGGTAGGGGATGGCATCCAGGAATTGTATTCTAGGGGTGTCTGAGTGCCTCAGTCTGACCCTTATAGATTCTTGACTTCAGGCCACGATCTCAGGGTCGTGAGATCGAGCTCCGTGTCCAGTTCTTGTGCTGGGCGTGGAGCCTGCTTGGGATTCTCTCTCCCTCTCCCTCTGCTCCTCCCCCACTCTCTCTAAAGAAAACAAGCAAAACAAGTGAGGGAACAAACACATTCTAAAAAAAAAAAAAAAAAAAAAAGAATCATATTCTAAGGTTACCACCCAGTTCTGATTTTCAAGAGAAGCTGAAAATCTGTTCGTATGTGACAACTGTCAACGTGTGTTGGCAACTAATTCAATTTGTTTAACTTCTAGACCAAAGAAAACCCATCTACCAGTCAGATTCTGGACTCCAGCGTACCTCTGGCCTTATAAAGGGCTCTGCTGGGCTTGGAGGGTGTATCAGGCCTCCCCACCCCCCAAATTGAAAGACCCCCAAGGTCTGTGCATTTCAAAGCAGCTCCATTTAACACACTATTCATGGAGCACTGTGAGTGAGAGAGGTGGCAAAGACCTACCACCCTCCCCACCAGACCCTAACCCTCCCCACGGTCCCCTTCCCACTGACACTCCTGCTATTTGGCCCTGGTAACTGATCTTTCCATAAACTTGCTCTCCCCGCAGCTCGGAAAATTCACCCACAAACATCAACATCCAGAATTCTTCCTCGAGGAGGCGGAGTCTTCATGGATGTTGCTCCTAAGTGTCTCCCACCTCCACGCTGCGTCTGGGAGCCCTTCTCTGCGTCCAGGGAATCTCCCATCTTGGAAAGTGGAGTCTGTCCCCCTGGCCCCCACAGGAGCTGCATAGCCCAGAGATATACTGTCACAGCCTGCGTTGCAACTAGAGCACGTGAGCAAGTCCCAGCCCATCAGATGCTGCTGGTCTGTGCCTGGACCACTCTGCAGAGCCCCCCAGCCTGCTTCTCTGGCCTTCCTACAAGTTCTGTGAGCCCCTCAAGATCCTCTGGTGAGCTCCTTTCCTGTAACACTCAGCCCCAGATGGCTTCTGTTGCTTGCAGCTCTGAACCCTGCGGGATACAGCAATAGGGAGCTGGAAGGGGCCATCGAAATCCTGTCAATCTAAAGTGTACAGACCTTCCCTTTTTTTCAGCAGCTGAAACTTTTGATCAAGGAAGTTTTCACAGATGCTCAGTGCAGAAGACAGAGCTTCTGTGGTTAAACAGGGCAAGAATGGAGCTAGAGTTGCTACATTTAACAAATAAAAACGTAGGCTGCCCAGTTAAATTTGAATCTCAGATAAATAATGCATAATTTTTAGTCTAAGTATGTCCTATGCTTTGAGACATACTTATGCTAAAAATTTATTTCTGGGGATCCCTGGGTGGCTCAGCGGTTTAGCGCCTGCCTTCGGCCCAGGGCATGATCCTGGAGTCCCAGGATGGAGTTCCACATCAGGCTCCCTGCATGGAGCCTGCTTCTCCCTCTGCCTGTGTCTCTGCCTGCCTCTCTCTTTCTCTCTCTCTCTCTCTCTCTCTCTCTCTATCTCTCTCTGCCTCTCATGAATAAATAAATAAAATCTTTAAAAAAAAATAAAAATAAAAATTTATTTCTTTGTTTATTGAAAAAGATGTTCAATAGTTGAAGCCACCTCGTACTGAGTTATAGTCAGTTACAGCTCAAATCCTGCAAATGTGTGGTTCCTGCCCTTCATCTTGAAGATGGAGAAATTGAGACCCAGAGAAACCCTGGGGGCGGGGGGCAAGGTCTCCCAGTGAGTCAGGGCAGAGCTGTCATTCAAATTCGAGCTCCTGGCTCCCAGGGTCTAGGAGCTCTTCACTCCGCCACATCATGCACTTCTCCATCTCTGTTTCTTCTTCTTTCCCTTGCCTCCCTCACTGTGTTCCTGCCCATTTTTTTGTTTTTTGTTTTTAATATTCTTTCTTCTACTTTGAGTTTTATCTTTCTTGCCTCCCCCTTGGTAAACCCTCATTCTGAAAAAAAGTTAGTCCTGACTCATGTAAAAAGATAATTTGGAAAGATGAACAGATTTGAGCTCATCTTGCATATGATGCAAAGAATAATGAGGGTCAGCAGTGATGATGCTGCTATCTGGTGCTGGGCACACCGCAGATTATCTCGAATCTTCTAACAGCCCTAAAATTAGATGCTCTGTCTCTCATTTCACAGATGAAGCTATCAAGGCACAGAAGTCAAAGAGCTGGACAGGACAAAGGGCAGGACAAAGGGCAATGCCAGCATTCAATCCCTGGGGAACCTGCTTCTGACTCCCTTATTTCTTCCAGCCACACCTCTCCATATAAAGCCAGCCACAATTTTTATTTCCATGGCTCACACGATGACTGACCACTGAGTAAGGTTGCCAGATTTAGCAAATCAAAATATAGGACACCCAGTTAAATTTGAATTTCAGATAAACAATGACTAATTTTTAAATACAAGTATGTTCCAAATTGTGTGGGACATGCTTATGCATACTTACCACCACCCGAAATATATAGTTAGATGTCTATTGGTTTATTGTCTCTCCCTCACAGGAAAGTAGGCATGGATTTTGGTCTGATTTGCTCATTCCCGTAAACAGAGCTCAGAAAGCATCTTGCGCGTAATAGATGCTCAACAAATATTTGCTGAGTAAATGAATGAACTCCCTGAGAGCACATCTTAGTTTCTGTCTGGAGCACTGCCTGACTCAGAATCAGGAGCTGGGATGGTCACTGATACCCTGTCATGGAGGCACTGAGTGACAGTGGGCATGCCCCTGAGGGGCTCATCATATAGCCCAGTGTCACTGGGGCGATCAGGTGACAAAACGGCCCTGATGGTTGGATCTAGATGAGAACGGCCATGTGTTCAGGTGTTCAGGTGTGGCCAGGGAGAGGCTGAGAACAACAGGTGGGAAGGCTTCTCTGAAAAGGTGAGGTCTGAGAAGCCAGGTGTGTGACCCACAGGGAAAGGGGACTCCTGGTAGAGGTAACTGCCACTGCAAAGACCCTGAGGTGAATCCCAAGAGCATCTGGTCTACTTGACTCCAGTAACACCTTCTCACTCCAGTTTTTCCTGGGGCCCGATGGTTCCCTGTGCCCAGATTGCCAGACACGGGTGTCTTTATGACACCACCACATTCTTGGGGTGGCTTGAGTGGGTGCTTAATTCTTACAGCCAAATTAGCCCAAGGTCTGAGCCTGTGCCCCTGTCCTGCAGCAGAGCCCAGACGTGGGCATTGCTGCATGCACGTCCACTCTGGGCTGAAGCTCAGGGTCCTCATGGGCCAGACCCCGGCCACCTTCGAAGAGCGTGCTCCCAGGAAGCTGTCTGCAGTTTCAAAACCAGGAAGCGTGATGTTCCCAGACATCAAAGAGGTTGCAAAGATCGTAGTCACCTCAGACCTAGACCTCTTCCGGAAGCTGCCATTTAGATACCAAGTCTGAGGATTTTTCTTCAGGGCTCCCATGAATGGTAGAAGCCACCGCCCCCACCTCCATGTCCCGGCTGTCATCGGTCCCGTGTCCCTCCATGTCTCTGGCACTATGGCCCTGATTTTGTTTTTATGGGGTAATATTCTTTGATTCCCAAATGCCTTGTGGGAACTTGCTGGAGGTTGGGGGTGGGAGCCAGAAAAACAAAAGGATGATTTACAGGGCTTCAAAAGCTTCATTATAACCAGAAAATTTAATTACAGATGTTTGGTTGTTTCGTTTCCATTTTTGAAGGAGGAAAAAAAAATCAATTGAGTGTGGCCACACTGAGTCGCTCTTAGAGGTTAGTTCAAGGCATGTGTGACTTCTGAAATCCTTGTTGGCGTTCAGCGATAAACAGGCTGAGAAGATGAAGCTGTCCCGTGTTTAAACAGGGGTCAGTCTCTGAGGCAGAATTTTTATAGATGAAACAACGGAATGTGACTCACAGAGGTTTTCTTGTCCAAATGGCCCCGTGTAGACCCAGATCTCCTCACTCAGGAGCTGAACCCGAAAACATACAGGAAGGTGGAGGTGGCCAGAGATGAGGGGGAGCTAGATCCTTCTCTGCAGCTGGCTTCCGAGGAGCCACCTGGAAGCTCCGTTCTCCAGTTGAGTTTGATGTTGTGAACATCCCCTCCCCACCTCTGCTATCTCACTGCCTGGGCCCCCTTTCCTCTTTCTGTCCATTCATCAAATGTGCGCACGCAGTACTTGGAAAAAGGACTTCCTGGTCAGGTCAGTTCAAGAAATGATGAGCTGGAGAAAGACAAACAGGTTTCTTCACTTCGGAGCTTCTCAGTCTTTAATTAGAGCACAGTGTTTCCCTGGGCTGTTGCATTAAGTCAGGATGCATCCGGTGCCAAGGATACGAGCCCAAACCCAAGAGGGAGTCCTGTCCAGGCAGTGCTGGGTCCAGGGGCACATAGGGCAACCTCGTCTTCGTGGCCCCATGCTCTCTGTCTCTCTAACTCTGTCTTTTGACTTGGCATCTGGCTGAATGTTGGCTTCGCTATTTCCCACCACAGACTGGCCTCCTTTGCATGGCAGGGGGACTCAGCCACCGACTGTTCCAGATGGACAGTGCTGGCTGGTGACCATGATGGAGAGGGAGAGCTTCTTGTTTCCAAAAAAAGGACGTCCAGGTCTTGGGCCAGGGAATGGAGCACTTGAGTTTCCTGGTCTAGGTCACCTGCCCACCCCCTCGTCAGGTTGGAGGTCAAGGTGACAGGCCAGCTTCCCCGGAGGCTTATGCCATGGGGCAGAACCAGGAATGCCAGGGTGTAATTCAGTCTAGGCCTGAGCATCAGGGGGGCAATGGTGTAAGCCCTGGTGCAAGTCTGAAAGCCCGAGAGCCAGCAGCGTAGATGTCCAAGGGCAGGAGGAGACAGGTGTCCCAGCTCAGACAGAGCCGGCGAATTGGCCCTTCCTCCACATTTTCACAGTACTTAGGCCCTCAGCGGATGGGATGGCGCCCACCCACATTGATGAGGGCAGTCTTCTTTACTCCATCCACCAATTCAAATGCTAATCTCTTCCAGAAACACTCTTCCGGACACACCCAGAAATAATGTTCCAGCAGCCAGCTGGGCATCCCTCAGCCCAGTCGAGGTGACACCTAAAATTAACCATCACGGCAGGGGGTGGGGGGTAAGAAGGCCCCACCCCACACTTCTACCAGCACGTGGTGGGTGAGTTTCGGAACCACTACCCAGGGGTACGAGGATGATTCAGGGGCCATCCGTGTCTTGCGGGGAAGGAGAGCCACAATTGTGGCGGCGTGAACACTGCCGTGGCGGGAGAACCGCGCCTCCTACTCGTCCACCGCTTTCCAGCTGTTGGCGGACCAGGAGGGGTAGAGAGTCATGACATCCCTTCCGTGCCAGGACATGTCATCCAACACCCGGCCCATCACTCAGGATGCCCAGCAGAGTCAGAGATGGCACTTCTGACTTTACCAACCTAAGACTTCGTTAGGCGCCCAGCACTGGACTCAGTATTTGGGTTGGTAGGACTGCGTTTGGCTGCGTGTGATAGAAACCTGCCCGTAATGGCTTGGCCACAAAGGGCCTGTGTGTTTCGAACATAAGAAGTGTATAGGTAGGGAGTCCAGCTTCTCTGCAAGGCCCTCCCTCCTCCTGAGCGTCCTGCCGTTGGCCTTAACTTGCGGCTTCCACCCTCGTGGGTGCCAGTCGCCCAGCTCTGGGCATCCCGTGAGTCTTCCAGCATGAAGAATGGGAGGAAGGGGAAGGGCAAGGGAAGACCACATGTCATCAGCTGGCACAGGGTCACACAGGCACGCTTGGCTAACCCAGGAGTATTTCAGGCTGGCCCCTTGTGGCTCCTGGTAGACAGGAAGGCGAGAGAAAGGAGACTGGGTCAGCAACCAGCAGCATCTGCCCTGTACGCCATGGCCTGACTCGGTTCACCCTCCTGACATCTTCTTGAGGTGGCAACTATCGACATCTAGTTGAGGGACTAGATCAGAGGTCCACATACTACGGCCTGCGCGCATATGCGATCACCTATTTTAGTTAATAAAGTTTTATTAACACAGCTACAGCCGCACGTTTACACCTTATCTAGGCCTGCTTTCATGTGTCACGGCAGCGTTGAGTTGCTGTGACGGAGACTGTACAATTCTGCAGAGTCAGAAGTATTTACAATCCAACTCTACAGAAAACATTTATGGACCCGGGCTAGGAACCCTGGCTACTCGAAGTGCGGTGGGGGGACCAGCAGCATCGTGATCGCCAGGAACAGAATCGGGGGCCAGCGGAGCAGAACGCGTGCTTACTCACTGCAGGAGCCTGCCCCTTCCCGAGTCTCCATTTTCCCACCTGCAGGATGGGCACGATTGTCCCTCTCATCTACCTGCCTTACGTTGCCTGGAAGCATCAGAGAGGCAGTCCGCGGACGTGCCTGGCGGATGAGAACCACTTGAGAAAGGGCAACAAGTCACTGGTACTGGTCTTCACGTCACTGTCACAATCCACTCTCAGGAATTCCTCGGAGGGGGGACAAAAAAAGACAGGCTCCTGCACGCTCCTGGTTGCTGGGCCCTGATAAGAAAGCAGCCACGACACCAATCCGGTACCGGATTCTCTTTGGGGCTTTTCTTTGACATCACACAGAAATGTTTTAGTCCTCCCGTTGCTCTGTAGTTTTCTGGCTACTTCTTGGGTATTTGCACAAGAGGATCACGTTTTTCCCCAAATTGAGTCCCGAGCAGTAAGGTTGGTTCCTTTGACCTGTGTTTAGATGTGCTCATGAGCCTACGCAAAGACACTTGTGAGCTGCATCAGGCCCTGCACAGCAGGGAGAGCCTACAGCCTGCTGGGCTCACCCTTCTGGAAATGTGGAGGAGGAGTCCGCAGGTCACATGAGATGAGTTTCTGAACCTAGTCATCCTTAGAACTTCATCTTTGCTGGCACATAAAATAATAGAATTAAAAACTAATTTCAAAACCCAAAGATTTAAAAAATGGCCTCTTTCGGCGAGGGGGCAGAGGGGCATCCATTCCAGAGCATAGGTGGTGCTGAACTTCTCTGATGTCCCAGGAAGCTGGCCACAAAAGTTCCCATCCCCCACAACACACAGAAAAGCTCCATTTTGGGGCCATTCTCCCTGTTTCCGGAAGGTTCTGGAGGTTTACCACAAAGGCCCCTGCCTGTTTGGAGCTTCTCAGCAGCAGAAAATTACTAACCACAAAGCTTTCAGGACAGGCATTTAGAATCAACCCAAAGACACTCCTCTTTCACGGGCTTCTGCCTCCAGATAATTTCTCACAGTCCAGTCCCACACCGTTCCTCGCAGACGGGATCAGCATCCAAACCCAGGATTCTTTTAAGAATTCAGTATACGTTAATACGATCACCTTGAGCCTGTGCAGGATGAGGAGCTCCAGTTAACTGGGGACTTTCGGAGGCTTTTAATAGGAAACATTTGTGCCAAATAAAAGGGCTTCTCCTTGTGTTTTGCTTTAGTTGTAAATTATCTCCTCCAAGGATCCATCCAGAAATCTCTGCGGAGGGTGAACTCTGCAGCATGGCTGGATTGAGATTTGTTGCTTGGTGCAGATAGATTTTCAGTTGCTGCATCCAAACCGCAATGGGGGTGGGGGGGAGGACAATAAGAACAGAACTCCTTTTGTTCTGATTAAACTGTTTTTAATGGTCCCTTCTAGTCTGGGCCTTGGTGGATGTCTCAACAAGGCCACTCATTGAGACGTCCTTGAAAGAGGCAAGTGGAGCAGAGCGCAGGGGAACCCTCAGAGGGGGCCGACAGCCCTTTGCTCAGCCTTGGTGGTCCTGCCACAAAGGAAACTGGGCTATTTTATGTGTTGTCTAAGATGGAAAAGGGGAGGGGGTGGCAGGAGCAGGACGGTCCCACAAATGTCCATAATTAGTGCTTGCAAAGTGTTAGGGCTCACACACACACACACACATACAGGGGGACATCAAAAGTCATCCTGGAGGGACAGGGGTTCCCAAAAGCTGAAAACCCAGAAGCTGGTGGAGCCTACCCACTAAATGGAACAGCATGTGTTCCTCTGGCCCAAGAACTCAGACTGCATTAAGGGAGTCACAATTCTGACCACTTTGCTCTTCATCTGGAGGCCTGGGGAGTCGCTCTCGTTCACGCAGAATCCAGAATACAGGAGAGAAGAAACATAGTGAGCACCCCCCACGGCGCAGTGTGCATCCCGCTCAGCACCTTTGTTAAAAACCCAGGACCGGGGATCCCTGGGTGGCGCAGCGGTTTGGCGCCTGCCTTTGGCCCAGGGCGCGATCCTGGAGATCCAGGATCGAATCCCACATCAGGCTCCCGGTGCATGGAGCCTGCTTCTCCCTCTGCCTGTGTCTCTGCCTCTCTCTCTCTCTCTCTCTCTCTCTCTCTCTCTATCATAAATAAAAAAAAAAAAACAAAACCAGGACCCACAGTGTCCATCCTGGGAGGGTCTCCCAGATGGCATGGGAAGGATATGGTCCCCAGAAGAACAGGGACCAAAGAGATACGGAAATGCAAGCTGTGATTTAGCCCTTGGAGAAAGTTTCCCCGCTTCTAGCTTTAATAAAATTGACTTAGTATCAACTAATAAAAGATCACGATTGGGCAATGACTAAAAATGACACATGGAGTCGAAGAGATTTGTTCCTTTTAATTCAAACCTTTTCATACGTATTCAAGGAATCTGAAAAGAGAAAAGACAGAAATGTGTGTACACGTGTAAGCACGATTTTAAATGTGTTTAAGAGTTCTTTGCTTTTCTAAGGAACACACGTGGGTTCCTCATATTAGTGAAGTCTAGATCAGTGGTTCTCACCCGGTGCAGTCCTGCCCACTCCACCCCCAGGGTGCATGTGTCAATGTCTGGGGACAGTTTTAGTGTTCCCAACCGGGGGAGAGTATCACTGGCATCCAGGGAATGGAGGCCAAGGGTGCTAATCGATATCCTACCGTGTCCGGGACACTTTCCTACGACAGACACGGACCCAAACTGAATGTCCATAATCCCGAAGCTGAGAAACCCGGGGCCTAGAAGAAAGTGACCCAGACCCCAGTCAAGCCCCCACCCCTGTCACCGAGGTTGGAAGGATCCCGATCCTCATTTAGCTGAAGGTTACGAAAGATCGAATTGCTTTCTGACCAGTGGAGGCACAATTTCTCCCAAATGCGTTAGAACAACAAGGGGGACTGCAGCTCTTTGAAGCAAGGGCTTGGGGGTTAGTCTTTATTTGGCACTAAATCATCTAAAATTGCATGGGGCGATGGACTACAATTCAAGTTATATTACTAATCAATCTTTCAGTGGAATAAATCATGTGGAATGATATTCTATTAAATCTGTAAGTAATTAAAGGTCACGCGGACTTCACGGGGAAAATTCTGGACTTTCATCAAGTTTCCCTCATGCTCACCACCCCCCTCAAAAAAAAAACACACCTGCTTCTATCACAGGGGACTGTCTGGAGGTAGAACATGCTTATTATTTGACATAGTGATTTATTAATCACGTCTATTTTTCTCCAGGAAGTAATGGGAAGGGGCTGATACCAGAGAACTTTGAACGGAGATCTGGATGCAATGTAGAGTCCACATCCCATGGTTTGCATCTTGGCTCTGCCGGCTGTGACCTTGGGCAGCTGACCCCCTCCCACCGAAACTTGGGTTGCCTCCTCTGTAAAAGGGAGAAAAAATAGTTCCTTCCTTGTAGGGTTTTCACCAAGACAGAATGAGATCATGGATTATATCGTTCAGCACACTCCCTGGACCCTGAGAGTCCTGGCCCTGGACCCAGGAGGTGTTAGCTACCTTGGAGCCTGGAGCAGCGAGCCCCCACCCCCCCCCGGCAAATGTCCTTGGGGTACCCTGCCTCTCTGCACCATGTAATTATATGGGCCCTTAGGACGTTTGTGATTGGAGTCTGAACTTCCCTTGAGATTGGAAGCTCCCTGAGCACCCAGCACGTCTCAGCACCTGGCCCAGCACACAGTAAGAGCTCAAAAAGTGCTTGTGAGATGAATGAAGGATGAAGAGAGTATTTGACCAATGCCAAGAGCCTGGATTTCTAGTCCGTTCTCCACAACGCAGTAGCTGTGGACTTGGAGTAACAAAAACAACAGGCTTCTCTTTTCTCCTGCACGTCTGAGCCATCAACAAGTCCTACTGCTTCCACCTTTGAGGTGGATTCCAATTCTACCCACTTCTCCCACCTGCAGCTGGATCCAGGCCACCACCACCTCTGCTTGGACTGTGGCCATGGCCTCCCCGCTGGCCTCCCTCAAAGCCCCACAGTCTACCGTTACCCCCACCTTCTGGCTGCCTTTACCACTCTCGCTCTATGCCCGGCGTTCCAGCCACCCCCCCTCCTCCTCCACGCTATCGGCATGGTGCCTTCTACTCTGCAGCCCTACACATTGAGGCCACCGTCCCCGTGTCAGTCACTCTCAAAATCCACTTTAGTAAAAGTTCTTCAGGAAGCTCGTGACACTGATCTACAAACTGAGACTCCTTCACATTACACCCCTTGGCTTCAATACTTTCTTTTTCCCTCCCTTCCCATGGACTGTCTCCCTGGTGACCAGAGGTTTAGGGGTATTCTCTGTTATTCCTCCACTATTTTTCCCTCTATGGGTGCCTTTGAAGCTAGAGGTCAACCTCTGACTGCCTGAAATCTGAGCTTTGTCCAGCATCAAGATACACACCAGCGGGATCCCTGGGTGGCTCAGTGGTTTAGCGCCTGCCTTGAGCCCAGGGCGTGATCCTGGAGTCCCAGGATCGAGTCTCACATCGGGCTCCCTGCAAGGACCTGCTTCTCCCTCTGCCTGTGTCTCTCTCTGGTCTCTCATAAATAAATAAATAAAATCTTAAAAAAAAAAAAAAGATACACACCAGTATTCTCTTTTAACCTCATTTTGCCTATTACACATAACAATAACCAAGGGATTACATATTTTGCTTTTTTCTTGTTAGTTTGCCTTTCCTTACGTATCCTATGACCCAACTCTCCAAAAGTTGGATCCAACTCTGAATTCTGTTGCTTTTACCTTTAGCAACTGATTACAGTACAGAAGCTGCTCTGTTTGATGGGTGACTGCGTGGCCATCATCCTCAGGCTTCCACTACTCTCTTTTCAAATCACATGTTCTCATGAAACAGGGTGAGGTGGACAAATCCCACTTCTGACACCAACTGTGATCTCCTTCTTCTCTAAATGTGTGTTTCTTTCTACCCCAACCAATACTCCAATTCTCTGGACACTGGTTGGATGTCCTGCAGTTCAATTCAATTCTGATATTACCTAGAGTTAACATAGACCCCACAGGACAAGGGCTCGGTCCCATAGGACTGTGCCAACATCAGGTGCCAATTGCAAGTCCTGGGCCTCCCATACTTCTGACTGACCAGCTATAAACTGGAGGGGGGGGGCATGACACCCCTCCTCAGGTTTAATAATTTGCTATAATTACTCACAGAACTCAAGGAAATACTACTTATATTTACTGCTATATTATAAGGGATATTACAAAGAATGCAAATGATCAACCAGATGAAGAGGTAAGTAGGGCTGGAAGCATCCCAAGCCCAAGAGCTTCTGTTCTTGTGGAATTGGGGTACATAATGCCCCCAACATTATGGTGGATGTGTTCAGCAACCCAAGAAGCTCCCTGACACCATCATTTAGGGTTTTGTATGGGGATTTCATCACATACATATGACCAATTTTAATTTATTAACTCAATCTCCCACCCCTCTCTCCTCCACTCAGATTGGGGGTTGGAGCTAAATGTTCCAAGTTTCTAATCAAGATTTGATCTTTCTGGTGACCAGCCCCCATCATGAAGCTATTTAGGGATCTGTCGAGAGTAGCCTCATTAGAACAAAAGATGTTCCTATCACTCATTAAATTCCAAAGGATTTGGGAGCACTGTATTATGAACCAGAGCCAAAGACCAAATATTATAACAAAAGATGCTCCTATCACCCTATTGCTCAGGAAATCACAAAGGTTTTAGGATCTCTATTGCTAGGAACTGGGGATGAAGGCCAAATATGTATCTTCCATTATATCACAGCCCCCCTCCCCCAACCACCTCTTAGCTTCATGCTACTACCATTATCTATATTTTTTACTCATCTGCTATGTGTTATCTTTCTCTCCCCATGGGATTGGCAACTTTACCTTCCTTATCACTATATTCCTCATGCCTAGAAGAGTGCCTGGCCCATTGAAAAAAATCCCAATAAGTATTTCTTGAATGAATGAACAGATTGATTTAAAATAATTGATGGTTGATGAATGGTGAAGAGCTTGGGTTCTAAAGCCAGACTGCCTGGGTTCAAATCCTGGCTGCTACCCATCCTAGGTGAATGTCTCAGGGTACATGATTTTGGGCATATAAGCCTCAGTTTACTTATCCACAAAGTGAAGATCAGCTGTATCCAACCTTGGGGTTGTTGCAAGGATTAAATGATGCCCACATTATGTGCCGACCTAGCCTAGTGCTTGCACGTCCCAGACATTCAGCGACTACTTATAGGATGAGCTCACCTCTTGCATTAGTACATGTACCCATTTTCAAAACACCCTTGCACTCTTCCCTTTTAACCGATTCAGGCTCAACCATCTGGAATTGCTGATATCTGGCCATTTTTGACTTACAAAAACAGCAGTTCCAGAGGGTTTGGTCCAAATAGGTAGGCAGGAGCATTCTATTACTGATCCTGTTTTGCACGTAAGTAAAATCACAGTGAGGCCAAAGCCAGGGACCTTTCCCCAGGCCGCACAACTGGGAAACCCTGGAGCCAGTCTGAGTCCAGAACTTCTGCGGGGTGTTCTAGCTGGGATCCTTCCAGTCTTCAGAAGCTGGCATGTGATGCCAAGAGAACTTCAAAATCCCTTTGTTCTGCCCTGGTTGCAGGAAAGAGGCACGATTTAGGGGTGGGGGCAACAGGGGGAGGGCCATGGCAGGAACCACTTTCCCCGCTGAGCAGGAAATGAGCTCATTCTGTGATAAGAGTTGTTCCTACCCAGCCCCCAGAAGAGCCCCATCCCCTGAGAGTATCACCCGCTCTCCTTCCTCCCCTCCCCCTCCTCTCCTTCCTCTTTGCTTCTCGTTCCTTCCTTCCCTCCTTCTTGCTTCCTTCCTTCTTCCTTCTCTCTTCTTTCTTCATTTTTTTAATTAAACAATGACAGGATTCCTTTCTAGTGGTTTCACAGGCGTGAAATCACTTAGCAACCTTAATTATTTTCAACTTACTAACTTCCTGGGGTTGGGGGGAGCGGCCGAGCCCCCAGTGGGTGAAATGCCTTGCTGGTTAAGCTGCTCAGAAGCAGGGTCTGGAGCAAATGAAGCGTTTGACCAAATACTTCTCATATTTTCCCTCTCCCTGGTAAGCGCTTTTGTTTGGAGTGAACTTTTTTTCTCCCCCTGATAAACATGAGTGACTACAGTTGACTGCAATTTTTTCAGCTGGCTGTAGCTTCAAAGGTTTGCGGGTTTCGAATTCCAGGCTTTTAAATTACGGTTTTTTTTCCCCCTTCTCAGACACACCTATAACAGATAGTAGAAATATGAACTTCATCTTCAAATAAAAGAGAAAAAAGGAGGTGTGTTGTTGGCAGTAGTTCTCAGTGTGGTCAAATCGGCATGGATGGTTTCCAGGGGTGGAAACCCTGTTGATCATTGCAACCCTGAGCAGTGACAAGGGGACCAGCGTTGCCAGACCCTATCCCACTGGGGCCAAATAATCACAGGAAACGAGTACTGAGCCCTGACCATGAGTGCTTTGTGGAGACATAAAGTCACTGGCCTCAAACCGCCCTAGGAGGCGGGTGCCAGGACTACTGAGGGAGAAGCCAAGGCACAGAGAGGTCAAGCAACTGATCCTGGGTCACACAGCTCCACAATGAAGCTGAACCCGAACATGATTTGCCTCCCAAGCCGCCTGCCTCCCCAAAGTCACTCCTTGTACCGAAGGACTAACGCTCTATGAGCAAGCACCTATAAATCAAGACTAATAAAATGCCTACTTTGAAGTGCTGCCATGGTGATTCAATGAGATAAAGGGCATGAAAGATTCTGGTACGTGATTCCTTAAGAAACATTCGCCCATTTCCTGCCTCTCCCAGCTGGCAAGACACATTTGTAAATACCAAAGACAAAGATTCAGACAGATTAGGTTCAATTTGAGCACTCATCACTGAGTGGCCACGTGATCTTGAGTCACTTAACCCTTGCTGGGCGTCAATCTTCCTCACCTGGAGAATGGAGCCAAGGGCAGTGCCTACCGCTCGGGCTGGCTGCGGCGAGGGTACAGGAGGAAGACGAGGCAGTCCCTGTGGCTTTAGAAGACAGTAGCCAGCTGGTGACCTTACGGGGCATGGCTTGACCTGGAGAACACAGGCGCCGTGGGGCCTGGGGAGGTGGGAGACCTGGGATGCCACCTGAAGGGAGCCCCAAGGTGACTCTGCACCTTTGCTTTATGCCAGGTGCTGAGCTAAGCTCCACTCAGGAACTGACCCGGGACGTTTGCTCTGATTCTCATTTAAACCACACAAAAAGCCCAGGGAGCGAGGTCCAGGGATGAGACCTGAGGCTCAGAGAGAAGTCCCTTCCTCGGTCGGTCACGCAGGAGTGTGGCAGGAGGAGACCATGGGGCCCCTTCCCTGCCCCAGCTGCCCATCACACCCCGGGCACCGGGCCTCCCGCATTTCCACTCATCAAAGGCCTAGCGTCCACTCTTCTTGGGTTGGCTGCCGAGCGACCTCAGAGCCTCACCAGGCAGCATAATCGCGACATTCTTACCGGGCCCCTTAGCTGTTTGGAAAGGACTCAAGGAGAAGAAGACTTTGGGGAAACTGCTGGGATTCTTCGGTGGCTACACCCTCGCGACGCAGTTGGCAGCCTCCCCATCAGAGGTGAACTCGAGTCAGGGTTCTTAAAAAAAACTCAAATCCCACAAAGTGGCCGGGCTGGAACCTGTGCAGATGTGTCCCCACCCCCGCCCCCAGCAGAAAGAAGCAAATCCCCGAATTCTTGAAGCCCTCCCAAGAGCGCTGGTCTGGTGGGATCTTCCAACCTCCTCCCTGGCGCCCCGAGACCAGGCAATTCTTTGTCATGTTAATGAATCATTTTAATAGGGAGTTTTAACAGAAACATTCATCACCTTTTGTACAACGCGGCTTTTCTTTTTTGTTTGATTTAAATGGTTAAGTAGGTAATAAATGCCTATCAGCTTCTCCGCTATAGGCTGGTAATCCCTCCAAGCCGTCAATCATCCCAAAGATTATTATTGTCCTGATAAATTAACACTTGGAGGAAACGGGTAAGCCAGGGTTTGGGGCTGTCTGGCCCACAGGAGCAAGGAACAAAAATCTGGGTTTTCTTTGAGATGTTAATCTGCTGATCAGTGAGGGTCTCGGTAGAGGAGGGCCCCACTCCTGCTCATCGAGGCTGTGATGCCAACCCGGGATGGTCACTTCTCTCTCCCCGTGCAAAAAGCCCTGCCATGTGCTGGGGACTTTCTAGGCCTGGGGCAACTGAAGAGAAGGAGCCAGATGGCAAGCTTGTCCTCACGGAGCGAATGGGCAGCTGAGAGCTGGGCAGAGATGCCCAGTGACCCGACACTCTGCTTTGTCCTGCTGTGGTTCCACCAGGATGGAACTGGGCAAGGCCTGGCTCAGCTGTGCTCCTGGTGGGGGTGACGTTCATCTGAGAGGCTGGGCTTGCTCTGATGTCCTGATGTGGCCAGGCTGAGCCATGGAACCCCTTTCTCTGTGGGGTGTACGGGGGGGGGGGTTGCATTTGTTTCCTGGGGCTACTGTAGCAAAATACCAAAAGCTTAGATGGCTTACCAGGACACGGCTCTATTCTCTCACAGTGCTGGGGCAGGAAGGCTAAATCAAGGTGTGGGCAGGGCTGTGATCCCCAAAAAAAGCCTTTAGGGGAGGAACCTTCTTCCCCCTTCCCATTTCCAGTGGCCTCAGGCCTTCCCTGCCTTACAGCTGCCTCCCCCCGCCTCCAATCTGTCTCCACTGTCACACCAGCCATCTACATGCCTGGGTCTGAATGTCCTCCTTTTAAGGTCACTGAGCTAGAGCGGGACACCCTACTCTGATATGACTTCATCTTATGACCTCAACGAAGCACGTCTGCATTGACCCTACTTCCAAATGAGGTCACACTCAAACATCCAGAAGGTCAGAGCTTCAACATCTCTTCGGCAGGGACACAATTCAACCCCTAAGAGGGGGCAGCGGGAGAGATCCTCGTGTGAGACCCGGAGGGCACCGTGGGGCTCAGCCTCTCTGGCTCACCGCCACTCACCTCCTGGCTCACCTCCATAACACCAGGCCTGCCCCTGGCCCTCCTCCTCTCCCCTGCTTCCTCCTTCAGCTCCTGGGCCAGGCTGTGTTCAGCTTTGGGACATTCTGGCTGCTGTAGGACCCCCTGGCACCAAGTCAGAGAGAACAAGAGGGGACCGGCTCCAGTCCACCCTCGGGGACTCCAGCTCATGCTTGCAGCCCCAGCATGGTCTGGTCGTCCCCCACTTTACGTGCACCCCCGCTCCCTGCCAGTCCTCCACATGTGTCCAGGCTGCCTGGGATCCCCCTCCTGTGCTGTGCTCACCTCTCCAACACCCCGACGCCCCTGCACCTGCCCTCCTCCTCAGAGGACGTGGCCTGGGCTGCGGTGGCCCCTCTGCCTGCAGGTACAGGAACCAAGAAGCACCTGGTTGTTGACATGCTAGCAGCCTCTAGGTTCTGAGTGTCCTTCACACTCCAGAACCTTCCATGAGACTGTGGGCTCGGGCCCAGCCGGGCATTGTGCCCAAAACCACCCCCAAGTTTGGCTTCTTCCCTCTCTTGTCTGGCTGCCCCCGGGCACACATCCTTAGCAAATCACGCGCACATGAATCAACAGCTACTTCACGGGGACTCGACCTAATGCAGAGGCTTTTAGCAAGGTGGTTTCAATTTGGGGCTAAGGGGTCAATCTGACTGCGTTCAAGTTCTGAGAAGCCAAACGCAGGGGTATCGGAGCATCAATATGTGTACTTTTTAAAAAGGTCTTATTTATTTATTTATTTGAAGGAGAAAGAACACGAGCAGAGTGAGGGGCAGAAGGAGAAGCAGACTCCTTGCAGAGCAGGGAACCCCATGCAGGACTCGATCTCAGGACCCTGGGATCACCATCTGAGCCGAAGGCAGACACTTAACCGACTGAGCCACCCCGCATCCCAATATGTGTGTATTTTGAGTGGCTTTGCTTTGTATTAGTGGAGCCTCATGGGGCTGGTAGATAGACAAAGGACAGGCCTTGACCCACAGGATAAGGAGATCTCGCCCTGCAGGATCTGTGGGGCCTGAAATCAAGTCCACTAGGACCATCAGGATGAATGGGCCCCTTTTCTTGTTAACTTTTTGTTTTGGAAGTAATTTTAGACTTGCAGCAAAATTGCCAGAACAGCACAGAGGGCTCCAGTACACCCCTCGCCCCGCTTCCCCTAAAGTTAGCATCTCACATAATCATGGTACAGGGGCTTCCTTTACAAATTCATACTAGGGACCCAGGGCCAGCAGCTGCTCTTCCGCCAAGGCGAGTGGAGGAGACAGGGAACCAATGCTGCAGGGAGGGGTGACCTTACCTGATCCTCAGGGCAGAGGCATGCCAGGAAGAAGGAACAGCTCATGTGGAGGTTGGGAGCAGAAAGCACAGGCTCAGGGGTGCTGCGGGGTGGGAATGGGTGGGGACACCAGCGAGGGCACAAGGCAGAGAGAGCCACCACCCTAGGTCGGCCGTGCTGAGCAGTTTGGAGATTAATGTGCAAATAGGGGATCCCGGGCCACTTCTTAGGACACCCCCATCCCCAGAGTTTGCTGTCTTCACTCCAAGGGAGCAAAGGGAGGGGGTAGGGAGTGGATGAGGACAGAGTCAAAGGCAAGACAGAGAAGCAGGGTGTCCAGGACCCATCCCCCTGGGATGGAGTCACCTCCTAGCAGGGGCAGTCTTCGGCTTTCCTGCTGTGGTGAAGGCAGTGACCTTATCACCGGAGGGCTTGGCCGGTTACCTGGGACCCCACATCTTCCTCCCATGCCTCCCAGCAATGCCCAGGTCTGGCACCTTCCTCCCGCCTGCACCAACCCCTTCTAAGTGTCTGGGAAGATCCCCCCCCCCCCCCCCCCCCGCTCCTCCCCAGCCCCCTCTGTTCCTCCTGCAGTTCCTGAAAGTAGCTTTGTCCCCACTCGGCCTTGGGCTAGCTTCCCTGAGAAAGAAGTCTGTCTCTTTCCTGATAAGGCCTCAGGGGAAGTTTGGGCATCTAGGAGGCAAGGTGCTGATCTAATTAGCTGAGTAAAGCAATTGCCACTAAGGTGTGAGTGACAATAGGCCTCACCTGGAGGGGAATGTTTGCAGGGCCACGGAGGAGACTGGGTGAGTTCTGACAGTGTCCCGGGCAGGCGACAGCCACAGAGAATGGGGAGGGGCACACAGGTGGCTGCCCCAGGAGTGCCAGGAACTCCCAGAGGGGCTCACCTGCTTGTTACCTGGAAGTGCAAACGCCCTCCTGGCTTGCTTCTTCGCCTTTACAGGGACTCTTGGCCGCTAAGGACCATCACAGCCTTGCCCAGGAAGAGTCTTGCCCTTTCGTGGATGGAAGCCTGCCCAGCTTTGTCCCCAAATCATCCCTAGCCGTCCCTGTAGACCTCCAAGGGCACTGCCACTGCCATCCACCAGTGACACCAAACCTACTACCAATGTAGTCAAGGAACAACTGGGGAGAAGGATCACCTGAGGGGCCAGGAGCCATGGACTTCCTAAGATTTTCATGTGAATTTTCTTTCATTTAAAAATTAAACAGATGTCATAATCCCAATTCCTCTTGTATGCGAGCTAGGTGATCTAAAGCAACAACCATTTGGCCTCTGTGCCTTGATTTCCCCAATAGTGAAGTGATGGGGTTGTGATGATTCCAAGGGGATGATGCATAAGGCATTTTGGAAGCGCTCCATAAGTGTGGGCTCCGGTCCTCCGTGACCTGCTTATGTTGGAGAGTAGGAAAAGAGGGTCAGTTGGCAGGAGAAGACTTGGATATGATCCTTCTGGGGGTCAATGATAGAATATGGGCCAAAATTTAAAACATGCTACTCACCAGCTGTGATCTCAATTACTTCACCTGTCTGTGACTCCGTTTCTACAGCTGTAAACGGGGCTAAGATTGCACAGATCACTGTAAGGATTAAATTAATTAATAACAGTAAGCATTAAGCAATGCCTCAGTCCTATTAAAGTGCTTGATTCCTACCATGATATTCACTGACCCACTGATTCTGCTTTTCTAGTTTGAATTCTAACTTTCAATTTTATGACTCCTCCAGTACCTTCCAATACGGGCATAAGGCTGTTCATTGCAGCAGTGTTTGTAATAGCAAAAACTTAGAAACCACTCAACACCTACCTGTAGCGGTGGGAATGATATATTACAGATCATCCCTACAACAGATTCTTTGCAGAGGTGGAAAAAGGGCTTGGGACTCCTGGGGGGCTCAGCAGTTGAGTGTCTGCCTTCAGCATGAGGGGGCGTGATCCTGGGGTCCCGGGATCCAGTCCCGCATCAGGCTCCCCACAAGGAGCCTGCCTCTCCCTCTATGTCTCTGCCTCTCTCTGTGTGTCTCTGATGAATAAATAAATAAAATATTTTTTAAAATAAAAAATAAATAAAGAAAGAAGGACTTGATTTGGAATGATGTCTAAGATGTGCCTAAAGGGGGATCCCTGGGTGGCGCAGCGGTTTGGCGCCTGCCTTTGGCCCAGGGCGCGATCCTGGAGACCGGGGATCGAGTCCCACGTCGGGCTCCCGGTGCATGGAGCCTGCTTCTCCCTCTGCCTGTGTCTCTGCCTCTCTCTCTCTCTCTCTCTCTCTCTCTCTGTGTGACTATCATAAATTTAAAAAAAAAAAAAAAAAGATGTGCCTAAAGGTAAAAGAAAAAAAAAGTGGCTAAAATACACATAGTGTTGCCCATGTTTGTTTAAAAAGCAGTCAGGATATACCCCAAAAAATCCTAAAGAATTTTTCAGAAACTGCTCATTTCTGGGGAAAGGGATTCACTCATGTTTCAACATTTAAAAAATGAGACTATATGGCTTGTGTAACCTAGAAATAACAATATAGTAGTAAAGGTACATGGAAATGAAAACGGCTATAATTGCTCTCCTCAGGGGAGGACAGAGATTGAGCTCCTGAGAGGCGGGTGGGAACAAACCATGGAATCGCCTAACTCTGGAAAAGGGCTGAGCCAGTCTCTGGGGGTCAAATTCCACTGCAGTGACCTGGAAAGGGCTGTCCCGCACTTTGCAGAAGGAACCTGGGTGCACCGAGTGTGACTTTGACGTAGGTGATCCGGGAGCGTGGCTGGGAGAGGTTTTGCTATCCAGACGTAGGTGCAGGCGAGCAAGGAGCAGGACCCGGTGGTGCCCTGAGTCAGTGCACCCTGGCCACCCAGAGAGGACTACTGGGGCCTCAGAGCAGGGAGATGGCCCTGAGAGCTTGGCAGGCAAGGTCTCCATCCCCGCCACCCCCACCTTGGAATGCAGCCACTTGAAGGTGGGAGAGGAAAGAGCAGAGGGGGGTACAGGAGACGGGGAGGTCAAATCCTCCTCTCCTTCCCATGTCCCTGGGACACACCTTCGCTCTCAGCCATCCGCGTGCCTGAGATGGCTCACAGCCCTCTGTGCATGAGCATCACGTGAGCCAGTGTAATTGAGGGCTTTCCACGAGCAGATGCTGGGCGCTCAGCATTACACTCATTTTATTTCGTCTCTGAACAAACTGTGGCTAGCCCATTCTCCCCCTTTCTAGAGTCAAGATCCTGAAAATAATTTATGCCAAATCACACACATCACAAGCAGTGGGTGGAATTTATACTTTTGAAATGTGTACATCTTTTTTTTTTTTTCTACAAGCTACTGTTTTTATAAAATGTAAAAGCAGGGCAGCCTGGGTGGCTTAGCAGTTTAGTGCTGCCTTCGGCCCAGGGCGTGATCCTGGAGCCCCGGGATCGGGTCCCACGTCGGGCTCCCTGCATGGAGACTGCTTTCCCTCTGCCTGTGTCTCTGCCTCTCTCTCTCTCTCTCTCTCTTTCTCTCTCGGTGTCTCTCATGAATAAATAAATAAAACCTTTAAAAATAAATAAATAAATAAACGTAAAAGCTGAAATTTCAGCTCATGATGCCTTGAAACCATCACAACACAACACAGTAAATAAAGCACCAACGTCTGAGAACGTCATTGCTGACAAGCTCTTGAGAGATTCACTGCACCGTCCCACAAATGTTTGATGAGCCTCTTCCATATGCAGCACACTGTTCAACTGTTCCAGTCCTGAAATGCCTGCTTGGACTTCAACAGGAGGGACACCTGAAGGGAGGACCTCAACCGGTATTTTAAATGAATGAATGAGTGAGTGAATGAGTGAATACACTTTTAACATTGCAAAGTCACTCAGACTCCTGGATCAAAAATCAGGGGGATGCGTTCTTTGGGTTAGTGGGGGAAGAGATAGGCTTTGCCCTAGAAGATGGCGACAACACATTTCTCAAAAATGTAAAGGAGTGAATAACAGGGCTGCCCACCCTCATCCTATAAAACCTCAATCCACTGAATTTCAGCATTTGTAGAAAACTTCATGGAATACCTTTTTAGACTGGACTTCCTTATACTAATATCTCCAACTCACTTTGAAAGGATCGCCAAAAAGCAGATGGAATGATTGGTGGCCAGAGGGAAGGAGAGATGGATATGAGAAGACGTGAGTTTAGTGAAATGGGGATATCGGTGTTCACTGTACAATTTTTTCTGCTTCTCTGTATCTGAAAGTTTCCAAAATAAGAAGGAAACAATTCGGACTTCCTTTGAAGCTGTATGTTAAAGAGTATTCCTATAATTATTCAGACCAATGTCTATCGATGAGGTAACTGATGATAAAACCTACGTTTTAATCTTGTGACTCCAAAGAGCATGTGAAACAAGAAAGAAGAAAATCCATCCGACAAGAGTAAAGCCAGATAGAAACTTTCATGTGAAGAAAACCAATGTTCTTCTGATGCAGACTTAGGGAATTCTTTGCATTTCACTTGGCAATTGGGAGGAAGGACCCCTCCATTGTGGGGACTTCAGCACAGGTCCCCTTGCTGGGGAATGAGCCAACAGATGTTCTCTTGGGGTTGCAGGACTGAGGAAGGCTTGAGGGGTTGTCGCATCCTGCGGCCTAGGGGCCAGCCGCTGGAAGCCACAGGACACACGAAAACCTTTTCTGTGTTAAGACGTCCTCCTCTACAAAAAAAAAAAAAAAAAAAAAGACGTCCTCCTCTACAGGGCTGTGCACGTCTCCTTTCCCAAGATTAGAAATATGTAGCCAAGGAGCTCATCCTTCTGCCTGCCCTAAATCTTCAGTGCTGGGGTGTGGACGGAAGGCTCTCCGATGCCCCCGTGACCCCCAGCTTCTGGTATTCATGTCTTTGTGGAATCCCTCCCCTGTGAGTAGGGCCTGGCCTGTGATGTGGGATGTCACTTCCTGAGTAGGCTACCAAAGATCGGGCACTCTTATACTGCCATATTCTATTGATACACTGTGATATTCCACTGATACACATAATACTCTATTGATAGAAATGAAACTCCATTGATAAAACACAATACTCTACCGAAACACTATGGTACCTCATTGATACACATAATACTCTATAAATACACTAGGATATTCCACTGACACAGTGCAATACTCTATTGATAAACTACGATACTGGTACATATAATACTCCATCGATACACTGATACTCCACTAATTCAGTGCAATACCTATTGATATACTACGATATGTTATTGATACTATGTAATTCCGATCATTCCAATCCCTACCTCATTCCTGTTCTTAGAAAAAGGATGGAAATTCTCACCGGGCTCTCAGGCTCCTGCATGCCTTTGCCCATGGTCCTCTCCAGCTCCCCTTCCCCACTCGCCACCTTCCCCAGCTCTCCAGCCTCACCCACCTTCTGAGGTCATCATGCTTTCCCCAAGCCATTTGCACATGCTCCTTTCCCCCTGGAGCTCTCTTCTCTGCCTCTTGGGCCAGGTAACTCTTCCTCAGACCTCAGCTCAGCTGTCACGTCCTGCATGAACTCTTCTCTGGTTACCCAGAGGAAATAAAATCCCTCCCCACCCCACTAAACATGCCCTCAAAGTCCAGAAACACTTTTCCCATTAATCCTCTGTGTGATAATGTCTGCCCACCCATCTAGACTGTAAGCTTCACAAGGACAGGACCATGTCTGTTTGCTCTCCACTGTCTCCCCCGGATAGATGCTCATTAAGTAACCACTGCATAGGGTCCAGCCTTAAGGGGGAAGGTGGACATGTGGTCCAGATAACCCTAAGTCAAGACAGGCCAAAGCCATATATGATGTTGCCATAAGAGGGGAGAGGAAGGTAAAATTGCCCTCAGTCAGCAAACATAGAGGATCCCTGATGGGGGACACACAGGACCCAGCCTCAGAGAAGGCCAGGAATCAAGGCGGCAGGGGCAAGTAGTCAGAAAGGCTGAGTGGACAGTGCATCCTCTACCCAGGTTGAAGGCTGGCAGGAGGCATGAAGGATTGAATCCTACGTACCTACGATGAAAACAACTTTTGTTTCTCAGAGTTGCTGCCCTGGTATTTTACAGTATGACAACCCTGCTCACACCGAGTCTGGACATTTAGGCAAGGTACTGAGTTGAGGATTTTGCCCTAAGTCCCTGCTTTGCTTTTTCCAGGGCCTCTTTCAAAATAACTACTTAGTGAAGTAGTTCGTGAAGTTAGTGACCTCCACCCCAACTACCTTCTAAGTAATACTACGTGCTCGAGCCTGGGATGGAAGAGGGCTCTCATCCCAGGACACTGCACTCCCTTGGTCCTGGGATCTGTAAGTAATAAATCTTGCAATTTTGCTTCCGTGGCGTAGGTGTACTGAAACTGCCTTCAATGAAGATGACCCTGCGGTCTTCACTTCCCCAAAGCGGAGCTCAGCTGCTGAGGGAGCTCCCTGCCAACCCCGTGTGGGTGGCGTGTGCCACCCCATTGCTCAGGTCGTAATCAGCATCGTCTCAACTCAGCACACCAGCTCCAACTTCCCCACACAGTATCAACCTCTATCCTTTCATCTGCACGAAGCAGAACGACCACTCCTCCCAGCAGGGATCTCTGCTTTTCCTCAACTGGCCCTGCACAGCCCTGGTGGGGCTGCCAATCCCTGAACCCATACCTCCTGGCCATGACGGGCGGCACAAGACTCAGCCTTGGCCACCAACGTCCTTATGAAGACTTTTAATGGGGCAGGGAAATGGTGCCACTACTAACATGCAGGAGCACCACGCACACTTAGATATGTAAAATGACCTTAATTATAGGAAAAAATATTCATAGTACATAGGAAACACGTTGGAATGTAATATGGAGGGCTTCCTCTGAGTGTGAGATTATAGGTAATTTTGTTTGTTTGTTTGTTTGTTTTGTATTTTTCCACACAGTCACATATTCCTTTATAAACAGAGGAGAAGGGATCCCTGGGTGGCGCAGCGGTTTGGCGCCTGCCTTTGGCCCAGGGCGCGATCCTGGAGACCCCGGATCGAATCCCACATCAGGCTCCCAGTGCATGGAGCCTGCTTCTTCCTCCGCCTGTGTCTCTGCCTCTCTCTCTCTCTGTGACTATCATAAATAAATAAAAATTTTAAAAAAATATATAAACAGAGGAGAAAATACTGTTGAAGGTGTGTACAGGTGGGTTGGGCAGGTAACACCTGAGCAGCTCCTGAGGGGGAGCTTCCTGCCTTTTGGTTTGTGAGAGCCTGCAAGCAGGTGAGCAGCTGGGGGTAATGGCAGAGTTACTGCACCTGCGGTGGCTGAGAACAGGAATGGCAAAGAGTGGAACCTATCGGAGATTTTTCTATAATAGGAAAAAGCTTGGGGCACCTGGGGGCTGGCTTTGGCAGGAGAGCACGTGACTCTCCATCTTGGGCCTGTGAGTTCCCACCCCATGCTGGGTGTAGAGATGATGTTTTTGTCTTCTCTCCTCAGTATGCTTAACACTTTTTTTTTCTTTTTTTTCTGAAAATTTCATCGGAGACACACCCTCCTCTGAGTCCAGGGAGCTCTGGTGGGGCTGGCGCTGGCTGTATGTGGGTGAGCCAATCAGAGTGTCACATCCCCCTGTGGCCAAAGTGATTGGTTCAGGGATGGACACATGACTCAGGCAACGTTGGAGTTAGTGCCACCCCGTCCCAGCCTTTCTGTTGGAAGGAACTATTGTGGGAGAGGCACTTCTTCCCACTGGAGTTGCTGCGAGCATTGGACACAAGCCTGGAGCTACTGGCCACCATCTTCCTGGGAGAGTGCCTGCCTGAAAAGGGGGGACACAACAGAGAGCAGCGCTGTTAGAGCACCTGGACCCAGCCGCACCTGAAATCGTCTACTCTGCACTTTTAAGTGAGGGAGCCAATATTTATCTTTCTGTTTTTCTGTTAAGCCAGTTTGATTAGGTTTTCTGTCACTTGCAACCTGAAGTGTCCTGCTAACACCAGAGGCAGAACACGCAGAGTTGCTTTTGAAGAGGCTTCTTGAGGCCACACCTCCTTGATTTCTTCTTGGAGTTCCGCAGCTGGCTGGCTGCAAGCTGACACTCCTGCCCAACAGGCTTGGGCTCCCCTGGGAAGCCTGTGCCAAGCATCAAGGCCATCCAACCTCCCTCCCTGACACCTGCACCCCTTTCTTCCTCCGATTCTCCTGTCCCCTCACCGTCTTCTCCCTCTTCTCCTGAGGCCGTTTTTCTTTCCTGTTTTTCTAAGAGGAAGAATTGTGAGCCAATCAAGGATGAGAGGATGGAATTTGGACTCAAGACAACCCAGACTTCAGATATCCAGTGTCCCTGCTGTGTGACCTAGGCAGATTACTTAACCTCTCTGAGCCTCGGTTTGCTTTTCTATAAAACGAGGATAAGAATTCCTTCTCACGAGGAATCTTATATATAAGTTGTGCACAGTTTGTAGGAAGTACTCATCAACGTTGATTGCCACTGCTAGCCTTTTCCCAGGATGTGGCCCCTTGATGCCCATAGCCTTTGGTGGCCTTGAGCCATCTCCCTGGCAGTCTCCACGGAGTCATTTGGAGACACTGTTGGCTGATGACTTAACTCTTCAAACAAGGCCCACCCCAAAGAAATCCTGTCTGCTCAGCCACATTTTAAGAATATAAATACCACCATCGGCAAGATTCAAAGGCCAGGACCAGGTAATGACTACCCCTTATAGTCTAAGGCAGGTTTCAGCTTGCTGTGCAGGGCACGGAGCTTCTCTTCGATGAGGCTGTAGCAAGCAGCTTTGTCTTGCAAGGAGCATTTCATCTGAGCTTAGGGAATAAGAGTCACGTAGAGCTCTGCTGTGTCTTCTCGTCCCCAGGTTCAGCTCCCTTACAGCGGAAATGGAACACGGTCACTGAGTAGACTTAGCTAGAGGTCACTAGGAAACCGCATCACCAAGTGTAGCCTGTGAATGAACTGGCGCAGCACCCTTAGCCGAAGCCGTCCCCGGGGATGCTGCTGGGTTGTGAGGTCTAATATGAAGCCTCTTCCATTCACAGAGCACTATTTGTGCTCTGTAAACCTGCTATTTGTGTGAAATATTCAACGTGTTCTGGTCCATGTCTTTGCATAACTGGGGATTCTCTTGGAGTGACACAGAAGTCAGTCCAGGGCATTCTAGAAGCCATAGAGTGCAGTGCTGTGACCTGAGTGTGGGCTTTGGACAGTCCTTCTGTAAGGAACGAGATCTGAGGCACATTGTCTGCATTTGACTTTTTTTTTTCAAGTGCAATGTAAAGCAGAGCTGAGTTTTTGGTGTAGTTGTTTTCTTCGTGCCCACTAAATTGCAAACTCGCTGAAGGCAGGGTGGGCCTTGTTTGGCTCTGTCTGCTGACAGGCTTGCTTAGTTTCCCAGTCTGCTAAATGGGGATCCTAGTGGTTCCTACTCAGTAAGGCTCCTGTAAGGCTTAGCAACGGCTGCCTTGGCTGAGCCTATACCCTGCATAGAGCACCTTTCTATGTATGCTACAGACCTCACTTTATTTAATCCGGACAACGTCCCAGGGAGATGGGTACTGACATTTCCCCAGATGAGGGGGATTTACAGATGAGGAAATTGATACCAGGGAGCCTGAGCAACTGGCCCAAGGACACAGATGTAGCAGTGCTGGGGGCAGAATTGAACCCGGACAGTTGGACGGTAGAGCCAGCTCACTGCATGCTCCCCAGTTCAGCATGTAATGGGTGTGCAACACACGCACAGCACAGCATCTCGTCCAGCCATCCATAACTTGCAGCATTTGACCTCAGCACCCTCCACACCCCACAGGATTTTCACTCCTTCATATTTAGAGAATGGATTCACGCCGTTGATCATCAAGTACTGGTGGGGTTCCTGCAATGCCAAGGGTACTATTCCAGACACCAGGAACGGAGCAAGGCCGAGCAAGGCCTCTGTTCCGATGCTTCCACTGCAGTAGAAGGAAACCACAGCAGACCGAGAGTCAGATACGGAACCAGATGTAATCTAATGCCAAACGGCGGTATGAAGGAAAACACAGCAGCCCCAAGGACGAGGGAAAAACAGGAGCCGAAAGGGGAATCACTTATGGTTTGTTTCAAAGTGTGGACTTTTCAGAAAGAGAGGGGCAGTGAGAAAAGTTCCAAAGGGAATATATTTGTGGCTCTGTCACACTTTGGTGAAATTAAGTGCCAGCACACAGCAGTGAGAGTAATGGTAGGGGTTTTGGGATGGCAAGCAGGAGAGGTGGTTGTGGGGTTGGGCTGGGGGAGGGGGCGGGGGTTTGTGGGGGAGCCTCGGAGCACACCTGCTTGCTTGGGCTTCCAGAGCCTAAGGCCCAGTTGAAGGCAGGGACCAGCCTCCAGCAGAGGTCGTCCACCTGCACCTCACCAGCCTGCCTAGTGGACCTGGGAAGGGTGCCTCTCGAATCCTGTATTTCACCTACTCTTGAGTGAGTGGTGGGGAGGTGAGCACAACCTAACATATGATGCCATCCATCTGTGGCTGGCACAGAAGAAGCTAGACCCCCCGGATGGAATGGTCGATGACGTCAAAAATGGAGATGCAGTCCCTGCCCCGGTTGCAGCCGCTGGACACAGCAAGAAGCTCATCAAGACAGGGATTTACAAGCACCCGACAAAATGGACAGCTTCCCTGGTTGAAAATCCCACAAAAGAGGGTGGGTATCTTCGAGTTGCAGATAACCAGATAAGAAAGAAAAGAAAACAGATCTGTGTGCAATTATCTCCGGCACTGAGTCCGAAGGCACACGAGCAGCGTCCTGCAGGACTGTCATCCACAATGACAGCTGCGGCCTTGGCTGATGGCCTCCCGGCTTCTCTCCGTCCACTGAAGTCCCCAGGGAGCTCGGTGGTGATGCATCAGTGTCCAGTTCTGGCGCTCCCTAGGGAACCGGCTGTGTGGAAGCCTGGATGAGGTCAGTCGAGGAAATCCACAGGGAGCCAGAGATGGAAGTTACTAGCAAACAGAAGCAGTTTCTGCTGCAGTTTCCCACTCAGTCTGTGGAATCGCCTTCAGCAGGTGGCGTTATGGGATCAGAGCAGACCACCAGGGCCCCCTCCCCAGATCAGCACCTTGTTCTCCCTGAACGGCCCGAGGAGGTGAAAGGACACCGAGACCCAGTGGCTGAAGTCTGCAAGCCAACACCGTGCGTCACCTCAGGAGAAGACAGGAAATGACAGAGACGTGGGAGGGAAGGCCAACGTTATTCCTAAAACTCCCCCGGTGAGGTTGGATTTGGCATGCAAAGAACGGCCCGTCTTCGCACACCCAGCCCTGGGGATGGAAGGACAAGCGTCAGCTGCCATAGCCACGTCCCGATGACACATTGTGTTTGTCCTCTGCCTCTAGCACTGAGTACGTGGCTTGCTTGGCCACCCCCAAAAGAAATCCATCTTCACAAGAACATTCTAACTCTTTCAGCGAGGCAGCTGAGCCAAAGGGTTTTTGGCTCTTCCTGTGTCTCTGGGGAGCACCTCAGGACCACGCAGACACAGGGAGGAGGAGCATCGTGAGTGGAGGTCCTGAGCTGGGACCCCAGGAATCGAGGCCAGTGTCACTCTGGTGTGTTGATCCTTAAGAGGTGCTTCCACCGGGGACAGGAAAGAGCAGGGCTCCTGTCCCAGGAGAAGCTGTCTCCCACGGTGGATACACACTGGAGTTTGGGAGACAGGCCCGGGCCCCAGTCCCAGCTTCACTCTGTTCTTGCTGGGGGCTTGGGGGTAAGTTCCTTAACCTCTCTGTGCCTCAGTGGCCCTGATCTGTGAGATGAAGATAATCAACACCACCTCAAACGCCCTTTAGGAGGACTCAGTGCAACAGTGCACACGGAGCACAGACCCGAGCTTTGCATGTAGTCCGCGCTCCGTAAGTGCTCTCATTTACCACGAACTCCGTCACAGGCGCAATGTTGAAGAGCTCTTACGTTCCAGCCACCCTGGGCTGACGCTGGCCAAACACTTCAGGACTAGGCGCTGGGCTAAGTGCTTTACAAACACCGCTACCTCCCTTAATTGTTGCATTGGATCTGTGGCACAGGGCCTGGGGTAAGGTCTGACAGGTCACAGGAGGGTCAATTAAAAGGAGATCAAACAATAAGAAAGTAGGGACACCTGGGTGGCTCAGTCAGTTGGGCATCTAACTCGTGATTTTGGCTCAGATCATGGTCTCAGGGTCATGAGATTGAGCCCTGTGTTGGGCTCTGCACTGGATGTGGAGCCTGCCGGAGATTCTCTCTCGCTTTCTCCCCCAACCCCCCAAAACAACACAACAACAACAAAAAACAATAAGAAAGTAAATTTCCTCCCAGAATGTGATGGCCACTGGTAGGTAGCTCCACTTGGGACCAGTAGTGTCCCTGGGAACTGTTCAAGGATCCAGAGTCATCATGCTCGACCCCATCTACTTCAGACCAAGCCCGTCCCCTCATGGTCACAGGATGCTGCTGGAGCTCCAGGCATCACACACAGATGTGACAATATCCTTCAGAGAGCCTGAGAGATCTTAAAGCACAAATTTTCATGCCTGTTGTTTTGGGGGACTCCCGATTTACTGCTGAATAAAAAAGAGTAAATGGGTCTTGGGGATCTGACTGTGATCTTGTTATAAGGACATCACTAAGGTCCCCTCCTGCAGGCTGGTCCTCAGCCCACCTGTTCCTTTTTTTTTTTTTTTAAGATTTATTTATTTATTTATTCATGAGAGACACAGAGAGAGAGAGAGAGAGAGAGAGAGAGAGAGAGAGGCAGAGACACAGGCAAAGGGAGAAGCAGGGTCCATGTAGGGAGCCTGATGAGGGACTCAATCCCCGGTTTCTAGGATCACGCCCTGGACTGAAGGCAGCACTAAATCACTGAGTCACCCGGGCTGCCTTTTTTTTTTTTTTTTTTCCCTAAAGAAGCCCACCTGTTCTTAATCACGGTTGGGGCTGAGGGGAGTCGGCCTCTTGTCCCCACTGTGGACAAGCAGCCATGAGGCCATGTCCTCCCTACCTCCCATGCTGCTTCTCCTAACTACCTAGAAAATGGCCTTTGCTCCTGCCTCTCTTTATTGGAGCAGGAAGCCTGTCCCATAAACTGATGGTATGGAGGCCCTTGGGTCTCATCGGCCAGGACGGGGCATAACCCAGACTAGAGTCTGAGCATGTGTTTACACTGACCTACATTTTCATCACAATCAAAAGACGATGATAATAATATTAATAAAGAAAGTAGTGGTAGTGGGGCGCCTGGGTGGCTCAGTGGGTTAAGCGTCCGAGCTCAGCTCAGGTTACAGTCTCGGGTTCCCAGGATGGAACCCCCATCGGGCTCCCTGCTCAGTGGAGAGTCTGATTCTCCCTCTCCCTCTCCCCATTCATGCTCTCTCTCTCCATCTCTCTCTCTCTCTCAAATAAATAAGTAAAATCTTTTTTAAAAAGTAGTGGTAGAGGGGCAGCCCGGGTGGCTCAGCGGTTTAGCGCCACCTTCAGCCCAGGGCATGGTCCTGGAGACCTGGGATCAAGTCCCACATCGGGCTCCCTGCATGGGGCCTGCTTCTCCTTCTGCCTGTGTCTCTGCTTTTCTCTCTCTCTCTCTCTGTCTCTCATGAATAAATAAATAAATAAATAAATAAATAAATAAATAAATAAATAAATAAATAAATAAATAGTAGTGGTAGGTATTTACAGAGTACTTACTATGTGCCAGGACCTGTGCTAAACCCTTCATGTGTATCACCTCACTTAATCCTTCAAACAGCCTATGGCATAGGCACCTGATCATCCTCGTCTTAAAGGTAGAGAAACTGAGGCCCAAAGGGATAGATCATTTGTCCAAGGTCACACAGCTAATAACTGGGAGAAGTTGGGTGAGAGCCCAGGAATTCTGGCCACAGAGCACACATTCTGAGCCACAAAAACCATAGTGAACTGTGTGTCTACCGCCGGGAAGCCGAGCTGCTCTCAGGGCGATGTTCTCGTTTCTGGTCATGACTGCCAGGCCTTGAACGAATCTTTTGAAAGAGTTGCCAAACGAACTCCTCATCACAAATGCAGCAGAAATGGAAGCGCTTGGACACTGGAAGGCTTGTGGCTGTGGGACAGTCCTGAGAGGCTCTCCAACCACAGATCTGGTGACGGCTCTCCTCCGCCTGCCTCCTTGCTCTTTTCTTTCCAGAATCTACCTTGTCTGGACAACATGCTAATGAGCTGAGAAGCTCTGACTTACTGGCAGTGTTTCTTAGTGAAACCTGCTTGCTCAACAGAAGAGCTGGCACTGGCCAACAAGCCTGAGTGGCAGGGCCATGCGCAGGTGCCAAGTGGCATTGGGATAATTGAGTTCAAGGGGTTGTCCAGCTGCCAGCACCACCTCTACACATAGAACTAATAACAGGGCCAAAGCATGTGGGTGTGATTTTCTTTCTTTCTTTTTTTTTTTTTTTAAGATTTTATTTATTTATTCATGAGAGACACACAGAGAGAGGCAGAGACACAGGCAGAGGGAGAAGCAGGCTCCTAGAGGGGAGCCCGATGCGGGACTTGATCCCAGGACCCCGGGATCACGCCCTGGGCTGAAAGCAGATGCTCAACCATTGAGCCACCCAGGTGCCCCTGGGTGTGGTTTTCTAGGTAGTTAGGGGAAGCAGCATGTGCAGTAGGAAGGATGTGGCCTTATGGCTGCTTGTCCACAGCGGGGACAGGGGCCAACTCTCCTCAGGCCACTGAGGACCATGACACATAACAGGATTAAGAACAGGTGGGCAGAGGCCCTGGAGTCAGTTGGGCTGCTACCTTCAGCTCAGGTCATGATCTCAGGATCCTGGGATCGAGTCCTGCATCGGACCCCCAGCTCAGCGGGGAACTTGCTTCTCCCTCTCCCTCTGCCTGCTGCTGCCCCTGCTGTGCTCGCTCTCTGTCAAATAGATACAATCTTGAAAAAAAAAAAAAAAAAAGCAGGAAGCAGCAGGAATGAGGATTTGTACCTTGAGATCCCTGGGGCTCTCTGAAGCCGAGACAGGGAAGGAGGGAGACAAAGTCGCGGATATACCAAGATCCTCAGTGACTTCCACTCTGGGAGGTTCATGCCTGTTTCCCTTTTTCCTGATTATGAAATAATCCCTACCTTAAAAAACAACTCAAACATTTCAGGAATGTACAATACGGAAGGCGAACATATAATCTACTCAAGTGGGATTATGTGACACAAGTGGCTTTTCGCCTGAAATGTCCCCGGGTAGCGCTAGTTCCCATTATCAGCCTCAACGGCTTCCCCTGGGTATCTGGACGGTGGAGCCCATCGAGTATTGGAGAATATTTTTGAGTGTTTGCAACTTGCTGGCTTTTCCGAACAATGAGGCAACCTCTGTGCCGATTTTTACGGACGCTGCACGTTTTAGAACAGACACCGGGTGCCCAGAGAGGTCTTAGAGGCAAGGATTGCTCCTACGTGTTGAACACGTTACAGTGTCGAGGCCTGTTATCCTCACGACCCTCTCTGGTGGGTGTGGTGGTCGCTCCCACTTTACAGATGGGCAAAGCGAGGCTCATGGTCACAGGGTTAGTAAGTGGAGGATTCATCCCAGCATGTGAAGGGGGAAGGCTCTGCACCTCAGCCGTGGGGTTGCGGCAGCAAAGCTGGGGAGGGGGAAGCAGAGCCCAAAGGGAGCCAGGGACACGCACGGGCAGCAGGACAAGCATTGTGGGAAGACAACGTTACAAGCTCTCTGCTTTCCTGGGCTGGAAAAACGGAGCAGTCCCTGCCAGGCAGCAAGGCAATGAGAAGTGGGGTGAGGGCAGCTGGGCCAGCTGGGGTGCTGGGGGCGGCACAGCCATGTGGGGAGGTCTCCAGGCCCAGCTCCCCTTGAGACAACAGTGCCCTGCAAAGACCTAGCCCTACCTCAGTTTCCCTCTCTGCTCAGCGTGACATAAGCTGTGCCTCCCCACGCACAGTGTCCGAAGGGCAACGAATGATGAGGCCATCGTGATGCCACCCTCCGCCCACGACCCTGGGCCCCGTCCCCACGAACCCTGGACGGGCTGCCATCCCTGCACCCTGGTCGTACAGGGCTGGGCCCAGTGGGGCCTCTGGGAGGTCGGGCTCTGCCCACTACCTCGCTGTGCAGCACCTGCAAGTGTCCTGACCCCCACTGAGCCTCAGTTGCCACATATGGAAAATGGGGGTCATGACAGACCTCCATCTCTCAGGGGCTGAGCTGCGGCTGAGCTGAGTCCACGCACCAACAGCCCTGGGCGCAGCGCCCAACCCCCAGTAAGCATCCTCAGCCGGGGACTATTCCTCCCACCAGTGACCCACTTGACCCAGTGTTGCTTGAGGGCCTGCTGTGTAGCAGGCAGGGTTCTCAGCGCTGCAGTGTGGCAGTGAACAAAACCGGACAAACCCCGCCCTCACGGGGCTTAGATTTTAGGGGGAGAAGGCAAGAAATGAACAGCTAGGTGCAGCACACGTCAGGTAGGGAGCGGAGCAGCGGAGCACCCCGCCGGGCGAGCTTCACAGACGCGGGTGCTTACGGGGAGGGGTAACGCTGAGCTGCTCCCCAAGTGTCTTGGTTCTTCTTTTGGACCCTTGTGACTCGCTTTGGCCAATGAAATGTGACAGGTGCCAGTTCTGAGTGGCAGCGCAGAGCCACTGCGTGATGTATCATTGTCCCTTCTCACGCCACTGTGCCCGTGAAAATGCAAGTGGGGGAGCCTGGATCAGCCTGGGCCTCCGAGGGAGGGACCATCAGAGCGCCCAGGCCGTGACATTGGATATGCAGAGTTTAGGGTTGCTAACTGCAGCATGACTGGGCCAAAGTCGTATGTCTTAAGGGGGTAGGAGCTTAAAGAGAGTGAGGGAGCAGCCACAGGATAATGCGTGGGATAGTGATGCTGGTGGGGGGGACTGCAGGTGCAAGGGTCCTGAGGCAGGAGCGTACTGGTGTACTTCAGGAACAGCAGGGAGGCCCTTGAGGCTGGAGGAGCTCCAGCAGCAGAATGGAGTTAGAGGGGGAGAGGGGACCCATCACACCCTTGTAGGCCACTGTAAGGCCAAGCACAATGGTGTCTGGGGAGAGGAGGGTCTTCAAACCAACCAGCACACCTGTCCTCCCAGACCTGTGTCCAACACTGCATTTAGAAAAGTAACAAGGAGAAGATGCAGCCGTTGGTGCCACCCCCACCTCACACACACACACACACACACACACACACACACACACACGCCACAGGCTAGGGCATCCTGCTGGACCACCCCCATCCCAGGGCTCCCCCCTCTGGCTGGGACCTTCCAGCCGGCCTCACACTTGGCTACAGGTCATCGTTTGTTTGGGGCTTGGACAGACTTTCCAAGCTGCTCCTCTCGGCATCTGTTTATGAAGATGACTCTGTTGCACGAGCCTCCCAGGGTTGCTCCATGGCTCCAAGCATCTGTTCTGCTGAATTTCTTTCCCTATTTATTTCTCCAGTAAACAACCAGGGCAAAGGCAGGGTTGTGTGGTGTTTCCACAACTCCCGCTGCCTGTGCCAAGATCTAATAGGATGCAGAGATAACGAGGGGGAAAAGAGGGGGCCCCACAATTGGAGGGGAACCCAGGGTATGGCTCTGGAATCTCCATGCAGAAGCTGTATTGCCCACAGCTCCCATGGCTCCCACGGCACCCACAGCACCCACAGCTCCCAGAGACGTGGGCAGAGCTGGCACTAGTAGATCTGCTGGCTTTGCCCCACCAGCATCTCTTCCCTTTTTTGCTGTTCACAGCCTCCTGGTGACCCCCTTAAAGACCCCAAGGGACCAACCCTCCTCTTTCTCAGCCCAGGGGGCTTGAAGGTAGGCCAGAAGCCCCCTTACTCCCCATCCCCTGAGCCCCAAATCCAGGAACAGGTCCGTGGCTGAGGCCTCCCTACTGCATTTTTCCTTCCCCCACGCTTTGGGAAGAAGAACCAGTCGCAGTTCTCTGGTGGTCACATGACCCAAGCTGGGCCATTCCAGGTCATCCCAGGATTTTTAGGGGAGCCATGTAGAAAGGTGGAGGGGGGGCCCTCTCTGATTGGATTGTTAAGAAGATAGGATGTGACTCACAACTACCCGTGACCGTTTCAGCTGCCACATGGGGGAGAGCCTGCTTGAGGATGAGAGCAAGGCAGAAGAAAGCCAAGCGGAGGGAAGGAAAGGCAGATTTCTGAAGGTAATACTTGAGCTCCTGGATCCAACTACTCCTGAAGGCCCTGGATGTGAGGGTTAAGTAATTTGTGTGGTGTCCTGTCATCACACTTAACAGTGCTCCAGTGGATTCACAAACACCCATCAGTAGGTAGGCATAAGGAAGTAGGGTGTGGTGACGGAATGAACACTGGGCAGGATGGAAAGTGAGAGAAGGCAAGTCTGTGAACAGACGGTGAGGAGGTCTGAGAGTTACACAACTGTGGTGCTTTCCCGTGTCCTCGGCACACATGCAAAGCCCTGCGGGATCTGGCCTGTCACCTCTTGGGCTTCACCACCTCTTCTCCCATTTGCACCCTCTGTTCTAGCTACACCACCTCTACATCTACTTTCTATGCCATATAACGAATGACCCACATTTACCACCTTGAAACAACACCTTTCCGTTAGCTCACAGTCACGGTCACGTAGGTTGGAAGTACATCTCGGCAGAGCTGGTTCTCTGCTCAGGCTGAAATCAAGGTGTTAGCCAGCTGTGCTCCCTCCAGGAGCCGAGGGTTCTCTCCCACGCTCATTCTTATAATCGGCAGGATTCCATTCCTCGTGGTTGCAGGACTGTAGTTCCATTTCCTTGGTGGCTTTCTGCCCGGGGCAGCTCTCAGCTCCCAGGGGTCAGCATGTCCTGTGGCTCCCAACCAACAACAGCACATCAAATCCTCTCAGCGTCCAGCCCCTCTGACTTTTCCGCCTGCCTCCAGCCCCCCAGAACTCACTTTCTGCGCCCAGAGAGCTCACCTGATTAGGTCAGGTGCACTGGCTCACCTCTGCACCTGAAGGTCAGCCAGCTTGGGGCTTTAATTACTGATGCAAAGTCCCTGCCCAGCAGCACCTAGATTCCAGTTTGGATGAATAAGCTGAGGATGGGAATCTGGGGGCGGGGGAGGCTTGAGGATTCTGCAGCTTCTCTGTTCCTCCAACATCCCCTCTGTACTCTCCCTCGATGCCTGTATGTGCTGTCCCCTCCTCTGAAAGAGCTCTTCTGGCGAGTGCCCGTGTGGCTCATCACTCACCTCGTGTTTCCGTACTGATGGCACCTCTTGAGGAGACTGCCTTGACCTCCCAGCAGAAACATCACCCCTCTCGCTCCCCAGCCCCTTAACCCCACTTTGTTTTTCTTCACAGAGCTCACGTGACATCACAGATTTATTTGCTCTCCCTCCCCCGTTGGACTGCGAGCCCTGGGACAGGGACTTTATTTTGTTTGCAGAGCCTGGCACAGAGTAGATGCTCAATAAATATTTGTTGAATGGAAGGATGAACATGTTTTTTAGATTTTCTTAATGGTCTTAAATAGTCACCGTGAGGTCTTTCTTGTGTTTAGCTGCCAGCCCTGGGCTCCACAGGAGGCATAGTAAAACCGAGGCAGAGAGCCCAGGCATCGGAGCCAGACCGCCTGAGTTCCAGACTTACAGGCCAGCCCTTCACCTCTCAAAGCTGGTTTCTTTATCTGCAACACGGGAGGATACTAACGACCTACCTCAAAGGGCGTCTGTAGGCGTGAGATAGTACAGGTGAAATGGCAGGCACCCAAGTCCAAACCATAAAGTGACACCATTTCACACCCTCAGAAAGGCAGGGTTGTCACAGATGGACAAGGATGGGTGTGATGGGCCCTTCTGTGGGAGGGTCCCTCGAGGTGGTCACTTCAGAGATTCATTTGGCAAACTCTAGCAGAGGTGAGGACGTGCATGTCCCATGTCCCGCCCAGAGACAAGCCCAGGAATCCTTTAGAGGTTTGCAATCACATCCACCCCTCTACCAAGATATAGTGTTTACATCAGTAAGATCTCACAATACGGATTCATAGACGCTACCAGCTTCAGTTGATGGACTGCCAGACACTGGAGCAAGCACTTTCCATAAACCACCTCCTTTAGTGTGTGTGTGTGTGTGTGTGTGTTTTAAGATTTCATTTATTTATTCATGAGAGAGAGAGAGAGAGAGGCAGAGACGTAGGCAGAGGGAGAAGCAGGCTCCCTGCAGGAAGTCCCCTGCGGTATTCGATCCCAGGACCCCGGGATCACAACCTGAGCCAAAGGTAGATGCTCAACCACTGAGCCACCCACTCTACAGATGAGAAAATCGAGGCTGGGGAGGTGCACCTTACGTGCTCAAGATCACACAGCTGCGAAGCAGCAAAGTTCTGACCTGCACCCTGGACGGTGGAGAGGGGAGGAGGCGGGGACGTGAGGGGGATGGCAGAGGGGACACAATGAGGGCTTCAATGAGTCTCAAAGAAAGCCCTCTTCTGCAAAATGCTGAACGCACACCTACCACCTGGCCCAGCTGTTTCACTCCGAGCTCTGGACCCAAGAGCCACAAAAACACATGGCTACACAAAAACTTGTATGGGAACGTTCATAGCAGCATTATTCATAAAAGTGGAAACAGCCCAAGTGCCCATCCGCTAATGAATGGGTAAACAAAACAGTGTTCTTTCCACACAGTGGGATATTTACTTGGCCATAAAACGGAACGAAGCCCAGATACACATGGATAAACCCCCGAAAACATGCTGATTGAAAGAAGCAGTCACAAAAGGCCTCATGTTGTCCGACTGCATTTATATGAATTTCCAGAATAGGCAAATTAATGAAGTCAGAAGTTTGCCAGGACTCTAGGAAGGAAGAACGAGAAATGACTAATAGGTACAGGGGGTTCTTTGTGGGGGGAGGAGGGACACAAATATGTCCTGAAAGTGGGTAGTGGTGGTGGTTACACAGCTCTGTGAACGCCCTCGGAACTGTGAACTTTAAAAGGGCGAATCTTGCGATCGGTGAATTGTATCTCAGGATAGCTGTTGTTAAAACGTGTTCTAAGGATCTCTGGTTTTTTTGAGTGTCAATGAGGAAAAGTCATGAAAAAGTAAGTTTGGCAAATGTAGGTTAAACAGGTTGGGTAAGATTTTTATGCAGGGCCTTTAATTTGTAGATATGCGTGGTGACACCCCGAGGGACGTGCTCTACAAACAGGTCGTGCTGGCCAAGTACCCGCCATGTGCCAGGCACATACACACTCATGTACACACATTAATGAATCAACTCTCCCCACTGACCCTGTGAGGTGGGTACCACTATTCTCCTTATTTTAGAAACGAAGAAACTGAGGCACAGAGAGATCGCAGAATCTTACCCCAGATCGCACAGCTAGCAAGTGGCAAAGCCAGGGTTTGAACCCATCTCGCCTTGCTCTGGGATTTGTGCTAGACTGCGGCCTTGGTGGACTATCCTGGATTTCCAAACATGTATGACCATGGCTTACCTGGATAAAATGCATCTCCAGACCTGTGCCTTCTCTCCTTGGAGGACAGCACCCTGGGCCAGGAGCACCCTGGTCACCTGCATGGGCTCACTGCCTCCACCCTCACTCCCTATGCTCCGTTCTCCGTTCCTAACCCAGCTTGTGTCATTCCCTCACTCTGAACCCTCTGATGACCTCCCCCTGCCTTTGGACCAGGCTTTCTCAGCCATGGCACTATTAGCATTTGGAATTGGCTCATTCTCTGCTGTGGGGGCTGCCCTGTGCACTGCAGGATATTTAACAGCATCCTGCCCTCATCCTATTACATGCTGGTACATCCTCCCCCCTAACCCTGACCTCCCGTAAGTCTGACAGTCAAAAATATCTCCCAACATTGCCCAATATCCTGGGGAAGCAAAATTGCCCCAGTTGGAATTGCTGCCTTATAGCAACGTCCCAATTTGTCCTGCTGGCTTGGAGGCCTCCAATGGTCTGACCCTTGCCCACCTCGTCTCCACCACCTTCCTGTCCTTCACACCCTCCACCAACACTGGTCGGCTCTCGATTCCCATTTCTCCTCAGGGCCTTTGCACGTACTCTTCCCTCCACCTGAGCCTAGCCCTTCTTCATTTTTCAAGTTTTCTCTGTTCACTTCACTTCGTGTTCAGCTTTCCCTGTCCTAACATCGGGATCTGTGTTCCCAGCAACACAACATTATTGAAATTATGTTGTGTATCTGGCTTTTCCCCTTTATAATCTGTCTCCCCCACCAAAGTACTAGCAATGTGGGCCTGGCACTCTGATCTTGCTCTTCGTTGAATCTTGGTGCCAGGAAGAGCCCTGGGCACCAGGCAGGCGCTTGTCTCTGTGTGCCAGATGATTCACATCAATATGTAAATCCAGAAACCCTTCTGGTGTGAGCCTGTGCACATAAAGAAAGGAACTGAAGGGGAAATCACCTTAGGAGAGTTTCATCACCTTGGCTTTGGGCACCAAATATGCCTTCTGGTCTCTCATCAAAGGTCTCTTTCCTTCAAAACCAGTTGCCAAGAAGCCTTTAGAAAGGAAGACAAACAATAAAAGAAGAAAAAGAAGTGGCAGAGAGGAAGGATGAGAACTACTTAAAAAATTTTAAAGTCTCTTAAATCAAAGCAAGTCGACATTTAGTGTCAACTGATTTTTCGAATAAAGCAGAGACTAGATGTTGGAGCAGGGCTGGAAAACAGTTGTGGTAAGGGTGTCTCCAGGCCAGGGCTTCAGCAATTCCGACACACGGGGTGGGTGGAGGGGAGTGATTAGCAGCCCGGTTGGGGTGTGAGGAAGAAATGAAAAGCCGAGAGGATGAGTCAGGCTGGGCTGTGGCAAGAAGACTCTGTGTGTTAGCCAGCCAAGAGGCAGCCAGGTGGAGAAAACTTCCCTGCAAATCTGTAGGACAGTTCCATGCAGTGGAGGGAAATTGTGAACTTCCTTCTCTGAGTTGGTCTTCCTGGAAGGGATTCAGAACTCGGCAG
This sequence comes from Vulpes vulpes, assembly GCF_048418805.1. Taxonomy (NCBI): domain Eukaryota; kingdom Metazoa; phylum Chordata; class Mammalia; order Carnivora; family Canidae; genus Vulpes; species Vulpes vulpes. Next base: position 5,375,560 of record NC_132793.1, on the reverse strand, counting down.
GGATTTTGCTGAGTGTGACTTCCCCTCCTGGGGTGAGTTTCTCCTTCTGCTAATTGGGAGGCTCAAGCTGGCTCTGAGCTTATCAACCTGGAAGCCCTAGCCACAGAGGTCCTGGAAGGTTATAATGGAAATCTTACATATTTCTTTCTTTTTTTTTTTAATTTTTATTTAGTTATGATAGTCACAGAGAGAGAGAGACTGGCAGAGACACAGGCAGAGGGAGAAGCAGGCTTCATGCACCGGGAGCCCGACGTGGGACTCGATCCCGGGTCTCCAGGATCGCGCCCTGGGCCAAAGGCAGGCACCAAACCGCTGCACCACCCAGGGATCCCAATATTACATATTTCAAACTACCTATGATATATTTTTTGCTGAAGGAAGGAAGGGAGGCAGGAAGGGAGGAAGGAAGGAAGATTCAAGCAGGACCAGTCAGGCCCCTAAATCTAACCTCCAATTTACAGGAAATACCAGGGACAGAAAAACATGTTAAATGACACCACAGGGGTGCAATCCACAAACTATTAATTGCACGAAACACTCCAGGACAAATGACTTGTTATCTTCAACAAATAAATGGTAAAGAAGGAAAAGAGCGGAACCTATAGAATAAAGGAATTTAAGAGACATATCAGCCGACAGCTGATTGAATGGATGGATCTTATCTGCACTTTGAATAGAAGAAACTATAAAAACAATTCATGGAATAATGAAGATCACTGAGCAGTGATAGAATATTGGGGGAATATTAAAGGATGATTGTGAATAGAAGATTGGTTCTGAAAATGGGATTATGGTTATCTTTTAAAGAGTCCTTATTTTTTAAAGATACCTGTTTAGATACTTTTTTTTTTTAAGATTTTATTTATTTATTCTGAGAGAGACACACACACAGAGAGAGAGAGAGAGAGGCAGAGACACAGGCAGAGGGAGAAGAGGCTCCATGCAGGGAGCCTGATGTAGGACTCGATCCCAGGTCTCCAGGATCACACCCCGGGCTGAAGGTGCTGCTAAACTGCTGAGCCACCCGGGCTGCCCTACCCGTTCACATACTTAAGATGAAATCATATGACACATGGAACTTGCTCCCAAATAATCTGGAAGGAGGTTTGGAAAGGGGGTGGATGTAGGTGAAAAAGTTTGGCTGCAAGTTGACAGTCATGGAAGCTGGTGTTGGGTTGGCGGTGGTGTATATATTTTACAGCACTCTCTCCCTCAAAACAACCACCATGCCCTGCATCAGTAAGATGACCCACAAATGCTCACAAAATATTTTGCTGATATTATTAAAAGTTGATTTGTCTTCTATTAATTGATCTGCTTCACATCACATATCCTGTTATATAACCACTGGCTATGAAAAATGGGCAAAATAATTCACCAGTGCTAAATTACCTTGACTTTGAGGTGACATTGGATAGTGGCTGACAGCTCAGCTTTGTCATATGCATCTCTAAGAAACCCAGAAATTTTATTTTCTTTTTTAAAGATTTTATTTATTTATTCATGAGAGACACACACAGAGAGAGGCAGAGCCACAAGCAGAGGGAGAAGCAGGCTCCATGCAGGGAGCCCAATGCAGGACTCGATCCCAGGTCTCCAGGATCATGCCCTGGGCTTAAGTCAGATGCTCAACCACTATGTCACCCAGGCGCCCCCAGAAGTTTTCTTTATACTTCTTCAAGCCTCAACTTTCTCCCTCACACAGTGGGAAGGAGTAAATGAGATTTTGTGTGTGGAGCGTTTGGCTCAGTGTCTGACCATCAGCAAACTGCGGTTTTGATTATGACCAGTGGCAGCAATCCCAGAAGAATGTAGAGTAGCATCTTATTCATATAAAAAATTATACTTATTTGGGCATGCACAGAAAGATGTCTTAGGTGAAATACTACAAGTAGATAGTAGACATAATCCCACAAGGGGTCATTCATTCATTCAACAAACACTGCTGAGTGCCTTCTGTGTGGCAGGCACAGAGGAACTGTGGGGTACTGGATGAGCTCAGCCCCTGGGGCTGACAGGGTAAAGAAATGCAGGCATGTCGAGACAGGGAGAACACAGGGGTCAAGACTTGGGGGTGGTCCAGGGAAATGTCCAGACAGAGATCTGAAGGATACAGGAGAATTAGCAAAGCTGGATTTGGTGGAGGGATGACAGGGAGTAGAAGACAAAAAGGACAAAACATTCCAAAACTAAAGGATGAGCAAGTGCAAAGGCCCTGGGGTCAGGAAGGAGTAATTCCCAGGGTCCAGAGGATGGGAGAGTCCAGAGTAGGACACATGAAGGTGGGGCAGTGAGTGGCTGCATGGGGGGAGGGGGGTTCTTTCACTCTTACTTTGTATCTTCTGAATTATGTAAATATTTTATGAAAAACATATATCATTCTTACAAAGTTTTAGGAGCACCTGGGTGGCTCAGTGGTTGAGTGTCTACCTTTGGCTTAGATTGTGATCCCGGGGTCCCGGAATCGAGTTCCAGATCAGGCTCCCCACGGGGAGCCTGCTTTTCCCTCTGCCTGTGTCTCTGCCTCTCTGTGTGTCTCTCATGAATAAATAAATAAAATCTTTTTTTTAAAAAAGCATATATTGGGCAGCCCGGGTGGCTCAGCGGTTTGGTGCCGCCTTCAGCCCAGGGCCTGATCCTGGAGACCCAGGATTGAGTCCCACGTCGGGCTCCCTGCATGGAGCCTGCTTCTCCCTCTGCCTGTGTCTCTACCCCTCTCTCTCATTAATAAATAAATAAAATCTTAAAAAAAAAAAAAAGCATATATCCCTCTTACAATGTTTTAAAAACCTAAAAAGCCCCACACATATAAAAAAAGAGAACACCCCTTAAAGCTCCAAGAAATGAAATTATTATAGCATTTACTTTTTTCCCCAAGAATCTATATGTTGAAATCCACTTACATTTGCTAAGAAACCACCTTGCTTAAATGTAACAAGTATGGCATCCCCTCCTGTCTGGTTTGCTGGCAGGGCCTCCCCATCCTCCCCTACGATAATTGTGCCTGATTTAAATAACGCTCCTTGCCAGTCCGCATGTGGGCTCTGGCTCTCAGACAAGTTTCTGGAAGTCAGGTTGGGTTCTGAGGAAAGGCCCACTGGCGGGGTTTGGGGAAAAGCTTTTCATTTTCCCAAGAGCGGCTTAGAGCACGGCTTTGTGCCCCTTCTCTGTCCCCGAGAGCAGCACAGCCGGCCAGCAGGAGAAAGAACCCAAGAGCGAGACTACCCTGCAAAGTGGCACTTGCCAGTTTCATTTGCAATCTGCTGCTAGGGGCGGAATCTGTTTTTCTGGCTTCCTCCCCGGGCCTGGGGCTAGGCTGGCTGACTTTGATGTGGAGGTGGCGCACGCAGAGCCTGCAAGTTACCTGAGTGCAGCCTGGTACCTGGAGGCAGAACTACAGCTGCCTGGGAGGACGGCTAACGCCTCCCGCTTTGGTCTGCCGCAGTGGGAACACAGCGAGGCCTTTCAAGTCTGCCCCTGTGGTTTCTCGCTGCAGGAATGCCAGGTTTATTATGGGTTGTTCCCTGCTCTGTTTTGATCCCCTCCCTGTGCCCCTGCCCAGCTCAGGACTTTTCATTTCATGTCAGATCTAGTGAGGCCGCTGGCTCCTGGCGCAGAGCGTTTCACTATATGATACAGAACGGCCTGTCCAAGGGAGAGGGAAAGAGAGAGATGCAGAGACACCCACACAGACGGTTCTAGTCCCAGGAGAGGCACCTCCCAGCAGACAAGCACCCAGGTGATATCACTGACTGCCCCTGTCCCTTCAAAGGTCTGTTGTTTCTTCCTTGTTGAGGATGATAAAGGAGAGCCCACCTGTGGCACCACCCTCACCGAAACCTGGAGAAAACTCAGACTCCAGGGGTAATCCCACCGCTAGAGAAGTGGCTGCAAGATTACTGCACCTTCCCGAGCCAGCCCCGCAGTGGTGCCTCCTAACCCCAGCAGCTCAACTGCCAAGTCAAGATTTACCTCTCTGCTCTCTCACCTTCCAGAGTGCAATCTTGCACAAATTGCTCAACTTTTCTAAGCCTCAGTTTCTTCATCTGTGAAATGGGGATAAGAATTCTTGGGGCACCTGGATGGCTCAGTGGTTGAGCATCTGCTTTTGGCTCAGGTTGTGTTCCCGGGGTCCTGGGATCGAGTCCCGCATCAGGCTCCCCGCAGGGAACTGCTTCTCCCTCTGCCTATGTCTCTGCCTCTGTCTCTCATGAATAAATAAACAAATAAATAAAATCTTAAAAAAAAAAAAAAGTGAAGTGCACAGTTTTCCTTTCAAAACTATCAGATAACCAGGATGCAAGGGAACAAAATAGTTCTCTGGAGTGGGCCTGATGTCAGGTGGCTCTTCTGGGGCATAGCCCTTGGGCTGCCATCCCTGTAGGACCAGACTCCCATAGATCCCCATAGGCCACCACAGGCCCTGGACCTAACAGGCTTTATAGTCTCTCCCCATTGTCCTCTCTCTCACGGACACTGTCCCCCAGAGGCAAGAGTCCTTCTCTGGTGCTTCAGAATTCCTAGGTTCTTCTCCAAGTGTGCATATGGGGGTGCAGCTCACCAAATCTGCCCCCACCCCAGGTAAGGATGTGATCCAATGTCAGGATTGCTGAATGAAATACTGGATGTCCAGTTACATTCTAATTTCAGACAAACAACAAAACCATTTTTCGGTAAGAGAATGAATGTCTCAACGATTGCATGGGACCTAGTCATCCTTTAAAAAAAATTAAAAGGGCAGCCCCAGTGGCCCAGCGGTTTAGCACTCCCTTCGGCCCAGGGCATTATCCTGGAGACCCGGGATCGAGTCCCGCATTGGGCTCCCTGCATGGAGCCTGCTTCTCCCTCTGCCTGTGTCTTGGTGTCTCTAATAAATAAATAAAAATAAATAATAATAGAGTATTTGTCGTTTATCTGAAATTGAAACTTCACTGAGTGTCCTGTATTTTAATTTTTTAATCTGGCAACCCTTCCAGGCCATCCAGCTGGGATGCTACCCCAGCCTGACTGAGCTGTGCATGCACCTCACGCTCCTCCTCTCCCGCAAAATCACCACAACCGCATCAGGAACCTCCTGGGATCGTTATGAGGATTAAGAGCGGCTACTGTAAATGTATCAAAAAGGGCAGGAATTTTATTTGCTTTGACCACAGCCGAACCCAGGGCCTAGTGCTGCATCTGGCACGGAGGCGGATCACCAGAATGATTTATTTTCATGAAAAACCGCTAGTACTATTTTCCCTAAAAACTACCCCTTAGTAACCAACTAACCAACTAATTAACCAACCAACCAACTAACCAACCGACCAACTAACCAACTAACCAACCGACCAACTAACCAACCAACCAACTAACCAACCAACCAACTAACCAACCAATCAACTAACTAACCAACCAACTAACCAACCAATCAACTAACTAACCAACCAATCAACTAACTAACCAACCAACCAACTAACCAACCAACTAACCAACCAACCAACTAACCAACCAACTAATCAATCAACCAACCAACCTCATAAGCCCATTTCAAGGAAAACCGGGTCCAACATCCAAACACGCCCTGCGGGTCCCCACTGGCCCATCACTTTGCCCCGCCCCCAGGTGCGCCTGCGCACTCCCCTCACTGCAGATAGGCGTCATGCGCATGCCTGAGGGGCAAGGTGTGCGCATGCGCAGAGGCAGTGGTGCCCGTGGAGAGGGTGGTGTGGTGCAGGCGGCAGCCCTGCCATCGTGGGCGCCGGTGCTGGAGCCGCTGCCCTCGGAGGTTTCCCTCGCCGTCGGCCGTCATGGCCTTTGCGCCCATGGGGCCTGAGGCCTCGTTCTTCGCGGTTCTGGACCAGCACAGGGCTTCCCTGCTGGCCGCCCTGAGGAGAGGCGGTGGGGAGCCCTCGGGCGGGGGGACGCCTCAGGCCTCGAGGTAGAAGGGCCCCGGGGCTCCGGGGCTGCGCGCATGCTCGGGAGGTAGAGGGCGCGGGGTCCCGGTGGGGGCGGGGCGCGAGGCCCGGGTCTCCGGGCCGCTCCGAACCGCAGGCCGGGCCTTCCTCAGCTGGCCCCTCCCTTCCCGGCGGACAGGCCCCGCCCCCGACTCCCGGCGTCTTCTGGAATGTTCCCCGCCTAGAAGGTTCCAGAAGCTCCACCCCCCCACCCCCCCCCACCCCCCCGGCCCCGCTCGCAGGTTCCCTCAGGTTCTCGGAGGTCAGGGAGTGTGGGGCGCGCTCTGGCTTTGTGTTTGTTTTAAAACACAATTTAAAAAAAAAAATTTTTTTTTTGGATAGTTTTAACTTAAAAGCTCTGAGGAGTGTGTGTGAGGAGAGAAAGAGGGAGGCTTGTGGAGAGACCTCGAGGTGAGCAAGGACGCGGTCGCGGTGAGACGACGACGGACCTGGAACAGGACAGCGTCTACACACGTTTGAAGTGGTTTATTTAAAAAAATGTGAAAGTCGGTGGCGGCTGGCGGCGGCAGGTGCTGCGGCCGCGGGGAACATGTTCGTGTTTTTCGCCATTTTTACTTAAAATGCTGGTTCTTCCCCCCCTCCCCCCCGATCCGCTTTTCTGGTTGATCAGCCAAGGTTTTCTTATTTTTTCTTTTTTGGTTAAAGATTTTATTTATTCATGAGAGAGAGACACACACACACAGGCAGAGGGAGAAGCAGGCGCCACGCAGGGAGCCCGACGCGGGACTCGATCTGGGGTTCTCCCGGGATCATGACCTGGGCCGAAGGCAGATGCTCAACCGCGGAGCTACCCACACGTCCCACTACTTTGAAATTAAAAGAGTTCTTTTGTTGTTGTTGTTAAAGATTTTATTTATTTATTCATGAGAGAGACAGAAGCAGAGACACGGGTGGAGGAAGAAGCAGACTCCACGCAGGGAGCCCAACGCCGGACTCGATCCCGAGACTCCGGGATCTTGACCTGGGCCCAAGGCAGACGCTCAACCGCTGAGCCACCCATGCGTCCCGATCAGCAAAGTATTTCAGCCTAAACAGCTTGCTGTCTTATTTTTAAGAAGACTAAGCCAACTACCAAAAACAAAACCAAACAACAGTCCCCCTCCCCCCCCCAAAATAGTGGAAAACCTACAAGCAAACCAATTTTTATAAAAGTATTTGCTTTGAGGAAGAATTCCTGAGGGGGATGGAGTGGAAGGCCCTGGTTTCGGCTTCAGATGCGAACGAATCTAATTGTTATTTTCTAGTTGGTCACACTATCACCTTGCAAGTTTTTTTTTTCCCCTCCCCAGACTGGAAAAATGAATGAGATCTTGGAGTCAGTTTTTCTCTGTTAGAAAATACTGATCGTTTTAAAATTTGCTTTCTGACGAGGTGCATGTTCAAAGCAAGCTCTGTGAAGTTTCTGGGGGAAATTAGAACGTTCTGCATTTTTATGCATTTTCTAGATTTAATTTGATTTCCCTTCTTAGGCAATACACTAATGGTATTTATAACTGAGCAGCATTTTTTGAAGCTGATGGCTTGTGAAATTAAAAGTCAGCTCACAGAAAACTGGGCTAAGTCTTCTTATTTTGCTGTAAAGTGGTGAGATGGTTGCCAAGTCTTTCCATGGTAGTGATTAAAACTTTTTTTTTTTCTCTTTGTATCACTAAAATTCAAAACGGCGGATTTAAGGCATGAGATCAATCAGGGTGATGTGCTACAATAAGAAGTATTTATTTTGGAATATTCTTGCATTGCATTTTTGGGAAAGAAATTAAATTCAAAGCCAGTATTACATCATTTTTAATTAAAACATTTATCAGTAGTATTTCGAGCCAACAAGTTTGAATTTAAGTAGGTTAATATGAAGAGATTGGAATATATAAATCATTGTCTAGTTATTAATATTGTCTAAAAGGGAGATATTACTTCAGTTGGTAATTGAGAAGCAAAATTACAAGCAAATGAAATTTCTCTGCAAGAAACTACTATGAATACAGTTCTTTCAGTGCAACGCTGATGTCAAAATTTAGTGGGAGGGATCAGTATGGACGCGAATTACCTATTCTTAAAAAACAACCAATGAAACAAAAAGGTATCTGTATTGATCTGGGAAAATGTTACATTTTGCAAAGGCCTAATCCAGAATTAAGACTGAATCACAGTGTGTTTATTGTTTCAGTTCTGAGGTTCTTGCATCTATAGAAAGTGTTATCCAAGACATAATCACAAGCGTGGCAAGGAATGAAGCACCTGCGTTCACAATAGGCAACAGATCAAGCTGGGAAAATATAAAGTGGGCACTTTGCATTTTTAAATTTTTAAATAGAGTATCTATGTCATTATTTGAATTTATTCGAGTTAGAGTTCTAGTCTGATTTCATTCTTTTTACTGCTTTTACCCTGCCTAGAAGGATTTAAGGAAGTTTACAAAATACATATCTCATAGGCAGGTCATATAAACTAGAAGTGGGTGTGAAGATAAGGCAAAGGGAAAAAAACAATGTTAGGAACAACAAATGAAAGGGCCAAAAGAGTTTAGAATTAAAAATGTATATGATAAAGTCTTAGGGTTCTGCTAAAAATAGCCTCCAAACTGGGATCTAAGCTTCCTAGCACTCAAAGGGGGGAAATACGACCAGCGGAATTCTGCAGAAACTACAAAAGCAACCCACTTGGCTCAGGAAAGCTACAACCAATCCTGATAATAAATGTGTAAAATAAAATGAAAATAAATGAATGAAAATAAATGTATCCAGAACACAGCACATTTCAAAGGCTCTCTCTCCTGGAAGATTTGTGCCTTTGCTAAGTCATGTGTCCAGGAGGGAAAATCTGCAAACAGCTTTGTCAAAGTCTTCCGACCTGTTCCTATAGTTTGTGTATTTCATATGCTCAGCCTGTAGAACCAAAATAATGAAAAACACTACAGTAGTTCTCAATAAGAGTTGCAGAAGCAGAATAAAAGTAATTTTGAGTCTCTTTAGTCACTATTCTTTTATGGTCAGTATAATTAGTACAAACTGTAAACTTTTGAATCATATTTTGCATCATTTTCCAAGATGGATTTCATGAAGCCCTGAGGCAGCTAATATCTGGCCTATTTGCCTGGTGCCTTCTGCCACCTTTAGGACAGGCTTGGCAGTTCAGTTTAACAACCTAATGCAAATTGTTATTTCATTTAATGTAATTTTGGAGGTAAATCAGAAATGCAACATTGCAAAACTTGTTAATTGAGCAAAATGAGTATATTAAAATGAGCAAAATGCTAACAAAATCGTGAAATGCCTAAAATAGTTTACATACACTAAATCACACATTATACACTAAATACACACATATACACTTATTTTAAACACTTTTAGTGCCTCTATATGTCACAAAGCCAATTAATTACCACCTGGAGTTATCTAAGATTATAAATGAAGTTGTCCTAAAGCTTCAGTGCTTCTGTTGAGAAGTAATATGGATTTTGATGATGTGCAGAAGAGGATATTACATGCATATTGTTTGGTGTTCAGAAGTTAATTCTTTTTTATTTTGCCTTTCAACAAAATGACAGGTTTGAAGATTCTGTGGGTCTTCAGATGGTAACTCACTGTACCACAAGAAAAATCAAAAGTGATTCACTAAAATCAGTTAAAAAATTTGGTAAATTAATCTTTCTTAGCTTTTAGTAGTAAAATAAGTAAGTTTGGTTACCTTCTGGGTCTAGTTGTTCCTAGTTGAATGATTTCTAGTTGTTCTTTAATAATAGACTCCCCTTACACCTGAAATAAAGTTACAAAATTTTGCATTGTCAATAACAATGGAAGCAAATTTTAAAGGTACATGATTCAGTGGAAAAGTATTCTTTCGGTTTTGCTGTTCAGAAAGCAATTAATTTTATCTGATCCTTCAGGAAATTATTATTCTGTACTCAGTACTTCTATCTTGGAAAGATATTTTTTTTAATCTTATGGAAAGTAACTGGGGGCAGTTGAAATCCTTGATAGTGGGTGTTTTGAATTAATGAGTGAAATGCTGAGTAACTTTTATCGCATCTTATTTTCCAGCCCTAATTCTTAAAATACTGTCCAAGATTTATAAACTAGTACAGAGCAACACTTATGCAACCAAAAGGTAAATTCTTGTTGTGGTAAATTACTCTTTAAGACACAATGTGAGAGTTGTTTAGGTTAACTCCCATTATGTTTTAAAACGGTACCTAAGACTAGACTATGGGTAATAAGTTACTTTCTTTATATGTTGTATTTCATTCAACAAAGCTTCCTACAAATAATACTCCAATACTTGTCATAGTCAAAGAGAATATGGCTAATTAAAAATATTTAATTTTCATAGAGACATATATTATACTGACAGCCAACTCTTCGGTAACCAGACTGTCGTGGACAATATTATCAATGACATTTCTTGTATGTTAAAAGTGCCGAGGATGAGTCTACATATAGTAAGTAGCATTTAATACAAAAGATTTGTGTAAAATCATAACAGAAAAATACAGGTAATCTGTGCCATGTTTTTGTATTAGTTGATACTACATTTTTCTCATGAATTTAAATAATCTGCTTTTAGTATATATACCCTTGGATGAATGGACCAAAAGGCTGAATTATTAAATATTTTTTATCCCTAAATACCCTTACATATTTTCTCCTTTACTTCTTAAATTCCAACCTGAGCTAAAATATACGTAATCTGGTAGGTGAACACGAGGATTGGCTCAGCTGTATAGAATATGTTAGTGGGGGGCACCTGGCTGGCTCAGTTGGTGGAGCATGAACTCTTGCTCTTGGGGTGTGAGTTTGAGCCCCACATTAGGTGTAGAGATTACTTTAATAAACTTAAAAACATTAGTGAAGTGTTCAAATATGGCTATTATTTTTTCAGTTATCTACATCAAAAGGTTTAATTGCTGGCAATTTAAGGTACATCGAAGAAGATGGCACCAGAGTACACTGTACCTGTGGTGCAACAGTAAGCATTTTAATGTTTTCAGATGTTTTTACTCTCTTTCAGATCCTTTGTTCTTGAAGTGTATTTTATTTCCTGCTTTCTTACGTAGTTTCAACCTTAAGATTTTCAAATAAAACTGAAGGGTGAATAAGCATATGCTTTAGGGGGTCTTTCAATCCACAGTTTTAAAATACACCGATTGTTCAATGTCATATTGAAATACACAAAGATACTCTTTCCTTTGAAAAATGTACTGTTTTCAGGTCGCATGTAGCTTGTCTATTTTAGCATAATTATGTAATCTTTTTGCAGTTTTCTGGTTCTGAAATTGATCTGTTTAATTCTGAACTATTTCTGGGCTTTGGCACCTGGAAAGCCCACAGCACTAACCTGCACAGCAGTTTGGAAACGAGCAAGACGACACCTGTGTGCTCTAGGATAGGAGGGCTTTAATTTACCACTTCCTGCCACCTAAGCCACAGATCCACAAAGTTTCTGAGAGATTCTCACCCGTTAGGATGTAGTTAGGGTGGCGCATCTGTCTTTTTATTGAGGAGTAAATCTGTTTCCTAGCATTTCCTTACTGAGGAATAAATCTCTGATGACTAGTATATTCAGAGGAAAATGAAAACATAGGATTTTTGTGACATATTTCTCAAATGTGGTTATACTTTTATTTAAAATAAAAACTCTTGTTCATTTAGGCTGTTGCTGTGCCATCTAATATTCAAGGAATTCGAAGTATCCTTTGAATGGGAAAACTATTTAAGCTTGTAGAATTTTCATTTGTTCATTATTTTGATAAACCAAACCTTCATAATGTGTAACTGTCAAGCTAGACCCTATAGTGGTCAAGATGAACACACATGGTTCCTGCTTTAGGGGCTCCCTCTCTAGTAGGAAAGATGGGTATCTAAATATGTAAATACATACCTATATATTTGAAGGTAAAAAGGAATATACTATATTTATAGCTGCTTTAGAATTGATTTATGTGGCACCGCTATTTAGTTGGTGATTAAACAGAAATATTCTTGGCTTCAAATTATCAGCCTTAACGTCACAGATTTAATTACAGATGCAAAATTTCTATTAATTGTGGAAAAAGATGCAACATTTCAGCGACTCCTAGATGACAACTTTTGCAACAGAATGTCCCCATGCATCATGGTTACGGTATATTATCTCCCTTTACTACAGTTCCAAGACTAACATACTACTTCAGTGATTGGCAAGAGGGGTTTATGCCATTATCTGTACAGCTTACACGACATTCTGTTATCAATGTGGTGCATCCTTTGGGGTGATCGAGTAAGAATTTCCAAGGCATTTATTTAAAGATCCTCAAATCTGGGGATCCCTGGTTGGCTCAGGGCATGATCCTGGAGTCCCAGGATGGAGTCCTACATCTGGCTTCCTGCAGGGAGCCTGCTTCTCCCTCTGCCTGTGTCTCTGCCTCTTTCTCTCTCTGTGTGTGTCTTTCATGAATAAATAAATAAAATTACAAAAAAAATAAACATCCTCAAGTCTGACTAAAATCAAGGTGGTGGTCCCCACTCTTAAATACCAGTGATTTTTTTCTTTTTCTTTTTTTTTTTTAAAGATTGTATTTATTAGAGCTTGCATGAGCAAGAGAAGGGGCAGAGGTAGAGGGAGAGTCAGACTCCCCACTAAGCAGAGAGCCCAACATGGGGCTTGATCCCAGGACCCTGAGATCCTGACCTGAGCCCAAGGCAGATGCTTAACCCACTGAGCCCCCAGGGTCCCCCAGTCATTTTCTAATCCCACAGTGAGTTTACACGGGCTCTCAGAGTCACCTACGTGCCATTCCCCCATGGCTGCTTGTCTCAAACATAATATGGTAACACTGGAGCTCTGGGTGGGTTGAACGTACAAGGGCTGCTTTATGTTCTGCCTCCGCAGGTTTGCAGATCAGAGAATTGCATGAATTCCATCAAAGGAAGCCTGCTTTTTTATACATATATACATTCACATATATATGCACCAAGAAGGGCAGAGAACGCAGAAGCATACATTGAGATGCCACCCAGGCAGCTACAGGTTCTTGAGCAAAGTGTAGTAAGCTTCCCACTACAGGGTTAGTTGTATAGGAGAGTTGGTAACATTGGAGCAATCAAGGAGACCTGCTGGCCTAGGGCCAAACGATGTGTGCGATGCTGCCTCCACGTCCCTGTTGGTAGATACTTGGGCCACTAACCATAGCCTTTGTCGTTTTAAGTAAGACTGCAGTGAACATCTTCGTGTATGTCAGATTTTTATAATTTCCATTTTTGCTGAAACGTTTCCTTAGAATTATTTCCCAGGACTGGGATAGTTGGGTCACAGTTACAAATATGCAGGCTTTTTCACTCTGTTGTGTAGACTGTACATTTTTCACAGTCCATGCTGGTCTTCCATCTGAAATTGAAGGTGACCTAACTTTTCTAACTTCTAAATTATTAAGAAGATAAGGGAAAGGTTTTGTGAGTTTCATTCTGCTAGAATTAAAATGCATAATTTCTTTCAATCTTGCTTTTAGGGAAAAGGAGTACCTGACCTGAACACAAGACTTTTAGTCAAGAAGTTGTGGGATACATTTCATATTCCTGTTTTCGCTCTTGTTGATGCCGATCCACATGGTGATTTGTGGTTGGATTATTTGAAGCAGTCATCCTACCTAAATCCTGTTTATCATATTTGTAGTTGTGCTTTTCTACTCTTAGAACACTTTCATAAATTATTTTAAAAGAAGATGATTATTAGATTAAAATTAATGACTGTAATCATTCAAGGTAATTTATTGCTATTTTTGCTGCACTAAACTGAACCATAAATTTTTTATTGGTAGCATCTATGAAAATAAAAGTTGCAGATATTAGATAAAATGTGAGAGTGCCCATGCCCTGACCTGTAATGTACAAGGAGACTAACTGTATGGGTGACTTTCTTTTCACAGGCATAGAAATCATGTGCATCTATAAGTATGGATCTGTGGTAAGTACAGAAAAGTATTTTTCCTTTTCCACTATTGAGATAGTTTATATTCATCAGAGCGATTGCTGCATTCACTTCACGGCCCATAGTTAGCTGAGGACCCCCAGAGTGTTCTGGGGAGCTACTCTCCAAATCTAGGGCCAATCTGCTTCAGAGGCTGTGACTCCAGCTTCCAGCATGACCAGTGTGACCACGGATGACAGAGTGGGATTAGTTGTGGACAAGAGGCACTGTTATTCTCCACTCTCCCACCTTGCTGCACTAACTGTGGGACCTTGGGGTAACAGGTCTGATTGCCAAATAAACCCTGAAAGTTATATATAACCTTGAATTCTGACGTTGCCAATTCCTTTTCCTCCCACTGTAAGGAAAAATAAAAACATCACCAAATTTCACCACTAGAGTGTCTGAACTACCGTACATCAATGGTTCTGGCCTCAAATGCCAGACAAGCAGTATTGGCATTACCAGGGCACTTGCTAGAAATGCACATCTCAGTCTCCATCCAGGTCTCCTGAATTGGAATCTCTAGGCTTGGACCCCAAGTGATTCTGATAAATGATAAAGTTTGGGAACCACTGGTATACACCTTGAGTGTTCCTGACATATATGTTTATATGACATACATGTTTAGACAAAACAGATGACGAAGCAAGATGTTAAAATACAGAATCACAAACAACAATAAAGGTAGGTCAGAGAGGTTCATTTGTAGTTTTACTTTATATAAAATCAATGTGGAAATACTAGAGCAGTTTTAAAACCTTCCTGAAAGCCAGGTTAGCAAAAGTCTTGGTGATTCACTTAGTTCTGTGGGTTCAGGGAGTATGCAGTCTTTAGTATTTATGCTTCTTTTTTTTTTAAGATTATATTCATTTATTCTTGGGCGGGGGGCAGAGACACAGGCAGAGGGAGAAGGCAGCTCCATGCAGGGAGACCAACGTGGGACTTGATCCTGGGTCTCCAGGATCACACCCTGGGCCGAAGGTGGTGCTAAACCACTGAGCCACCCGGGCTGCCCATTTATGCTTCTTAATAAGTAAAAAGTGTATCTGTAAAAACAGATATGCTAGTTTTCTGCAGTTTAGCTTCACCTAATGTACTTTTGCTCTTTATTTTAGGCAATGTCTTTTGAAGCTCATAATCTCACAGTTCCAGCTATCAGATGGCTTGGTCTCCTCCCTTCTGATATTAAACGGTTAGATTAATTTTGGTTTTAGTAAAACTAGGAGTTTTAAAATGATGACTCATCATCATATGTAACAGTAAGCTGAAAAAGTCACCACGGGGAAGGTCTTAATGTGTTTTACTTATATTGTTACTATGACTCAAGATTATAGAATCATGAATTAAATTAAATTCATTGATGTTTCTGTTTCAATTAGGAAAATATTTAAATGAATTTGGCAAAAAATAAAAAATAAATGAATTTGGCTAGCTGAATTTTCAGCTAGAGGATATTTTTTGTTCTACCTTTTGGTTAAAAGATTTTGTAATATTTTTATTCTTTAATTTTAGTCTTTAATTTTTTTAAGGTTTTGTAATATTTTTACACTCAAAAAGTGTAAGACATTGAATCTAGTTAAATGGTCATCATTGACAACATCATTTGCCATATGAATCAGCTTTACCATAGACTTAAATTTTTAAGTTCCTTAAAAAAAAATCTCATTTTAAGGTGACTTAAATTTTGGAAATCTAAATTTGGCAAGTTCTATGTGTTAATTATAGAAAAAATACCATTAACAAGATAAATATCACCTACCAATCAACAGCATTGCTCTTATAGTTATTACTCTATGTATAGCCATAACTTTCACAAAAATGGGATCATACTTCATTATTCTGTAATCTGCTTTTCTCACACAACACAATGAAATCACTTTTCCATATCAATAAATACAGTTCCATGACCTCCTTTTAGTGTCTTCTAATACTGAGTTCCAATTCTAGATGTACCAGTGTTTGTTCAGCTAGTGCCTCAGAGTCCGACATTTGGGTGGTTTCCAAATCTCTGATAAATAGTGCTTTGATGGGCCCTTCTGTAACCAAATCTTTGCCTGCATCTTTAATTAGTCCCACAGTCCTGAAGGCTGAATTCTCAGAATTGCTGGGTCAAAGGGTATGCACATTTTTAAGATTTTGACTGCCCTCTGGATAGGTTAATTATTTTGTTTTCCTTGGAGAGTAAGAGCCCACCTGTCCCTCAGCACAGGACATCATCACTTTTATTCATCTCTGCTAGTGTGCTATTTTAAAATATTCTATTGTTTTAAATGGCTGGTGTGAATGCACTTAAACGTGTTTATTGGATATCTTTAAGCAGTGAGCAAACCTCAGTACCTGGGACTTATTTCCTACATTTGGAACACGAACAGGTTTTGGGTGATTGCCACTTCTGACAAAATGAGGGCATAAGAGAAAACATTCAGTTGTTGATTTTTGAACATTTACACTCTAGTGAGTTAAACTTTTGTTCTATTTGGTGTGTGTGTCATGGCCAAAATCTCTTGGGGGTGACCTGTTTGTATGAAGAGCTTTCCTAACACAAGCTCAGGTAAATGATCTCATAATTATTAAGGAGGAGGGCTTGGAGAAACTCTAGCTGCATCTCATTAATTCCATCAGTGCCCTCAGAGCCTTTCCAAAGAAATGGACAATGAAAAATTCTTAAAGTGTGGTAGCTACCCAAACACGATTTCAGGGGAAATCCTCTGCGCCCCCACCCTTTTTAGTCAAATTGTCACCCTATCTGGTAGCTGCCACTGGCAAATGATCATAATTGTGAGGAATTGAAAAAGACTATTTGAAACTGGAGCTCTCCTGGGAAATCCAGGATTTGTGACTTCAAAAAGTAGCCTATTCCATAAATAGGAAAAAATCTTGTGTTCTGTTTTTAAAATACACACCAAGAAAAAAAATTACAATCCACTTTTTTTTAAAATTTAAAATTAGATAGGGGGTGTGTGTATGTGTGCATATTAATGAAAATAAGTTAGAGACTAACTTCCTTAGCCCATAAAATTTTGAGTGAATTACAAGGAATGAAGTGCCCAGTACAACCTGAGACCTCACAGTGAATCCTGCTGCTGGCCATGTATATTAATTAGCTCACTGCTTCAAGGCTGTAGTGCTCTGGGAGCCACGTTGGTGTCCACGTACTTGATGTTAGTGCTGTTGGCATTTTTAAAATTTTTTATTTTCAAAAAATTTTATTTATTCATTCAACACAGTGAGTGCAAGAGTCTGAGTGGGAGGAGGTGTAGAGGCAGAGTAAGAAGCAGACTTCCCACTGAGCAAGGAGCCTGGACCCAGGCCTTGATCCCAGGACCCTGAGACCATGACCTGAGCTGAAGGCAGCCACTCAATTGACTGAGCCACCCAGGCACCTGGCATTTGTTTTTGTTTTTGTTTTTTTTGGCATTTGTTTTTATAACCAATGTCTGTGTTCTTGCCATTGTCCTGTGGGTGTGATGTGAAGGAAAACAACAATTTAGGACAGACGTCCACTGTGAACTTGAATACTTGCCGGTCTAGGACATGCCAGATCCCCCAAATTCTGGATTTAAATGATGGATCCATCTGTTACTTCTGCATTTCTTGAAATAGTATAATAAATACAAATAAATACAGGCCCTTCAAGTTATAGGAGCACTTTGTTTTTGCTGATTTTTTTAAATATACTTTTTTTTCCAGGTTAAATATACCTAGAGATACTTTAATTCCACTGACAAAACGGGACCAAATGAAACTTGACAGTGTCCTAAAAAGACCTTATGTTACTTGCCAACCATTTTGGAGAAAAGAAGTATGTTTCTTTTTTTCTTTATTTATTTATTTCTTTTTTTTTAAGAAGTATGTTTCTTTCTAAAATTCAAGTATTGTATGTTTTATTGCTTTTAACTTTCATGGTGGCTATTCACATAATGTTTTGAAGATATTCTTGAAATTTTATATAACTCAACTAAAGTGAGTGTTGTTTGGCAATAAATGACTGTTGAAACACTGAATTATGAATGCTAATAGATAAGATCAGATGAATGGAGCTGACCTATTATTATCCTCATCATAGTTCTATGCTCATTGTCTATGGCTGTAGCACAGTTTAGGGGGGAGGAAAGAAGAGAAAGAAATTACATAAAGACCCCAGATCATTCCTAGTTATCAAAGATCCAAACTGGGTGGTATTCTGACATTTTTTGCTGTAACAGCTCTGGAAAGTTCTGGTTGACCTGAAGGCTATTGTCCATGATTTGGGTGAGTGAAATAAGTCTAGATTTACTAGTTTGAGTCAACAGAGCGGTAGCACAGGACTCTGTCACAAGTGTACTTTGCTTTTATTGACAGATGGAAATAATGGCAGACTCTAAAATGAAGGCAGAAATTCAAGCTTTGACCTTCCTATCATCAGATTATCTCTCCAGAGTGTACCTACCTAACAAATTAAAATTTGGAGGGTGGATATAAAAATATATCAGAATATATCTTTTGATTTGCAAGAGATTTTTCATTAGTTTTCAGTAGTAAATACTGTTGTGGGAAGAACATATATTCCTGATTCTATAGAGATAAAATAATTTTCCATTAGTGATCTTTTTGTCAAAACAGCTTTCTTTAGAAGACTTTGTTTTATCCATCTCTGTAGAGACTGAGTTGTATCCTATGTTCTAAAGTAAATTATAAAAGAGTGTATGTTACTTTGGCTTTACCACTTTATTTGAAAAAATATACATGCCATCAAAGTCTGCAGGAATATTTTAATTTCTATAATGCAACTAATGTTAAACCATAAAGCATCTTTTTAGTATCAAAACTAATAATCTAAATTTGAGAGGCTGCAAATGAATTACAGTGTCTAGCATTTCCTTTTTAGTTGTGCTTTTGTGTTTTGCCTTCATGGTGTAAGGGTCGTACCCCCTTTATCACTTGTGAAAGTAGTAAAATTTATTATGAATAAATATTTGGGTTATTACAGTCTGAAGCACTTAATTTTGTTTCTGAGTATGCTTGTTATTATTAGGAATTTATATGAAAATTTCCCCAGGGTTTTATCTGTCCTCACCCAAAATCAAATCCCCTGACCTCCCCTCTAGTACAGGTTCAAGACTTGTACCTATGGTATTCCTACCATACTCTAAGTTCAAAACTTAGAGAAACCTCGAATTTTAATAAGGCCTTTCTGTAATAGTAAAGATTCCATTTTCTACCCTTCTGACCCTATCTGAATTTTTCCAGAGATGAGTTTTATTACTTTATTCTGTACTTTCAGCAAACATCTAACTGCATTGAAGTTACTTGTAATGGTAAGCAAGAATATGTATTTATAGGAGAATAGAAATGTGGTGAGTTATTTTATCAAGACAGATCTTAATAGTAGTGAGTCCTGTTTCTGAGAAGGTACTTAAGCCAGTTACTTCTTACACATTATTTTAACTCTCCCAAGAGCCCTGTCAGGTCTGTCATCACATCCGTGGGTTATAGGTGAGATCAGGGGGGATGTTGCTTGTCCAAAGCCACATCGCCGGAACATGGCAGAGGAAGGACACCTCACACTGTTGACCTCAGGAGCAGGACCAGCTACTGGATACGTGGGGCCCAGTGCAAAAGGAAGCATAGGGTCCTCTTTCAGAAGTTACTAAGAACATCAAGACAATAGCGAGAATTAAAACATGCACAGGGGCTCTTCTTAGCTTGGGGCCTGGCGTGACTGCACACCTGTGAAGCCAGCCCTACTTAAGGGGCTCTAGTAAATATTAAATGAGGTAATATAATAAGAAAATAAAATACCTGTATAGCACCTATTATGTGCCAGGTATTTTTCTGAGTGCTTTGAACATTGACTTCATCTTCACAGAAACTCTGTGAGCTAGGTACTTTCCTTATCCTCCCCGCGTTAGTAAGATAAGACAGCAAAGGCACAGAGATGCTAAGGAACTTTTCCCAGGGTCACATAACCACTAAGCAGTGGAGCTGGGATTTAAACCCACAGTCTGGCTCCATCCACGGCTTGTGCTTTTGACCACGGCACTTAGTACATATGAAGTGCTCTGAAAAGGTCTGCAGTTCATATTGTTGGCTCGGGGTCAAATCAGGTCCTCCTGATTTCAAGGCTGTAATGCCAACAATTAGGTTATTTTCCTTGGTCATGTCAGAACCAGATTTCATTTTGAGAATATTCTGTGAGACTATCAAATTGACTTGTGAGACTATCCTAACTTTGTAAAAACATTTTTATTTTTTTAAAAGATTTTATTTATTCATGAGAGCCACACACACACACACACACAGAGAGAGAGAGAGAGGCAGAGACACAGGCATAGCCAGAAGCAGGCTCCATGCAGGGAGCCCGACATGGGACTCGATCCCTGATCTCTAGGATCACGCCCCGGGCCGAAGGCGGCGCTAAACTGCTGAGCCAACCGGGCTGCCCAAAACATTTTTATAAATTTATAATTTATAAATCATAAGTGTTTCTTTGAATTCCTACCATCCTTTACATCTAATATCACTTGAATGTTGACAGGTTCTGTGAAGGAGAACATCACCAACCTAGAAATACAAAGTCAAGCTGCAAGATTGGATTAGGACATACTGTCAAAATGAGAAGCAATGAAAAATCTACAGTAGTCATTAAAATTTGAAAATAAATATAAAATTTTTTGAAAATAAATTTGAAAGGGGCTCGCAGAAACATTTAGTTTAGATAATTACATTCATTTCAAGTTTATGATTGGAAATTGACTTAATAATTTTCGTTTACTTGGGAAAAGAAAACGAGATGAGAGCAAAATGCACTGTGGTTTGGCTTTGCTAGTTATCTTTGACACAGATGAAAACCTAATATTTGTAGCTATTTGGGAACCATCTAGAATTCTAATTCTCAAGACTTGTTTCTAAAAAGGATTACTGTAAAATAGATAATTATTTAACATGGCAACTGACAACAGATATCCCCTCTACCTCATCTACTGTGTTTATTTTTAATATTTTCATAATTTTAATTAAAAAACATTTTATTGGAATTAGTTTCTAATGAAAGTGAATAAAAACTGGTGCAACAAGATGTTCAGAGAATCTTACTCTTAAGAGCTCATAATCACCCTCATAAAAGCTCTTGTAATATCCCCAGGTTTCTGGGAAATTTACCTGTCATCACTGATGGTACTAAGTGATTTGAGAAGTCATGATTTCATAGAGGAAAAAAAACATACTGCAATTTCTTTTTCTTTTTTTTTTTAAAGATTTTATTTATTTATTCATCAGAGATACACAGAGAGAGAGAGAGGCGGAGACACAGGCAGAGGGAGAAGCAGGCTCCATGCACCGGGAGCCTGACGTGGGATTCGATCCCGGGTCTCCAGGATCGCGCCCTGGGCCAAAGGCAGGTGCTAAACCGCTGCACCACCCAGGGATCCCCATACTGCAATTTCTACAAAATAGGCAAAAACACTCCAGGATTTTATCTCTGACTTCCTTTAATTAGAGCATCTCGGTTGAACTGTTTGATGGTACCTGTTTATTGGTGCTAAAAGATGCCAAGAACAGAGACTGTCAGAGCTAAACCACATTTACATGTGCACTAAAACATATTTGCAGCAGAGTGTTTTTGTAGCAAAGTATTGAGAAACATTACTTCTTTTTGGACTTGGGTTCACCCTTAAAAGTCTATATCCCAAGGAGACATTCCAGTAAACACAAGCCAAGGGCGCCCTCTGCTGGCAGGAGCTCTGTTCTCTTAACTCCCACTATTTGGGGGAATTACTTCTTTTCCTTTCTTTCTTTCTTTCTTTCTTTCTTTTTTTTTTTTTTTTTTTAAGATTTACTGATTTTTTGGAGAGAGAGCAGGGATGGTGCAGAGGGAGGGAGAGAATCCTGAAGCAGACTCCCTGCTCAGCGCAGACCCGACGTGAGGCTTGATTTCAGGATTCCCAGGTTACAACCTGAGCTGAAATCAGGAGTCATGGTGGCTTAACCAACTGAGCCACCTGGGTGCCCCTGGGTGGATATTTCTTTAAAATATTTTTTGGGGGCAGCCCCGGTGGCGCAGCGGTTTGGCGCCGCCTGCAGCCTGGGGTGTGATCCTGGAGACTGGGATCGAGTCCCACGTCAGGCTCCCTGTATGGAGCCTGCTTCTCCCTCTCCGACTCTGCCTGTGTCTCTGCCTCTCTCTGTGTGTCTATGAATAAATAAATAAAATATTTAAAAAAATATTTTTGGGGCGTCCGGGTGGCTCAGCGATGGAGTGTCTGCCTTTGGCCTGGGTCGTGATCCTGGGGTCCCGGGATTGAGTCCCACATCGGGATCCCTGCATGGAGCCTGCTTCTCCCTCTGCCTGTGACTCTGCCTCTCTCTCGCTCTCTTGCTCTCTGTGCTTCTCATAAATAAATAAAATCTTTAAAAAAATAAAATATTTTCAAGTTGGGGCACCTGGATAGCTCATTTGTTTGAGCATCTGCCTTTGGCTCAGGTCATGATCCCAGGGTCCTGGAATCAAGCCCTGTGGTGGGGCTCCTGCCCAGTGGAGAGTCTGCTTCTCTCCCTCTTTCCCCTGCCTCACTTGTGTACGTGCTCTCTCTGTCAAATGAATAAATAAAATCTTTAAAAAATATTTTTTCAAAAAAATAATAAAAATAAAAATATATTTTCAACTCATTAAGACGTGGGGTAGAAGAGTCTGAGACATAGCAAAAAGAATCTGAGTAGAACCATGAGGGTTTCTGTGTGAGATTGAATACTAGTTTTTGATAAAAGTCCATTCTGCATCAGCTTTGGATGCCCCAAATTTCTTGTAAAGCTGCACTTTGTGTATGTTTCTTGGTAACCAAGCTCTTTATAAAACCTTTACATATTAGAACTTTTTAATTAAAATTTCAAAATTAAAGATCACTTTAAATGAAAAGGAATCAGTACTAAACCAGAAGCATATTTCGTTTCTATTCATCTAGAAATGGAATATAAATATTGCCTTGGGTAAAACATGCGGAAGTGGGGATCTCTGGGTGGCTCAGCTGTTTAGCGCCTGCCTTCGGCCCAGGGCATGATCCTGGAGTCCCGGATCCTGGAGCCCCTCTTGTGTCTCTCATGAATAAATAAAAATCTTAAAATGCGGAAGTGTTTGGCGATGCTAATGATTGCCATAACCGAAATTTAATTTTAATTATTTATTTTTGATAATTTTTTGCTTATATTTTGTGGCTCAATAATTACACTTGTGCATAGAGGTTGTTTTGACCCCCCTTTTTGTTTCTAGAGGAAGAAGTCAGGTGACTTCTGCAGTCAGCTAATGTGGAGGTGTGGAGTCTGATTTTCGGGGCAGGATGCTTGCATCCCAATTCCCCTTCCTTTTACAAAAAAAAAAATATTTATTCATGAGAGAGGCACACAGAGAGAGGCAGAGACACTGGCACAGGGAGAAGCAGGCTCCATGCAGGGAGCCCGATGCAGAACTCG
This sequence comes from Vulpes vulpes, assembly GCF_048418805.1. Lineage (NCBI taxonomy): Eukaryota > Metazoa > Chordata > Mammalia > Carnivora > Canidae > Vulpes > Vulpes vulpes. Next base: position 5,352,218 of record NC_132793.1, on the reverse strand, counting down.
ATCCCAGGACCCAAGGATCATACCCTGAGCCAAAGGCAGACGCTCAACCACTGAGCCACCCTGGCCTCCCTTCCAATTCCTCTTCTACTCACTGCCTCTATGAGTGGGATAGGTTACAACCTGGCCTTGGTTTTGTCAACTGTAAGATGGGAATAATAATAATAGTACTCCCATAGTGTCATTGTGAGGATTAAATGAGATAATTCACGTAAAGTGTTTTGAGTAAAGTATTGAGTTCAGAAAAAGTCAAAGAATGTCAGTTATTGTTACATTTGGGTGTGCGTGCTGCTGCTATTCTTCCCAGTATGGTATATGCAAAAGGAGCTGGATGGTTGTACATCCCTAGACATTAGAAAGAGTTTTTAGAGTATGCTGAATGGCCAGTATTATATGAGAATCTGTATCCTAATAGAGGTTTCTGGAATATTTCTCAGGCACAGAAAATATTCAACAAATATTGATTTCACAGCATATATGCATAGGACCCTGTGCTTGGTGCTGCAAGGATGTGCACTGGAGTAAGGCACAATGTTTAAAACCTAGGAAGCTGGACAAGGCAAATACTTGGACTGTTTTATGAGACAGGATATGATAAGCACTGAGGGGGCTCTGAGAGGTTAGAAAGATGGTAGGAGATGATCCACTTGGGAAAGAATGGGGGAAGGTGTCGCTGAGGAGGGAGTACTTGTCAGATGATTCCGAGATAATGCTGCTAGAGTTAGGTACCCGGCAGACCTCTCGGGCTCTGCTGCTTAACAGCTGTGTGATGTCGGACAAGTATGTTCTCTCTCTCCGCCTCACTGTCTATAAAACGGAGATCACAGCACCTGCTTTTTAGGGCTGCTCTGGAAATTACAGACCAACGTCCAGGGTTCGAGAGAGCTACTTAGGACTGTCACGATCTACACGAGGGGCTCTCAATCCCGCCTGCATCTTAAAATCACTCAGGGAGCTTGCAAAGACCATTAAATTCCCTCTGTGCCACCGCAGACCAACTCAATCAGAAATTTCCGTGAGGCCCAGGCAGCGGGCCTTGACAGAAAGCTCCCCCAGTGATTCCAAATACCTGGTCTAGATTCTTGGTGCTCAGCTGGGACTTGCTGGAAGCGCGGGGCGGGGGGGGGGGGGGGGGGGGGGGGGGGGGGTGCTGCTGCGGGTCTGAGAGCTCCCTGCAGATTTCCAGGCCGCTGTTCGCACGCAGAGCAACCACGGGGGCAGTGGAGGGGAGATTCAGTGTCTGCCCCACCGCCTCGGCGGATCCTGCCTCTTTTTTTCCCCTTGAGAAATCCAGCAACCAGCTGAGATATTTGGGCGTTGGCACGAGTGCACGTGGGTGTCGTAACCGCCCCCTCACATTCTTGGGGAACCTGACTCTCTTTCAGGTCGCTTCACTTGCTCCTAACTAAGAACTTCCCCGGAAGTCAGGCGTCCTCGGGACAGTTTTACGGAGGGAAACCGAGGCCCAGAGGGCCCGGGCTCATCGCCCACCGAGGCAGCGATCCGGCGGCTTCTTCGAGGATGGCTTTGGACGTGAGTTGGCGGGAATCAGAAATCTGCTGGACTTTTAATTTCTTTTTTTTAAGATTTTATTTATTTATTTATTCGAGAGAGAGACACAGAGAGAGGCAGAGACACAGGCAGAGGGAGAAGCGGACTCCATGCAGGGAGCCCGACGTGGGACTCGATCCCGGGTCTCCAGGATCACGCCCCGGGCTGAAGGCAGGCGCTAAACCGCTGAGCCGCTCAGGGGTCCGACTTTTAATTTTCTAGAGAAAATGTTAACGCTCCTCCATCAGCGGCGGCCGCGAAATCACCGAAAACGGCCGCTTGGCAACTCGGAGGCGGACCCACCAACTTTCGACCAATCCGCAACTTGCTGGCAAGGGGACTCCCTCTCGGCGTCAAAGGCGCTTCTACGCATGTGCCGTCGCCTCGTGGGCGGGGGAAGCCTTTCCCTTCCTCCCCTGCCTTCCGGGCGGCACCGGAAGTGGCTCCGGGGCGCCTGCGCAGTGGCTCCGCGGTAATTGGGGCCGTTTCCTGCCCCGGCGTGGGGGTGGTCCGGCTCTCGCCCTCGCCTCCTCCGCGGCCTCGCGGGCCCGCAGGCTCCCGAGCCTCTCCCGCTGCCCGCCGCCGGCGCCCGGCCGTGGCGTGACTCTCAGGTAGGCCCCGCGCTGCCTCCCTCCCCGCCGCCACGGCGCCTCCGAGGCCGGGCCCCGGCGGGGTGCGCGGGGCGGCGAGCCGCATTGCTGGCCCGCGGGACGGGCCTGGGGTCCCCTCGGGTCTGACCCCGTCGCCCTCTGGGGGAAACCGAGGCACCCGGAGGGTCCGGCCGGTGGCAGCGCCTGTCGCCTCCGCCCGCCCTTAGCACGCCGCTGATGGAGCCCAGCCCCCGGCTCCTCGGAGACGCCGGCCCGGGCCTGCTGCGGAGGGGCGTCGCCCCCTCGGCCCCGTCGCGCGTCTCTCCGAAACCAGGCGTCCCTGGTCAGCCCGCCCCTAAGCGAGTGTCCTACTGCCAGCCGCCGGCCCGGCCCCCGGCCCCGTCCTGTTCTCCGAGCTGGGAGGAGGTCGGGGGCTCGCAGCACCGGGCCGTGACGGTGCCACGAAGAAGGCGGGGGCGGTTTCGTGCGAGGTCGGGTATGTTAAAGCAGGAAGGCAGGGGAGCCTCTGAGGGGCTGACCCTCTTGGACAAGGTAGGTCACACGGCTTCACTGATGTGCGGCTTCCCTGCTATCGATCGCCCTCTTAAAGCGGACCTTTTGATAAGTTTGGGAAGCTGAAGGCAGTTGTGGGAACATCAGGACAGTGCATGAAAACAAAACATTTCCATTGCCCCCCCCCCCCCCCATCCCACACCCCGCAAAGGTCTCAGGATCTGAACATTCAGGCTGAGGCAGCTGGAGGCTTGCGGGAGGGCGAGTCCTCCCAGGCTGAAGGAACAGGTAGTAGGAATCCTGCAGGGCAGGGCTGGGCTTGCTGTGGTCACAGGCCGACCGGGTGCCCCCAGAGCCCGGGAGGCTGGAAGGCAGCGAGCGGCGCAGACCTGGAGGGTGGTTCCGGGTGCACCTGTGTGCCCTGAGCTCCTCGAGGGCTCCTCGTGCTCCTCGTGTTCTGTACAACGCGTGGTCCACGGAGGCTGATACCTGAGTGACCCGTACTCCCTCCCTCGGTTCATCCCAAACGGCACAAATGTTCTCTTCCGATTTGATACCTGAAGAGGGGGAAGGAAGGGAAGGATGAATTTTCAGGCATCACGTGTGCAACCTCACTTGCTTTCCGTGATTCTGAGAAATGGGTGTTAGTGACTCTGTTTTCGTGGATGAGAGAATCGAGGCTCAGTAGCCACCCCAGAGCCACATAGCTAGCTCCTAGACTCTGACTGCAGAAGCCTGGTTATTCCTCTCCCCGGTCATGCAGGCGACTGGTGTTGCACGTGCACCCCCAGCATCGGAGGCACCGGTCGGTTGCATGCACCCTTCCTCTCGCAAAGTTGCTTTCTGGGATATTAATGTGCTCGGAGCTGTTGCTGTGACCAGAACATCTGCACTCATTTTCTTCATGAAGTTGGGAATCCCAAACGCCTTTCCAGAATCCCTAGCGATTTCCCCATTCTCTGTTGTCCCGAACATGGTAGCAGACCTTTTGGTACTCAATTAGACCAAAGTGGGTTATTTTTTTTAAAAAAAAAACCCTACAGAGAAATTGCTGAATCTTTGCCAGGACTGGTTGCTTTTCTTAGTAGCTTCATGCAGAGATGTTGACCTAAACAAGAGTGTAGAAATTGATAAGAAGAAAGTAAGCTCTGAGTGCTGACCTGGAAGAATGGGGCGTTCTGCCAGTTTACTGTCGTATTCCCGGCGCTAAATAAGCTCAGTGTCTGAGACTATGTAAGAAATGGGTGAATTTATTTTCTAGCTGGTGACTGAAAAGAACTTTACTATAATGTATCAGTTTATTTATTTTTTTAATATTTTATTTATTTATTCACGAGAGACACAGAGAGAGAAAGGTAGAGGGAGAAGCAGGCTCCATGCAAGGAACCCGACGTGGGACTCGATCCCAGGTCTCCAGGATCACATCCTGGACTGAAGGCGGCGCCAAACCACTGAGCCACCGGGGCTGCCCAATGCCCAATGTATCGGTTTATTAACCGTGACAGATGTAAGAGGGAAATAAGGAAGCTGGATGTGGGGTATATGGGAACTCTGTCTTTACAATTTTCTATAAATCAAAAAACTAAAGTATAAAGTTTATTTTTAAAAAGTGCTTGCTTGTTGCTTATTTCGATCTCTTTAGAAGAAAGAAACCTGGCATCAAGTCATTTTTAGACTCTTATTACCCGTTTGTGACTTAATTAGCTTTACATTAGCTCTCAGTGATACCACTTACTAAAGGACCTGTCCTTAATATTTTCCATTATTTTTTAGGGCCAAAATGAGTCTGTTTGGAACAACCTCGGGTTTTGGAACTAGTGGGACCAGCATGTTTGGCAGCACAAGCACAGATAACCACAACCCTATGAAGGTACTACATGAAGTTTCACGGGACTCGTAAATTACATGCCAGGGTTTCTCATAGTTAGACATACCCAGATAGCTTGGGAGCTTTCTTTGGGGCAAAAGCACAGAAACTGTGTCCCCTGCACTAGTGTCCTGTGCTCCCAGACTTTCTTCATACTTAAGTCACCGAGGTCCTTATTAAAATTGTAGGTTCCCAGGGCCCAGCCCACAACCTTTGAATTAGAATCTCCATCGGGGTGGGGGGCAGGCAGTGACTGATCGAGAACTTGGGGCGAGAGTGAACCAGTGGGCTGTCAGGTAGGAAACATCATTGTGGGCATTTGAGAGTGCTGCTTCAGGTCCCCACAGAGCTAGCCCTTCCACTAGCTTCTTTATCACTCATTTTTTGGATCAAAGCAAGAGAGGCCCAGTTCACTTAGTTCTTAGCACAGGGAAAGTCCACCATGAGTGTTCATTGAGAAAGAAGACAATTTTGAGTGAAATTGATGATGCATACATTGTAACATAGGTTTTCCTCCCTAGGATATTGAAGTAACATCCTCTCCCGATGACAGCATTGGTTGTCTATCTTTTAGCCCACCAACCTTGCCTGGGAACTTTCTTATTGCAGGATCATGGGCTAATGATGTAAGTGCTCCTTACGTGTGTGTTCTAGAAGTCTTATCTTTGTCTTCTAGCTAAGCCTAAGGTTAGCTTTCCATTTGACTCCATTCTTTGCCAAGTGAGTGAAGCAGAGGTAAAGCTTGTTCATGGCCTTTTTAAAGAACCCAGTAAGAGGGTATGACCCTTCTGAGTCAGTTGTTACACTGCTATTACAGTGATATTTGCTAAAAAAAGCGTAATCATATACATCACTCAAAAATTCCTCCTGTAGTTCAGTAACTTGACATGGATTTCCAAATCAAATATAGCGTCATTGAAAATGACTGTTATCTATGCTGGTAGACATGAACTTCTAAGTATCCTGAAAATGTTCTTAAGGCAAATGTTAAACTTTTTTCAACTTCAGGTGTAGCACAGATCCTGCATAGACATTACACTTAACCTATTGTGTACAAAAAGAAAGATGAAGTCCTAGCGCACAAAAGATTAAAACTCTGCTAGAAAAATAAGCAAAGGATGTGAAGAGGCACCTCACTAAAGGAGCACAGGTGGCCCAGTAGTGTGAACTTGAACCATTCAGCCACTGTCATAAGCAGATCATTTCAAACTTACATGATGGACTCTATCAGTATTAACAAAATGAAAAGTTTCAAAGAATGACATTTGGTTCCAGCAAAGAAAAGCTGAGACCTTACATGGATTGCTGGTAGATATGTAAATTGGTACAGCTCTTCTGAAGGCTGGCTAATGGGTAGTAGTTATCAGAAGTCCTTAAGTTTAAACTCTGCACCTCAGTGGTTCCACTTTGGGGCTCGAGGATCTCAAGTCATGTACTTAACCTGCATAACTGAATTAGCCTCTCAGTAGCTAAAGTGCTGTGAATGTACTGTCCTCTCCACCTTCCGATGCAGGGTGTGAAGCTTAGGGAAGTAGAATAACTGGCCCAGGTCCCACATCTAAGGGAGTGGCAAAGCCTGGATGCTGACCCACCCAGTAGGACCCAGAACCTATACTCCTAGCTACTACCTGATATTGCCTCATTTTTCAAAGTTTTCATGCTAGTGGAAGTTTTGAAAATTGTAATATCTAATAATATACATTATGGTATGTTTGTGTGCTGGAATACCACATTAGAAGTTTTGGAAAAGGTTTTTTTACAGGGGCATTGGAGGGTTGAGAAAAGAACAGTAGGGGGAGGAAGGCAGTCATGGTTGAGCAGGTTTGTTTTTTACATGTAGTTTCTGGAACGACTTCACATGATTAACTGCTAAAAAATGTTAGAAGAATGTTTAATGGTAGTTAATGCAAAGAAGAAATATTTCAGTTAAAAGAGTGAAGGTATTCTATAATCTAGCTTTTTGAAGAAAGTATGTGTGCCTGGGAACAGTGAAGGCACAACAAACCATTAACGTTGTCTGTGGTGGGATTAGGTGGTGTGTTTTTCTTGTCATATTTACAAAGTCTCTAAGTAAAATGCATTACATTTATAATTAGGGAAAAAATGATGTAAAAACAGTATTCAGAGACGAAAGCTAAGTTTCCCCTTTGGTCTTGATTCTCTGAATGGTAATGGATGACATTCTACTTTAAAAAATAAATCTCATAAATTGATAAAAAATTTATCTGCAGTTTTAGGTGTAAGCAAAAGAATATGTATGTTTTGATGGCTTAGGGATAGGAACATAGCGACTTGAGTATACTTTTTTTTTTTTTTTTTGAGATTTATTTATGTATTTTGGAGAGGGAACACAAGTGGTAGATGCAGAGGGAGAGAGAGAGTCTCAAGCCAACTCCAAGATGAACATAGAGCCCAACCCGGGGCTGGATCCCATGACCCTAAGATCACGACCTGAGCTGAAACCATGAGGCTACGTAACCAACTGAGCTGCCCAGGAGCCCTTGACTGCTTTATTCTTAAAGTTAGAGAATTAGGTTGATAGGAGAAGTTCGTGTATATTTAAGTTGTACTCCATTAGTTACTGGGTATTCAATGCATGTAATATGTCATGAGTTGCTGTGTTTGCATTAATTTGTCACATTACTGTAGGTTCGCTGCTGGGAAGTTCAGGATAGTGGACAGACTATTCCAAAAGCCCAGCAGATGCACACGGGGCCTGTGTTAGATGTCTGCTGGAGTGATGTAAGTTTCATCTTATTTTTCATATTTTCTGCTACGTGAGATCATGTGTTATCCAGAGTATTTATATATTTCTACTTTTATATAACTTGAACCACAGAAACCATGTACACATATACATTGTTGGAATTCTAAGTTTCTGTCAATATAATCATTGATTGATGTTCCTAATGTAGTCATTGACCATTAACTTTAGTTTATTTGAAAGTTTTTCTTGCATAAAAAGTTCCGTTATTTTATTGACATATTACCTTAAGCAAACAATTTCTGGAAGCCCTTCCTACCTTGAAATTCATACCATGAATTTCATCTTAAAATTAGAAATTTAGTATCCCAGGGCAGCCCCGGTGGCGCAGAGGTTTAGCGCCGCCTACAGCCCAGGGCGTGATCCTGAAGATCCGGGATCGAGTCCCACATCGGGCTCCCTGCATGGAGCCTGCTTCTCCCTCTGCCTGTGTCTCTGCCTCTCTCTCTCCTGCTATGTATCTCTCATGATTAAATAAAATAAAATCTTTAAAAAAAAAAAAAAAAAAAAGAAATTTAGTATCCCAGAAAATAAATCCTAGAGAAAAAAAGAATCCTTTTCTATCCTTAGACATTTGAAATCTTTTGGGTTTTTGGAATTCTCTTTTTCCTCCCAAATCCTGAGTATCAGTAATATAAGCAGATATGTTCCAAGTGTATTTGGCTCTGAGCTTTTGTGGTTGACTGGAGAGAATTTAACGAAGGGACTTTTTACAAATTGCCAAACTACTCTTCTTTTATGTTGTCATTTTTAAATTACACTGTACATTTATGTGATCTTAATTTGTAACTAAAAAATGATTCTATTTATAAATATTTTGAGATGGTTTAGGAGTCAGAGTTGCTCCCATTTTCACATTAGCTGTGATAGGTTTCTCTGAGCATTTTTGTCATCTGAAAAATGTTTTCTTGACATATCTGAATGGGTTATTATGAGGCTAATAATATATCTGAAAACAGTTTGAAAAGGGATGCATGTATTGCAGATACAACTTATTTTTATTTTATTTTATTTATTTATTTATTTATTTATTTATAAAAGATTTTATTTATTTATTCATGAGAGACACAGAGAGAGACGGGGAAGCAGGCTCCACGCAGGGAGCCTAACGTGGGATTCGATCCCGGGTCTCCAGGATCAGGCCCTGGGCTGAATGCGGCACTCAACCACCGAGCCACCTGGGCTGCCCACAACTTTGTTTTGTTTTGTTTCACAACTTATTTTTTTTTAAGATTTTATTTATTTATTCATGAGAGACACAGAGAGAGAGAGGGGCAGAGACACACGCAGAGGGAGAAGCAGGCTCCATGCACCGGGAGCCGGACGTGGGATTCGATCCCGGGTCTCCAGGAACATGCCCTGGGCTGAAGGCAGTGCTAAACCGCTGGGCCACCCAGGCTGCCCTCACAACTTATTTTTAATTTACATGTGGAAAAGTAGCAACTTGAGTAGGTTGAAGATATTTCTGATTTATTTTGCCTGTCTTTTTTAAGGATTGGGTAACGGATCAGAATGAGTTTCTTATAAAGTAGGGTGAGAAGTGGAATTAATTGATACAGGAATTCTGTTGCCCAGATGTTACTGAGTGGCTGTTGGCATTTATAAAAACAAAGACAGCCTATTTTATAAAAACGAAGACAGCCTATTTCCTTTTTCCAAGTTGTGCATCATCTAGTGGAGGAATCGAACGCAGCAATGAAGAGTTCTAACATAGTGAGCCAAGTCCTGAGAGGGGAAGGATGTCCTGGTGCTGGGTTGTAGGGGACACAGAAAGCAACTATAAATTTTAGGCGGGGTGCAATGAATGCCACACTGAAGAGACGAGTTGAGCTGAATCTTAAAAGAGAAATGAACCAGGTGCCCTCAACTTTTTGAGCATATTGTCATCCAGCTCGGGCCTACGTTCAAATTTGGGCTCTACCTCTTCAGCATTTTGACTTTGGCAGGTTACTTAATCTGTTTGTTTCCTCATTTGTAAAATGAAAGTAATAATAATTACAACAGATAAATAATTATCAGGCTTTGCTAGTATGGGGATAGAGTGGAAAGCGAAGTAGCCATGAAACTCCTGGTCTCTTAGGACATCTAGAATTGCAGATAGTAGAACTTGGTGGCAGCTAGACTACATCTAAGTAAAGTAACTATCTTGGGGTTAGTTGACAGACTTTCCTGAGGGAACATAGTGAATGGCTGAGTCTGGGCCCAGACCCAGACTTTCCTGGCTCCAGGGCCCATGTGCTTGACAGCCTCCCATCAGAGGCTTACAGGAAGGGAAATAGACTAATGGACTAATGTGGGAGGTGGGAAGAGTGTTCGGGAGAGGAAGCCACACATTTAATAGCATAGAAGCGAGAAGGGGCCAGGGTTCCCTTTGAGGCATAAACTAAACCTGGTGAAGATGAATTCTTCAGCCCTGTAAGGACATGGTTTGCTGTGTGGCCATAGCAGGGTGGAGAGCACTTGCAAATACTCTTTCTCGGCCCTGGCCTTTTGGTAGATTAGGCTCCATATCTCTTTGCCCACTGGGATCTGGCGTGCTGCTGCTCCATAGTGCTGGTTACAGCTGGTAGGATGTGCATTTTATAGTGAGATTCTGGGAGGCCAGTGTGTCACTCAGTCTCAGGGTAGCCCACTGCATACATTGGTCACTTCTAAGGATTTATGGAGTTTTCCTTATAACTTCACTGATAAAGAAGCAGGTTTTATCTTTTCTTTCAGTTAGAGAAATAGTGACTTTTCATAGGAAGAGATTTTTGCTGGAGAAGGATGGCAGTAAATCTTTGAGCTTTGGAACCAGAGATGAGTTAATCTGGTCAGCAGAGTATGGCCCATTGCCTATTTTTATAAATAAAGTTTTATTGGCACACAGCTACACTCATTCATTTACATAATGTGTATGGCTGTTTTCAATCCATTGTGACAAGGAGTTGCAGCAGAGACCTATAAAGACTAAAATATTCACTAAATAAATCACCCTAACAACTGGTCTACACTTTCCATTTAATATTTTCTTTTTCTGAAAATTGTCTCGTGCTTCTTTATATTTGATCTAATTTATGAGTTCTATATTTGAATATTTTTAAAATCACTACACAGTGATTGCTAATTTGTTAAGCTGTCCTATAGTTTTCATAGGGCCAGTGATTATTGAAAATTAGTGTAGTTTTATGGTGTGCACTTCAGAATGCTTAGATATATAGCTGAACAAATGTGTAATGATTATAGATGCATATGTGCGTATGCAGAGAAAATGATGCACTAAATGTCACATATCAGTTACCATGGATGATTCTAGGTAAAGGTTGATGGTTGTTCATTGTTTTATTCTTGCAACTTTTGTGAAGGCTTGAAATGAACCAGAACAAGAAATTAATGTGTTAGTATGCCTGGTACTACATATAGATGCAGGATTTGCAGACTATTCCTAGAAGGTACTCAGTGGTCCATGAGAAAGGAGCAGGTCCGGAGCAGGAGACTTCATTTTCCTGTATAACTTCATGAGTTATTTGAATATTTTTAAATCCTGTTGATATGATATCTCTTAGAAAAATAAATCCGTAAAAAAAAAAAAAAAAAGAAAAGAAAAAGAAAAATAAATCCGTAATAAAAGAGCTCAAAATGTGTTGTATATATGATGGGAGAGTTTATAATACACTAGCCTGTAAATAATTAGAAAAATAAAAATTGCAAAACAAAACCTGCCTCAATATGATCAACTTGTTTTTTAGAATAGCCAATTTTCTCTATTTTCTTTTAGGATGGGAGCAAAGTATTTACAGCATCATGTGATAAAACTGCCAAAATGTGGGACCTCAATAGTAATCAAGCAATACAGATTGCACAGGTAATAAACACTCTGTACAGAAAAGCTGGTCCTGGGGTTGTGATTTTCAAATTCTAATTCCGTAGTATAGAAAAAATGTAGTTGACTCTACCAACTCAGTTAGACTTGAGTATTTCAGAAGCCACTTTAGCATCAAAGTAACACCAGGGTAATAACCATTCTCATTCCTACTGGCATTCCACAGTTGGTCTGTCATGGATCTTCCTTGTGTGCATAGATAAGAATGGGCATCCTAAGGAGTTTGTGATGTTAAAACCTATAAAAGATGTTACAAGTGGGCCTCAACGGTCATGTGTTTGACATTCTGACACCCATGTGTGGCTTGCCTTTTACCAACTGCTTGTTGTAGACACTTGTTCATTCAGTTGAGTATTTAGTGAATGCCTGTTATATGCTAGGCACTGCCAGTAGGGTAGAGACACAACCGTGGTAAAAGCGACACTTCCTATGCCCGTGGGGCTTTCACTCTGTTCAGGAACAGCAGGCATGTGAGGACCGCTAGGGGAGAAGTAACGAAGCTCAGAGAACCAAGAACCAGAGGGTCTGACCTGGTTGAGAAGGCATTGGTCAGAAAGGCACTTTCTGAACCGACTTTCAGAAAGGCATTGCCTGCTCACAGTATGTGACTGTGTGCCAGAATCATCTCTTTGATCTCTTCCTTTGTATCTCCTTAGTAAATAAAAAAAAAAAAACTGGTAGAGTTCTCTACTAATTATTTTTGAATAACTTCCTAAGGAGGGGCTTATTTTTACTCTCATTATGGGTAAAATAAAATTAATGTTTGTCAGGATGGAAAATAGGTATATGTTCTTAGGTTAAATTGAATGTTATCGTCATTGGGAAGGGCTTGGATATCCTTTGGTGTTTGGTATGACCTCAATTTTTAAATTGGTGCTTTCTCTTTGAGTTTCCAGAACTGAGCACATAGTTAAATTTCTCTTGATCTGTTTTGATTTTATCTTCTTGTAAGCATGATGCTCCTGTTAAAACCATACATTGGATCAAAGCACCAAACTACAGCTGTGTGATGACCGGGAGTTGGGATAAGACTTTGAAGGTATGGTATACCAGTGAAGGGACTATACGGCCTGACCAGGAATGACATTTATTCTTACACTGTTTAGACTATAGCTCTGAATGGTCACTTACTAGCTTTTTGTTGTTGTTGTTGTTGTTTTTAGTTTTGGGATACACGATCATCAAATCCTATGATGGTTTTGCAGCTCCCTGAAAGATGTTACTGTGCCGACGTGGTGAGGAATTTCTAACTTAACATATATCCTTTTAAGAGAAATAACAAATTTCTTACCTTCTGACATCTTGCAATTAGAGGGTAATTTAAAAACTCCTCTAACTTTAGTAATAAACACACAGAGGTTTGCTTCAGTCATCTTAAATCAGATTTCTATGCTGCATTTGTCTCCAGATTATTAAATAGTGGTTGTCAAGTTTGTCATTTGAACATGTGCAGGCAGCCACATGCCATCGCTATATGTCATTTATTTGGAGGCTATAGGAAAGTGGGCAATAACTTTGTGGTGTGGTACTAGATCTTTGGGGGCTGTCTGTGAGTAGAAGAGAAACTGAAGGACTTTCTCTGTCCATTTGGCTAAAAGTCTTGAAGTTTTGTGCTAACAGTTAGTAATTCCACTTTTAGGAATTTATTATGAGAAAAATAAAGACATGGATGGTCTTTGTTGTGTATAATGTGATGAAAGCTTTGATGTGGCCTGATGAGCTAACAAGACCAGTGAGGTTAAATGAACCCGGTGGTAGGTTCATTTCTGGGCATTTTGGACAGTAACTGCTAGTATTCTTGGAATACACACCTTGAGTGAAGGATATAAATTATTATTATTCTCATTTTTTAAAGATTCTATTTATTCATGAGAGAAAAGAGAGAGAGGCAGAGACACAGGGAGAAGCAGGCTCCATGCAGGGAGCCTGACATGGGACTCGATCCTGAGACTCCAGGATCACGCCCTGAGCTGAAGGTGGTGCTAAACCTCTGAGCCACCTGGGCTGCCCCTGAATTATATGGGAACATACATCATACATATGCATGCATAATGCTCAGAGAAACCCCAGAGGAAAACATAGCATGATAATAACAGCTGTTAGCATTTGAAAGGGTGTTGGAAGTGATTTCATGTCTTCTTTTTCAGTATATTTTTAAAATAATCCTATAGTTTTGAAAAACCGGTGTTTTAAAAATGGATGTTCTACTTTCAAATAATTTTTTCTCTAGATTTTCATGAAACATATAGTGGTTATCATTGGATTTCTAAACTTTAAAAAATTCAGACTTATTTTCGTGAGTCTAAAAACATGGATCCAGTATTTTGGTATACAAAACCACATTCCTTCATGTTAAGCGTGTTTCTGCTTCCCTTCATTCCCTAGATCTACCCTATGGCCGTGGTGGCAACTGCAGAGAGAGGACTGATTGTCTACCAATTAGAGAATCAACCTTCTGAATTCAGGAGGATAGAGTCTCCACTGAAACATCAGGTGAGTCCCCAGTCAGATTAGGAAGCATGTACCTCGCATGTGTCACATGCCATTCAGTCCCCATGTGTGGAATATAGTTGTACTTTGAAATGCCTAAAAGTATTTTCAAGGGGATAAATTTAAGGATACAAGCACACATATTTTATGGGAAGATACTGTCCATCCCTGGAGGAGCCTGACTTCTCTGTCCTTTCTAAATGTGCCGCTGGATAGCTGGACACTTCCACATACAATTGCGTGCCTCCGTGGTTGGGCTCCATCTGGGGTCCTGGCGCCCGTCCTCAGCTCTGCCTTCACCAGGCCCACACAGCACCAGGTTTTTCCCTTCAGGTTCCCACTCACCACAGACTCATAGATTTTCTTCACTCTCATAACTCCTAGGCTTTCCTCTTCTAACCTTTGTCTCAGCAGATCAGATCAGCTCCTGGTCAGAGAACATAGAAACCAGTGGTGGGGAACTTCTTGTCCTCTTTCTAGGGAATGTGTCCACACCTTCCTCTGCCTTTCTCCTGCCAGTTAGGTGAGGCCTATGCTCTGTGGAGGCGGCTTCTGTGGTGGGACTCCATGGAACTCCTCCTCCGGGAGTGTCTGGACACTCACACCCTCTTTTGGCATGACTAGTACTGACATGTGTTCCTGTCTCATTCATCCTAGGAGACAAAACAATCTCTTTTGCCCCATGTCCTCTGGCACCACCTGGACCCCTTTTCCTTTGCTGTTAAGCATCTCACATGAGCTTTCTTGGTTTCCTTACCTCCCACTCATTTCTCACCCAACTCCGTTGACACTTCTACCCACATTACTCCACTGAAACTGGTTTTGGCTTGGCCACCGACGGCTTCCTTATCCATAATTGCAGTGGATGCTGACCAGTCCTCATCTCAGAGCAGCATTCACTGCTGTTCTTACATGTTCTTACATACCCCGGCCGTTGCCCCCCGGCTTCTCCACATGCTACTTCGTCTTCCCTGCTCAATCTTACTGCATGTTGGGGTTCCCCAGGCCTCTCCTCTAGGCCACTGCCTTCTCTACTAAAACAACCCTCATCTCTGTCTTCACTGTCACTTAGGTATACTTTGTGGGCTGGGGACTCAGATCCCCAACCAGCCTTGCCTCTGGGATCCCTACAGGGACACCACAATCTGATAGCTCCTTTGCCTATCTCCCAGCGTCTCAGCCCAACAATATCTCACACCAAACCCGGGACCACTTTCTGCACATCTTTAGATGTCACCTCTATTCAGGCTTTTCCATGCCTGTTTTCCCCAAAAGTGTGTGTGTGTGTGTGTGTGTGTGTGTGTGTGTGTGTGTCTTAAGAGATGTATGTGTATGTGTTTTATGCATTTTTGTCTTATGTTGCCCACTAGAATGTCAACTCAGAGCAGAGATTTCTCTTTGTTTGTTGCTGTCTCATCCCCAGCTTCTAGAGCCAGGTCTTCTACAGATGTTTGCTGAGTGAACAAATGATCTTAAATGATAGGCTCCTGCCTATCACCCTCACCCACCGCCTCCCTCTGTGCTCTGCATCTCGTGAGATGGGACCTCCACCTGCCCTTGTCTAAGCTGGAAATCTAGAAGTCATCCTCAGTCTGCTCCCCTTTTCTCCTCTCACTGATCTCCAGGCTCCCTTCTATCCTGCAGGTGTTTTGGAATCTATTCTTTTCACTCCTTCCCTCCCATACATCTAATCCAAATCTCCTTGTGTGACCGTAAGAGCTTAGATCTTGGCTCTCCTTTGATCCAGTCCTTTGATCATGGGTCAGGGGCTCTTTCTTAAAACAGCACATCTGACTTTGTACACTTCTGCTTAAAAACCCAGCTCTGACTCATTTCCTTTTGGATAAATCTTGAACTCCTTGACAAAACCTAGTCTGACTGGCTTCATTTCCTGCCTCCTGTGCCAGGCACCTTGGCCTTTCATTTGCTGGGGCATGCCATCAGCCTTTGCATAGGGCCACTGTGTGGTTGTATTCTTGTAAATGGTGCCCCCCAGAGGTGTGCAGTTCCCGGTCTCTGTGCTGAGCAGGGGAGGCACAGTCATCATTCCTGCTGACTTACAGACTTTTGCCTCTTTTCAGTAACTTTTTTCCACTCACAAAAGTAATGGGCTTGTTGTTCAAGAAAAGGCAAATGGTACAGAACTAGAACTAGTATATACTTTTCCATTTACTTGGGAAATTTGTGTGCTGTAGTAAGTGTCATAATAACAGATTGCTCTTTATCTTCATTTTCTGTGGCTTCGCCCCCAGGCTCAAGTCCTGCCCCCATGCCTTCTGAACTCACGGAATATAAAACAACAGTTTGGTAGGGTTGGCGGTTCTCTGGGGTAGATGAGATTGTCATGACTGGAAGAAGGAAGTGAGGACCCAGGCCCTGACCTCTGCTCCTCTGCACCTGGAGGCTGGGTCATAGGCTCTTTTGTGGGATCTTTGTGGAATCCAGGAGACCCTCCTTTGGGTCTCCAGACCCTGTGTTAGATCAAGTGCAGTGTGTTGCTCCTGCATGGTATGGTCACAGTTTAGAAAGTGCTGGCCATGTCCACTGTCCCACGTGACCTTGTGATATTTGGGCAGATGCTATTTCCCTTCTCCATTTGGAGAAGCAGAGGCACAGAAACGTTGGGTGATTTGCTGCAGGGTGCCCGCCTGGTTAGTGTAGGACTGTGGATCAAAGTGATGGGGCCAGCACCAGAATAAGAACTGATGGGACCCAGAGGGGTGCATGTGCTGCTGGAGTGATGGCAGGCCCTTCCAGTGGCAGAGGAGGAGCAGCACCAGACACCAGCACATGGTCTACAGTGTGTTCATAAAGTCGTGTGGCTGAATAAAAGTAGTTTCTCAAAAGGCAGAAAATTATGTCTACTGGAGGACTAGAAATAATTTACTATGTATATTTCTGGTTCTTCTGAAACCCAGAAACGAGGTGGACATTATTTACCTTCACTTAGTTATGAAATCTTGTATTTTGCATCATAATAACAGTTTTTTTTTTTTTCTTTCAAACTGCAGCATCGATGTGTGGCAATTTTTAAAGACAAACAGAACAAGCCGACTGGTTTTGCCCTGGGAAGCATCGAGGGAAGGGTGGCTATTCACTACATCAACCCTCCCAATCCGTAAGTGGGCTTGATTCGCTTGCACATTTTCACTTGAGACTGTTTCAGAAAGGGAAACTTAGTTGAGCCTTTGCGTTTCAGTGCCAAAGATAACTTTACCTTCAAATGTCACCGCTCGAACGGAACCAATACCTCAGCTCCTCAGGACATCTACGCGGTAGGTTAAAGAAACTTTAATCTTGAGAACGCCTCTAGAAACTAGACTTGGAGGTGGGTGGCTGACTCATTACAGGGCCGGGAAAGGTCATCCGTGTTGTTGTGCATGTTCATGGGCAGAGATCACTGGATTCTGCTCTGGGTCCCCCTTGTCTGTTTTTGTGACACGTTGACTGCTGCTGCTAAGGGCAAACTTAGGGCTATCTCAGAGGCCTTCCACCTCCTGAGTGCTGCCAGACAGTTCATACACTTAGCTAAAACTGAGAAATTGCTGATTGCTGGAAAAAGGCCCTTTCCTGATGTCCCCTCCTTGCCGTCACTGGCTGCATACTTGTTAACTTCTGCTGACTTGTGTTCATAACGAGACGCAGTTCAGTTCTGGGTGGGCAGTTGATTCTGGAAGCGAGGCTACTGTCTCCAGTCTGGGGGCAGTCAGCTCTCATGAATTTACTGTGCGTACGTGTTGTTTCCTGATGAAGCAGGAGGCATGTATTGGTAGATACCTGATGTCTCCTCCCTCATCCACCACCCCTCATTGTGCGTTGTTAATCCTTGCAGGTAAATGGGATCGCGTTCCATCCTGTCCATGGCACCCTTGCAACTGTGGGATCTGACGGTAGATTCAGCTTTTGGGACAAAGATGCCAGAACAAAACTAAAAACTTCAGAACAGTTAGATCAACCCATATCAGCTTGCTGCTTCAATCACAATGGAAACATATTTGCCTATGCTTCCAGCTACGACTGGTCCAAGGTGAGAATTACCAGGCCTGCTGTGGGTGTGCCAAGGCAGCAGTGCCAGGCCCTGGGTATCAGAAGGCCTGGGCTTGACTTGTGACTCTTCTCTGGACTTGCTGGTGACCCTGGCAGGTCACCATCACGTCACTTCACAGGGAAATAGCCAGCCTTCCTCACAAGGTGTGGGGACTCAGTGACATCATATCCCTGGAGCCTTTCCCTTGGAACCTGTTCTTGGGGGAAGGTCTGGTCATTGTGAGCACAGAAGCAGAAGTGACCTAGAGGATGCCACTCAGGGAGGGTGTAAGTCCTTCAGGGGCGGTTGCCAGAGAGTGAGGGGGCATGACAGGGCTACCGGAGGGGCGGCAGTGCCAGGGCATGGGGCTTTCGCTGGAGGCATTGCTTTTTTGTTTGTTTATTGTCTGGGGAGGGGAGTTGGCTTACCGGGTTCTGGCTGTGTTGTTGAGGTGTCCCAGCGTGGCGGTAAGGAGAGCAGACTTGGGGCCTGGGGCTCTAGGCTGCTGGCCAGTGGTCATGTCTCTTGGCCAGCCCGTGTGTTTGCTTCTCAGCTGTTGCTGCTGGTTCTTCTGGATTGTTTGTTTTTCTCATGCCACCACCCCCCCCCTGAACCCCCCTCCACAGCAGCCTTCCAGACTTTCCCTGCTCTGTCGTTGCTGCCCATGTTCCTGACTGGGGAGGCCCCTGGCTTCACCCGGAAAGGCTTTGACCAGGCAATCACTTCCCCTTTCACCTGCCCTGGCCTGTCTCCTTCTTCTTGCCTCCCAGCCCAGACATGCCCAAGACACCCTCACGCCCCTCTGTTCTCTTCTGCGAGCGCCTTCTCTCCCTGCCCACCAGCTCCTTGCTCTCCGTCTGTAAGCACACGCTCAGGCCTTCGACCGTGCCAAAGCCAGCTGGGAAGCCTTGTTTTCCTCCACTGATGAATGCATCGGTAGGGTTCGCACCCACTAGCTCCTGCTCCTTTGGCTGCATCCTGGGTGCCACCCTTCACCTCAGCTCTAGCCTGACTCCTTCTCCTTAGGCTTCTCCCAGGGCAAACCAGTGACCCTTCAGTCTCTAATTTGGTACCTGAGCTCGCCCTGCTTCTCTTCCAGTGGCCCAGTCCCGACAGGATGAATGCACGGTGTGCCCGGAGCACCTTAACTTATGAGATGAAAGCCCTGCTGACTCCCACGCATGCGTCCTTTGTCCTGCAGGCTCGCTGCCTCTCCTGGGTCCCTCCTTTGAGGCAATCACTGTCCGTTCACTTGGGGCAGAGGTCTTGGTGTCACCTTCGATCCTCTCTTTCTCAGAAGAGCGTGGCAGTCCCCAATCTCTGATGGCCTTACCTGCAGCACCCTTGCCTGTTGGGCTGGTAGTTCTGAGGCCTCCCGGCCTCTGCACCTGGGCCTGCTCTCCGTGTGTGTGCTGATTTGGGTCGGGCAGCCACGCTGTGTTTTTTTGAAGCAGCTTTACTGAGGTATCCTGGAAATGCAGCAGTTGTGCGGTTTTGACATCTGCATATACCTGTGAAACCATCACCACAGTCAAGATAACCTTGTTTTAAGATAACATTTTTATCTCCCCCAGAAGTTTCCGTGTGTGTTGCTCTGATCCTCTCCCCACACAGTCATTAATCTGTTTTTTGTCATTATAGATGAGCTTGCATTTTCTAGAATTTTATGTAAAAAAAAGTCCTACACTACGTACTCTTTTTTTTGCCTGGCTTCTTCACTTGAGTAAGGATCCTGGGGTTCACCCCCGGTGTTGAATGTGTCCCTCGTCCATTCCTTTCTGCTGCTGCTGAGCAGTCTCTGGTACAGGTATGCCACGTGTTTATCCTGTGGCATGTGTACCTGTGGAAGCCACGCACTCAGTTTTGCAAAGTGTGCACTTTTCCGGTTTTGCCTGGCTGGTGCTGGAGCCAGGTTGTGGCCTGGGGCCTTGGTTTCTCCACCAGCCTCCCCTTGTCCACATGCTCCTCCAGCAGTTGCCTCGGGCTACACCTGCCTCTGTGTCACACTCAGGCTGCACTATGTTGTAAGCATTGAAAAATAAGTAGTAAATGAAAGAAGTGAGAATGCTCACTGCTGTGAATGCTATTCCAGGTGAGTTCACCTGAACAATTAATGTCAGCTTACAGTAGGAGTTCAAGTTATAATCTTTTTTTTTTAATATTTTGTTTATTTGAGATAGTGCATGAGAGAGAGAGAGCATGAGCAAGGGAGGGGGGCAGATAGAAGCAGGACTCCCCCACCCCCACCCCCCCACACACACACTGAGCAGGGAGCCCACTGGAGGCTCGATCCCAGGACCCTGAGATCATGACCTGAGTGAGCTGAAGGCAGATGCTTAACCCACTGAGCCATCCAAGTGCCCCTTAAATTACAATCTTTTTAACTTAAAAAGAGTTGCTTTGGGAATTTCACACTGTTCTTAAAGACTGTTATGTCTGGGATGAAATCGTGATCACATAAGGTGAATATCGTGAGCTTGCTGCCCAAATGTGACTGCCCAGAAGAGCTGCATTTTGTATATTATGATGAGAACTTATGGTCTCCATAGAGCTAAACTTCTAGAACTGTCTCGGCATATCTGTCAAAGGATGAGCAGACCCACGGCTGTGGTACAGGAGGCAGAGTGCAGCCAGCGGCCGTTCCCCTCTCCCTGTTCCAGGTCTTTTGACCACCTGAGGTGCCCACTCCTCTACCTTGCCTGTCACCCCACTCCTGTCCTCTCACCATTAATGCCACTAATAACTTCCGTGGCTGCTGTTCTTTTCCCTGGGGGATAATGTTCAGAGGCCACAGTCCCCTTCATGGTCCTTAATTTTCAGGCCTCCTAGAGTTGCACAGCTCCCCTCTCCTCACCATGAGAGCAGACACTGACCACCACATGGACTTCCATTTCTCTCTGGGTCTGTGTGGGGCGGCTCATCCTGGACCTTGTCATCATCCCTGGGAAGTCCTAGGGCAGATGTGTCCCTCAAGTCTGGGCCACTGCTCCGCTGCCCTCGCTGGCGGCCTTGCTCCTGTGGGCGGCCACCGTGGCCTTGAAGTGGCAGTGGGTAACAGTCTTAGCACTGAAAAATATGTAAAAGATCATCCCTCCTAGTGGAACACCAAAGGCCGATTTGCACTAAGTCCTCCTTAACCTTTCCTCTTAAAACCAAAGTTTAAACTTAACATTTGACTTTCTAAAAAAAAAAAAAAAATTGACTTTTCTTTCTCTCCCTAAACCTGTTTTGTTCCCCTGGAGACCTTCTGTTTCATGCACATAGCGTAGGACTTGGCATATACAAAGTGCCCACAAAATGCTCAGTTTTGTTCTTTGATGATAAGATTGTTGTGTTTTTTTCCCCCCTCAGGGACATGAGTTTTATAATCCCCAAAAGAAAAACTACATTTTCCTGCGTAATGCAGCTGAAGAGCTAAAACCCAGGAATAAGAAGTAGTGGCCAGAGACTTCTGGGTTGTCCAGAGTTTTCTCTCCACGTTTTCTCTCTGCCTCGTCTTTGTACGGATCTGGGTCCCAGTGTTGGTAGGTTGTCAGCCCTGGACATGGATTTCAAGCCCTGGAGAAAACGACGTCTTGACCAGCAGTCAGGAGCCCAGACGGCCACAGTGACTGTCCGTCTCTCCATTCCACTGCCCGTTACAGGTTGCTTCTGTAACTCCACAGGGACTGAAATCATATAGAAGTTAGATTCCTGTGGGCGACTGCCAGGTATCTGCAGTGCTTCATTCAGCCACGTACGTGTTAGAGAGCATTGGGCAACATTCTATGAACGCTGTACTGTATTTTGTAATAAAATATTTTGAAGATTCCCTACTAAGCTCCCTTTGTGTGTCTCTCCCCTGGCCTGCCTCATAAGCTCTGAAGTTGTCATCCTGTTGAGCAGTGTCACAGGTTGTCATTTGTGTTTTGAGCCCCCCCTTAGAAATGCAGCAGTCTTGCCCCTTAGCAGAGAAGGAATCCTGAGCTGTGATTCCTTCTACTGCGTGGAGTGTCTAGCTGCAGCTTCACGCACAGGCAGGCAGAGTCTGAATGTGTGTTTCTCTTGCTTCCTTCATCTGTCTTTAACATCCCCAGTGGTTTTTGGCTCTGCGGGGCAGATCCTGGTGGCTGGAACGGGGCCTGTCCCGTGTGCTCAAGGGCAGGCCTTTGTAGGCAAGCCCAGGTGGGTGATGTGTGGCTGGCAAGTTAGGACCTGAGCATCCCCGCATGAGAGGTGCTCTTAACTCCTGCCCCAGTACTGGTAATTTAAAAAATTTTTTCATCAAAATTCTTCACTGGTAAGTATCTGAAATGAAATTCAGTTTAACATTGGACTTTTGAGGCTCTTATTGTGTTTTTACCCTGTGATCCCAAATGCTGCTTTATACATTACTGTTTGGGGCTGGTGTATAAACTAACTTGCTGAGTTTGGAAATCTGGCTTTGATAATGCTGTAAGTTGTGTTTGCCTACTCATGAAAAGCAATGAAAATAAAATTTTCTACTGGAAGAGATTGCCTGCACTCAGTGGTTTAAATTCTTTGGTAGAGCAGAAGTAACATCAGACCTGTTAACTCTTCAGCTCTATCTGTTTGCATGAAAAAATGTACTTTTTGAGAGAGAAAGGCAGGTGCACTGGGGAAAAAAAAGTGTGAATTTTCAAGTTAATTATTTACACCTCACTTTTCATGAGTCAGCCCTGTGCGTGTGGGAAGATAGAGCAAGTAGGACTGCTGTGCTGAGAGTCAAATTTGATTATCCCAGTGGCTGACTTTGTCGGTTAGGTAGGCAAGATTCATGAGCATCGGTTTAGCCATAGTTTTGTAAATTCTCTTTACGAGCTGGTGATTGACAGTGGTTGCCAGTGACCTTGAAAGGAGTCTAAACCAAGAGCTTTATAGAGTGTTCTTTCCCAAGACTGGGCCTCTCCACATTACGAAGGGGATAGGTAGTTTGTGTCATTGGCTAATTCAAAATACTTGCCAAAGTCCATTTTCCAAAGTTACCCAGGTTGGGGTCCCGGAAACCAGGAGCAAGGGAGCCCCTGGAACGGGGGGCCGGGGCTCATTTCTCACTCGCCCAGAACCCAGAGCATGAAAACCTGCGATGGGTTTGCTAGTGATGAGCTGGGAAATACTTGTTAAAAATCACTGAACTCCTTAAGATACCTGTTTACATGTTTCCTAAAGGGATCTGGAGTCTTTGAGGAGCCCCTCAAAGACTCTGCAGGTGCATCACCCCTGCAGGTGCCCATACCGTATGCTGCTGGCATCTCCTAGTTCAGAAAGCTACAGACGTAATCCGGATAGCTTGGATAAACGACAAGCCTCTGTGCCACCGGAGATTTGCACCCAGTTAGAACCAGAGGTAGAGGTCCTGCTTGCATGGAAAGGGGGCCTGTAAGCCTCATGGAGAAGGCAGGTGGTCTTGTCCGCTTACGTTTTCTGATATTTTGTCGTGAGAATTCCCAAACGTGTAGGGGAGTTGGAAGAGCTTCCCGGTGAACACTACCACCCAGGTCTTAAAGTCGGCAAGTTGCTTTCACGTGATGTCTCCCAACTGGTTTCGCTAGGCCTCTGCCCCGCCGTGCCTGTGACAGCACAGTCGGTAGTGACCGTGGACGTGGCCCGGCGGCGAGAACTCGCGTGAAAGGAGTCAGGGGTCAAGGCAGGACTGTGCAGGGGGGAGCATATGCAGGAAGGCACAGCTCTGCTCCTGCCACGTTTGGGCAGACCCCACGGTGCTTGGTGTACGCACCTGCGAGCTTTCCCAGAGCCCTCTGCGGTCGGCGGGGCCTACTGAGCCCTTCTCACCTAATCCGAGCGAGGGCCTGGCCGCGAGGTGCCGTGGGTGGGATGTAGTAGCACAGGGCGAGCGGCCGGCATGTCACGTACGTCCTTGCCCTTCCCGAGGAGCAGGAGTCTGGCGAGTGACCAGCTTCTCAGACACTTGGTCGTGTGTTACAGGGCTTGCTGCATGCAGCTTCCCAAACACATGCATCTGGTCTCCATTTCGACCGTGATTTCCTTATTTTTCTTTAAATTGATCGACTTCTTTTTTTAATCGATCAACTTTTTAAAAAGCATGGTTGCCTCACAAAATGAGCCACTGCCGTAAATTTAAGGGAGGAAATTGCATATATGGAAAACTCTTTTGTCCAAAGTTAGAAAGTAACCGTAAACATTAACACACTGAAAATGAGGCCATAGAAACAAGCTCCTAAATAAAACAGCAGAAGTTAAAACTGTACCACCTAATTGGCATCTTCGAGGGACAAAATACCTCCCCGGAAAATTCTGCAAACGGGACCTTATCCCGTATGTTCACATACAGGAACCTCCCAGCCATTTTTGGAGTCACTTGGGAAGTCAGTTTTTTTCATTCAACCAAAATGTGATTTTCCCTTGAAGGCGGTGCTCCGTGAGAAATGAGCCAAACGCGTCAGGAACACAGAAGTTGGCATTTTCCAGATTATATCACAGTCCCTTCGATGGTTGTGACATGACCATGGGTTGTTGCTGCTTGTGTTTTTGTAATGGAATTGCAAGACTGCATTAAAATGTGTCTTCTGTACTGCACTGCCTCACACGGAGTAATCGTGCTACCATGATGTGTGCGTGTGTGTATGTGTCTACACGTATCCATGTCATCAATGTTAATCACGTCCTGGACTGGGATTTTTCTCCGTTACCTCCTACGTAATCGAGGACAAGTAGCGCTGCCATGAGTACCAGTCATAAGTGTTCCCTTGCATCTGCCCCCAAATGAGAGAGGGATACTGACTATTACAGGACGTTTGAAATACCCGCATCACATTGAACGTACTTTATTTGTTTTAAGATTTTATTTATTTATTCATGAGAGAGAGAGAGAGCCAGAGACACAGGCAGAGGGAGAAGCAGGCTCCCTGCGGGGATCCCGATGTGGGACTCGATCCCAGAACCCCAGGATCACGCCCTGGACCGAAGGCAGGCACTCAACCGCCGAGCCACCCAGGCGTCCCAACATCGTACGCACTTAAGAACATGGACTGCCTGCCTCCGAATCCCTGCTCTGGGGCCTTGAGCATGTGATTGGTACTTCTCAGCCCCAGGGACCTCATCTGTGTAACGGGAGACATTAAAAACAGCATTCCCGGGACGCCTGGGATGCTCAGCAGTTGAGTGTCTGTCTGCCTTTGGCTCAGGGCATGATCCCAGGGTCCTGGGATCGAGTCCCACATTGGGCTCCCTGCAGGGAGCCTGCTTCTCCCTCTGCCTGTGTCTCTCATGAATAAATAAATAAAATCTTAACACAAACACACACACACACACACACACAACCAGCATTCCCAAAGGATTGGTGGGAGTATTCAGAGTTAAAGCCTGCAGAGTGCTTCCGTGGCTGGCCCATAGTAAGTGCTAGCTCTATGGCCTGGTGGTGACCTCACACCTGTTGTGATAAAAACTCAAAAACAAAAACCACCTCTCAAAACTACAGCCACATGGTTCTCCTGCCTCCTCCCACCTGCTGCTCGAGCTCTAGGCCATCAGGGTCCCTGCACATGCCTCAGGGTGCAGGGTGTCCCGCCGCTGAGTGGTGCAACGCTGGCCACCTCTGGGCCTCGACCCGGCCTCCGTCAAGGCAACAGGATGCTGTTCTAGCTCCTAGTGCTACTTCCAGGTGGGATGACATCCGTGGGAAGTGGCCAAAATGTCCCCATACTGGGCTGTCCCCAGCCCCTGGGGGTCTGTAGGAGGCTTCCCGGAGCCCTGAGGCAGTTTCCAGGCCGCCAGCAGATGGCGCCCGCGCCCCCAGTGCCAGGCCCGGGACGTGTTCTAGGTGCTACTCCGTGGATTTGCGCTTGTTCAAAGGAGTGCGGGCTCTCCACCTGGTGGTGTTACTAAGCTTGTAAGGTAGTCGGGATTATTCATCCTGCTGGAGGAATATCCTCTGACATCATACACTTTTATCTTTACGAGGATTGATGGCCTCCTTAGGAAATACTGAAGTCAAATCATTTTTCAGAGGTCAGGTTCCCGATTTTTCTACTTAAAATTTAATCCTCCCCCCACCCCCACCCCCACCCCCACCCCGCAGTGTCCTTATGGGACATTGAAGTTTTGTTGCCCGTGGTGTGGGCAACTCTGAGTGCCCACTCACCCTCTGGCATTATCTCTGCCCTGCTTTGGGGAGGAAAGAGTAGGAAATGCAAATCTCCATCCCAGATGGGTGCTGGTGGCCAACAGGCCCGCCTTGAGACTAATCTTAGTAACTCTGAACGCTCTAGACCTACGCGTGCTAGTCGGTGGGAAATCCATCCTGGCTGCAGGGTGGAGGAGGCGGTTTCAGCGTGAGCATCCTGTTCCCTTGATGGAGGCCGGGTCGAGGCCCAGAGGCGGCCAGCGTTGCACCGCTCAGCGGCGGGACACCCTGCACCCTGAGGCATGTGCAGGGACCCTGATGGCCTAGAGCTCGAGCACCAGGTGGGAGGAGGCAGGAGAACCATGTGGCTGTAGTTTTGAGAGGTGGTTTTTCTTTTTGTTTTTGTTTTTGGGTTTTTATCACAACAGGCATGAGGTCACCATAAGGCCCGTAGACGCCGAGCAACTCATCTTAGAGCCTATTGTAACTAAGTCTGTCGTGAATTTTGCATCAATATTCAGAGAACTACTAAGGTGAGGGCTGTTTCCAAAGCAAATAAAAGCCTGTTGCTTACTTGCTTAAAACGTGAGTCAGCCCCTAAAGAGAGCTGGCAGGCGAGCTTATCCTTGGAGTTTCCCCCTGGGGTGGGGGGTGAGGAGGGGGGCGGATGGAAGTGCTGAGAAGCAGCTCAGCCACCAGCACCCCGCGTGCCAAACCCACACTGCCCTTCGGGTCATCCAGGCACTGGCAATGCTGCTTCCTGCAGGACAGGTCGGAAACTTGGGGCCCTTCGGCCCCTGGTAGCGGGGTGGGCAGTGTCACCATCACCCCAAGGCCTGAAGGGGCTGGCTGGGACTCTCTGCACCCCGGGGCCTTCCTCAGCAGGGCTGAGCCCCACCCTTCCTGACCTTGGGCCTCCTCCAGCTCCAGGTAGGCCATCATTTCCATTCTGGATCTTTCCAACACTGGGCTTGACCTTTAAAGCAAAAGTGCAGTAGATGCTGAGTTTTAGTGAGGGAATTATTTGAGGCACGTGTTCCCCACTGTCTTTAGGTTCAAGGCATGTCCCATGATGCCGGAGGTCTCCATCTCATGTGGGACCTCGTGCAACATGACCCCAGTCCTTGGCCGCCTCGGGGGACTTTGCAGGAGGGGCCCCTTGACCAGCATGGGAGGCCCCAAGCACAATTCTGAGTTGCCTGCAAAAGCGAGGTAGGTATACAGTATGGACTGGATTGTGTCCCCTCCGCCAAAATTCCTGTGGTGAGTCCCAACCCCCAATGCATCAGAGTGTGACCACGCTGGGAGTTGGGGTCGGTACAGGGGTGATTAAATTCAGTGAGGTCATCACTATGGCTTCTAAGAAGAGATCAGGACACAGACACACAGGAAAGACCACGTGAGGACACCGGGAGGAGACAGTCACCTGCAAGCCAAGGACAGGGGCCTCATAAAAAACCAACCCTGCCAATACCTTCATCTTGACTTCTGACCTGTGAGGAAGTAATTTCTGTCTTTAACCCCCGCAGCATGTGGTCTTCACAGCAGCCCAAGCTGACCAGGACAGTGTTCCCAGGTAGCCATTCGCTTCTCAACTGTGTGACATGGTGTCCCCCACCCTAACACGGACCCCGGGTCCACGCCGT
The DNA here is from genome assembly GCF_048418805.1 of Vulpes vulpes. NCBI lineage: Eukaryota > Metazoa > Chordata > Mammalia > Carnivora > Canidae > Vulpes > Vulpes vulpes. The sequence goes on along the minus strand of NC_132793.1, from coordinate 5,324,807 downwards.
ACCTGCAGGCACTTTCACCAGCACACTCCTGGGCTCCCTGGGGACCAGGCCGGCACCCTCACTCCCATGGCACAGACAGGCTCGGCCTCTGCCTGGCCTTGGCTGTCACGGAGTTCTTGAAGCCTCACGCACGCCGGGCCAAGGGGCTTCCCGGCACACCCGCTAACCTGTGCAGTGCCAGAAAGCGTGCGGCCTTCAGCAGGGGAATCGCCGGGGAGTGGATCCACGTTTTCAGATCAGCACTGGCCACCTTTCTAAGGTTCACCGAGGCGGTGCCCTGCCCTGGGATGTCCACTGAGGAAACCCCACCGTTAGCTCCAAAGGGGGCCACTGCTCTCCGTGCTGCCCACGTGGCAAAGGGTCGTCGCAGAGGTGAGTAAGGCTCCGGACCTTGAGACAGGGAGATCACCTTCCACTTAGCAGGGGAAGCAGGAGGCAGAGGGAGAGAGCGTCCGGGTGGTGTGGCCTGAGACAGACCCCGGGCAGCTGGCCCTGAAGTTGGGGGCAGGGGCCCCAAGCCACGAACCCAGCAGCCTCCAGAAGCTGAGACGGGGCAGGGCTCGGATTGCCCCCCAGAGCCTCCAGAAGGAGCCAGCCCTGCCAACACCTTGACTCTATCCGGTGAGACCCCCTTTGGGCTCTGACCTCCAGAGTAAGGAGAACGAGAGAGTAAATCCATGTTGCTTTAAGCCATAAAATGTGGGTAACTTGTTAGAGCAGCTGTAGGAGGGGGCCCCCAGGTCCACCCAGCCCAGGGCCAGAATTCAAGCTCTGTGAACTCGATGGCAAAAAAAAAAAAAAAAAAAAATTCTTCTTCCTGGGGTCGGACTGACCCAGGTGACCCCCGGGAGCGGGTGTGGTGACCCCAACCCCCGAAACCCAGCAGCTCTGCCACGGGAGGCGTGTGCTCGAGGACATCTCGCTCGTGGCCCTTCCACGACCGCAGCCTCCTCACAGCCACCATCGGCTCTTGCGGCTTAATGCATCAGCAAAAGAGCACACGCCTTCCTATCTCACACGCTTATGGTTTTTTTAAAAAATATTTTAATAGCTGCATTTTATTATTTATTTTTTTTAAAAGATTTTATTTGTTTATTCATGAGAGACACAGAGAGCGAGGCAGAGACACAGGCAAAGGGAGAAGCAGGCTCCTTGCAGGGAGCCCAATGGGGGACTCGATCCCAGGACTCCAGGATCACTCCCTGAGCCAAAGGAGATGCTCAACCGCTGAGCCACCCAGGCGTCCCTAATAGCTGCATTTTAATGTGATTATTTTCCTTTGCATCTCTAGCCACTTCGCTGTTTGACACCATCTTCGGAGGAGGGGCCTTAGGCCTCTGCAGACTGCCCAGGGCCCCCGAGAGGGGACTCGGCCTGCAGGGGCAGGCTGGGCCTTTCTAGCTGGCTGGGGGCCGGAGGCCATCTCCAACAGCGGGATTTGGGACTGCGGCCCCCAGGCATTGGGAAGGCCTGAAGGAGCCTGCGTGGGAGGGGCTGGCGCGGCCCCACCTCCCCACCTGGCCCCAGGCTGCTGTGTAGGCTGGAGCCGAGGCGTGCTGGAAAAAAAACGAAAATTGCAGGAGTCTGCATTTACTGAGTTCCCACTCAGTGTGAGGATGACCTCAGCACTTTCTGTGTTTTCCTCCTGCAGCTTCCCATGGGCCCCTGTGACGAAGCTGCTACCATTACACCCATTTTAGAGCTGAAGAGACTGAGGCCTGGGGACGTGGTTGTCACCAGCAGACGTGTGATGTGTGCAGGACACGAACGTAGGGCTGTCTGGGTTTGGCCTGCCCTCTCTCTCCCCGCCTGGCCCCCCACAGCCTGCAAAGAAAGTGGCTTTCACCACCTGTCGAGGGGGGCCCCCCGAAACAGGCCAATCGGGCTTAAGGGATGTGTGAAAGTCGCTGGCCAGCGGAGGTCCCCCTCGCTTCCTCTTTTGTTTGTCATGTTGATGTTTTATTTTGGGGTCCCCCAAGCCTCCAGTTGGGGCCGAGGTGGCAGCAGGGTGCCCGCACGCTTCCACCTTGCAGCCTGGCTTTGAGGTGAATGCACCCCCGGCCTGAATCCACAGAAACCCCAAGTCACTCGGGCCTCCGTGCAGGCTTTGGGGATCCCTCCGCGTGCCCCCCGCTCCCCGCCTTCTGGCTGTGCTCCGTGCCCCCCTCCGCACACCTCTCCTGAGTGTTTTCCTCGCGCCTGGCACCCTTGGATCCCCACCTTCCCCAGCTGAGCAGGAAGGCGGGGAGCAGAGCTGCCTCCCAAGCCTGAGTCCTGGGAGGACACTGGGGGGCCCACCCCTCCCCCTATGGCCCTGACGGCGCTTCCCCATCCCAAGAGTGACAGGCTGTGGGATTCCATCAGCTCGGGCTCTGCCCTGCCTGTCCCTCCAGCGCCGGAGTCTCGTGGGGCTGCCCCAACGCAGCCCTAGAGGCCACGAGTGCAAAGTCAGGGCGTCTGTGGGGCTGTACTCTGCAGCCGGTGCTCTCTGGCCCGTGTATCTCTCCAGCCTCTGCTCTGTTGTCACTGGTGTGTGCATCTTCACGTGGGCTTCTTGTGAGGACAACAGTCATGGTGTTAGGCCCCATACTAATCCAATATGACTTTCTCTTAAATTGATTAGATTATTAAAGAAGCCCCTACATCCAAGTAAGGTCACATTCATGGGGACCAGAGATTAGGATGTGAACTCATTTTGGGGGGGACACAATTCGACCACAACAAGGGCCCTCACCCAGGCATGCTCTCAGACAAGGGCTGGCATTTGCAGAGTAGGGTCCTGAGTCTGGTCCTTCCCCGACTTCTGTTTCATTCTCTCTCGCTTCGCTTGACATCTCTGAGGTCCCACCTGCGCAGCCTTCAACCAGAGCAGACAAGTCTTCCATTAAAGGCTGTGCGAAGAATAAATGGGACAGTGGACTGGCCACCATTTGCTGCCCTCCGTGGCCTTGGGGAAGCCACTCTGAGCCTCGCCGCCCTCCCTCTTAAAACTGGGCTAGTAGTACCCACTGATGATAATGATTATTTTGAGCTTAAATCATCTAATCTGTGTAAGTCACCTAGTCAAGGACCCAGCTCCAAACAAAGGAACTTCATCATCATTGGCGGTGTGTGTGCCCAACACTCAAAAAGTGTTCTGAGCCTTTGCATTCCCTTCTCTCTGCCGTCCCCTGTCCTCCAGGGGCCCTGGCTGTCACCAATCCCACAGGCCTTCCCTGACTCTCGAGAACAGGTATCACTGTCTGCTCCTCTTCGGTGTCCCCCTTCCACCCCTGGACTAGAAAAACCTACCTAAACCTAAACCTACACCTACTATTCACCATTCTATTCATTCATGGTCTCTCCACTCCCCGGAAATGAAATGTAAGCCCTGGAGGTGGTGGTGGTGGTGGGGGGGGTGTCTGCTTGTTTCCTGCCCGCCCTGTCCTGAGGCCTGGAGCCCTGGCCTGACACCTGATGGGCCATTAAGGATGTGCTGGGGGAAGGGCTGATTCCCAAGGCGAAGCGGGGGCCCGTGGGGCCACCTGGCGCGAGGAGAGGTGGGGAATGCAGGACCCTACTAGGGGCCGCAGGCTGAACCGGTGAGGCCCCCTCCCGCCCCACGCACTCCAGGCACCAGCGCGCTCGGGCGCACGCGGGCCCGGGCCGGGCAGGGGCGCGAGGTGCACGCGGCCGCCCCGCCCCGCCCGAGCCCGTGTTCCCGCCCCGGGCGGCCCCCCCCGGCTGGGGAGCCCCGGACCCCGCGGCGCCAGCACGTGCTCCGCAGCCGCCGCCGCCCCGCGTGCAGCCGCGCTCCAGGCCGGCGCTCCTGCCGCGCGGGGCTTTCGCCGGGAGGGGCCCGGGGCGCGGGGGCGGGGCCGGGGCGGGGGGCGGGGCCGGGCGCGGGCGGCTCTGGGACTTGTAGGCGGAGAGTCTCGGCGGAGGGCGCCGCGGGGCCAAGGCGCCGCCCGCCCCGCCCGGGTCTGTCCGGCCGAGGCTGGGTGGCCTCTGAGAGGCCCCGTCCGCCGCGCCAGGGGAGGTTGAGGCCGGCGAAGGCGCTCAGCGCGCCCCAGATCACGCGGCCGGCTGCTGGCGCCCTCCCTGGCCTCTCGGAAAGAAGTCTGGGCCTCACCTAAAAGTTTCCAGGGGGCGCTCTGGAAAACCCCGTGCAGAGCTTGCCTCACCCCCGTTCCATCGTGCATTCACTCAGCAAACACTTGCCGAGGGCCCCCTGCCTCCCAGGCCTTGCCGCTCGAGCAAGACGTCCAAGGTCCCTCCGAGCAGAAGAGGGAGGCCGTACAGGCAGGTGCAGGCAACCAGGGCTTCGGGAAAGAAGTACAGCGAAGGGGGTGAGAAGGCAGGATGAAGAGCCCCAGAATGAGGCCCAGGCCCTGGAGGAGGCAGGACTGTGCCTGGGGTGTGGGAGGAGCAGGAGCCGCAGGGCCGAGGCAGGAGTTAGATGGGACGGGGCGGGCAGAAGGCGGGCGAGGAGGGCCCAGGGGCCCAGGGCCTGGACTCAGCAGGTGCCGGTAACCGCCCGAAAGACTAGGGGACGTGGTTCGCCTCCCCGCCGCGCCACCCCCAGTCCCGCAGGCCCCGGCCTGTATCCCTCGGCCCCAGAGGAGGCTCAAGGGTCACAGAGTCGGCCCGAAGGGACCCCACTTAGCGCCGCGGGTCTCCACCGTACAAGTGGGTGCACAGCTGTGCCCGGACGGACGTGCGGAGAGTTTGGGGCGCCCAGAGCCACGCTCTGCACCGCGTGGAGGTGGGACCCCCCCACCCCCCAGCGGAGAGCGCAGGTGCTGGGGCCCCGAGCTCAGAAGGGCCCCACGCTGGGTTTGCTATGAAATTTCTAAAGACTTGGAACAAGTTCCGTGGCGGGTCCTGCCTGGTGTGGAGCTCACGGAGGCCCCGGCATGGGCCGCTTCCGCGGCTGGGGACGGGACAGAGGGGCCGGGCTGCCGCGCGGCAGGGTCGTCCACCTCCGCGCAGACGGCCGGGCCGGGCTGCAGGGGCCAGAGCCGCCTCCTCCGGGGACCCTCCCGGATGGCAGGTCCCTGGCTTGCATCCCTCCCGGTTGTGCACTGTGGGCTCGACGCTGCCTTGTCCGCGGAGCGAGGGTGTCGGTGCCGGGCATCGGGCGGCCCCATCCTGCCGTGCCTGCCGCACGAGGGGCCCTGGGAGGCTTTCGGCGAGTGAATGTCACTTGTAGATGAATCCAGGGTCATCTCACCTGTTATACGCGATGGTTGCCGTAGCCTGCGTGCCCCGTGGCAAGCGCTGGCTCGGGACACCTGATGCCGGTCACCGCTCCCCTCTCGTGCACCAGGCTGTGCGCGCCACGAGGGCGGGGCTGGACTCCGGGGGGCGCGCACGGGGCAGCCCCCGCCCCCCCCCCCCCCGCGGCGGGCTCCCTGGGCCCGGCCCGGACTACGATTCCCGGCGGCCCCTGCGCGCCCGGGGCGGGGCGAGCGGCGGCGGGGGCGGGGCGCGGCGGCGGGGGGCGGGGCCGCCTACAAAGCCCGGGGGCGGGCGGCGCGGCGCAGAGTGTCCGCAGCGCCGGCCGGAGCGCAGCGCAGCGCATCCAGGGCGCAGGCGGGAGCGGCCCCGCGAGCGGACGGGCCCGGGGGCCGGAGCGGCGCCGCCGCTGCCCTGCTCGCTGCCCGCCCCGCCCATGAGCGCGGCGCCGCGCGGCCCGGGGCCGTAGGCGGTGGGGCCCCCCCATGCTGCTGCAGCCCGCGCCGTGCGCCCCGAGCGCGGGCTTCCCGCGGCCCCCGGCCGCCCCCGGCGCCATGCACGGCTCGCAGAAGGACACCACGTTCACCAAGATCTTCGTGGGCGGCCTGCCCTACCACACCACCGACGCCTCGCTCAGGAAGTACTTCGAGGGCTTCGGGGACATCGAGGAGGCCGTGGTCATCACCGACCGCCAGACGGGCAAGTCCCGCGGCTACGGCTTCGTAAGTGGCCCCCGCCCCGCCCCGCGCGCCCCCCGCCCCGCCCCGCCCCGCGCCCCCCCCCCGCCCCGCGCGCCCCGCACCTGCCGCCCCCGCCCGGGCTCCGCGCCGAGGTGCGCGCTCCGCCGCCCGCCGCCCGCCGCCCTGCCCCCACCCCACCCCGCTCCCGGCTTCAGAGGCGGAGCCGCTGCGGCCAATTAGCACTTGGGAGTTTGCGGGGAGGTTTTGGGGACGGTCGGCCGCTGCCAGGACTTCCTGGAGCAACAAGCAGGCGCGAGCTCAGGCTCCCCCCGGGGCGCCCTGGAGGCCGCGGGCACCCCCTCCCTCACGGCGTCCTGGGAGTCCCGCTCAGGGCCCCAATAAACATCAGCTCCAGTCGGAGACGACTTGGAGACTTGTGTCCTGTTTCCCTTCTAAGCAGTGCCCCCCAGCCCCCCCCCACAGGCAGGCAGGAGGGCTGCCCCTCCCCCCCCCGGGGGAGAGGGAGGGGGAGGGGGGAGGGTGCCCTGTGTCCCCCGGGGAGCTCTGTCCTTGAAGGCAGGTTTCCCAGCGCGGGAGCTCGGAGGGAGCAGAGATTCACCAGGGGCACCTTAGTGGGAGGGGGAGGGCCCCCCACCACCTGGAGGGGGAAGGGGGAAGGGGGAAGTGGGCGCCCCTAGCCAGAGCCGGCAGCCCTGTGCTCCTCCCAGCGCCTAAGGGAAAGCCCTGATGCCCCTGTGCTCATGCAGGTGACCATGGCCGACCGGGCGGCGGCTGAGAGAGCTTGCAAAGACCCGAACCCCAACATCGACGGCCGCAAGGCCAATGTGAACCTGGCGTATCTGGGCGCCAAGCCGAGGAGCCTCCAGACGGGTGAGAGAGCCCGTGATCTCCTTCCCTGGCTCGCCTCGATTGCTATATTCAGTGCTGGTATCTGTGCCGTGGAAGAGGCCCCCCCCTACCCCGCCCCGGCCCGGCCCCAGGAGTGGCTGTCAGCTATCATGTGCTCGCAGAGCCGTCACAGGGCCGTCATCCTCTAGCTTGGGAGCTGGACCCCTGCGTCTGGGCACATGTTCCAGTGGGGCAAGGGGAGGACGGCGCATTGGGTGTCCCCGAGGGAAGGAGGAAGTTGGTCCTCGGGGCTGGAGATGAGGACCCACACCCAGAGGGTGCTGCTGCCCTGCCCCCTGGGCTCTCCCTGGGCTGGCTTCGGCAGGGAGCTTTCCGGTGGGTGGGAGGAGGGTGGCCTGGGAGTGTAGGGGAAGCCCGTTATCTATCTCCAACTTTTGTTGGGGGGTGGGGGGGTGGATGGGTAGGGCTGTGTGTTTCTGCTCCCCTGGTGAGGCCGAGCCTCTAACTGGTGTCTGGTTTTAGGCTTTGCCATCGGCGTGCAGCAGCTGCACCCCACCTTGATCCAGCGGACTTATGGGTGAGTGGATGTGGCTGCTGGGGGCAGGGCTGGAGGAGGGGTGGCAGGACAGCCGGGGCAGGCCACAGGCGCCCCTTGGTCCCAGGGAGTCTCACCCCAGGACCGCCAGCCCCACAGCTTTGGTTGTCATGTTCGAATCCACCTTCCCGTGTCTGAGAACCATCACTTTCTCTGATCTTCCAGAAATGTGATTGCGTTCTAGGGGTTGGGAGGGCGGGGGGCACTTCTCCACTCCTGACAGCCTGACAGCCTGGTCTCAGATCCTGGCTTCCCTTTGATGAGTTGTGTGACCTCTGGTAGCTTACGTGGTGGCACGGTTCCGTGTGTGCCTCAGTGTTCTTCCCTGGGAAACGGGGGTGGTGATGGCATCTGGGAGTTGTGTGGGTGGAGCGCTTAGGATGGGCCTACTGGGGGCACATGAGCTCTGGGAGTGTGCCCCACATTCCGTGGAACCGGCGGCTGGGCTCTTGTCAGGGTGCCTGGTGACCCGCTCTGGTGGGTGACAGATGGTGGCGGCAGGTCACTGCCATCCAGGGTCTGGTGTTTATGAGAGCTGCAGCAGGTGAGACCGCACCGGGGCCAGCTGTCCAGCCTGAGTGGCCGGGCCTGTGGGCCTTTTGTCAGGCGTGCTCATCCCATCCTCCCTTCGCTGTTTTTTTTTTTTTTTTTTTTTTTAAACTTCTAATAAGTCTTGGCAGCTGCTCGTGGAAAGACACACACACTTCAGGGGCACAAAGGAGCCTGCCATGCGGTGTGACTTCCCGGCACCATGATTGATGTCGGCTGTGTGCCCCAGTGCCGGGAGCAGGTTGATTGTTGGGGGCTGGGAGGGGGGGAGTGATGAGGGCAGTTATAAAACAGGTGGTCGCTGTTAGGACACTAGCACTTGAGCTGTCAGAGACCACATCCCAGGCTCTAGGTCGTGTGCTTCAAGTTGTGTGAGTGTGTGTCTGCCCTGGAAAGAGGAGCAACCTGGCTCGCTGGCAGGGGTGGGAGCTGGGCTGGGGTGGGTGGGGACACGGAGCGGGTCAGACAGATGGCCGGGGAGTTGCTGCATGCCTCTGATTTGGGGGTGCTGGCCCAGACAGGCAGCATCTGTGTCTGCGTGGTGGCCTTGGCGTGGATTGGCGTGTGTGGGAGCTCAGCTCTTGCTTGGTCTGTTCTCCGGAGACGGAGCCCGGGGGCGGCTGGGAGCAGGTGGTTCTGGGTTTCCTTCTGGCCCCGGGATCAGCTTCATCAGTGTCTGGAGCCGTCTTGGAAGCTATTTGGGGACACCTGCCATCACCCTAGGTCCTTCCTCTTTGGAGTTTAGGTCACAGGGGGAGGGCGTTCCTCATTTTCTGTAGCCTTGGCTCTGTTCCCCAGGTCCATCCCCGGCGCCTGGGGTGGGGTGGGGCGGGTGCTGGCCCCGCAGAGCTGGGGCACAGGCCTGGAGCACCTGCAGCTCTTGTTGCTTCAAATGCAGCAGTGCCTTCCCCTCCCAAGTTCTAGGTCTTCACTGGTCCTCTGAGCCTGTCTCTAAGGCTCCAGTAACTGTCAGGACGCGGCCTCTGGAGCCTGCAGACCTGGGTTCAAATCCCGGTTCCCTCTGGGCCTGTTCGGCCAGCGGCCTCTTCTGGAGCCTCCAGGTGCCTCGGCTGTTGTTCCCCCGACCGAAACCAAGCGCTTTCCATGGTGCGAGCGTGGGGCTCCGTGCCCCTGCTCCCCTTTCCTCCTGTCCTCACAGCAGCCTTCTGAGGTCAGGACTGACGTGCTCCTCACTCCGTAGATGAGGAAGCTGAGACAGGTTCGCAGACCGCCAGGGCGCCCTGAGTGGCGCGATCTGAAACCGGGCTGGCTGGCTCCGAGGCCACACTGCACCGCCGCTCTCTGGGGTGGGCGGGTAGGAAGGGTGCCCCGGCCTTGCCCTCATGGCACCCCCAGTGCCACCCACGTGAGGTTGGGGCGGGGGTCAACCCGGCTTTTGCCGCGGCGTCTTCCCGACTTCAGGTGACGGTGTTTTGTAACTAGATCTCTGGCTGGCACCGGATACCCGTGACAATGAGGAGGCGGCCAGTTCTGTTTGCTGGTTGCCAAGGGGCGGGGACCCAACGGGCACAAGGGGTCAGAGGGACCGTCCAGCTCCTCGTTGCCAGCGGCCAGCGGACCGAAGCCTCTCCGGGTCACGCCGCCTCCCACCAGGCCTTGCTCTGGGCCGCAGGGTGGCGGGTGGGGCCCCGGGGGTGCTGGCCCGGGGGTTGGGGCCGGGCGGCCCGGGGTCAGCTGTCCTCCCCGCAGCGCCCCTCAGCTGGGAGAGTTGGGCCGTCAGCGTCCCTTTTGTCTTTTGTCTTTGCGGAACAAGAACAATCGGGCGGGAGCGCGGCCGGCCTGACTCAGCAGTCGGCGTGGTGCGCTGCGGGCTGGTGGCGGGGCAGGCCTGTCGCTGGCCAGGGCGCCGTGGGACCCGGGGGCACGGTGGGAGCTGGCGCCCGTTAACCCCTCTCCTGCCCGCCTGGACTTCCCCACAGCCTTCCTGGCTCCCATCCCCTGCCTTGGGTGGCTCCAAAGAGTCCACGGCCCCACTTTGGGGCAGGGCCATGGCCGAGGCCTCGCCCGCTGGGCCGGACACATCGGTGCGGAAGGTTCGCCCGAGACGTTTTACACGTTAGGCCTCTTGCTGGGATGCCCCTGCCCTCGGTTTTTCCAAGTGGGTCGGGGTCTTTTGGGACCTGCCGTGGGCTCTGTGTCACGGAATTATACGTGGGGGGTCCAAGGCCTGAGGCTTGCAGGGTCCTTCCTTGGCAGGTGACAAGGGATTTAATGACAGGACTCCGGCCTCCATATAGGCCGTCCAGCGAACGTCTCAGCTGCCCCGGTGGGACCGTCCGCAGCCTGCAGGTAGGCAGGTTCCGGGCTGTTGGGAGAGGGCGCATGTGTAGGCAGAGCTTGGGTCTGGCCTGGAAGGGACCTCCTGGTGTCAGAGGCTGTGTGTCCAGGCCTGGGCCCGAGGCCTGCCAGGATCTGAGGTTTGTCCTGGGCCTGGCTGTACTTGGAGCCTCTCCTTGGGTTATTTTTGAAGGGCCAGCTGCTTCTCTGGGCACAGCCCCCACCCCCGTTCTTAAGGGGGCCTTGCTGAGACCTTCGTGCCAGTTGACCACAAGCCCCGCTCTGTGCCAGGCATGCGGCCGGGCCCCGGGTCCCAGATAGCAGCGTCGCTGGGTGCTGGAGCAAGGATCCCGGGGCCTGCCTGGGCTCATCTCCCCGTCTGCGGGGTGGGGACCAGGATGCTGCAGCCACACAGGGCGGCCTTGAGCACTGAGCGGCCCCCGTGGGCAGAGCCGGTTGGGGCCTGGCCTTCCCAGGACGACTCAGGGTTTGTCAGTGACCGTCTCCCGCAGCGCCCTGACAAGGCCTGTGACGGCGCTGGGTGAGGAACCGGCCCGAGCTCACACGACGTCGGAGTGGGGGGGGGGTGGCGGTGAACAGCTGCCTCCCCCTGGCCAGCTCCGAACAAATCGGAGCCAGGCGCCCCAGGACAGACCACTGCCCCGGAATCCTCTTGGGGGCGGCACATGCCCTGACTTTCTGGGACCCCTGTGCCCCTTGTGACTGCCCTTGCCATCACGGGGCCACGGATATGTGCACGCTGAGGCAGGGGTCTGGGCCCATCCCTGGGTTACTGGGATAGGAGAGGGGCTGGGGAGTGACGGGAAGGTACCAGTGTGAGTAAAGGGTCATTCATTTATTCATTCATTCACTCCTCATGTTGGGTGTGTTGTACGCCAGGAGGCGTGTCCAGGATGCTTTATGTAAGAGAGACACAGAGTCGGTTCCCCACCTGTGGGTGCTCCCTTTCCAGCGGGGACGTCAGACTATTAAAAACTCTTCTGTGCCCCACGAGGGTCCCGAGGCGGTGCCCAGTGTTGCGGGCTGGGGTGGCTGGCCGGGGGCGGTTCCCCGTCGGGGAGCGGTTCTGTGTGGTGCGTGTCGTGGTGGGCGGGCCGTCTGCACATGTGATAGAGTGTCCTGGGCTGACACCAGGACACACCAAGAAAACACCTGCCCAGGGCCCGCAGCCTAGCTAACGGCGTGCCAGCATCGGGTTCCTGGTTTTGGTAACGCGCGGGGTGATGTCACCACCCGGGGGACAGTGCAGGAGGTACACGGGACCTCCCAGCGCCGTCCTTGCGACTTCTGGGGCTTGTACCATTATTTCATAATCAGGAGGAAATAAAGGGTTGGGTGGGGAGGGAGTGGGAGAGGCTGGGGGGGTGTCAGCATCTTGGGGGTGCGGCAGGAAGTGAGGTCAGAGCCGGAGGCCGTGGGGGCTGGGAGGAAGCTGGTGCCTGCTGTGGCGTCACCTGGCTTGTTTTTACTTTCAGGGTGCCTGGGGTGGCCCTGCTCCCCACACTGTAGCTTCCTGTTTGGCAGCCACTGGAGCGAGGCGTGGGCTGGCGTGTGGCCCTCCCCCGGGGGCGGCCCGCGCGCACCTGTTGTTTGCCCCGTGGCTGGAACAGAAACCAGCCCCTCGGGGCGGCTCTGGGGCTCCTGGAGGATGAGCCCTCGCTCCGACCCACTGCCCTGGCAGGAAGGGCCTTCTGCTGAGGCCCGGAGAGCCCCGACCAGCAGGCTCGGGCCGAGGCACGGGGCCTGAGCACAGACAGAGGAGGCCGAGGGGTGTCTGAGCCCCCCCATGGGTGTGCCCCCCTGGGGGGAGGAGGGCTTCCTGGGGGGCCTTCTTCACAACCGGCGTGTGCGATGCCTCGTTGCCGTGACTTCTCAGGGAGCCCCAGCTTCCCTGTTGTCCGTATGGACGTGATGAGGGCCCTGGAGGGTTGTGGGGGTCTCTGCCTTCATGCCCCACCCCCACGTGGTGGGAGGAGGAGGCCGGGGGTGCATTCAGCCAGTGTGGTCAGCAGATGCTCCGTCGCAGGGCCGAGGGTGCTGTGGGGATGACGGGGAGCAGAGCCAGGTTGGGGGTGCGGAGGGGCCTGTAGCAGAGGGGTGTGTGCAGGGGGACCAGGTGGCAGCAGGCGGGGGCGGCGACTGGGCTGCAGCACCAGCGTGAGCAGCGGGAGGAAGTGGGCAGTGGGGGCCCAGGGGTGCCTTTAGATTGTTCTGAGGGCTGCGGGCCTGAGGGGGCCCCTGAGCGGAGGAGGGCTGGGTCCCTTGTGTCCTGAAAGCGCCCTCCTAGGCAGGTCCCCCGCAGCCCCCCCGCAGTCCCCATGCAAGGCCGTGGTGCTGCTGGCTCCGACGCCAGGGTGAGCAGCTGCAGGATTCCGAGTACATTTTAAAGAATGTGTGGAAGAGGAGCCGGGAAGCTTTCAGAGCTCCGGGCTGAGCACATGGAGGGGTGGCTCGGCCTTGGGGAAGGGGGGCAGGTGAGGCTGAAGGTTTGGGGGAACGGGAGGATTTCAGGTTAGGACAAGTTGGGTGGGGATGCGAGCCAGGGCCTGGCGCTGTCCTGCGCCCACCGCCCCCACATGGGCCTGCTGTCTGGTGGCCCCGGGAAGCATTCGCGTCCCCTGTGGGGGTTCCCACACGGCCCGGTTTCCTGCCTGCGCTGGCGGCCTCTCGGGGCCCCTCCCCGCGCCCCCAGCGCTGCCTGCGCGTCCAGCACGGCGGGCGAAAACCTCCAGACGGCAGAAAAAGTGAAACGGGCTCATTTGCCTTTCTTGCTTTTATTTTTGGGGGTGGCTTTGTGTTCAGAAACGGGTCCCTCCGGGGCCCTGGCGATTCCCTCCCGAGTCTTGCTCTGAGTGTGTGGCGTGTGGCCGTTGTCCCCGGCCGTTGTCCCTGCTGCTGCTGCCCTTGGCTGCGGTCGGGTGCTGACCCCGTGTGCCCGGGCCTTCCCGGCCCCTGCTGCTCGGAGCCCTGAGACCCCTGCCTTCTGTGGGGGCTCCGGGGACCCAGGGCCGCTCTGTCGGGCTCAGTGCAGCCTCGGCTTGCAGAGGGGGAAACAGGCCAGACACCAGGCCTCAGACTCAGGGTTCTCGCCTCTACCCCAGGGCCTCCTGGGGGCCAAGTCAGCAGCGTCTTTAATTGGGGTGCTGCAGGCGCCAGCGGACATCACGGCCCCCGGGGGATGGGAGTGAGGCCCCGAGACCCCAGGTCGCACGGGGCAGGAGTGGCCCTGGTGGGCGTTGGTGACCTGACCTTTAGCTTCTGACCCTGGGCCTGACTGTCCCCCCGGCCAGTGCGGTTGTCGCTCCAGGGCTCCCAGCTGCTCTCCTAGGGGCTGGTCCTCACCCTCCCTCAGGCCCCTGGACGGCTCTGGGGCACGCAGAGCCTTAAATCCTCAGGGCAGCCCCTTGGGGGGATCCCACCCACAGAGGCAGAGCTGAGGCCGCCAGGCACAGAGCAAGCCCCAAGGCCAGCCGTGAACTGAGCCGACAGGTCTCGCCTCCCCAGAGTCCCCCGGCTGTGCCAGGCAGGGCTGCCTCTGTTGCCTTCGGAGGGCCCAGGAGACGGTCGGCAATCCTGGGGGAGGCTCCTTTGCCACCTGGGTGCCAGCAGTACCAGGAGGGGCCCCCTGCACTCGACAGGTGATGTGCTAAGTGCTTGGGACCCAGTCCCTTTCCTCATAGGGCTTATGTTTTCATGGAGGAAACAGCAGAACAAGACAGTAAATAACCAGATTTCAGGTCGTAAGAAGGCAGTAGAGCTGGTGGTGCATGGGGTGTGCTGGTGTTGGCCTGGGGTTTGGTCAGGGAAGGCCTCTGAGAAGGTGAGGTTTGAGGGAAGTGGGAAGAAGCAAACAAGGAGAGAGAATAGCAGGTGCAAAGGTCCTGGGGTAGAGGCGCTCGTTGAGTCTGGGGAACAGAAGGGAGCCGGAGGTGGCGGGAGTGAGGACACTGAGTGAGAATAATTGGGGGAAGTTGAGGCCTGGTGCTGTGGGAAGCCGTGGGGCGAACAGCTTGGTCCTGGGGGGGACCTGCTCTCCTTCATGCTCTTAAGATGATCCTCTGGCCACCAGATGGGGACAGAGGTGGGGACAGTGGACCTGCTATGATGTGTTGTGGGTGGAGGCTTGACCTGGAGAGATGGTGGGGAGACTCGGGGGGCCAGGGTGGGAGTGAGGAGCGCCTGGCGGAGGGAGTGTGGGCAGGGCCGGCAGGCCAGCCTTGGTCAGCACAGGGTGTCATGAGGCCCGGGCCCTTTCCAGGGGCCTGAAGATGAGGCGTGTGGAGACTGGCAGCACCCCGAGTTTTCTGGGCAGCGAGGAGCTGGCTGGACACTCCTGCCCTGTCCCCCCGGGTGCCCGGTGGCCAGGACCTCGTGTGCGGGCCTGGGGAGGGGCCACCGGGAGCTCGGAGGGTTCCCCGTGGGCTGTGTGCAGCTCACCTGCACCCCTGCAGCTCCGCCCCTCCGTCTCCACCCGGGCCAGGGCATCTGGTCACGAAAGCGACAACCAGGAATGTTCCAGGCATGGCCTGGTGTCCTGGAGGGGCCACACTTGCCCAGGCGGAGAGGAGCCCGCTCTTGGGGTGGACGTCCCCGGCCTCCCAGCGCACAGAGCTGAGGGCCTGTCCCCTCCTGGGGGGCTTGTGGCTTCCTCCCCCCACTCACCTGTCCCGGCCTCGCTGTGTGGCAGGACCTGCCAATCCTCCTTTTCCTTTGGACCCCGGTCTGGGCGCACGCACCTGTCTTGGGCCCAGTCTCTGGAGATGCTGAGCTCCTCTCTCCAGGGGAGAGGCACTGGGGGCTGCCAGGTTGAGGACGGGCGCCGCTCTGCCCTCTGGGTGGCCTCCCGGAGACCTGGGCTGGCCCCCGAGGCTCCAGCCAGCAGCCCGTCCCTGGGGGCACAGGGCCCAGGCAGCTTTGCCACTCCCCGGCGTGTGATCGTGCACGTCACCCGGGCCTCTCTGAGCCTCAGCTTCCATCTCTGCGAAATGGGGTAACACGGCACCTCTCGTGGCGTGAAATCTAAGTTATCTTGGGCTTTATGCAGAGGGCAGGGGCGGTGGGGGCAGAGCCCTCCAGGGAAGGGGGTGAACAGATGCCAATGTGCACTGTCCTGGTGCGTCCGCCAACAGGGGCTCCCTCCCTCCCCGACCTAAACAGTATTTGCTCACACCACGTGGCAGTGTCCCTGTGCTGGCCGGGACAGAGGTCTGCATCGTGTGACCACGGCCCCCCCGGCTGACCTTGGGGTCATGTGGCCAGAGACCTGGTCCTTCGGAGTGGGTGGCGGCGTGAGGCGTGGGTCTGGGCAGCGCTGCTGGCGTGAGGGTGGGCATCAGAGTCCCCAGGTGCCGCCAACTGCAGATGCCCAGATGCCATCTGACTCTGACTCCTCCGTCTGCAGGGGAGACACATTTTTAGCAAACGCTTGGGGGTGTCTCCGGCAGGGGTGTCCCTGCCCATGTTTGGAGAAGTTCTGGGCTTTAGGCTTCCGTGGCCTCAAACTCAGGAATGTTCATGAGGCTCCAGGAGCCAAGCAGGGGCCCTGACGATGCCGGGGGCGTCCTGGCGGGCGCTGTACCAAGATCCGCTCCGTCGTGGCTCCGTTCTGCTCTTTTCCTGACAGGGGCGTGGGCCGGCCTCAGGTGGGGTCAGGAGGACGCCTGGGGGTGGGGGCTCCAGGGAGGCAGTGGCACGTACAGACCCAGGTAGGGGGGCCGTGAGCATGCAGGGTGCGTGCTGCTGGGGCGGGACAGGCCTGCCTCAGAGGACAGGCAGGCACCTTGGCCTGCTCCTGCAGTGCACGCACCTGCCTCTTCCATGCTCTTCCCCTTCTGGGAATGCTGTTCCCCGCAGCCAGCTCCGTCTTGTCTTCCGGGCTCCTTGCAGATGCTCCCTCCTCCGAGAGGCCTTCCCTGACCACTCCCTGCAGTCTCACCTCTGGTTCATGGGTCTCCTCTGGTTCATGGGTCGGATGATTGGTGTGTCCGTCCCCCAGGCCTCCTGACAAGCACAGCAGAGGGTGGGGTGTGGGGGGGGGGCACAGCCTGTGGTCAGCAGGGGTGTTGCTGCCCCACCTAGGAGGGCAAAGGGCAGTGGTGAGGGTGACAGGGTCGAGTGGGTGTGCCCCGGCCTGCCCCTCCCTCCCCCCAGGGCCCCGGGGCTGCGGCCCTGCCCACACCAGGCCCTGTGGGCGCTCTGGCCTCGCTGGGGGGCTCACGGGTGCAGGATTCGTTCCTCTGGATCTGCCCTTGGGGGGAAGGATGGTCCCCGAACATCCACCACCTCCAGGCACAAGGCGCGCTCGCAGACGCGGGTGGACGCTGGCACGTCTTCCTCCGGGCCTTGTCGTCTCCCCAGGAGAAGCCCCGATGGCCCTTGTTCTCCGTCCTGGCCCCCTCGCGGAGCCCCTGGCGGTTGACAAACCACTCTTGCCTCGGGTTTGTAGTGCGTGCGGCCTGGTTCACCGCACTGGCGTGCGGCAGCGGCCCTGCTCGTCGCGGCCTGGGCACACCCCGTTGGTGGGTCTGTCCCGCTGTGGGGGGTGCCTTCTGCTTCACGGCCCCTATTCCTGCTTATGCCCGGGAAGCGGTGCGCCCGGTAGCAGCCGCAGGGCCCTGCAGCACCCTCCGGCGGCCTCCAGATCCCCCTGAGCGCCCGGAACATGGGGCCAAGAACGTTCCATCACCTCTCGGACCTGTAAAAGCAGGGGTTTCATCCGGGTCAGCCTCCGTCTCCTCACGTGGTCGCAGATACACATCCGGCGGTTTTAGCGTCCACGGTGGCACATGGAGCACGCACGTCGAGGTTTTGCAGAGGCAGCACGTCTGTTCCGCTGCTGGTTCGCTCTCCCGACGACGTGGAGGGCGGAGGCGTGGGCCGAGCGCAGGCCGCCTGGTCGCCTCCACCACCGTGTGCGCCGGGCCCTGGAGGGACGTGGGGTGTTGCTCGGTCCCCTGGGGGGACGCTCGGCTTTCTCTGCTTGGTCGCCGGTCCCGTGGACGCTGCCATGGCCCGCTCCGTACTTGGTGCCGGAGCGAGGGCAAGGGGGGCGCCTGCCTCCTGTCCACCTGCTCCCAAGGCCGCCCCAGGGTCCACCCCTGCTGAGTGTCGAGTGGGAGGGAATGGCGGGAGCCTGGTCTTTCAAAACTGCTCCTCCTGCCGGGGGTGGGGGCTGATAGGTGCCGGGAGGAGGAGTTGGGGTTCCCTGTTGCCCCTGTCCTGTGCCCCTCGTGCGGGTGAGGAGAGGCCGATGCCGACAGCCGGTCCATCCCGCCCGATGAGGCTGCTGGGACCTGACAGGCCGGGACGCCCAGGGAGGCCCTGCCACCCGCCCAGGGACGCCCAGCGCTGGTTGGCACAGCAGGCCCGCGCCGCGCCGATCCTGCCTTCCTGAGCCTCTCCCCACTGGCGACACGTGGGACCCCGTCCCTGCCTGGAAGGCTGGTGTGCACGGGTTCAGAGGTCCCCTGTGTGGGATGCTGTGTGGCCTTGGGAGCCCCCGAGCCCCTGAGCCCCGTCTGTTGTGAGACAGGACGAGGACCCGAGGGGCAGCCTGACCGCAGGTCCCACCACTCAGTGTGTTGAGGGTGTTTGGGGCCCAGGGCTGCCTGGGCCTTGCTTCTAGGGTCCCTCCCATCCTCTTTGTCTTCGTCGACGCCCTTGGTGCGTCGCCCTCACGTGGTGCTCACTCAGCCATGTTCGCCGTGCCCTGGGCTGGGCCCTGCTGTCAATGACCCGGTGAGGCTCCCGGGTGCGGGGCAAGGCGTGCTAGGCCGCACATCCTGCGGGTGTCGCCTGGCAGGTGGCAGACACTGGGGAGTCAATCGGGGACATGGAGGGGTGGGGTCCCACGGACCCATGCTCAGAAGCCCGTGCCGGACTTGTTTGCTGACACCATCTGAAAATCAGAAGTCCTTTTTAAACCTGGGCCCCATCAAAATCACATAGCTGACCCTGTGGGGGATGGCGGGAGTGTGGAGCGTCGGGTTGGGCTGGGGGTGCCTGGGAAGGGCTTTTTGAGAAGGGGAGCTCTGGACAGCCGGGGAAAGTGGGTGGCAGGCAGTGGGAACAGCCAGTGCAAAGGCCCTGGGGTAGGAGCACATCTGGTGTGTTGTTGCTGTCCGCATTTTACAGATGAGGAATAGACCGGGCAGGGGAACGGAGCCTCACTCCGCTCCCTCACTCCCCGCCGGAGCCCGCTGTCCCCAGCTCTGCCACCTGACCCTCTGTGTTTGGCCCACAGGCTGACCCCCCACTACATCTATCCGCAAGCCATCGTCCAGCCCAGTGTGGTGATCCCGGCTGCCCCGGTCCCGTCGCTGTCCTCGCCCTACATCGAGTACACGCCGGCCAGCCCGGCCTACGCCCAGTACCCGCCGGCCGCCTTTGACCAGTACCCCTACGCCGCCTCGCCCGCCACAGCCGCCGGCTTCGTGGGCTACGGCTACCCGGCCGCCCTGCCCCAGGCGCTGTCGGCCGCGGCCCCCGCGGGCACCGCCTTCGTGCAGTACCAGCCTCCGCAGCTGCAGCCCGACAGGATGCAGTGAGGGACCCACACGCCGGCCGGGCGGCTGGCCAGCTGCGGGCTGCGCGGCCCCACGTGTGTCTCCGGGGACCCCGCGGGACCCCGGACGGACTGGAGACCGCTTCTTTATAAATCCAGGCCCCGCCGTGTCTCCAGGGCGGCCTTAGGGAGGAAGAACGCCTGGAAGGTCTTCGAAGATGCAACCCAGACCTCGCGCACACCGCCAGCCTTCTTCCTGCACCTCTCGCCCGTCCCCGCTCCCCCCGCGCCCCCAGGCCTGTCCCCCCAGCACCCGGCCGGGCCCTCTCACCCTCCACAGACTGGCTGCCCGCTGGGCTGCGGAGACACCGCGTCCTGCTCAGAGATGCCTTAGCCCGGGGCCGCCCGAGAGCACCACGGGGGGCAGGCCGTGCGCCGCAGGTGCATCCACGAGCCGCCGCCGTGGGAGGTGTCGGGGGGCACCTGCCTCCGGAATCCGCATCTTCTAGACCGCAGCCCGCACCCCACCCCGCCCGGGGCTCCCGGGCACAGCAGGGCCGCTGGCGACGTCCTTTCCTGTCAAAGCTGCAACTCTTTTTCTTACCGTCGTTGTTTTGCTACTAAGATGATTTCAGAATGTCTAGTCTATTTTTTCAACCGGAACTCCCACCACCAAGAATCCAGAACCTATTTTTGACTCGGAGAGACACCTTTGTCGATGGCTCCGCCCGAGGAACCCGGTGACAGTGTTTCCGTGGGATAAAGCCTCTGCCAGCTGGGGGGCGGGCGTCTGCAGGCGACAGCAAGTCGTCTCAGAGCTTGGTCCCCGCCTTGTTCACAAAGGGCAGGGGGAGCCGGGCCCGAGGTGGTGCCGGCTGAGGGGCCGGAAGGCAGCATCCTGGCCAGCGACGGGGTCCCCGAGTGCAGAACCACACAGCCGCACCTGCCCTGCCCCCGTGTGGTGTCCCCTGCTGTATACCAGCCTGGGCGGTGGGGCTGAGCTGAGACACCCCCCCCCTCCCCTGGGGGCTCAGTCCTGGGTGGAGGTGAGATGTTCCGGGGGCCATCGGGGGGCCCCGCTCAGCGGAGGAGGGGAGCGAGCCAAGGGCCAGACTGGCAGAGGGATTCGGGAGGGGCGGGCCGCAGAGTGGGGGCACTGGGGGTATTCCTTTGGACCTACCTCAGGGAAGTGGGGGGTCTCAGGGGCTGACTGACGTGGGCAAGCACTTCGCGGCACGCCTGGTACAGAGTCAAGGCCCAGAAGTTAAAGGTAGCTAATATTATAATAATATTTTTATTAGAACGTTCTGATTATAAAAATAAAACTTGTTTTCTTTAAAGAAAAAGTTGGTCTCTGGTTTTTCTCTCCAAGTGGGAGCCTTTAACACTGTCCCCGCCCTCTGCCACGGTGATCACGGGGGTGTTGCTCTGGGGCAAGGTCACACCTGGTGTCACAGCTTGGGGGTGGGGGGATTCGATCAGTTCCTTGAGCCCCCCCTGCCCCCGCCCCGCATGGGCCTAAGGGCCTCCAGAGGGAAGGGACAGACGGGGCCCTCATCACCACCCACCTCATCGCTGAAGCTGGCAGGGGATGGATGCTCCCCCGACCCCGGGCGCTGCACATCTGGGGGAGGACTGGACACACCCCCACCCCCGCCCCGGGTGCTGCTCACCTGTGGCCCCGCTGCATGTCGGGGGGTGGACTGGACACCTCCCAACCCACCCCGGGTGCTGCTCACCCGCTGCACGTCCAGGGGAGGACTGGACGCCCCCCCACCCTCTACCCTGGGTGCTGCTCACCTGCAACCCTGCTGCATGTCCAGAGGAGGACTGACCAACTCGGTGTCCTGGGAGTGGCGGCTGGGGGCAGGGGTGGGTGTTGTGTGATGGGCGGCTCCCCAGAATCCCATGGGATGAGGGGCAGTTCCCCAAGAGAAGGGAGGGTGTTTACAAGAACCTGGGTAGCTGCCCGAGGGGTACTGAGGCAGGGTGCAAGGTCCCAGGAAGGGCGATCATGGTCTAGGGCTGAGGGTCCAGCCCGGGGATAGTCCCGGTGTTTCGCAGAACTTGGTTGGAGACACGACGTACTGGAGAAATCACTGGGGACTCACAGAGGAGGTGTTAAGGCTGGAGATACGTTCACTCCAAGAAACACGGACTGGTAGAGAAGCAGAGCACTGGGGAAAGTCCTAACAGACACGATGCTGCCCACTGGGGCTTACGGTGTAGCAGGGGACCGTGACAAATGTGTATGGGGTGATCTCGGAGACTGATGGGCCCTATGAAGCAGGTATCACGGGGGATGGAGAATGACAGTTGTGGGCCGACAGCAGCAAGTGCAAAGGCCCTGGGGTAGGGTGCACGGAACAAGGAGGCCAGTGTGGCTAGAGAAAGTGGCAGGAGACAGTCGACCCTGCAGAGCAGAGCTGGGCCTCCTCCCATGCCATCTGTCCCCTTGTCCTTCCGTCGCCAACCCCAGGTGTCACCTCCCTCACTGGCTGAGCCAGAGATTCGAGTTGCTCTCACCTCCGTTCTCTCCCTCACCTTCACATCTGACCCGCTGCTGGGCCTGGAAGTTTCTGCCGGCTAAGCCTATGCGGAACCTGCCCCCCACCCCTTGCCAGGCACCGCCTCTTCTCTCCTGCCCCTGGCTATGGCCCCTGCCCGGCTGCTGTCCTCGTCCTGCAGTCCGTGCTCCACGCGCAGACAGAAGGATTCTGTTCGGCCTAAGAGAGATCACGCCTGTCAGCTCAGAGCCCCCTGTGGCTCCCCGTGGGCCTTGAAGGAACAGCCAGTGCCATCACTGTGGACTGGGACCCACGCTCACCTCCTCCTTGTCGGCTGGAATCACCAGTCCCAGCTCACCACAGGCCCTTTGCACGTGCTACGGAGTCCTCTAGCCTCCACCAGCTGAGTCCCTCCTTCAGCTCTCAGCCCAAAAGTCTGAGTTCGGGGACCCTGGAGCCTGCCAGCGTTCTGAATCTGATTCAGGCGGCGATGAGTGGGTGTCAGAGATTTGTGGCAGGGGCTTCAGGACCACCCATTCCGGGTAGAGTGTGTGGTGGGGCCGACCTGAGCCCAGAGAGGCTGGGCCAGGGGACAGAGGGAGGCACGGAGAACGTCACAGCGGTGTCTGCTGGAATGGGGCAGAAGGAAGCGTGGTGAGCCCGACCCTGGAACCCGGCGGCCGTCACTGCCTGTGGTTGGCTCTGGGCCGGGGAGTGAGATGGGGTCTCACTGGGGCGGGGAGGGGGCCTCCCTGGGACCCCCCAGTGACCTCCTCAGGCCTCTTCCACTTTGAGGTCTACTGATTCCCTCTTTTCTGTGGTTCAGAACCCCTGGCCTCTGCCCAGGAGGAGTCGGGGCTCCCAGGGTCAGGTCAGGTGAGGCTGGCCAGGCAGGGTGGCTTTTCTCACCAGGGACCTGGCTCTGTCCCCGTCATCCCCCCCCGCCCCCCTGCCCGCACCGGCCAGGGGTCAGGGAGGTCAGCGTGGGGCTCCCAGCTCGGGGACACATTTGCTGTGGCTGATAAGGGCTTGGGGGCTGGGCAGGGGCTGCGGGCGCTGCCAGGGTTATCTGCGGGGCCACACGCTGCCAGCCCACTTCCTGTCGCTATCGACGTGTGGCAGCCTCGGGGACAGGCCTTGGGGCCTTGAAAACACCCGCCTGGGTCCCAGGCCCGAGGACTCCAGGGGGTGGCACACAGAAGAGTTTCCAAAGTCACCGGCTCCAAGGGGAGGGCAGGGGGGCCGCGGCTGAGCCGGGGTGGCGGGGACCGCAGGGACCGTAAATAATGACGATGGGCACAGCCGCCGACCTCAGGGGGCTGCCCCGGGCCGGGCACCGCGCTGGGAGCTCTTCACGGATGGTCTCCGTTACCCTCGCAGGGAACATTCGGAACATCCGCGTTGCCCTGGAGGGGGGCTGCCCCGAGGGTGAGGGACCCCGGCCCCACCCAGGCCGCCAGGGAGAGCGCGGCTGCCTCCACCCGCCTCTGCCTCTCCGAGGACGCGCAGTGACCGTCCTGCAGGGGTGGCACCCCTTGTCCCTTCTTGGCCTGTGTCCCTAGCAGGCAGTGTACGGGGCCCAGGGGGCCCCAGCTCCTTCCTCAGCTGCACCTGTGCAGTCATCCCGGGTGCTAGAGGACCAGGCACCCAGAGGGCCAGGTGTACACACACACACACACTCACACTTTCTCCTTTTCTCCCCAATCCCCACACAGACACATACAGACACATACATGCTCAGAGATGCACACACACAGATGCACCACACAAGTCACACACTCACCCCTGCATCTCTATGCTACACACGGACACTCACACCTGTATTTACAGGAACAGGCCCCCGTGCACGTGTACACAGGCACGTATATGTGCACACACCCAGACACACACAGTCACGCACACAGAGCCACCTCATACACGCTCCACACACCAGACACACGTGTGTATGTGCAGAGACAGACATACAGATGCACTGTGGACACACAAACGTGCACACACACACAGGTGTGCACACATTCGCTCCCAGACACGCGTGCTAAGTCCGGAGCTGCCACCGTGGTCCGAGGGCCACACTAAGTGTGTCAGCAGCATCCAGGCTTGTGCAGAGCTCGCAGGTCTGGCCCATCAGGGCCGCGTGGCTTGGGGGTGTGGGCAGGGACGAGGGTGGTGGTGACCCGGCCTGGGCTCAGGGGACAGCAGAGCCGTGAGTGTGAGTGGTGAGTTGTCCCGGCCAGCCTGGCAGGGAGGAGAGGGAGAGAAGTTGTGCCCCTGGGGCAGAAGGGGAAGGGGGGACGCGCCCAGGTTGCAGCTGCAGATACAGGATGTGCTGGGCACCGTGTCCTCCTGGCATACCCAAGGGCCACCAGCTGCACCATCCGCTGCCCTGCTCTCTCCCTCTGACCTCAGGGGTGGGGATGAGCCCCCAGGAGTGGCCCCAACAGGGCTGGGTGGCGGTGGGACTGGGGTTGGGGATAGCTGGGGTGCAAGCTCCCTGGGGATGGAGCTCCGGGGGCCCACAGCCATCACTGGCTCTGTAACACACCTTCCCTCCCACATGGCCCCACTCTGTGCCCAGCTCCCTGGGGTCCTGTCCCCCAGACACACTGCTCACGGGGGGCGCCCATCTAGCCAGCTGAGCGTGATCCCAAGCCCCACAGTGGGGGAGTCAGGGCTGTGCTGAAAATCCCCTGGGCCCCCGCTCCCCACCAATCCTTCAGCAGCTCCTGGAAGGGGGTATGTTCCTCCCCTCCCGGAGGTGGAGACAGGTGCGAGGCCCACAGGTGCAGTTCCTGCCTGCGTGGGCAGGTGTCTGAGCTGGCAGGGGGCGGGGCCAGGGCAGGATGCCCAGGCTGGGAGCGGCCCCCCTGGACTTCCAGGCTGCCACATGAGCGACGGGGATTCCAGCCGGCAGTGGGGGGCGGGGGGACACTTCCTTTACCAGATGGAGCCTCATTATCCCACTTTCCTGATGAGCAGACTGACGGCTGAAGAGGAGGGGAGGGCTTCCGAGACCACTGGCTTGTTGTTCGCAACCTGGGGGCATAGTCACGAGGGGCCGGGCCAGGGCCGGGGCTACACGGCGTCACCTCCACACTGGGGTGGGGTTGGGGCCCACCAGCCCCAGGCCTCCCTGATCCTCGGCTTCTTGCACAGATGAGGTGATCCCTGGTGGCACCGGCCAGTCCTGCCTCCCAGGATTCACCCCTTCCTCACTGAACACCCCCCAGGTTTTCCTTTGAGGAGCTGGCCTACCTCCCCGATGGGCCACCCCTCGCTCAGCCCCACAGCTCAGACGGACCCCTCCCCCTGGGCCCCTGTGATTGGCTCCCAGGGATACGCATGTGACCTGGTTTGGGTCACTGAGAGTCAGTCCCAGACTTCTACTAGAACTCTTGGGGAAGGAAGCGCTTTCTGCTGGGAAGCCAGGCTGGGAGCAGATAAGTCTAGAGCCGCAGGGACCCAGTGGGGATGGGGAGGGACGATTTGTGCTTATGGAGACACTGCCTGACAAGGAAGCCAGCACAGGGGCAGGGAGAGCTGAGGAGCGGAGAAGAGAGAGGGTCTTGGTGACATCGTTGGGGGCCCCTTGATCCAGCTATGCCTGAAGCTAGATCCTGGGCTTTTCTGTTACAAGCACTAATAAATTCCTCCTTCTGCATAAGCCTATTTAATTTTATTCTTCTGTCCCTGGCATCCAGAACTCTGGACATACACCGTCTCAACGTGCCTGCATTACTGAGAATTAGACTGAGTGACACACAAGAGAAAACCACAAAATAACACTGGTTCTTAGTTACTTACAAGTTCATTTTTTTCCCCATGTAAAAAAAAAAATCTGAAGCAGGCGGTCCAGAGCTTCAGTGATGGCGCTGCAGCCATCAGGAACTCATGCTCCTTTTAACTCCCCATTAAACTATTTTACTGCGAGGCTTACTTTCTCAAGACAGTCTCATGGCACAAAATAGCTGCAGTAGCTCCAGCCCTCAGGTGCAAGTTCCAGGCGGCAAAAGGAAGAAGAGGAAGGTGAAGGGAGTACCTCAAGCTGAGATGTCCCAAGGAGACTTCCTGGCGTTGCACAGCGTGTTCCTCGTCCACCTCATCGTTCAGAACGTAGTCACTAGGCCGGAGCTAAGTGCAAGGGAGGGTGGGGAGCTTGGGCGGGCAGCGGATCAAGGCTGCCTGGAATACGGGAGGCCGGGGCTATTCCCAAGGGGAGACAGAAGCCCCTCACCCAGACTGCTCGCGGGTTCCCCCCATCACGGGGCATAAGGGTCACATGGGGGTTTGCAGAGACTGTCCCTGGTGGCCTGGGGCCTCCTTCTCTACCTTCGGACCCCCCTGGCAGAGCTGGGCCTGTCATCGCTGGGCGCCCATTTCACCCCCGGGGAAACTGAGGTTCGGCATGCTCAGGGACCGGGGTGCCCTGGGTCGCCTGGGTCCCTCCCTTGGGGGCAGCTGGGCTTCCTCACTGACGTGTTCAAGTCTCAGGGGCGCCCCCACTCAGCGGGACTTGGGACCCGAAGCACCTCCGCACAGGGAGAGCTCGGGTGGGGCTCCAGCCCGGGGTGCCCGAAGTGCCCTCGCGGAGTGGGTCGACGTCCGTTTGACAGAAGGGATGACTGAGGCTCAGACGGGACAAGGGGGCGGCTGCCGGCGGCTCCAGGCTGCCATGTCGCCGGCCTCTGCCACCTGCCCCCTGGAAGCTCATGGTGGACCGTCTGTGCCCCAGGGCCCCCCCCGCCCTCCGGCCCGCACCCCTGCTCCGGGAGCCATCGCGGCGGTGCGGAGGGCCAGTGCTTGGGCACCCCGGGCTGTGCGGCCGCCTGGTTCCCGCCTGTCCTGGGGTGGCGGCTGCGTCCCCCACCCCTGGGGGGATGACCATGGCCGCCTCCCCCTGCACAGGGGGCGAGGGGCAGGCGGGGTGGGCGGGGGGCACTCGGGGGGGTGGGGCGCGGGGAAGCCGGGCGAGCAGGATGGTGGGGGTGAGAGAAGCGCCCTAAGGCTACGCCTCTGCCCCCTGCCCCTCGGCGTCGTGCGTGTAGACGAGGGACCCCGTGTTTCGGGTCTAACATGACGGCCTCTGCCAGCCTGGGCCTGGGGTCCTTGAAGCCCCAGGGCGCATGAGAACTGGGCTCTGGGGCTCCTCCCTCCCTGACCCCTCCTGGCTGCAGGGCGGGGTGGGGAGGGGTAGGGGGGAGGTTGACGGCACCCCTGCCCCGGCTCTGGGGCCCCTCCCTCCTTGACCCCTCCTGGCCGCAGGGTGGGGGGCAGGGGTTGACTGCACCCCTGCCCGGGTTCTGGGGCTCTTCTCTCCCTGACCCCTCCTGGCTGAGGCTGAGAGGGGGAGGTTGACTGCACCCCTGCCCGGGCTCTGGGGCTCTTCTCTCCCTGACCCCTCCTGGCTGCAAGGAGGGGTTTGACTGCACCCCTGCCTGGGCTCTGGGGCTCCTCCCTCCCTGACCCCTCCTAGCCGCGGGCGGGGCCAGAGGTCGACTGCACCCCATTCACAGACAGGAAACCAAGGCTGGTGGGCGCAGCCACTTGGGGCAGAGCCAGGATTCGGGAGGAGAATTCCGATCAGGAGGCCCCATGCCGCCCGCCCCGAGGCCTGGGCCCGGTCACTGCCTCACCCCACAGCCTGCCTGGGGTGGGACCTCCCCGTTTGCTGCCCTGGCTGCTGAGTCACACTTGTGTTTGTGTCCCAGACACATAAACAGGAGACCGGGAGCCCCTGGCTTGGGGGCCACCCAGGCCCAGCCAGGGGGAGAGGGGGGCCGCCCGGGGTGGGGGCTGGGCGTCTGCACGGGCACGTGTGCAGCGGGCACCTGGCCCTCCCGATACCTCCGGGGCCTGCTGCGCCGGCCGATAAGTGCCCGGCTCTGCTTATCGGCCGCGCCCCCTGCCCGGTGTCGCCGGAGCCCGGCCTGGGCATCGGTGCGCTGCAGCCTGGCCGCCCCTGATGGGTGAACCTCCCCAGGCCTGGCCCTGCGGCCCACTGAGCCCGGGGCCTCAGGCATGACCCAGGTCGTCTTTCGCTGGGTGCTGGGTGCCGCCTGCTGGCTTCCCCGTCCCATGATGGGGATAGTTTTAGAGAAATTAAAAAATAAAGTTGTTTTTTTTTTCAATTTTAAAGTTAGTACTGTTGCGGGAAAATTCTAAAATAAAGTAAATGTATTAAGACAATCTGCACACATGTAGAAACACGGAAGGAAACAGCCCGTGTTAATGGCATCAGGACTACAGGAGAGGCTTCGTTCTTTGGTTTTGGTTTTCTAAAAAAATATTTATTTATTCATGAGAGACACAGAGAGAGGCAGAGACACAGGCAGAGGGAGAAGCAGGCTCCCTGCGGGGACTTGATCCCGGACCTGGGCCTAAGGCAGACGCTCGACCGCTGAGCCGCTCATTCTGATCCGGGTGCTGGAGCCCAAGCCGGGGAGGGGGTCCGGCGGCTGTTCTTACCCCCTCCCGCCTCTCATCTATAGCAACTGACTCGATTGTCTGAGAAGGTAACTCCGAATACGCTGTTCGCTGGATAGAGCCCCCTGTGGCTCCCCACTGCCCTGGAAGAAACCCCAGTCCCCGTCGCAGCCTCCGTGGCGGGCTTGAACTGGCCCTGCCAGCCCTCAGGTCCCCTCTCCTGCCCCATGTCCTGCCCTGGCTCCTCCCCGTCTCTTAGCCCTAGCTCCGGGGTCACCAGGTGTCGGCTCACATGTCACCCCCACCCCCAGACCCCCAGACCTTCCTGGGTCTCCTTGTCCACCCCCATCCCTGTTCTCTCTCATTTTTCTTTCTCTTAATTCCCCTGAGCAGCTGTCTCTTCCTCTGTTGGCGGCGTCCCGTAAGAGGGCCCGGGCCCGGCCTCAGCACATCGGGGGGTGAGCCTGAGCCCCTCTTGCTCCTCCTTGGAGCTGACCGGGCTCTCTGGGCCGCGTGGCCCCTATGCCCCCGCCCGCGGAGGGTGGGCCTCGCCCCTGCCCGAGCCTAGGCCTTCCACTACCCTGCTCGCCTGTGGTCAGCGCACCGGTGGGGCCCAGTTGCTGACCAGCTGGCGGCCTGAACCCTGCTGGGCCAAGGCAGGGGTGCACACTGCAGGAGGCTGCGTGGCTCCCAGGGGCCCGGGCTGGGAGCGGCTTGTGGGTAAGACCACCGCCCTGAATCTGCAGGCGAGGTGTTAGGAGGTGTCCGAGGTGAGCAGGGGTGTGGGGCAGCCGTGCTCCTCCTCCTGGGGCGGGCAGGTCAGACAACCCTGCGCCTGCTGAGCACCCAGCTGGTGCCAGGCCCCGTGCCCACCGCCCAGCGGTGTCCGCTCCTCAAATCCACACAACTCCGTACAGGACGCGTGTGCGCTGTCCCCGTTGTGCAGACGCAGAAGCTGAGGCTCGAAGTAGCTGGGGGGTGTGCTCGAGGCCAGGGGCCCGGCAGCTGGCAGACCCCAAAGCCAGCCCCTCGGCCAGCTGCGGGCTCCCCGCTGGAGGGAGCAGTGACACGATGCCCGGCGCAGCCACGAGGGACCATGAAGTGGGGGCGTATCTCTTGGGCTGCCTTCCCCTACAGCGACCAGCTGGCGCGCTCTCCGGTTTGCCACCGTCTCCAGCAGGCCCTGCCGAGCCTCTCCCCAAGCTCTCGGGGCCCTGCTTGTCGGCCGCGAGCCACGGGAGAGGGGCCGGGGGACGACCAGGGCCGGGGCCACATCTCGTCCACGTGGGTTTCGTCGGCCCGACGTCCAACTAGGGACGGTTCAGCCCTGAGTGGACGGAGGGAGGGACGGACGGGTAGATAGACTGCCACGCCTGGACGTCGGCTTTGCCTCCGGAGGTGGCTGGGTGCCAGGGTTGATTATTCAAGGGTTTGGAATCAGACCCCAGCTTGAATTGGAGTCCCTTTCCTTACACGCTGTGTGACCTTGGGCGAGTCACTCACCCCCTCTGGTCCTCGGTTTCTCCATCAATTAAAAAAAAAAAAAGGATAGTCATAGCTCGTTGTGCATCATGGGACACGCGAGGAAGGAGCATTTAGGGCCGGGGTTGAGGGAGGAGCCCCAGGGGGTTCTTGGTTGCTCCCCGGGCTGCTTCGGCTGCCGTCCTGGCTGCCCCATGCTGAGAAAACAGGGCAGTCTCCGGGGAGCTCAGCGCCTCCCACCCCTCCAGTTCTGGGGATCTCAGGATCGCACTGGAGCAACACCACCGGCAGCATCGCTTGCTGGCTGGCTTTAACCCCGCGGGACGGGAGTAAGGCGCCCGGACGCCCGGTCCGTACTCGGCCGTGGAATCTAGAAAGGCCTTTGCAGCCCCACCCCAAGCAATCCCTGTTATCAGGGCTCCAGTCCCGGTTGCACCTCAGGACCTGCCTCTGGGAGCTTCTCAAAACAGCACTGCCCAGACCCCACCCGGGCTCCCAGGGAGCAGGGCCCGGGCATGGCTATGTGTTTAAGAGCTTCTAGATGAAAAAAAAAAAAAAAAAAAAAAGAGCTTCTAGATGATTCTACGGTAAAGCTGGGCCCAAGAACCACCATGTTTAGTGCTTGTCAATTTTGTATGTTGCCACCTGGCCATTTCCCCCCAGTTTTTCTCTTTAGCTTCTTCAGAGATTGAGAAAGACTCTGCTCCCTGTTGCCAGAGGAAAATTTGAATTTGTTTCCTTTTTAGGGTCTCAATGGTTCAGTTTATAAAATATTTTTTGTGAATCCTCTTGGAGAACAGCCGGTTAGAGCCGGGGAGATGCGGGCCCCGTCTTTTTCCTTTCTGGGGCTCTAACGTCTGCCTGAGGGTAGCCTGGGCTCCCTCCCAGGACAGCTTCACCTGGTTTAGGAGGATAACGCTAAGCGCGGGGCGCATGGGGGCTCTGTCGGTTGAGCATCCGCCTCCTGATTTTGGCTCAGGTCATGATCTCGGGTCGGGAGATCGAGCCCTGTGTCCGGCTCCTTGCTCAGCACAGAGTCTGCCTGACGTTCCCCCTCTGCCCCTCCCACGTGTGTGCGTGCTCCCTCTCTGTCTCTCTCTGTGTCTCGCAAATAAGTAAATAAAATCTTAAAAAAAATAGAATAACACTAAGTGCAAATCAAAGCAAAAAAAAATAGGATTCTACTTCACGCCCATAGAATAGCTGGAATGAAAAGCCAGACGATACCACATGTGGGGGATGTTGGCGGGTGCTGGTGGGTGTTGGTGGGTGTTGGTGGGTGTTGTGGATGCTGGTGGGTGTTGGTGGGTGTTGTGAATGCTGGTGGGTGTTGGTGGGTGTTGTGGATGCTGGTGGGTGTTGGTGGGTGTTGTGGATGCTGGTGGGTGTTGGTGGGTGTTGTGGATGCTGGTGGGTGTTGTGGATGCTGGTGGGTGTTGGTGGGTGTTGGTGAGTAGGAATATGGAGAGTTGAAAGCCTCCTACTGGAGGGAGTGTCAGATGGAAAACAGCCTGGAGGGGCTTCAGGTGATTAAACATAGAGCTACCATATGACCCAGAAATTCCGCCCCAGGTGCCCACCTGAGACCAAAGCAAACATCCACACAGCAGTCTCGAACCTGAGTGCTCACGGCAGCACTATTCCTAGTGACCAGAAAGTGGGAACAACCTAAATGTCCATCAGTTGAGAAGTGGATGAACAAAAACAGTCCAGCCGCACAACAGGTATATTATTATTTGGCCACAACAAGGAATGAACTTCTGATAGACGCCACAACGCAGACGGACCTCGAGGACGAAAGAAGCCCGCCATGGGGGCGTCCTGTGCGCCCCATTCCCACGAAGCGTCCAGACAGACAGCGAGTCGTGTGCTGGTTGCCAGGGGCGGGGGCCGCCGGGGCTGCGGCACAGAGGGCAGGGTGGGTGCCGGCGCTGGGGGGTTGGGGGGTGTCTGCCGCTCACCAAGCAGCTGCTCGGAAACCAGGATGGCAGTAGCTCTGGAAAAAACGAGGAAAGACTGAAAGAATATTCCAGAAAAGAGCAACAGAAATCACCAGGGGGGAAACCCAGAACTCTGGGGGCCGTCCCTGCACTGATTTATACCTACCTGTGGCTTCTGTTTTGGAAGACGTGTTGGAGAGTCACCCCGTCCTTCTCAATGCCTGTACCCAAGGTCACAGGGTAGAGGCCGTGACCGGGGGCAGGATCAGCCCTCAACGGGGAGTGGGTTGCCGTGGGGGGCGGTGTCCCCAGGACGCACAGGGAGGGAGGTGGCCGGCGGTTTAACAACACTGCGGACGGGCTCGGCCCTCCCAGGCCCCTGCCCACACTCACCCCCCACCCCGAGCCCCTGGCTCTGTGGCCTGTGGGTGGACACGGGTGGGGGGGGGCAAATTCCTCCCCCAACCTGCAGGCGTGACCCCGGGAGGTCAGGGGGTCTGATGAAAGGTGCATTCCGGGAATTCAGGGCAGGCTGAGGCGCTGTGTCTGCGAATATGAACTTTTCTTCTTACTTTACACCTTGTTTGAACGTGGTGCCACAGACGCATGTTGCTTCTGTAATTACAGAAAAACAGAACAGATTAAAAATAAACAGAACCTCACGGTAAAACGCTGGAAGCTGGCAAAGTGCAATGAGGGATTCCCTGCAATGCCAGCCCCTGGAGATGACGCTTCTGTTTGCTCCTCTAGATTTCTCTCCTAGAACCGGGTGACACGGCCATAAATACTTGTCAGTGGAACCTCACCGGTTTTCTTTTTTTTTTTTTCAAAGATTTTATTTATTTATTCATGAGAGACACAGAGAGAGGCAGAGACGTGTGGGGAGAAGCAGGCTCCGTGTGGGGAGCCCAATGTGGGACTTGATCCCAGGACCCCGGGATCATGACCTGAGCCAAAGGCAGAGGCTTCACCCAGTGAACCTCCCAGGTGCCCCCTGGAGATGGGCAGTAAACAAGGACACGAGTAACCAGGATAATTAGAGAACCAGGGAGGAGCTGGGAAGGAAGTCCCAGGGCCTTTGCACGAGCAGCTCCCTCTGCCCCGGAGGGCGCATTCCTGCGTGTGCCCACCCTCGGCCGCCTCCCTGCCAGCTGCCCTCGCCCGCCTCCTCCAGAGCACCCGCTGGGGGTGGGCTTCTCAGTGTAGGGCGTTGTTTGCTCATGTAGTCCCTGTCTCCCTTCTCGGACTGGTTGCTGGGGTGGATCAGGAGCGTGTCAGAGCCGCCTACGAGCCAGCCACTGCGCAGGAGCTGGGCACAGCAGGGTGACTCATAGTTCTTGCTGAACGTATGGATTCTAAAGAATTTAAATGAAATCATCTTCCAAGCTGAGAAGTCACCTGAGGCAGCGTGGGGGTGTGTCCTCAGGAGAAAGTTCAGGGAGGACATGGGGACCCTGCCCACCGGCCCGGGACCCGGGCAGCAGCTGACCTGGGAAAGGTCTACGGGAATCCAGAGGTGACCCCCTCCCACCCGGACCGTCCTGGACGATCAGAGGCGTCTGTGGGAGTGTGGGCTGCGGACACCCCCCACCGGGCTCCTCTCGGGACAGCCTCGCTCGCTCTTCCCCGAGGGCCTCCGAGCGCAGTTTTGACCATATTTGCCTCCGAGCCAAGTGGCCACCCGATGGGGCCGTGGTATAAATATCAGTTTATTTACTCTTTGTCCCAGTAAAGTGTGCTTCTGAGTCAGGAGAGGCCTCCCTGTTTGTTCTTGCATAAGTTTGGGAACGAGGCTCTGGGGCAGGAGACCGGGGCTCAGCTGGGGAGCCGTCTGGTTCTAAATCACCCTCCCCAGCCTGGCCTGGGGCTCTTCCAGCCCTGGGGCTGCTTCCTGTAACCGCCCTTCTTTTCCTCCGGGGCACCTGCCCTGGGTCCCCGGTGGCTCCAGATCCTTTTGCTCCTTCTCCGAATGCCCGAGCCAGGCAGTGCCCTGACTGAAGCTTGCCTGATCAGGAAGGCGAGCAAAGAAATCACTGAGTCACAAATTTGTGAAGGAGACGAACAGGTGAGTGGATGGAGAAGAATCAGGAGGGTCCAGGTGGGAGGCGGGCCCCACGGAAGTCTCACTGGACAGAGATCCTATGCAGAGGCAAGCGTGGGAAGAGCATTCCCGACGTGGTCACAAGCACGGGCAAAGGGCCTGAGGTCGGATGTGTCCAGCCAGGTTGGCCGGCAGGGAGGCCTGCAAAGCAAGAGTGTGGCCTGGGAGTGGAGGCTGAGGTTGGCACAGGGGATAGGTAGGACACTGGGTGGGGATGAACGCATGGAGCCGCTCCTCCCCCCAACCCCAAACAAAAGCTGGCACCAGGTGTGGCTTTGGCACAGCCTCCCGCGGGTTGGGAGGACTCACGGGCAGACTGGGAGGACTCTCTGGCATCTTTGTTTTCTCCCCTCCCCCCAGGCACTACTCCCCCAGCATCTCTTCACTTGCTCCTCACTACAGCCAGAGCCCATCACCAGCATGTCTTCCCCTCCTGCTTCTGTGCAGCCACCCAGGATAGCATTTGACACCTCCCTGAGGTCCCCACCTGCCGCTGGTGGCTGTCTCCACCCAACCGTCCTCCCTGGAGAGGAGGGGGCGTGCTGCTGTTCTCTGGTGGGGACGGGTTGTGGGGATGGTTGGCTTAATGGGACAGGAGGGGACAGGCAGGTCCCCCTGTGGGGCGAGCCGCATCGTCCCAGCCTCCATCGCACCCCAGCCCGGTGGTTTCTCCAGCCTCCGCTCAGGCGGTCACCTCCCTGCCATGAATCATGGTGGCATTTTTATCGGGAGAGTCGCACAGCTTCTGTCTACCAGCGCACGGGCTCGGCGTCACGGAGGCAGGTCAGACCCATCCTGTCCCACAGCCAGCATCAGCGCCTCCAGCTTGGACACACCTGCGTCTTGCGCCCAGGGCCCTCCATCCTTGCCCGGCGGAGCACGTGCATGCGCTCGATGACGCGCCAGCCCCTGGAACCCTCTCCAAGGGCTCCCATCAGCCCCCACGCGGCTTGCTCTGGCCCCCTTGCTGGCCATGGGGTGTCCCGCCGGGTGGTTGGGACGTCTCTGTCACCGGTCCCCTGGGATGTGGGTGGAAGGGGACACGCGGTCTGGGTCGGTGCGCACCTGCTGGTACCCCCCTGCGCGCGCCTCCCCTGTCCTGGCTCAGCCCTGCTAGGCGGCCACCTGGAAGCGCACACAAGGGGCGTCACGGCCACACTTTTAAAATTCATTTTCCAAATTCAGTGACCGGGCAGGAACCTGGACCCCCTCCTTCCCCCCCGCAAGCGGTTTCCCGTTCCTTCTGGGGTGTCTAAACGGGGCTCATGGAAGCCTCAAGCCAAGCCTGGAGAGTGTGGAGTCTTCCCTGTTCTTCTTTTCCCTGCTTTGCTCTCAGCGCTTGTGCCTGCCGCCCCCAGGCTCCTGAAAAAAGCTGCCTGCTGTCCCTGTCGCCTGCCACTAGTGCCTTGGCCTGCCGGTGCCCGCAGAGCTCCAGCCTGTGAGCTGCCCCTGCGCCTCAGGGTGGGGTGAGGCTCCACAACAACTTCACCAGCCCCAACCCCTCCCTTCAAATAAAAACACGCGTAAGTCCTTTCTCCATTTATTTAGTGAACAAGCACCGAATACAAGACCCTAGTGGGTACGCCAGAAAGTGTGTAAATCATCACCGGAATGATTGTTTAATTTCTGGCTGGTAAACACCACAGAGAAGTGCTGAGCCCTCCCAGGTGAGCCTCTGCCTCAGGGCCTTTGCACATGCTATTCCCTTTACCTAGACCGCTCATCCCCAGGTGTCCACCGCCTACCTTGTTCCATTAAAAATTACAGCCCCACGCTCCCCGCTCATTTTCCCCTGCAGCTCTCGTCACACCTCAAGCCGACATTCGTCAGTTATTATTACTTGAATATTCCTTATTTTTCTGTCGATTGTCTGTACCCCCAGGGGATCGTAGGTTCACGGGGCAGGCATTTTTGTCTGTCTTGTCCATTGGCCTGTCTCCAGTGCCTAGAACAGTGCCTGGTACAGAAGAGCTGCTCAGTATGTATGTGTTGAATGAATGAATGACCTAACGGGGGACCTACTCAGCTGACCCGGCACCGGGGAAGAGTGTCAGGGGACATTTTCCCACCACTGGGGAGAGATGCGGGTTTTGTGGGACCATCTTTAAGAAGAAGAATCTACATACAGTTACACGTAGAGCATTAGGGCAGAGACCCAAAGCCAGACTGGCGTCAGTGAAAGCAAAGATCCTCCAGGCGCAAGAAGCAGCTTGTGGGAAGGGCTGGCGGTGACCAGGAGCCAGAGAAAGACAAGGGAGAAGGTCTGCGTGGCCACAGCTTCGCAGGGGATCCAG
Source organism: Vulpes vulpes (assembly GCF_048418805.1). Taxonomy (NCBI): domain Eukaryota; kingdom Metazoa; phylum Chordata; class Mammalia; order Carnivora; family Canidae; genus Vulpes; species Vulpes vulpes. The sequence goes on along the minus strand of NC_132793.1, from coordinate 5,289,330 downwards.
GAGGGGCCGCAGAGCCACCGCGCACTGGCCAGGAAATGACGGGCTGTGACACAGCGGTGCCCTGGTTTCTGCGGGATTGCAGGGAGAACGCCCAGACGGGTGACCTTTGGGTTCCAGCGGGACGGGCCCTCTGCCAGCCACCACAGTCCCCCTCGTCCCATTGAGCAATCAGAGGGTGGCCCCAGCCTCAGCCTTCCCTGTCCACCTCTGGGAATGGGTCCCCTTGCCTTGGGGTCCCTGCTTACCCCTAACCCACCTGGGAAGGTCCCTCGTGGCTGCCTGGGGAGGCTCCCCTCCCTCCCTGCCTCCCTGCCTCCCTCCCTCCTTCCCTCCCTCCCTCCCCAGGCTCCGCTCAGAATAAAAGCTGGGGCCCTGGCTGGGGACATGTGCCCTGGCCCCAAGCCACAGCCAGCCATTTGCATCACAAATGAGACCCAGGCTGTTGGGCTCCAGCCAGCCGGCCTGGTGCTGCCCTCGGTGACTTAAGGACAAGAGCCAGGATCCAGCTGCTGCCCCCGCTGCCCCCTCCCCCAGGGAGGTGCGGACCCTCCAGCCTGCCCGGGATCCTCCTGGCCAGCCTGCCCCCTCAGTGCCGGTCAAGGGCAGGGCGTGGGGTGGGGTGGGGGGTGCTCTCTGAATGTGGGCAGTTGGGGGGGTGGACGGGGCTCGGCACTTGACATCTTTTTCTCTGAGCTCATGCCAGGCCGCTCTACAGAGGAGGGGCCGAGCCTCGGAGAGGCGGACTGATATGCCCAAGGCTGCTCAGCGAATCATGCCCCACAGGACACGGACAGGAACCCACGCCGTTCTGCTCTAGAAACTGCACTGTGGACGTGGGATCCCCCTCGGGGGTCACCTGTGTGTGTCCACCATGCAGGGAGCAGCAGCAGCTGTGTGCTGGGTGAGTGGGTGGCCTTCTCGGCATGGGTCCGGGGGTGCGGGGAGCTGCTTCTCCTTCTAGACTCGGAGCCCCGTGAGGCCGGGGCACTGCCCATGCCCACGCCCACTTATGGTTCTGGCCTGCAGCAAACGCTCACTAAGTGTTTCCGAGGTAAATATTGAGCAAATCGACCCACAAACTTTGTTTAGAGCCTGGATTGTAGCTTCCCCCTGCAGCTTCTTATAAGGCAGAGGTGGATCATGTCTATCCCAGGGTCCCCAGTGCTGAGCACATGGTCTGGCTCTGCCTGGAAGGTTCTGGAAGGTTCTCAGAGGTTCACCAGTGACTTATGCACCGTGGGCTGGCTGGGGTTCCCACCTCAAAGCCTGTGATCCTGGTGCATAGGGAGACCCCTGACTAGCCCCCCTGTATCTCCCTGGTTTGTCCCTTGGGGTTCTTTTCCACCCCAGGGCCTTGGCTCATGCTGTCCTCCTGCCTGGATGTGTCCCAGCAGTGGCTGCTTTCCCTCCTGTAGGATTGACTTCATCGTCACCTCCTTGGAGGGGTCCCCGGGGCTGCCCCATCTAGCTGGAACCCTCAGACATTCTCTGTCCCTACCCGTCTGTCTCCAGAGCCCCCAGCTTGCCTTCTGGTTGCTCTTTATTTGTTTTCTTTGGCTTTGCCTGTGTCCCCTTCAGAATGAAAGAGGGAGACAGATGCAGACACAGAGAAAAGTAGAACGTGTGTGAGAGCAACAGCGTGACTCACAGGCAGAGACACAAACAGAAACTGAAAGAAAAGCAGGAACGGAGTCGCGGAGAGAGGGAACCAGAGAAAGTGCCATGGCTGGCGGGGGGTGGGGGTTGGGGAAATGGGGGGGTGGGAAGGGGGCCGGGGCCGTCCTCCTGGGGTGAGGGAGATGTCCTGGGGCTTGATCCTGGTGACTGTTGCACAATCTTGTGCATACCCAGAGCCGCGGCATTGTACGCTGTAAGAGGGTGCATTTTGTGGAATGTGAATTATGTCTCATTTTAAAACACAAGGGGACATCTAGAGACGGAGGGCGGATGCCCAAAGGCCACGTGCATCTGGAACAGAAAGGAGACGTGAGGGGGGAAATTGGTGAACTCCAAATAAAGTCTGAAGCTCAGTTAACGGTCCTGCATTGATGTGGAGTTTCTTGGTCCTGACAGTTGTGCCATCACGTAGGCTGTTACTATTAGGAGAAGCTGGGGGGCGGGGATACACACATTTCTCTCTGTACGTTTTCTGCAAGTCTGAAATTATTTGTGTTTTTTTGGGGGGGGGGGAATATTTCAAAATAAAAAATTAACCAAGAAGACAGAAATGACAAGGAGTGGCAGGGGGCCGGGGGCTGCCTTGCTCCCCAGCAGGGACCACCAGCCCAGGCCTCGGCAAAATTAAACCCTGGGCTGGGGGATGGGCGGGTGGCCCTGACTGGGGTCAGTTTCCCCATTAGCGCCAGAGAGGCTGCCGAAAATTCAGGGGGATGCCTCTCATTCACCTAAGGGGCTCGGCAGTGGTGGGGGCCTCCCCGGGGGCTCCCCTCCACCCACCTGAGACTGGGGCTGAATGTACCTGCTGCTGCTGCCCACAGCCCTCAGTACCTACCAGGCTTCTGCAAGGCTCCCAGGCTCCTTCTGCAGGAGGCAAAAAACACCGGGTGCCGCTTTCCTGTGAAAGTAGCCAAGTGGCAGCCCCATGCCAGGGTCGGGGCTGCATCGTGTGGGTCCCGTCGTGTGGGCACAGGGCAGGCAGGTCTCCTTTCTGTCTCCCCTTGCTGGGCCCTGGGCTCCTGAGGGGCAAAATGCTTGGTTTTGCCTCCCTGCCTATGGGGCCAGGCAACGTAGTAGGTGCTCAATTAATGCTTGAGCATTTCTGAGGCCCCTTAATCACCAGATGGTAGTAAAAGAATAGATACTTTCTAATCTGAGGGTTTCCACATTTTTAAAAGTGGTGAAATCTTTTAAAACTGCAAAAACAAGGGAAAGCTTTCAGAAAAAGAATACAACCGCCACCACCGCCACCAGTTTTTAACATGCTTATGATGTCACAGTAGGTGCTGAGCTTTTTTTTTCTTTAAGAAATAAAATGTTACAGATACAGGTGAATTCTGCTCTAACTGCACCCTGCCCCCGCCCCGAGCGAGTCGCACGGGGAGAGGAGGTGGGAGCCTCGGCCTCCTGCCCTGGTCTTCACCCAAATACGTATGATGAGTGTCCACTTACTGCATCGTCCTGCGCGCGCCGCTGTGACTTGTGCGCGAGCCGCCTGGTGCTGTGCGTGGTGCTCTGATGCGGGGTTTTCCATCTGACCGCGGGCTGAGGTCTGCTGCCGATGGTCGTGGGGAGGGATCCATCCTTGTAAGGAGCAGCTGCCCCTACTCCCACCCCACCCCCTCTCGCCCCTCGGGCCACCCTCCCCAACCCCGGGGTGTGCAGTTCGGGCAGTTACGCGGGGCTCAGAAGGGCCCTGCCCCACTTAACGCTCTGCTGTCTCCATCTCGAAGTTCTCAGTTTCTCTTGAGCAAGGGGCCCCACATTCTCATTCTGACTGGGCCCCGCCAATCTGACACGGGAAGCGCCGGCCGAGCGCTCATCCTGAGCCAGACCCCGTCCTGGGCCAGCTGACGGCATGAGCCTCCCCCCTGAATCCTCCCAGAGACTCTCTGCAAGGCGGGTCCCTGTCAGCCCATTCTGCGGTTGGGTAAACTGAGGTCAGAGAGGGCTCCTGACTGTGGTGCCCCTGCCTGAACCCCCGCGGGACAGCCCCCTCGAAGATCAAATGTGGCCCGGGTCCCTTTGTCTTAAACCAAGGTGCAGAGGGGGTGAGGCTCACTCACGTGGACAGGCCGCGGGAGGCAGAGCTGGCTTCCGGCCGCCCCTCAGCCAGGAACCGGAGGCCCCCCGGCCCGGCGGCTGGGTTCATTTCACAGGTTTCCTCTCCCCGTGGGGACTGTCTCAGTGAGGGGTGAACAAACCTCAGGGTGTTAATCAGAGCAGCCACTTCCTCTCAGACCTGCCTTCTATAATTAGGCCCCGGGCCTCACCATCCGAGCCAGGCCCGGTGAGTAGGGCCGGGTCTGCGGCTCCTTAACCCCAGGGGACGGGTTTCCCCTCTCGTCTCCAAGAACCCCAGAAAGCCTGGGTCAAGGCTGTGTGTGCAGGGCCCGAGGCCCACGGAAGGGGCCCCCTCTGGCTCTCCTGGCTCTCCCTACCTTCGCAGCCCTGGGGACACACAGGATCCGTTTCTAGAAGCCGAGAGAAGCCCACCCAGCTCATTCGTTCAGTCATGAAACTCGGGTTTCCTGATGTCTGCTGTGCAGCTGGGGTCTGTCGGGGCGAACGGGACACACAGGCCCCTGCCCCACGGAGCCGAGGCAGAAATAAGGGCATCCGTAAACGACAAAACAGAAACAGAGGGATTTAAGAAAAGGCAACGAGGTTGATAAATCAGGGAGATGGATGGAGAGGCTGATGGGCGGGGGTCACTCGAGCTGTGTGGTCAGGGGTGCGCTCCGCCGGCCCCCAGGGTGTGAAGGGTCTCGAACGGGACCAGAGATTTGAAGGCGACCGGAGACGGAGGGGACAGCGGGTGCCCGGGCTGGAAGACAGAGTGGCAGAGGTCAGCAGGGCCCCTGGGGCCACCAGGACAGGGCCCGGCTCCCAAGGTCAGGAGAGGCCACCGGGCAGCGGACGCTAGCTTTGTTCTGCCGGAGTCTAGGAGCAGGGGTTCTCCGCTGAGGCCGATTCTGCTCCCCAGGGGACACCAGGCAATCTGCAGATATTTTTTGGTGTCACGACTGGGGGGGGGGGTGGGGGTGCTCCTGAAATCCAGGTGGTGGAGGTTGCAGGCAGGTGGGAAAGGATTTTGAATTTGGGTGAAGAGGTGGGATGATGCCGGGGAGGCAAGTAGGGGGTCACATCCTGCCTGGTTCCGGGGGCCGAAGAGGACTTTCACTGGGAGCCTCTAAATGCAAAAGTGGTGAGAGCACTGGACAGGGGAATCCAGACCTTGGGTTTCAGCTTGAAGTGGGGCTAACTGGCCAAGTGACTTTGGAAAAAATACCCTCTGGGGGCCTCAGGTCCCCCTCCATCAAAGTAGGGGCCGTGCTGCCATCCTGTCCTGCCAGGGGGCTCTGGGCAGGGTCAGCAAGGTGCTAGGTGTCGGGACCCTACAGCAAGGTGTGTGTAGGGTGGTGGTGGGGCACGTCACTCTGCTAAGTGTTGAAAGGATGACCCCCTAGAGCCATGAACTCAAGTCTCTAGTATGGGTGACCCCAGGCCCCAGGCAAGGGCTTAACCAGCTCAGGCGTCCTTGCCCAACGGGCAAGGGTCTGCAGGACTGTTCTGGCGCCGTCTCCAACAGCCACCCCACACGGTGGCAGGATGCCGTAACAGCAGGGACGTTCGCTGGGGAGCCAGTGGCAGCCCCGCCTGCTGAGGATGACTGTGGGGTCCTTGGATGATTCCGGGGGAGGGAGGACCCAAGAAGGAGCTCTGGGTGTCTTGCTAATAGGACACCAGGAACTGAAATGATTACGGGATATAGAGAGTTGGGGCAGCCTGGGTGGCTCAGTGGTTTAGCATCTGCCTTCAGCCCAGGGCGTGATCCTGGAGACCCGGGATCCAGTCCCACATCGGGCTCCCTGCATGGAGCCTGCTTCTCCCTCTGCCTGCGTCTCTGCCTCTCTCTGTGTGTCTCTTTCATGAATGAATAAATAAAATCTTAAAAAAAAAAAAAAAGGAATACAGAGAGTCATCACCTTATCACGACTTGGTGGAGGGGTTTTGCTCTGACCCCATGGTTTGGAAGGAAAGTTTCTTGGGACCCAGGGGTCCCTGGAGGAGCGTGGAGGGCGGTGCAGGAGGGCAGTGGTGGGGAGTACAGGGGTGGCGTCTGTTACCCTTCTGCCTCACTGGCTGACTTGTTAGCTCCAAGAATGCAATAGACTCTTCCTCCTCCGGCCTCCATGCCTGTAGCCCCAGTCCCAGGAGAGGATTTCCTCCATTGGGGAGGCTCTGAGGATAATCAGGTGACGGGAAGGCACGGGTTGGGGTAGGCAGGGGAGAGGCTTTCACTGCCATCCCGAGCGACATCCTCTCCCGTCTCCCCTGCTCAGAAGGCGCTTCTAAGGTGGACCTGACAAGGGGACTTTGGCATCACAGATGCCACTTGAGAAACATTCCAAGGAGGCTGCCGCACCGTGTATTCCCAAGGAAATAAGAGTTAATTGTAACATGAAAGAATGCACAGACTTGTAGACAAAGAAAGAAAGAAATGCGGACAAAGCCCCTCTCCACTTTGATCAAATTAGGAAACAGTTATAAAGTGGTAAAACCCAGTGCTGGCAGGGATGCGGAGAAAATGACACAATCGGCTCTTGCTGTAAACACATTCCGACGTGGAAGGTCAATCTCCGTGCAAGGAACAAGGGCCGTGGAACCGCCCGTGCCCTCTGATCCAGCATTCTGTTGTTTGGCAAAATGTTTTGATCCTCGGGGACAAAAACATTTACAGTTGCCTTATTTAAAAGTGGGAGAGGGTGGAAAACAAAGACCCAAAACCCCAGATGCCCTGGGCCAGCCTTTGTGGAGGGCTCACACTATCTGAAACGCAGAACGTGTTTTACTTCTTTAGTCCTCGGAGAGTGGTGTGTTTTATGAGCCCCCAAGTCACAGACGAGGACCTGGGGGTGCAGGGAGCCAGCCCCCGTCTCTGGGGTCACTTGGGCAGTTCGCAGCAGAGCTGAGGTGTGAGCGCAGGCTGCCGGGCCTCACCTGGCTGTGGGGGAGAAGGTGACACACAACTCCGTGGGGGCGTCTGTCACCGGGATGCCACCTGAAGACAGAAGGGCTTCTTTCTGCTTTTGCCCGGTGATAAACGCAAGCCCGCTGCCTGGCAGGCAAGCCCCGGCCTGCGGTTCTGGAATGTGGGCGAGCCACCCCCCCCGGAGGCCGGCCTGGTCGGCTGCTCTCAAGACGGAGGGTCCCAGCCCGTGGACCCGGCCGGCAGCCCCACCGCATGTTGAACCCCCCGGGGAACCAAGCCAACACCCTTCACGCCGCCGCCTTCCTGGGACTTGAGCCGTTGAGCCGCTGCCTAGAACCTTTCAGGGTTGCTGCTGGGCAGAAATGCCAGCGGCCTCGTGGGCGGAAAATGCTGGAAGCAGAGTGACAGTCTAGGCACCTGCGGCGTCAGGGAGGGCACAACATTTTGGAGATGTACGTGGCACAGGGCAGAGCTTGGAGACCCTGGGCCTCCTAGGCAGGAGACAGGAGGGGACATATCCTGGTGGCACATTTGAGGCTGCTGTGGGTGTGGACGTGCCCCAAACTCTCAGGGAACAGTGGCTCCTGCTCTAGGGGCCCGACCGCCCCATCTCTAAAGGATGGGGCCGGCCCAGATGGGCGTGTGATAAATGTGGCACCCAGGCTGCCACGGGCTGGGCATGGGGCCCGGGGACGAGGCCATTCCCTTTCTTTCTTTCTTTCTTTTTTTTTTTTTTTCAAGATTTTATTTATTCATGAGAGACACAGAGAGGCAGACACACAGGCAGAGGGAGAAGCAGGCTCCCTGCGGGGAGCCCAATGTGGGACTGGGATCATGCCCTGAGCCCCCCAGGCACCCCCAGGCCCTCCCCTCTCACGGCTTTTCTATCCTTCTTAGTTCAGCTTGAGGCTCCGTGCGTCTTCACGGCCAGCAGCCCCTTCCAAACCCCCTTTGTGGCAGAGAAAGAGCAGCCTCAGGCTCAGGGCCACGGGCAAGCAACAGTGTTTAGCGACCCGGTTCTGCACCGTGCTCATGTTCAGGGGCATCTTCCCTTAGTGGCAGGTAATAGTGGTTTTCCATTGACCTCGGTGATAGAGAATTTCCTTTTGAAATAAACTTATTTAGGTAAAAAAAGAAAAATAATAAGGTGAGTCATTCTAAATACAGATATGAAGGAGCTGAAGGTCAGAGGGAGGTGGTCAGAGTCATAGAACCCGCCTCTGAAGGTCACAAGTTCGGGACCCACCGACAAGACCCCTTCCTGACCGCCGCCCCCCAAGATCAGCCCGGATGGTGTGGGTCTCGACAGCCTGGCCCCTCCTGGCCTCCCCTCAGTCCCGGTGTCCGGGGAGCTGATTCTTGGGCCTAGGGTCAAGCCCCTTAGCTCCCCACCTCTGCAGAGCACTGTCTGCCGCGCTGGGCCTGGGTCTGAAGCCAGATGGTCCCCGGCTCACATCCCTGCTCCAGTTTCCCGCTGTGTGGCCTGGGGTGGCTGTGTCAGCGCCTCTGGGCTTTGCTGTTTGTCTGCACAGAGTGAACAGCCCTTCCTTCCGAGGACGGCTCGAGCGTTCCAGGAGGTGCCGCCTGGCACGGGGCCTGCATTCAGCGAACCTCCGGCCGTGCCTGCTGTCCCTGCGTTCCCATTTAATAAACAGGCCGACTGAGGCCCAGAAGATGCTCGAGGTCACAGAACCTCTGGGTTCACCGCAGGCCTCCTTGACTCTGAGTCTCCCCCTGGGGGGACCAGCCTGCCCTGCTAGGCCGGTTCCCGGGCCTGCTCCCGCGCTCCGCGTCCCTGGCCCGCAGCCCCAGCCCTCCTTTTGTCCTCCTGCCGCCCGCTGTCCGGGAGCAGGTGGTGTTGCCCTGGTGCCGGTGGGAGGCCGAGGCCTGCGAACACACCGGTTGCTATTTGCTTTCCTCTCTGCGGCCCCTTCCTGGTCTGGGCGGGGTGGGCGTGGGGCCAGGTGTGTGGGCGCGGCGGCCCTGGATGTCTGCGCCCCAGTCTAAGCAGCCAGTGGGGCCCCGAGCCCCCGAGGACAGGTGACCAACCATCCCATTGTGCCTGCAACCGAGGGATTTCCTGGGAAACAGGCGGGGTCCCTGGCTCTGCAAGGGGGCAGCGGGAGGGATGGCAGGTGGGAGGAGGTGGGGTCGGCCCCCCCTCAGGCTCTGCTGCCTTGCCGGGTGGGCATGTGGGAGGGTCTGTACTGCCCTGGCTAAGACGGAAGGCAGGATTCCTGTCCCATCCCGTATTAAGGACACAGCGAGTCATTTCAGCTCTCAGAGCCTCAACCCGCATCTGTAAAATGGGGGTAAGGATTCCACTCTCCTCGCAGGGATGTGGGGGGATCAGATGAGAAAATGAACATACAGCACTTAGCCAAGCGCAGACTCTCATGCACGGTAGCACATGCGATTATATTAGATCTCTACTTAAAACACAGCTTCCCACTGCTCGGGGGGTAAAACCCACCCCCCTCCTGACATGAACCTTTGAAGCTCCTGTGATTGCGACCTGTGACTGCACCTTCTGCCCCAACCACCCTGGCATCCTGGCTGGCCCAGGCCTGACCATGCTTCTCCCTGCCTCAGGGCCTTTGCACGTGCTATTTCCTCCGCCTGCGACACCACCTCTGTTACTCCCAGGACTGACTCCGTGTCGTCTTTGGGCCTCAGTTTAAAGATCATCTGCACAGAGAGACCTTCTCTGTGTACCTTACTTGACAGGATGTTTCTCTTGGGGACAAGCATTTCTTAGCTGGTTCACCTGTGGTTGCCCCAAGCCTGGGATGATGCCCCGCCCAGAGCTGAGCTCAGGACACGCTTGTGAACATGTTTGTGAACAACGAGCATTGGCCTGATGAGGTCCCCACAGGGTTGGAGGAAGAACCCAGAGTCCTGAATCCCCTTCCTTCTCTGGGCCTTGGCTTCCTCGTCCATCAGCAGGGACGACAGGAGCATCTGACTCCTTGGGGCCTGAGAGGCGTGGACCTGTCCTCTCGCTGCAGCCACACGCAGGGGGACCCCGGGCCCGGCAGCTCCCCGGTGGCGACCTACCAGGTGCCCCTCCACGCCCCACCCCCCCATCCTTGGGGCTCCACTATACCCGCTGCACGTCCTCCCCGCCCCGAGCCCTGAGTGGGGCAGCCCCAGGCCCGCCACTGGAGCTCACCCGCCCGGTGATGGGCCGTGTGCCCTTGGCCCTCGGGGCCAGGCTCCTCGCGGAGACTCCAGAACACCAACACCGTCAAAGCTGTCAAACAATTTCCCTGCCAGGATTGTACAAGAATCCAAGCCTCCCTGCCCGATGCCAAACACCCTCTTAAGACAATACCTCCGGGGCCCGGGGGCCCGGCCGAGCGCTGCCGCCTCTCCTCGGCCATATATAGGCAAAAGCCGGGGAAACCCTGTCCCCTCCCGGCTGGGAGCCCGGGGAGGCCGCGGTGGCCTGGGCCTGACCCTCGCCACCCCGCACCCCCCGAGTGCCCGCCTCCGGCCAGGGAGCCCGGTGGGGAGGCAGCGCGGGGCCTCCCCGGTGCCCCCAGCAGCTTGGCCAGCGGCTGGCGCGGCCTCTGACCAAATAAGGCTGGGGCCGCGGGGCCTGGACAGGCTCACTGGGGGCGGCGGGCCTCCCCGTCCGCCCTCCTCCCCGCCGTTCTGGCCACGCAGCCGGCCCGCAGGCTGATCCCCACGCTGTCCCCCGGCGCAGGAGAGCCCGGCCCGAGAGGAGCCGGGGGTGCCCCCGGCGTCACCCGGGAGAGGAGGTCCACTAGGTCCCTTGGAATGTTCCATTTGGAACCTTCAGAAGCTCCATTTAGGATCTTGAGAGGAAGATTCCTGCAATTCCTGGGCAGCTACAGGGGGCCCCCCACTCCCTCCTCCCAGCTTGGCCAGAGCCGCAGCCTGCCCTCCCCTCCCTGCTCTGCACGTGCACACCTGCCCCTGCACCCTGTGGGTGGGGTCTGCTGCTTCCCCTCCCCTGTGGCTCACCAGGCACACCCGTCAGCCCTTCCTGGGGCCCAGTCCATGAGGTCCGAGGGCGAGGCCAGCCAAAGGGCTATAGGGTGGGGGCAGCCCGGGAACCCTGGGAAAAACTGACCCCTGCTTCCCCGGTCCCACCTGTGCCCATGGTGAGGTGGGAGTGGAGCCCCGGAGGGAGGACTCCATCCGTACGACCCAGCTTGAGCAACCCCCTGAGGAACAGGCACCCTGCAGACAGGGACCTGGAAGAGGGGATACACCTGCCAGAGGCACAGAGGAGGGCAGGGAGGCTTGTCCTATTTCAGGAGTCACTGCGTGGCATGGAGCTCCTGAGCCTGCCCGCCTTGGTTCTAGCAAGCAACTTCTTCTCTTCTTGGAACCTCAGTTTTTCCATCCTGGAAATGGGTATAATGCACACCCTACATCAGGGGCGGCTGCAGGGATTCAATGGGATAAGGTGCAAAGGGCTTGAGTGGGATTCTGGGCCAGGGAGGGGGTGCCTCCTCTCCTGGGAGACTGGGGGAGGCAGGAGCTCTCTCCCTCTGTCCCTGATGCCCCTTCCCCAGCTTTGTGCTGCCCTATCTGCTTTCTGGGTGTGCTTGAGTGGCACTTTGAGGTCCCCCGAGCAGGAAGCTTGTGCCTTGGTGTGACCTGCTGTTGCACATGTGGGCACACATGGGTGCGGGTGAGTGTGTGAGCCCCCATGAGCCCAGTTGTGCACTCAAGGAGGTTTGCAGAAGTAGGGGTGGGGGGCAACTGGATCTCTAATCATGGAGAGCCTGTGTCTGAAGCATCTGCATAAAATCTGAGAATCTCAGGAGGAAGGAGCTCACCTGCTGGGTCCCCGAGCCCCCTCTTCCGGGACTGGCTACAGAATTGGGGGCCTAGTGCAAAATTAAAATGTGCAGCTCCTATTCAGAGAGAAAGAAGCAAGACGCTCAAGACGGCAAGGGCAGAGCATTAAACTAAGGGTGGGGCCCTCCTGAGCATGAGTGGGCCTGTGTGACCGCTGGCCCCTGTCCCCTCCCTCTCCCTGGCAGCTTGGGCGTGTGGCCTTGACCAGGCCCGCTAGCCCCTTGAGCCTGGCAGCGCTGGTAGGATCAGCAGGAAGGGTCTGTAAAGTCTGTAAAAGTGCCCCTCGTTCCCACAGTCGTGGCAGCAGCCAGGAGCTGCACACCAGGGCATGGCACCCTACACAACGCACCCTCCCCACTGTCCTGTTTGAGCCCAGAGTGAGGCTCGCTCCCACAGACCGCAGGCCGGTGGGTGTGTGCGGCGCCTGTTTTCAGCCGGCCCGGCAGGTGCTGGCCAGGAAGCTGCGGGCACGGCTGTCCGTGAGCTGCACACCCTCTGGGTGCCCAGGGTGGGCTCCACTGGACGGTGCAGCTCAGCCGAGCTGGGGAGCCCTGGAAAGTGGAGGGCAGGGGGCCCCAGATGTCCTGAGAGCCCGCAGCCTCTCCTTGGTGTAGGAAGAGGAGGCTGCCACCTGTGAGTTCCTGCAAGGGACTTGGGGCCCCCCTGGTGGGTGCCACCTTTGATGCTGGCCCTGGGGGTGCAGTCTGCTGCAGGCACCCCACCTCTCTGGAAAGCACTCTGGGATCTCCCGAAAGCACCCACCTTGGTGCTTGAACGTGCTCACTGGGAACTCGTGGCTGTTCTGTTGGAACCTCAGGAATTCCACTCAGATCCTTCTGGATTGCTGCCTCAGGGTCGGGGGAGTGGGCTCAGCTTGTCTCCGGAGTCTCTCAGAGCCTGGCGCTGTGCTGGCGCACAAGGGAGGAGCGACCGGCCTCCAGTGGAGGAGGATGGTGGGACCTTGCTCAGCCAGCCCCACAGAGCCGGGAGCTGGGATCACAACCAACGTGGCATCTAGCCCTTCAATGTTTCATTTTAAAGAAAGCTTCTCACGCACTTGCCTACTTTTCGATTAGAAAAGTCGGGTCTGGGGGGTCTGCACACAAGGGATCCCCCTCGTCCTTCCCCCATAAACCGCAGGCCCAGTGGCTCTCCTACCATTTGCCGTTTCTCTTTCTTTAACGTGGAGAGAGAAGAAATATGTTCCCGGAGACCATCAGCCCCGAGCTTCTGGGCAGACTCCTGTGCTCTAAAGTAAACTTGTCTTTTCAATTAATTAATCAACAGAGATTTATTTGGCCCCGACTGCATGCCACAGCCAGCCCCAGGTACCGAGAAATCAGATGAAAAATGAGCTGAGGGAAATCCTGCCTGGGTGCGGCTAGGTTGGTTTCCCGTTTCACAAATGCAGAGTCCAAGGCTCAGAGAGGTTGCGGAGTTACCTAAGGCCACACGGCGCGTGCACGACTGTCTGGATTGGAGGACGTTGAACTGGAGACGTCAGCTAGGAGAGGTAGGAGAACGGGCAAATCATCGGCCGTTAAGACTCAGGCTTTTGTGCCAGTGAAACTGGGTTCGAATCCTGCCCGTGGGAGCTTTCACCCACCCAAGCCTGGGTTCCCTCAGCCTCCGAGGGTTGTGCTTTGCTACATGCTGGCCGCCCTCTTGGAGCCTCAGTTGCTCATCTGTAAAATGGGAATGGTGAGAATACGGCTGGATCCTCTGGTCCCTCAAGAAACATTCCTGGAGCACCTACTATGTGCCACACTTCACTCTGGGTGCCGGGATTTGGCCAGGAACCAAACGGCCCCCCAGGGGTTGTTGTGAGAGTTGACAGGGTGGGGGGTGGGGTGGCAGCGTGCCTGCCCTGGCTCCCCCTGCGAGCCGGACACGGGGCGAGTCCCAGCATCGGGGCTGGGCTGCAGGTGGAATTCAGTAAGACCGGCCCCGGCTCCGAGCCTGCCGGGCGGGGGGCAGGACAGGTGCCCGAGGGCAGCAGCCGGAGGACTGGGGGCCAAAAGGAGGGTAAGGATTAGGGAGAGAAAGAAAGGAGGGGTCGCCATCATTGCCACCCTTCTCAGAAGGAGCAACATCTGCCAGGCACTGGCTCATTGGCCAGTCGCTGCGCCTGCCCTGTCTTCTGGACCCTGAGGACCACGCAGCGAGGCGTGGGCTCCGGGTGGCCAAGGAGGCTGAGGCTCCTGGGGTGAAGCCACAGCTCGTGAGGATGGACCTGGGTGGCGTCCCTCCACAGCCTGATCTTTAATTTATGGAGGCAATGAAGTGGGAAGAGAAGAGCAGAAGGGGAGAGAGAGCCTTGATGGGGGGGCAAGATGAGGCCCCTGCTCTGGAGGACTCTCTGGGCCCTGCCTCGACTTCCCCGAGGAGAGGGCCTGGCTCCCTGTGCATGCCTCCCGGAGGGGTGTTGCTCCCAGGGACTTGGGCTCTGCTAGGCCCGCCCGTGGGCAGGTTTTTGGGCCTGGCTCAGGGCTCTCCTGGGCATCTGGCAGGTGTTATTCTCCCCAGAAGACGGTGCCCCCACCTTGGGGGTGATTCTTCTCCGCAGCCAAGAACCTGGCATCTCTGGCAACTTGGGGAGGCTATTTTTAGACCTTACAGCTGGTTTTTATCGCAGCTGCTGATATGTACGTGTAGAAGCCCTGGGTTCATTCTGCCAACACTCCGAATGAGCTTTGCAGAAGAGCAGGGGTGGTGTTCATCAAGCGGGAGCTCGGGGAGGTGGGGGGTGGGGGCGGAGGATGCAGGGCTGAAAGGAATGCTCTGTCCCCACCTGAACTCTGGGAAGAGGAGGAGGCAAAAGGGCCGGACCCAGCCAGGAGGTCTTGAGGCGGGTGACAGCAGGGATGAGGCATGTTCCAAAGAAGGTGTAGACTGACATTTGGGAAGCCAGAGTGGGATTTTTAGCAGCTTTGGGTTTTCTTACTTATTTCCCTTCTGGGGGAGGTGGCTGAGTATAGGGGTTGAGATCATAGAGCTTGGAGTCAAACAAACCTGGCTTTGGGTCCTGACTCTACCTTTAACAGCTGTACAATTATGAGCATGTCAGGTAGCTATTGCTGTGTAACAAGTGATCCCCAATTTTTTTTTAAAGATTTTATTTACTTATTCATTAGAGACACAGACAGAGAGGCAGAGACACAGGCAGAAGGAGAAGCAGGTTCCCTGCGGGGAGCCCGATGTGGGTCTGGATCCCAGGACCCTGGGATCACGACCTGAGCCAAAGGCAGATGCTAAACCACTGAGCCACCCAGGGGCCCCCAATTCTTAAACTTAGTTGTTTAAAATAACATGACTTGGTGAGTCAACAGTTTAGCTTGAACCATCACCTGGATGGTTCTTGTGGCCTGAGCTGGTATCTCTCATGCACTTGTAGTCAGCTGCTGGGTCTGCTGGAGGCTCTGTTTCTGGGGAGTGGCTGACCATCATCCAGGGTGATGGAGACAGCTGGGTAGTGTGTCTCTCATTCTCCGGCAGGCTTGTTCTCCTGATGGAGACAAGAGTCCGAGAGAGAGAGAGAGAGAGAAAGAGAGAGAGAGAGAGAGCAGAGGCATGCTGTTTGAACCCTAAGCTTGAGGTATGGTGCAACACCATTTCCAGAAATGATGGAATCCGAAGCAAGTCACAAGACCAACCCAGATTCCAGAAGTGGGGACATAAACACTACCTTTTTTTTTTTTTTTTTTAAGATTTATTTATTTATTTATTTGAGAGAGAGAATGCAAGCGAGGGGAGGGGTGGAAGGAAAGGGAGAGAGAGAGAGAATCTTAAGCAGGCTCCCAGTGAGCACAAAGCCCGATGTAGAACTTGATCCCATGACCCTGAGATCACGACCTGAGCCAAGACCAAGGATGGGATGCTCAATCAACTGAGCCCCTCAGGTGCCCCTAAACACTACCTTTTGATGGGGGCAGCTGCCAAGTCACTTGCCAAGTGTTCTGAATACAGAGGCCTGGATAATCACAGTGTTCTTTTTCAAAACAGTATATCACACCGAGCCCCGTGCAGCTCCTTGAGCCTCAGTTCTGTTACTTGTAAAGCGAACGACATGGCTGTTGGGTGAATTATGCGCATGAAGTCAGTAGCATCGTGCCCAGTGGAGAGTGAATGCTCGGGGCTGGAGCCACCACAAGCCCTTGGAGGGAAGGATTGCTCCCTGCCCCTCCCCACCATCTCTGTGAAGCATGCCTGGAGGGTGAGCTGCTTTCTGGAAGAACACTGTGCAAAATGAGAACCTATGGTTGCAAGAAACCCACCAGGGCCGGGAGCCTTTTGTTAACTATTTCTTCCACTTCCCTTGTTCAGCTGGACTGAAGTTGTTCAGACATAAGGACTCACTGGCCTCTGTCTGTCTGTCCCCCAAGCCATGTAGGTGTCCTCACTTTTCCATTCAACACCACCAAGCACATTTGCACACGTACACTCCTATTCATGTGTGTGCATTCACATACACACTCACCTGCACATGCACATGTGCACACACACACTCACAGGCACACACGCCTGTTTACATGCAGACACACTTGCCATCTCTCACACTCACCCTTGCCCATGTACACCCTCCTGTACACTCACACTTGCAGGCACACTCATGTGCACATTTGCACACATGCATTCTGTAGCACACCCCCATGCTCTTGCAACACATGTGCTACACACACTCACACTCACACAGCTCTCTGGGTTTGAGTGTCCCAGCCTCAGTTGGCTGTAGCCCTGCAGGCAGAGAAGCTGTGCAGGTCCAAGGCCAGGGTCAGGAGACTCGTTTCCATCCAGCTCAGCCACCAGGGCGTGTGACCTTGAGCACATTCCTCTCCAGCTCTGGCCCGCAGTCTCCTAACAATGACACCCAGTGTTTGTTGAGCGTGCCTGACACATTCTTATCTAAAACTCACAGCAGCCTGACAGATGGAGAAACTAAGGCTCAGAGAGGGGAACAGTCTGCCAAGGTTACCCAGGCTGTAACCAGAAGACTTAGGGTTTGAACCAGTTCTGGTTTGACTGCAGAGCCCATCCTTCCAGCTACTTCGCTACAAGGCCCCCGGGCCCAGTTCATCATCACAGTAAGCGAACGCCATTGTAATCTCACTTCACAGGTGAGGAATCTGGGGTTCCAAAGGCTTGGTGACGCCCCAAGTGCTCTGCCCTCCAATCACACTGGCCTTCGTTTGCTTCCTCCCTTCCTCAGACCAGGTCCCCTCTGGCCCCAGGGCCCTTGCATCTCTGCCTCTTCCCTTCCTGGGCCGATGTTTATTCATTCTGTGGGTCTCAGCTCAAACTCCACTTCTTTGGCAACCTCCTTCCCTGACCCCCAAACCACACTACACTATACACACTTTCTACTTCCCATCACAACACATTACCATGGTTTACATGTGTCACAGGTGCAGAGTCTCACCTGGCTCTGCGCAGGGTCTCACAAAGCCAGATGCGAGGAGCTGGCCGGCTGCACTCCCATCTGGAGGCTCTGGGGAGCACCTGTTTCCTGCTCATTTGGGTTGTTGGCAGGATGCGGTGCCATGGCTCCCGGCCCCTTCCTCTGTCCTCAGGCCGGCAACTTTGAGGAGGTCCTCACTTGGCTGTCTCTCTGCTTTTAATTCTCTCTTCCCCGTCTTTTTCCTTGAGGCATAACTGACGTATAACATTAAATATATGCTGTCTTCCACTTTGAAGGCTCTTTGTGGTTCCGTCAGACCCACCTGGATAATCCAGGGGAATGTCTTCACCTCTGGGTCAGCTGTTTAGATAAGTCCTGGGGATGTAATGCCCAGCACGGTGGCCAGAGTTAACAATACCACATTGCATATTGCTAAGTCGCTAAGGGAGCAGACCTTAGAGTCCTCATCACCCCAAGGAAAAAAAAAGAAAAAACATTTTTTTGTAACAATGTATAGCCAGGGCCATTAACCAGACTATTATCGTGATTGCTTTGGGTGCATACGTGCATCGAATCATCACCTCACACACCTGAACCTCACATAATGTTACATGCCAATCATACCTCAGTAGATAGATGAATAAATACATAATTTTAATAATTAGATATATTTAAAACAATAGAGATTTCCTCAGTGTAGACTGAAAACGTAAAAGAAAATAAGGGGTAGGAATGTAAAATTGAAAAGGAGGCGAACACCGTCTTTAACTTGCTCCCTTAGAAGTGGATTCATTCTAATTTGCCTAGATGTTCTCACTCTGTCATTCCCCGTGCCTTTCTTTATCCTGTCTGCTGCCTCAGTGACCCCGCAGCTTTAAGGCCTTCTAATCTATGCATATGGAATTGTCACGGATTGGGGCACCCGTGTGGCTCAGCGGTTGAGCACCTGCCTTCGGCCCAGGGCGTGATCCCGGGGTCCCGGGATCTAGTCCTGCATCGGGCTCCCCGCAGGGAGCCTGCTTCTCCCTCTGCCTGTGTCTCTGCCTCTCTCTCTCTCTCCCTCTGTGTCTCTCATGAATAAATAAATAAAATCTTAAAAAATTGTCACATATTTAAACTGTACCTTATGTTTAAAATCAAGAAAAAAGAATCTAGTTGATACATAAAAAAATAAAAATAAATAAAGGTCAGCTGTTCAGCGACTTTACTTCCACGTGCAGCCCTAATTCCCTCATGCCACACAACCTAGGGTGTTCACAGGGTCTGGGGATTGGGGCGTGGACGGGTTTGGGAGACCATTATTCTGTCTTCCACACTCACCTTGTTGATATTTTCCATCCCGTGCATGTGTCAAACTTGTTATTATATATTCATTTGTGAGATTCTTTGTTTTCCATCTGTCTCCTTCCTGAGACCATCAGGCTCCATGACTGGTGGTTGGAGGAACTGAGCACAAATTTCCTGAACGGACAGTGGGACCAGGAGTCGAACCTGCACCTTTGCATAGTTCTCAACAAAGGAGGTTGGATGCTCGTTCTCTCCCATGCTCCCATCAGGGCTGCCGGGTCCAGTTGCACACCTTAAGGACTGCACAACTGCAGGGCTCTGCTCACTCCCTCAGGCCGTGTGATCCTTGCAGTCAGTGAGTGGGGCCCAGCCTTCAAGCCTGTGGGCCTTGGCTCTGCTCCTGAACCTGGAGCTTGTGTTCCCAACCTTGGCTGCCCCTGGAGTCATCCAAAGGGCTTCCAAAATCCTGATGCCTGGGCCATACCTAGAACCTCTGGAGATTCTAAGGCAATTTTTTTGTAGGCTCCCGGGGTGACTCCAAGTGAGGGCCGAGGTGGGAGCTCCGTCCAGAAGGGCCAGAGAGAGAGTCATGTAGCACAGAGGGACGGGAGCGTCGCAGAGGCCCGGCAGCTGCGATGACACGTGGGCCTCCCCCCACTGGCCCGGTTCCCCCACCCCGTGTGGCTGTGACCTGGCTCGGGGTCCCTGGGTCGGGCAGCCGTAGGGCTGACGTACGACCGGCCAGCACGCGGCTGTCAGGGAACAGGGGCACCCCTTGTCCATCAGCCCCACTCCATCGAGGGTGGCGCTCCTTCCTCCTGGGCGACAAGCGGGCTGCAGAGACGGGGGGTGGGCACCCGGCGCCCGGCAGAGAGACCCCGGCGCCCGGGGACCAGGGCACCCTCACGGCCGTACTTGGGGGCCGCTGGCAGGTCGCCCAATCCCGACTGTACTTGGCTGCTGTCAGCCTGCTGGCAGGTCCCCCGGGAATCCGGGATCCATGGGCAGCTGCCTCTGGGGCCCATGGGGCAGGAAGGCAGCAGGGGCTGCCGGGGGCAGTGCGCCGTCCAAGGCTTCCAGGTCACCTCTGCTCTGCCCTGTGCTCCCACCAGCTGGAAGGAGCAAGGAAGGGGTGGCACAGCCGGGCCTGGGGTGGAAGCCAGCGAGGGACGGGCGCGGCTCGCAGGCCTCCGCTGTGGGACACGCACACGCTCCTCTTGCCCTCCCGTGACGCTGTGGCTCTCGCCGCCCCCGACCCCTGACAGCTCTGGGGTCCCCGCTTGGACCGGTGCGGTGTCGCACCAGCACCACACAGTCTGTCTGCCCGGGGCCCGGCCACCGCAGCCCGTGGCCCGGGCCCTCTTCTTCTGGAACTCACGGCTTTGTCCTCCCCGAAGGGCTGCCGTCCCCTCGCCTCTTGGCTGGGGACTGGGCATTCAGTCTCTGGCGGTGTCTTCCAGGCTGCAACAGGCAGTGGGGATGGAGAGACTCGGGGTCTGCTTGGGGCAGGAAAGGGGGGGGGCGCTGTGGCTTTGTCTGGGCAACTCCCCCCCACAGAGGTGAGGCGGCAACATGATGAACCAACTCCCTCGACTGCTGACACGGCCCCTCTACCCGTGGCCTTGGACATCAGCGTGCTGAGCGTCTGTCGTGTGCCCTGCTCTGGCCTGGCCGCGCCCTCATCAGGCCAATCTCATGCCACACCTTGCCCCAAGGAGGCGGGCAGGGGAGGCATTGGTGGGAAACCACTCTCCTCCATGGCGCTGCACGCTTGTGTCTGTGCCAACGCCTGCTGGCTGGACACTTGCTGGAGCTGTTCTCAGCCTGCACGCGTAGGACTCCATCAGTCCTGCAGCAGCCGTGGGAGCCAGGTGGACCCTTGCTGTACCCATTTTGTAGATAAGAAGACCAAGGCACGGGGAGATCGGTAAACAAGCCCAGGGTGCAGAGCGGGGGCAGCGGGGGCCTCCGCTCGCCCGGGGCTTCTGGGGAGAAGGCCGCCGAGCCTCCTGTGGGCCTGCGCCGTGAGAGGAGGAGTCGTGGGGCTCTGGCCACAGGGGTCATGGGGAGTGCCTCAGCTGCTCAAGAGGAACCGGAACTTTGGAAACCGCAGCCTTATCTGCTCCCCACAAGAGCTGCAACTTGGCAGCACTCGTGGGCAATTGAGATGGTGGCTCTTCATTCACTTCCTTGTTCACTCACTCACTCACTCACTCACTCACTCATTTGTTCAGCCAGGGTTCACCGAGGCCGTCTCATGGCCTGTTTCTGGGCACCAGGGCACGGACAGGGCAAGGCCCCTTCCCTCGAGTTCCCGATCCCAAGGGGAGCTGGCATGGAATCAGCAAGCACGTGGTGTAGACGTGGTGGTGGGTGGTAGGGCCATGAAGGGTGTCGAGGCGGGTAACAGGGCGGTGGGTGATGAGACAGGATCCCCCCTGACACGGGGAGGTCGAGGAGGGCCTCTGGGGAGGTGACATTTGAGCAGAGACCTGCGTCGGGAGAGAGAGCCAGGCGAGGAGAGGTGTGTTCGTTTTTAATGCTGCATACTCCTCCCCTCCAGTCCTCTTCTCTTTTTTTTCGTTCTTTCTCTTCCTTCCTTTCTTTCACAGAATTTTCTTTAGTTTTCACACTCAGTGCCCCACACGGGGCCGGATCACACCACTCTGCGGTCATGACGTGAGCCGAAAACGAAGAGTCAGACGCTCGACCAACTGAACCATCCAGGCGCCCTGGGTGCTGCGAAGCTTCACGAGCTCAGAGGCTCACACAACACCCATTTATTTTCCTAAGATCACCCAGGAGTCAGCACTGTTTTAGCTGGGTTCTCTGCTTCGGGTCTGACAAGGCTACAGACAAGTTGCGGGCTGGGTGGTGTTCTCACCTGGAGACTCAACGGGGGAAGGACCCACCTCCAAGCTCCGTCGGGCTGTTGCTGATTCAGGAGCGAGACCCCGTCGTCCCGCTCGCTCTTGGCTGGGGAAGGCGCTCAGCTTCTAGAGGCCGCTCGTAGGTCTTTACCAGGTGGCTGCCCTCCTCAGGCTCCCTCATGCTTTCAGCCTCTGATTTCAGGAGGGCCTGGCTCCTTTTAGGAGCTCACCTGATTTGGTCAGGCCCATCCAGGATAATCTCCGTTTTGGTGCGCTCCACGTCACTGAATCAGTACCTTACTGGTGGGAGTGACCTTCAGTTATATCCACAGTCCTGCTCACATTCAAGGGAAAGGAATTCTGCAAGGGGCCCGCACCCGGGACCCGGAGTCTCCCTGCTACGAGGGATGTAGCCTCTTCTGCGCTGCAAGAAAACACGAGAGCGCTCTTTGGAAGGACTGTGGGCCGAGCCACCTTAGAAAGAAAAACCAGTGTGAGGCACAGACTACTTTCCAAAGCGTTCCTCTGGCCAGCTTTAGGAATTTCTGCAAGTCCTGGAAACTGTGTTGGGGAGCCAATTGTGGGTTCTAGTCACACACAGCTGTGTCCTTCACAACAGAGGGAAGCTCTTTTTGGCATGAGTGGCACAAAACTTGACTCAACTGACTCAAGAAAAACAATGTTTGCATAACTGAAATGGTCTGTGCTAGCTTCAGGCATGGCTGGATCCAGGGGCTGTTATCAGGACTTGATTTCTCTCCAGCCCTGGCTCTGTCTTCTTCTCTAGTTGGCCCCTGATGGCTCAAGGTTTACATCTCCCCCCTTCCCTTTCCAATAGAAAGTCAGATTCCTTCTTCCCAACACTTCCACAGAATTAACTCAGATCCTATCAACTTGGGTCCCGCTCTTCACCCTGAACCAGTCGTGGAGGTCCAGAGGGTAGAATGAGCTAATCGGCCAGGCCTGGCTGCATATCCACCCTTGGATTCTGGGAGGGGGGTTTTCTCTGCCCAGGCCACAGGGATTCAAGTGGGGTTGGCATCGTGTAAGAACATTCTAAGTGCTCTTTCCAGAAGATGTGGGAATGCACACTGGGAGATGGGAAGGAGGGCAGACAGTGGTAGCAAAGGTGACAGTTGTCTCTGCATTTGGTGAGACAAATGGAGGAGTGTAAATACCTCCCAGGGGCAAGCAGCCACCGTGGGAACTTCTATAGCCTGAGCATGTGCGTGCTCACATGCAGAGGGAGATGGGTGGGACCTCCCGGAGATGGATGGGTCAAGGGACAAGCCTGGCGGGCAAAGGAGGTGCAGACATCCCTGGGAGAGCAACACTGCCTCAAGCCTGAGAAGGGGAGGGTGACTGGCCTCCCCTTGAAGTGGGGGGCTGAGGGGTAGACAGCAGGATGTTTGGGGGGACCATCTTCCTGGGGCACCTAGTAAGGCTCAACTCATCTTGGGGAGCTCAGGCTGCAGCCAAGTTCCCAGCTCCGGCGCGGCCAGAGGCTGCAGATCCACCCCACTGGGGTGATTTGGGCTCCAATAATGAGCCCACCCAGGCACTGAATGTGGTCTGGCCAACCAGCACCTGGAATGTTCCACCTGGGCAGGACCCTGCCTTTGCACGACACCCGGGACAGTGGGGCAGGATGGGCAGCTGAATTTGTAGGGCCCAGTGCAAAATGAAGATGCAGGCCTGCTTTCAGAAACCATTAACAATTTCCATGGGTGCTTGGTGGCTCAGTCAGTGAAGCGTCTGCCTTTGGCTCAAGTGGTTGACCTCGGGGTCCTGGGATGGAGCCCCATGTCGGGCTCTCTGCTCAGTGGAGAGTCTGCTTCTCCCTCTGACCCTCACTCTGCTTGTCCTCTCTCTCTCTCTCAAATAAATAAATAAAATCTTTAAAAAAAGAAACCCACCCAAATTCTTAAAAGAAAAAAGAAAAATTCCCAGATGCTGACAGCAGAGCATTAAACCCAAGGGCAGGCCCTTCTGGGTGCACACGGTGGGGGGGGCATGTGATCCCCCCACGACAGCCCACCTTGAAAGCCCACCCGCGGTGGGGGAGGGAGCCCAGCATTTCCCTCCAAAACCCAAATGTCATTTGACTCCGAAGAATTGAGTCGAGTGATGCCTCCTGCCCCCACTGCTGCGTCCTTGTCACCCCAGGCTCTGCCCTGGACCCTGTCTCCTCTCGGCTGCAGTAGGAAGAGGGACTCTGCTGTGTACGCTGGGGGCAGCTGGAGGGGGAAAGTGAGTGTGATTCAATCTGCGCGATTATACTGCTGCTGCCATTGGCCAGCTGTGTGAGCCCAGAGAGCAGGTTCCTCTCTGACCCTAGTCTCCGCCTCTGTAGGGCATGGCTGTTGATAGTGGCATGTCACAGAGCTGCTGCCAGCTTAGTTGAGCCCATGCGGGACAGCATCGGGGGTGGCTCTGTGGTTGGTCTCCGTGCCCGTGGGGAGAACCGTTGCATGGCATGGAGCATGCTTGGAGGGGGGGTGCTGCTGTCTGTAATCGCCCCAGAGTCTGGACACCCTGAGAACGGGGCCTGGTCTCTGTCTGTGACCACCTCTGCTGGCGCCGCTTCCAGTGTGAGGTGAGGAGTTGATCCCTGGGCCTGCACTCCCATGTTCCTCCTGTCACCTGGCCTCCGCACCCACAGGCCCTTGCCCGCTGCTGTGGTGACACCTCTACCAGAATCCTTCTTTTTCTTTTTTTCTTTTTAAAGATCTTATTATTTTATTTTATTTTATTTTATTATTTTATTTTATTTTATTTTATTTTATTTTATTTTATTTTATTTTTTTAAAGATTTATTTATTTACTTATGATATATATATATATGTATATATATATATATAGAGAGAGAGAGAGAGGCAGAGACACAGGAGGAGGGAGAAGCAGGCTCCATGCCGGGAGCCTGACATGGGACTCGATCCCAGGTCTCCAGTCCAGGATCGTGACCTGGGCCAAAGGCAGGCGCTAAACCGCTGAGCCACCCAGGGATCCCTTATTATTTTTTAAAGTAATCTTTACATCCACCGTGGGGCTCGAACCTACAACCCTGAGCGTAAGAGTCGCATGCTCCCCCGACTGAGCCAGCCTGGCACCCCCAGAACCTTTTTGCTTTGTTTCCTTCCCTTCCCCGTGTGCCCCCCTCCGAAGGCCTCCAGAAGGTCCCAGGGCCTCAGGCAGGGGCCCTTGCCCGTGTGGATCCCCCCAGTCTGCAGGCTCAAGGCGTGTTCTCCTGGCTGCCACCCGCCAGAGGCATCCCAGGGGGGCGGTTCCCGGAAGGTCCCCTGGGCAGTGTTGGGCTCCACGCAGCAGGGTGCCTAAGGGCCCGAATCCCGGGGGCCCCCACATTCGGTTCGTGCTCTGCACTCATGGTCTTGAAATTCTCAGAACTTTTCAAACAAGTGCCCTGAATTTCCTTTTTGTCACTGGGCCCTGCCCTTGGATTCGGGAGCTGTCGGCGGCCCTGGGGGTTGTCCCCACGGTGGGAAGAGCACTTGTCTCCACTTGTCTCCCCAGACCCTTGCCTGAAGCTTCCCCGCCCTCAAAGGGCAGGGGTCACAGGAGAGAGGGAGGGTCCACACCCTCCTCCCCAGCCGGCTCCGTCCCAGCGCTTGCTCTGTGCTGGAGGTGGCATAAATCCCCGAAGCCCTGGGTGTCTGTGGCTGCATCCCTGGGAAGGTGGGGGGCTGGGGGCGGGGAATCAGCCGCCCACGGGACTCACATGGGAGCCATGTGTGGTAGTACCAGAGGCAGCCCGGGGCCTCTGCATGCACACGTCCTCTGGCCCTGCCCGGCCTGGCAGAGTGGCCTCCCCAGGGACTCGAGCCACTGGCCATGCCAGGGTTCCCAGGGCTGGGTTCTAAGGGAGCTTTTTAAAGGCATTTCCTGGGCCGGAAAGAGGAAGATGCCAATTAAGTGCCTGGCTGAAGCGTGAGACCCGAACGTCCTTGAGCCGAGTCACAGAGCTCCTGGCACGGCTGTCCCCGCTCTCAGCACGTGTCCTGGAGTCCCAGAGCCTCTCACTGGAGTCCCTTTCAAGGGGAGAGGGTCCGAGTGGACTTCTCAGACTCTATGTGCCCACCAGTGCTCCAGAAGCTCCTCTGGAGGCAAGCCTGGGGCAGCTGGAGGCATTTGTAGCCAGCTCCCAGGTGCCACTGATGCTGCTGGTGTGTGGGCACCCGGAGGGAGAGGGGGGCATGTACCCCAGTGGGAGAGAAGCCCCAGGAGGTGCTGCAATGTGTGGGTTTGGCTACCAGGCTCTAGGCCCGAATCCCAGCTCCATCCAGGCTGGCTGTGACTCTGGCCCTCAGTCTCCCCCTCTTGGAAATGGGGCTAAGGACAGGCTCTGCTTGATGGGGTGGCGTGAGGAGGCAGAGGGCCTGGCGCCAGGGGGAGTCTCACACCACGTGGGTTTTATGTTATTTGAAATGTGACCAAGTGTGGATCTTTCCAGAGACACCTCCCACCCCACTTTAGGACTATTCCACAAGGATAGGTCATCCGCCATTGGAAGAGTCTTTTAAAAGAACTCCTGGGAGCGACTGGGCGGCTCAGTGGGTTAAGCATCTGCCTTTGGCTCAGGGCCATGATCTCAGGGTCCTGGGATCGAGCCCCATGTCGGGCTCCCTGCTCAGCGGGGAGCCTGCTTCTCCCTCTTCCTCTGCCCCTCTGCCCCCATCTCATGCTCTCTCTCTCTCTCTCTCTGTGTCTCTCTCAAATGCATAAAAAAATCTTTAAAGAAATTAAAAAGAAGGAAAAGAACTCCCAAAGGCAAGGAAAAACCACACGTCACATTTGAGCTACTAGGGAGGGGATTTGGGGCAGAAGGGCTGAAAAGGACGTTTGAATTTTTTGTTTTGCACATTTCTGTATATCCAAGCTCCCCGGGGCTCTCTGTGCACTTCAAGGATGCCCTTGAACTTTGAAGAAAAGTTGCAAAGACAGTACAGAGAGTTCCCATCTATTCCTCAGTCAGTTTGGATTTCCCGTAGTGTTATCCTCCATGACCAGAGGACATTTGTCCCAGCTAAGAACCTGACACTGGCACATTATTATCCACTAAATTCTAGGCTTTGTTTGCAGCTCACCGGCCTGTCCCTGCTTTTCTGCTCCGGGGCCTGGTCCAGGATGCGGTGCATCTAAGCCCCCGAGTCCTTGTTCCTCTGGGTCCTGACACTTTCTCCGTTATTCCCTGTTTTTGGTGATCTGGCCGTTTTGGGGGGAGCACAGCTCGGGAATTTGGTGACACATTGTCCAATCAGGGTCTGCCTGAAGGTTTTTCATGGCTGGACCAGGGCTTTGGGGTTTTGGAAAAAGACCATAGAGGTGAGGTGGTCTTTGTCACATGATCTCCATGTGGCATTGCTTGTACGTTCAAGTAAAATTCTGGAAGAATGTCCAGACTGCATGTCGGTGGTAGGAGATGTATCTACAGAGATACGCAGAGGCATATTTCAACCACAAGTGTGGGAGGTATGTCGCACCTTCCTCCCCACCTCCCTTGCTACATGATTTTTGAGGAACTTTCCCGGACATCCTGCAATCTGACTTGGCCAATTTCCTTGCTGAAATCAGACCTCTTCACAACACTGAAGCCCGGGCCGCCGACTTCCCGGAGGCCGCGCCTCCCCGCCGGGGGCTCTTTGGGAAGCCGGTGGGTTCGGGTGGACCGATGGGCAGAAGGCTGGTTGGTGGGTGGAGGTGTGTTGTCCCGGGGAAGCAATGTCTTCCGATTCCAAGGAGCCCTGAGGCCTGGGTCTTCCCTCACGACAGCCTCCAGCTCTCACAGACCTTTGGAGGAGCATCTTTTGAGAGGAATTTGGCCAAAAATGAGTCCTCTGGGGAAGAGGCCAGTGGGGAGGGAGCCGTTTGTTCTGGAATGGGCCAGAGCTGGCTGTCGGCGCCCCTCTACCGTGTATGCTGGTGACCAATGCGCAGGTTGCGCCACCTGTCACCTCTCCGACCCCTCCCCTACTCACCTGCCAGAGGGGCTAATCCTGGCGCTGACGGCACAGATCAAGGTGGGAAGCCGACATTCTACGGATGCCACAGGTTGCTGCCTCAGTGGCTGTGCCGTATGGCTCCAGACACCAAAGGAATGTGTGCGAAGGTGATGCCTGTGAGCTGGGGTGACTTGCTATGGTATAGGGGACCCCCCCTGGGGACCTTTGGGGCATAATCACCTGGACCAGACTCTGCTTCTCCTGGAGGAATCTGCTGCTGTCCAGGCCAGAGAATGACTTGGCCATTCCCGGCTCCGTCTGGCTGCTCACCAGGACCTGCATGGGATCCCCATGGATCTGGAAACTCAGCATGTCCGAAGCCGAAATCTCTGAGGTTGCTCGCCGCTGGCTGCTTGTCCCCCACCCGCCCCCCCATGCCCATCACCAAATCCTCTACTTCCTATTTTCAATTTGGTTTCCTGCGTCCAGGCCACCCTGCAGTCAGTACCTGCCTCCCCCCAGGCCTGGACCACCCTACGTGTAGATTGTCACCTCCAAAACAGCATGTGGCATGGGTGCCAGAGGAAGGGGTGCTGGGAAGCCTGGGGAGGGGGCTGCTGGAGGGGTGACTGCTCTCAGCTGCTCTCCCTGCTGGGCTGGGGCTTCTCTCTCACCGGAGTGGTGACAGGGGAGCTCCGTGCTGTGGTGCAGGCGCACGGCCTCCCCAGCCAGGGCCTCTGCACTCTCGGCCACACTGCGTGGGCTGTCTGCTTCCAGAGCTCCTTCCTCCTTCCTCCAAGCCTTGCCCTCCAGGGGCTCCTGCACCTGAGCATCATGGATTTTCTCAGCCCATCCCTATCCTCCAGACGCACTGCAGAGTCACGGGCAACAACCCCACCTGGCCCGTCCCTGGCTGTCCCCTCATCTCCTCGGCCTCCGCACCACGGATCTGAATATGACTTTGCTTTCTAGTTGACCATAACTATTATTTACCAACCCTCCCTAAAGCTTCTGTGTATATCATCTCACTTAATTCCCACAATACCCCTGCCAGCTGGCGGTATGAGAACCATCGGCCCCATTTTGCAGTGGGGAGACTGAGGCCCCACAGAGCTCAGGCTGCTGCCCAAAGCCACGGAGCCAAGAGGAAACAGAAGTGGGGTGTAGACTCAGGGCAGTGTCATTTCTGGGCTCATACTTTTTACATGTGGCCACACGGAGCCCATCTGGCCCTTCCAGCAGGGCTGAGACTAGGGTGAGGCCAGGGAGGCACTCCCTCGGGCCCAGAAAATACTCATGGAGACAAATACTATTCTAATGCAATTTTTAAAAAATCAAAATGCAAAAAAAAAAAAAAAAACCCCACAAAAACCAAGCTCTACTTTCTCCCCACGATGTAGAAAAAAGGAAGACATAAAACAAAGCCAGGCTACAGATGTGCCCTGGCCCAGTGCTGCCTCACCCACGGTGCCCTAAACCCGACGGTGCCAGTAAACGTCATCAGCACAAACAGAAGGCAGCCAGGGGCTATAGTTCCTCGATTTGAATTTACAGAGAGAAGGTTCTGGTGGATGTGCTGCTTCCGACTCCACCTGCCAGTTTTTATTATGTAAATTTCCCAGCATGCAGAAAAGGTGAAAGAATTTAATGCAGTGAAAACCTGTGTGGCCTGGGCCTTTTTTAATCTCTCCCTCTGGACCAGAAGCACCTCAAGGACTCAGGCACTGCAGGGGTGGGGGGGAACCCCAGGTGCAGGGGCGCAGTCTCCCTACCCCCGATGCGCCCCTCAGAACCTGCACTCTGACAGGCCCCGGGCTTCTGAGCATGCAGTGAGGCTTTGAAGCAAGTCCTGGCGTGAGGTCGGATGGCCCTGAGTTCGAATCCTCGCCCCAGCATTCTTGCCTGCTCAGTTTGACAGCGATTGTTAAGTGCTGGGGCTCGTGCCGAGTCCTTCACGGACATCAGCCCATCCCCTTAGTCTTCATTACAACCCAGGGGCCCTCAAACCGGCCTTCTGTCCCCCCCGGGGGTGCTTGGTGATGTCTGGAGACGGTCAGCTGTTGCACCTGGGAGGGGCGTGCTGCTGGCCTCTGTGGGTAGGGGCCGGGGAGGCCGCGGCTGCACCCCGTCCAGCCTGGGGCAGCCCCACAAGTAGAGTCAGTCAGCCCAAGGCGCTGTTGGCGAGGCTGAGACACCTGCCTGGTCGTCACCTGTTGTGCAGAGAAGGAACAAGGCTGAGGGGAGGCTGCTGCAGCCAGGCCCGTGTGGTATGTGGTGCCTGTGACAGCCCCGCGACGGTGATGGTAACAGACCACCAGCTCGTCTGGTTGACTGACACTCTCCAAACGTCCTCTCTGGGTCAGTGCTGGGATTCCCTCGGCTCGCGCTGGCACCCAGCTGCCCCCCGAGGGCCGCTGCTGACCACAGCCGAGGCCCGCGACCCTGCGGAGCACTCAGGCCCTCTCCTGGCCGTCCCACGACACCGTGTGTCATCCCCTTTTGACATTTCCTCGGGAGGCAGCAAGGTCCTCGGGGGCAGCGCTGGGCTGGGCTTTCCTGCTCCCTGTCCCTAAGCTCTAGGTGTCTGCGCAGAGCCGGGCTGCCCCAGGCCCCCGGAAGCCCTGGGGTCCATGGGCAGCACCCCAGGCGGCCCCTCTGGGGAACAGACGTGCTGTTTGCAAACCTCCGCCCAGAGGCTGCGAGATGGGCTGGAGGGGCCCGGTTTGGGGACACGCTCCTCGCCCACGCACAGGCCTGCCGGGTCTGGCAACACTCGGGACATCCTTATGCTGAGAAGTGATCCCTCGTTTACCTGAAATTCAAATGTCCTGTGTCTTATCTCAGCGCTACTTCCTGGACCCCCCCCACCCCGCCCCCCACTTTATTATTTCGTGTAAACGTTTTATCGAGGCGTGAAATACACGGACAGAAAGGGGCGCAAATCGTAACCGACCGGATGCGTGGGATTTCACAAAGCACGCACCCCGGGTAGCCAGCACCCAGATCTAGAGATGGGATGTGACCCTGGATGACCCCTGTGCCCCTCCGGGCCTCGCACCCCCCCAGAGCTAAGCACCTTCTTTATTCCCAGCCCCATACATGGCCCGAACTGCTTTGGGGGATCGGTGTGAGGAAGCACATAGTATGCTCTCGTGGCCTGGCTGCTTTCTCTTGACACCACGTCCCGAGCCGCATCCCTGTGGCCGGGTGCCTCATCTGTTCTCAGCGATCTAGAATATTCCATCACGATAGGGCACCCTTTGTTTCCCCATCCCAGGCTGATGGGCATTTCTAGTCTGAGGGTCTTATGAATAAAGCTGCACAGAATATTCTGGCACGATCCTGCTTTGGATTTTACCCTCACATTTGACAGACATCACCAGTTACTGCGAGGGGCACCGACTGTTCTGTACGGCCGTCCCCGTGGGCGTGGGGGCCCGAGCCGTCCTGCCCTCTCTGGTCATCCAGCACGGCCGCCCCTGTCGCCCGCGCAAAGCCGGGGCTTAGTTTGCTTTGAGGGGTTGAAAGAACACCAGCTCCCTCTCCCTGGAGAGATCAGTTCAGGGCATCTCAGAGACAATGCCCGTCAAGGATTAACTTTGGGGCGCAGCACTTGGATTTGCATGCATTTTGACTGAGGACCCAGGCAACTGCCATGCAAATGTTTAGGGAAATGTCTCCCTTGGGCCCCGGGAGAGGATCAGATTGAGTGGACGTGGAGCAGGGACCTGCTGGGCTCCGCCCGTGTGGGGTGTCCTCGTTATAGCCACCAAAGGCTGCCTGGACCCCCCACCCTAGCAGTCACGAGTGGGACCATTCCTGGGCTCCTTGAATGACTCCAGCACCCCAACCCCGAGTCCCCGCAGTGCTGGATGAAAGTGGATAATAAAGGATTCCTGCCCTGGCCCCGGCCTGGCTCCTGGGCCCATCAGATCTGTGCTGTCAGAGTCCTGGAAAAAATAGCCTGCCTGTGGCTCTTTTGGGTCATGGGAAGCCTCGGGGAGATGCCGTGTTCTGAGGAGGACCAAGAGGGCACCCAGAGCAGCCAGCCGAGAGGGGAGGACGAAGGTCTACAGGCAGAGCTAGCGCACATGACGCTTCTAGCAAACAGGGATGTTTCTAAAAACTGCAAATTAGCGGCCGGCGTGTGAGGCTCCTGGGCGATGTTGACATGACAACGCGGCCTGCCGCTCTCTGCTGCGCATCCTGGTTGCCTCCCGGCCTGGAAGGTATGTGAACTGTGGCCCCGGGAGGGCTCGATCCCGGGCTGTCCAGGGGGCGGCCCTCGTCGTAGCCGGAGGACAAGCCCCGCCGCAGCCCTGCTGAGAGCTCTCCCTCCTGTTCATATGCCTCTCCTTCAAATGGACTCTGTCTCTCAAGTCTTTTTCTCCGTGGAACTAATGTTAGAATGTTTTTTGGAAAGTGAAAAAAAAAAAAAAATTCAATCTGGCCGCTTCTCCGCACCGGCCCATACATGCTTTATTTCTTCCCATGCCACGACCACCACCCGCCCCACCGGGCAGGCCCCTGGCTTCTTTCTTTGGGGTCTGTTCCTGCCATTAGGCTGTAAGCTCTGCCCCGGGGTCAGATCTCAGCCTGTCTTGTCCCCAGACTGCATGCAGTAGGTGCTCCATAAATGTCTGTGGACACAATTGCCCCACCTGATAAATGGTGTGCTTCTTTGTCGTTGCTAATGACGAAAACACCCTCTGATCTTGCCTGTGGGGCTTTGAGATATCAGCATCTCCCCAGAACGGGCAAGGAAGCAGCAGCCCCGGGGTTTCCCACCCCCAGAACGAGGAGCAGAAAGGACCCATAATCACTGGGAAAGCAGCCAGAATGGGCCTCCGGGGGTGTCAGGGGCCCACACCCAGGCTCTAACATCTAGGGGGTCGGTGATGAGGACAGAAAGGAGCTACAGGGTCTGGAGTCCGCCCCTCACTGGTCTGAGGAGTCCACCCCAGTCACTTTGAAGGGCTGCGTGCCTGAGTGCTAGAAGCTTCCAGAAGCTTCCAGCCAGCCTTCAGGTATCTGTAGCAGGAAGTCGATGCTCGGGCAGCAAAGGCTCATTGTTAGAGCTCAGGCATTTCGTGAATGGTTTCGCAATGCTCACATTTGCCCTCTTTTTCTCTCTGAGAGGGACAGCTGGGGAGAGAGGTCTGCTCTGTGGCAGCACCGGGGACCATTGGAGGTCGCCTGAGCTGTGACAGCCAGTGTAGGTCTGAAAATGGCCTGGTTTTCTGACCCGGCTGCTGGCTGGAGTCCCTGGGGAGCTGTAGCAATACTGAGCTGGGCCCCACCCCAGAGGTTCTGGTGCAATTGGTCTGGACTCGAAGAATTTAAAAAATTCCCTCGGGAATTCTGATGCACATCCAAACAGAGAGGCAGCATGTTAATGCATCTTTGCCAATAGGGGTAATATTAACTGCCCTTTATTGGGCATCTTCTGCATACTAGATATTTGTTTTAAGATTTTATTTATTTATTTGAGGGAGAGATATAGAGTGAGCACAAGCAGGGGGAGCAGCAGGCTGAGGGAGGTGGAGAAGCAGGCTCCCCGCTGAGCAGGGAGCCCGATGTGGGGCTCAATCCTGGGACCCTGGGATCACAACCTGAGCTGAAGGCAGACGCTTAACCGACTAAGCCACCCATGCACCCCTTGTTGTTTTTTTTTTAATGTTATGAACTGCAGACCCTGCAGGGAGCCCTCATGATGGAAGCAGCAGACTGGGTGACAGGCGCTAGGGAATGGTGGGGCCTGTGGAGAGCTGTGGCTCAGTGCAGCCCACGTCAGCGTCCTAGGGAGCAGACCCAGTGTGCAGGAGCTTCTGTTGAGTCGAAAGAAACAGGAACTGTGAATTTTCATGCGGAAGTATGTCAGCGACTGATTCAGGTGAAAGAGGGTGGGGAGGACCAGTCGTGTCCAGAGGTTGGATGGAGCCAGCAGGTGGCGGGGTTGGTGCCTTTCTTCATTGCAATATCCATGGGAGTTAGGGGGTTGGGGAGATTGTTCCGGATTATTTGGATGAGCCCAGAGTCATCACAAGGGTCTTTTAAATATGGAAGGGAGAGGCAGGAGGGCCAATGTCGGAGTGAGGAAGATAAGACAGGCCTCTCCTGCCTTTGAAAATGGGAGAAGAGACCATGCATCAGGGGGTTTGGGTGGCCTCTAGATGCCAAGAAAGGCAAGAAAACAGATTTTTC
The DNA here is from genome assembly GCF_048418805.1 of Vulpes vulpes. Taxonomy (NCBI): domain Eukaryota; kingdom Metazoa; phylum Chordata; class Mammalia; order Carnivora; family Canidae; genus Vulpes; species Vulpes vulpes. The sequence goes on along the minus strand of NC_132793.1, from coordinate 5,256,108 downwards.
CCTAGAGCCTCCGGGAGGAACGCAGCCCTGTTGACACCTTGACTTTAGCCCAGTGAGACCTGTTCCAGATGTCTGACCCCGAGAACTGGGAGGGGACAATTGAGGGCTGTGTTAAGTCACCGAAGTTGTGGCGCTTTGTTATAGCAGCCGTAGGAACCTCGTGCCAGCTGAGCAAGGGGTGGCGGTGCCGCGCTCTGAACCCAGGCAGCCTGACTCTGCAGCCTCAGAAGGCATGGACTCAACCCCAGAGCCTGGATTTCCTGCGACAGCCCTGATTTCAGTATTTGTCTCTGCATAAGAGACCGAGTTTGGGACAACCCAGCTCTGTCTGCAGGACAAGCAGGGACTTCTCCCACAAACATTTTCCTCAATAGCTTTCAAACCCCCGTGTGGCAAGGACCTCAGTAACCCTAACATCCTTTCCCCCCATAGTAACAGACCCCTGACTATAAGCAGAGGCTGCCCCAATATGCCCCATGCTTCCTAGCCTCCCTGGGGCTAGGCATGGTCATGTGACTGGCATAGGCCAGTGGGAGGCACTCTTAGAGGCGAGAGATACACCGAGCTGAGCCATCCTGGACCAAGCAGACAGGGTGTCGCCTTAGGAAAGGGACCCACAGTCTTCTCAGGGTGGGAATTTGGAAGGGTCAGCAGTAGGCGTGGAGGGCACCAGAGGCCTTTACTAAAAAGCTCTCTGTGAAAGATCATGTTTTCATCTCCCAGAAAATCTGCTAATTGAATCCCCCCCCCCCTTATCAGTTGACTTAGCTTTGGCTAGAGAGGCTTCACAAAGTTTTTGGGGGTCTTAGATTTTTTGAGCTTGCAACTCTGCCATCCTCGTGCGCCAAAATCGTTGCTTGAGCTCCAGCCATCGATGTTCTTTCCAGCTGGGGTGTGTGGGGGGAGGGGGAGGAGAAAGGAGCAGAGAAGGGTGTCCTCTGCTCCTTTTAAGAACACTTTCCGCACCGCTGTGTCACATGGCCACATCTCACTGCAAGGAAAACGTGTCTTTATCCTGGGTGGTGCTGTGACCAGCTGAAATTACAGCTGGGGTGAGAGAGGAGCACAGGTACCACAGACAACCCACCCTCTCTGCTGTGTTCTTCCCAAATCAGATCTGTTCAGGAGGACCATCTGAGGATGGGGGGGTAGTTTGACGTCACAGTGTTGCTCCATTTAAGTTGATTGGCCGTGTGGCCTTAGACAAGCCCAGGACCCCTCTGGGCCTCTTTTGCTCATCTTCAAAATAACTAAAGTGGAATAACATGGTGTTGAGCATGTCTTTCGGCAGAATCCTTGTCTACAAGGCTAAGAATCGTCTCCTTTTTAGGCACAGGATATATCATGATACACAAATAAAATGAGGGTAAGGCATGTGTGGTGCATCTTTGGTGTCCGGCCGCCCAGGCCTCCTCTCTTGGCCTTCCTGGCTTCACGCCCCCCACTGGCCCCCCGCTTCCTGGCCAGACTCAGATGCAGGTTTTGGACTGCAAAGTACGCAGCAAACCACACACCAACACCGGCTCTACCGGCCGATTAACATTTTGTTTGTTTTAAAGATTTTATTTATTTTTATTTGAGAGAGAGAGTGAGCAAGAGAGAGCACGAGCAGGGAGGAGGAGCAGAGGCAGGGAGAGAAGCAGACTCCCCGCCGAGCAGGGAGCCTGACGTGGGGCTCGATCCCAGGACCCCCGGGATCATGATCAGAGCTGGAGGCAGATGCGTCAGCCACCCAGCCACCCGGACGCCCCCCGCAGCGGTGACCATTTTAACAGGAATAAGGTAAGAACTGTGCCTGTTTCCTCTTGCTGCTGTAACAAGTGACCATGCACGTGGAGGCTCGAGCAGCACAGATTTCTTCTCCTGCAGATCTGGAGGCCAGAAGTTCCACACGGGCCTGAGGGGCTGCGTTCCTTCTGGAGGCTCCGGGGGACGGGGAGAACCCATTTCCTGCTCATCTGGGTTGTGGGCAGAGTCCAGAGCCACGTGGCTGGAGGCCTGACGCCTTTGGAAGGCAACAGTCTGCCTACCACAGGAATGAAGTCCTGGGTGTCCGAGAGTGGTGCGTAACAAATGGGGGCGTTTCCAGAAACCGAACTGTCACTTAGCAATGAGGGTTGCGTTCGGTCTGAGGGCTGTCAGCAGCCAGTCAGGTGGAGGCCAGGTGTGGGCAGGGTGGCCGGGAGGCCCTGGCCAAGCCGCAGGCCACGGTGTCATTTCCCCCCGCTTCTGAGCTGTCCTGGACAAGTGTTTGTTATTTCTGGCCCCGGGGGTTTCCTGCCTCCTCGGCCAGCTCCTGCCCCCACGCACAGCTCGGAAGGCCAGCTCACTCTTTCGGGCACACGCTGCCCCATCCAACGATACCTCCTGAAATGCTGGGCCCGAGGCAGAGGGTCTCTCCTGTCGCCACCCACGGCCCGGCTCCACCAGGGGACAGCTCCCCTTTGGAGAGGTTAAGGACCGAGTGGCCACAGGTGGTCGTTTCATTGAGGCCCAGATTGTGGGGTGCTCACATCAGCACCCAGCTCTGGCAGGGGCTGGGGAGGCAGGCCGGGGAGGGGGTGGTGCTTGAGCGCCTGGGCTGCGGAATCCCACTGCCTGGGTTCAGATCCAGGCTCTACCTGTGAGCTGTGGAGACTGGAGCGTGTTTCTTAACTTCTCTGTGCCTTGCTTTCCTCTCTTATGAAAGGTGAATAATGATGGCATTTCCCTCAAGGGATGGTGGATTAAGTGAGATAATCAGTGCCAACTGCTTGCTCTGGGGAGAGCCTGGGTTGGTAATCCCACTGCTATTACTGCCGTGGGGGCAGCACCTGCTCCAGCTGTGGGCTCGGTGGGCGACCCCTATCAGCTGAGGCTCTGTCTGGGCATCATGTGTGCAGGGGCCTGGGGTGCTCGTGGTGGGGCAGGGAGCTGCCACGGGGTCCTCCCAGGTTTGTGCTTCCTGCAAAGTTCTAAAAGCAGCAATTCACCCTTTTTACTCTGGATTCTGTTACACTTTTATAGTTGGTGTGAGGCGGCTTTGACCTTGGATCTCACCCCGCTCAGCACCAGGGGTGTCTAGTCACAGCTCTGCCCAAATTTCTAAGGCTCATTTGTTCTTTCTTTCTTTTTTTTTTTTCTTTCTTTCTTTCTTTCTTTCTTTCTTTCTTTCTTTCTTTCCTTTCTTTCTTTCTTTCTTTCTTCTTTCTTTCTTTTTCTTTTTTAAAAAGATTTTATTTATTTATTCATGAGAGACACAGAGAGAGGCAGAGACACAGGCAGAGGGAGAAGCAGGCTCCCTGCAGGGAGCTTGACATGGGACTCGATCCCGGGACCAAGGCTGGTGCTTAACCACTGAGCCACCCAGATGTCCCTCTAAGGCTGTTTCTAAAGGGCAGATGCTGTCCAGGACTATCCCATGTGATCCTCAATGTCCCTTGCAGAAAAGGGGGGATTACCCGCAGTCTATATAGACAGTAATAATAACAGGAGATCCTTGCTTAGCACTTCCTGGGGACCAGGGTCCGTGCCAAGTATCTCAAGAATCCAAGAGGAAGGTGCACCTGGGTAGGACGCCTCAGCAGTTGAGCGTCTGCCTTCAGCCCAGGGCGTGACCCTGGGGTCCTGGGATCAAGTCCCGCATTGGGCTCCCTGCAGGGAGTGTGCTTCTCCCTCTGCGTGTGTCTCTGCCTCTGTCTCTGTGTGTCTCTCAGGAATAAATAAATAAAATCTTAAAAAAAAACAAAAACAAAAAAGAATCCAAGAGGTAGCCTGTCCTGCAGAGAGGGAACTAGCTCAGCGTCCCTTACAAATGGGAGGAGGTAGCAGGAATCCCAACATCAGGCTGGTCTCACTCAGCCTGCACTCTTTCTTCTGTCGCCTGATTAAACAATAATTCCAGTTTTTTAATTTCCCCCGAAATGCCATCTTCCTCCGTGACACCGTGCTGAGCACATTTGGACGTGGGAAGACAAGGGGAAAAGTCACTGCCTCCTAGTCGAGGGTTGCTTGTTCTGATAGATGTCCTTGCAAAGCCACATCGCTTTGCAAAGAGAAGCATCGGTTGTACAAGATGAATGTTGTGCCCGTCTAGATCAGATTTAGAAAGCCCCACGCTGAGAGTTGTGCTACTTAGAAATATTGCTCATTATTAGCTTGCTTTTACCATTTGGTAAGAAATTGAAATCCCCCATCAAGTAAATGAATTGCTCTTAGTTTAAAAGAATAGCCTCGGATTTCCACTTTTTTCTTTTTCTTTCTAAATAAAGCCTCAGGAAGAGAAGAGGGACATGTGGACATTACGGGTTAATTTTGTTGTGTGCTTGTAAAATTCCAAGGTGTGTGCAAATGAGAACAAACTCGGGGATGCGGATATTAGCTTCAACTTGCCGCGCTCGCGCCACTTCTTAACTCACTTTGAAAAATCCAATGACGTTAAAAAAAAAAAAATCTCTAGCACGCTGCTAGGGTAAATAGAAAACACTGTTACTTGCCAGAAGCAATAATCATCATTGTCGTTATTAGCTGGGACATTTTGAGCATTTACTCTGTGGCAGGAAGCGCCGGAATGCTTTCCAGACTGTGTGACGTGTGCCTCCTCGTGGATGTTACCCTGCGAGGCTGGCTCCATTATTCCCATTTTACAGATGAAGAAACTGAGGTCCAAGCGATCCAACAGGGGTGTCAATGAAGACACGCAACCTATTTCAATCCACCTTTTTAATGGACCTGAATTGCCATGTTCCCTTCTCCTCGACCCTGACTTCAACTCACCTAGCTTCTATCGTCCTTCAGAGCTGAGAAACGTCGCCCAGCATCACCCCTCCACCTGCAGCCCAGGCTGGAGAATGCCCTCGCCCCTCCCAGCTCTGTAGCTCAGAGGCACCCACCGGGGCCTGTGCATATGCACCCTTGTCCTCGAGTGCAGGCCGGCTCCTCCAGGGCAGGGACAGAGTCCCACCGCCCCCTCTCCCCAGCCAGGGCACGTGGTGGGTGCTCAGGGAACACTTGTTGAGTAGATGAGTGAAGGAAGCAAAAGCGGAGAGCAGGTCAAAGTCCGGCAGAGCTGCGGTGCCCACCCACGGGCGCAAGGGTGCTCGCGGTGATCCTTGCCTTGGGTTTCAGTGATGCTGTGTCTGTTTTCAGGGCCGCTGCTCTGAGCCTCTTCCCTCACGTACAAAATGGGATGATACAGGAAGGGAACCACACTATTGCAACTCATTATGTGAGTTAATACTCTAGAGTCCGGAGCCTCTCCTGGCGCAGAACAAATGCTCAAAAATCTCAATAACAGTAACGTGAGTTATTATCATGATATCTATTATCTGTCTACGTGTGATTTCTATTTACGGCAGGTGGTGTTGGTTTTCCATTTACTGTAGTGTTGTGAGGTTTTATTTAAAAATGAACTATTTGGCTTTTATTTTTTTATTTTATTTTTTAAAGATTTTATTTATTTATTCATGAGAGACACAGAGAGAGACACACACACACACACACACAGAGGCAGAGACACAGGCAGAGGGAGAAGCAGGCTCCATGAGGGGGGCCCGATGTGGGACTCGATCCCGGGACCCCAAGCTGAAGGCAGATGCCCAACCGCTGAGCCCCCCAGGAGTCCCAGTATTTGGTTTTAAAAAGTGAGTTGAAAATAAGTAAATATCAGTGGAGTGGTCCAAATCCTGCAGTGGTATTGAGCGATGGGGTAACAAGACCACAGGGGAAGTAACTCAGTTTGGGGCAGCTTTTATAATCGCCCCCGGTCACCTGGAGGCCAGTGCCAGGCTGCCCTCTGCGCGGCCCAGGGGCGCCGGGTTGGCAGAAAGGCCAAAGGTCGGAGGAGGAGACTGAATAAACCTGTCCAGGATCTTGGATGTGCTGCCACGCAGGGCAGCCTCCACCCCAGACTGGGGCTGGTATTTTTAGCACACAGGCACCCTGCACAGCCTCCTACACTCTGACCAAATTTAGAAATCTCAAGAGGTCTTTCCACTTCCACGCCCTCAGTAGGAGCAATGAATGAAAAGGCCTCCAGCTGCCAGTCTGGCTAGAGCCAACCCTCACGTTTGCAGGGCTCTCTCTGTTGACTGGTAGGGAAGCCCCAAGATTTACCCAGCAGTGACAGAAAGCGAGCTGCAGGGTCACGTGTGTGGTCTGGGTGTACTTCCGCAAAAGCACAACAAAACCCCCCACGTGCGAGTGTGTCTGGGCTGTAGAACCAGGAGAGAAGTGGGGGAGGCAGCCCCCCTCTGCACAGGCTGCTAACCACGGGAATGGGGGTAGAGTGGGGTAGGGGGTGGCGCTGGGGGCTGGGGAGAGGAGGAACTGTGCTCTTATCAACGGTTTATATGTACTGGTTCCTTTGTAAAAACAAGTATGTGTTACTTCTGTAATGGGAAAACCCCGAGCATCAAAAGTCTAAAAACATCCCAAGGCTGAAAAGCCTCAACTTGAACGCTCCTAAGGAATTTCAGCTCATTGCTTCCCAGGCTTCCCAGCGGAGGACCCTCGGTGACTCTGACACCTGCACCCCCACCCGCACCCCCGCTCTTTCCTGGTCGCCCAGATGTTCCTGGGAGGCTCTGGCTCTGGGCTCTGGTCCCCTGGGGCTTACTCCACCCCCACCCCCCCAACCAGGCCCCAGGAGGGGGCATGGCCAGGGCTGGCCAATCAGAGCACGGCCTGTCTCTGGCTCCCTGGGGTTGGGCCTGGCCCCTTGCAGGGAGATAACTGCAGACGTTGCTGGAAACAGAAGACCCAAAACCCTTTGCTGCAGTTACTGTGGAAGCTCCCATCCCACGAACCAATTCATTCCCTGTTGGCAGAGCTGGTCTGAGGCTTGTCTGAGTTGGGATTGGGCCTCTGTGAGCAAAGGAGGCAGTGCACCCACGAACCCACATGGCTGATGGCCAAACGCTCAGGAGTGCTGCTTGTCGGTTGTTAGACATGGCCAATGTTAAAGTTAAATAATAGAAGTTTATAATTAAATGAGTTATATTAAAGCCAAAGGTAGTAAATACTCAGAACATATCCCTCCTTGGCTTATTTTGAGACACTGTACGGTTATCTATGCCCTTGGGGTTACTTACTCTGTTGTCTCTCTATAGTAGAAATGCCACATGGTGATGTGCACCTGGTGGGGGTCTCTTCCCAACTCCACGCCCAGGGAGCCACGCTGGTGGCTTGGAACCTGCCATAGAGGGAGAACCAACATGGTTCTCCCACCCAAAGCTCCCAAAACACTTACCAGCTGAAAGGAGGCCAGGCAACACAGCAGGGGCTCGTCTGTTCTTCAGGAACCCCGAGTAATAGGAAAGAGAGAGATCAAGAGCGTAAGCATCTTCAGGGCGAGAACCATGCTATCTCTCATTTTCCCAGCATCTAGCGGAGACATTTGATTTATGTGTGATGATTGACTTGAGGAAATGAGCATCCGAGAAGTCAAGGGCTTCGCCCGAGGTCACCGGAGGGGGTAAGGCCCTGGGCACAGCTACTCAGGATCCTGAGCCCCATCTTGGGATCTTTCGTGCAGTGCTCTCCGACACCTCCCTGACTGAAGGACCCCCACGGGGTGGCTTGGCCAAAATGCTCTGCCGCCAGCCACGGAGGACAGTCTGCTCCTCCCAGGGGTCCTGATGTTCAAGGCCTCTGTTTCCAGCGCTCATGTCTTGGCAGCTTGCAACTTTGCAAGGTGATTTCAGCAAGTTCCTGGGCACAGCATGTAATAACACGGAGTCCCAAGGTAGAGGGGGGAGCATGGCTTTTCAAAATACATGCAGCAGAAACCAAAAGGACAAATAGACAAATCCACAATTATAGTTGAAGACCTCAGCACTCTCCTCTCTAAGCTGTTGAAAGAACAAAAAGACAGAAAACCAGTAGGGATATAAAAGACTCAGATAACATGAGTAAGTTGACTTAACTGATGCTTTAGGACATTCCACCCAACAGCCAGACACGCATTTTTCCCAAGGGCACACTGTACCTTGAACCAGGTAGACCTTCCTCCAGATAATAACAAATCCTAACAAATTGAAGAGAATGACATCAAAGTATTCTCTGCTCATAATGTAATAAATCTGGAAATCACTAATGGAAAGGTTATCTGGGAAATTCCCAAAGATTTGAAAGTTAAACATACTTCTAAATAACCCATGGGTCCAAGTGGGAATCTCAAGGGAAAGTAGAAAATATTTTGAACTGACTAAAAATAAAAAACACAACATATCAAGATTTATAAGATGCAAATAAAGCAGTCCTGAGAGAGAATTTTATAACATCAAGTGCTTAGGTTAGAAAATAAAAAGTAGTTTCGAGTGAATTACCCAATCTTCCACCTTAAGAAATTGGAAGAAGAGGGATCCCTGGGTGGCTCAGCTATTGAGCGCCTGCCTTTGGCCCAGGGTGTGATCCTGGGGACCTGGGATCGAGTCCCTCATCAGGCTCCCCACAGTGAGTCTGCTTCTCCCTCTGCCTATGTCTCTACCTCTCAGTCTGTGTCTCTCATGAATAAATAAATAAAATCTTTAAGAAATATATTAAAAAAAGAAACTGGAAAAAAGAGTTGCAAGTTTAATCTGCAGGAATGAAATGATAAGGATAAGAACAGAAATCAATAGAATTAAATCAGGAAAACGAGAGAGAAAATTAATGAAACAAAAAGATGCTTCTTTAAAAAGATGAACAAAATCGATAAACCTCCAGCCAGACTGACCATGGCAGAGAGAAGACAAAAATCTGCAGTGTTAGGAAGGAAGGAAGGAATTGCTATAGACTCTCCAGACATGACAAAGATAATAAAGGAATATCACAAACAACTTTATTCCCTAGAATCTGACAGGTGAGATGAAATGGGCAAATGCCTGAAAGACATGAACTACCAAAGCTACTCATGCAAAAATACTCAGCCATAAAAAAGAATGATATTTTGCCATTTGTGATGGCATGGATGGATCTGGAGGGTATAATGCTAAGCGAAATAAGTTAGAAAGATAAATGCCATGTGATTTTACTTGTATGTGAAATTTAAGATACAAAACAAATGAAAAAAAAAAAAAGAGACAAACAAACACCAGACTCTTAAATAAATACAGAGAACACACTCTGTTGCCAGAAGGAATGTGAGTGGGGGAATGGGTAGGAAAAAAGAAAGAAAAAGAAAGAATAGATAACCGGAATAATCCCATAGTTATCAAAGAAATGGAATTCACAGTTACAATGTTCTAATTAAGAAAACTGGGGATCCCTGGGTGGCTCAGCGGTTTGGCACCTGCCTTCGGCCCAGGGCGTGATCCTGGAGTCCTGGGATTGAATCCCACGTTGGGCTTCCTGCGTGGAGCCTGCTTCTCCTCTGTCTGTGTCTCTCTGCCTCTCTATCTGTGTCTCTCAAGAAAATAAAAAAAAAAAAAAAAGAAAAGAAAAGAAAATAAAATCTTAAAAAGAAAGAAAACGCCAGGCCAGATGTCTTCACTGATAAATACTACCATACAAGGAGGAAATAATCTTAATTTCACACAAACTCTTCTAGAAAACAGGAAAGGAGGGAACACTTCCTAATTCATTTTATGAGGCTAGCATTACCCTAATACCAAACATATTACAAGAAAACTATAGACCAATATTGCTTGTGAAAATAAAAGAAATAATGCTCAACAAAATATTATCAAATCAACTCTGGCAAAACTTAAAAAAGATAATACATCATGCCCAAGTCAGGTTTATCCTGAAAGGCAAAGCTGAGTCAACAGTAGAAAACCAGCCAATGCCATCCATCATATACTAGACACAGAGAAAGCATATAATCATCTTAATTGATGCAGAAGAAGCACTTGACAAAATTCAACATTCATTCATGATGAATTCTCAGCAAACTGGTAACAGAAAGAAATGGCCTCAACCCAATAAAGGGCATTTACAAAAAACTTATAGCTAACATAATGGCCTAAAACTCAATGTTCTTCCCCCAAATTGGGAGCAAGGCAAAAATGTCTATTCTCACAACTCCTGTTTGGGGTCATACTGGAGGTCCTAGCCAGTGTAATATGGCAGGAAAATAAAAAACAGATTGGAGAGGGAGAAATAAAATTGTCTCTATTTGCAGATGGCATGATTGTCTACAAAACATAAAGGGGTCTACAAACAGACCACCAGAACTGATTTTAAGTGAGTTTAGCAAGGTTGCGGGATACAAGGTCAATATGCAAAACTCAGCTGCACATTTCTATACTAGCAATGAATGATGAGAAATCAGAATTTCAGAAACGGTACAATTTACAATAGAATCAAAGCCCAAAACAAACCAGACAACCATGAAGAACTTTGGTATAAATCCAACATCTGTGCAAGATTTATATGCTGAAGACTACAAACAGTGATGAAAGAAACCAAAGACCTCACTAAATGGAGAGATATACTGTGTTCGTGGATTGAAAGACCATATTGTTAAAATGTTAAATTCCTTCCAAAAGGATCTATAAATGTATATCCCCCCCCCCCCCACCACCAAATGTCTCAGCCACATTTTCTTGTACAAATCAACAAGTGTATTTGATGGTTTCTAGGGAAAGGGAAAAGATCAAAATTTAGGAAAAGAAGAACAGTGTTGGAGGACTCACATTTTCTGTTTTGATGCTTACGCTAAAGTTAGAATAATCAAGGCAGCCTGGTACTGTTGAAAAACTGGATCAGTGGAACAGAATGGAGTCCAGAAATAGATCCCCACATGTGTGGCCAATTTGCTTTGGGCACAGCTGCAAGGAGAATTCAATGGACAAAGGATAGCTTCTTCAGTAAGTGGCACTGTGACAATTGGGCATCCACGGTGAAAAAAAATGAACCTGGATCTACACCTTGCAAATTTGACTCAAAATGGATCACAGACTTGAACGCAAAGCATAGAATTACACAACTTCTAGAAATAAGCCTAGGAAAATATCCCGTGGCCTTGAGTTATGCAAAGCTTACACATGCCACTCACAGAACGATCCATCAATGATAGGATAAATTGGATTAAATAAGATAAAGGTTTTTTAAAAATCTGCTCTTTTGAAAATTCCATTAAGAGAATGAAAAGACAAGACCATGAGAAAGTATCTGCAAAACATATATCTGATAAAGAACTTGTGTCCCGAGTCCGTAAATAACTCTCCAACAACCCAATTTTTAAAAATAGTTAAAAGGTTTGACCATTTTACCCAAGAAGATAGGCAGATGACAAAGAAGCCCATGGGAGCATTTTCAAAATCACTAGTTATTGGTGAAATGCAAATTAAAACCACCAGGAGATATCACTGCATACCCACCCACGAGGATGGCTAAAAACAAAACAGAGCAAACTCTGACAAAACGAAGGGATGATGAGGCTGAGGAGCACTTGGAATGCTCATCCCCGGCTGGCGGGAGGCCAGAATGGGACACTCACTTGGGGAAACAGTTTGGCAGTTTGTGAGGAAGTTTGACATACATCTACCCTATGACCCAGAACTCTCACCTTGAGAGCAACGAGAATACATGTTTATGCACCAGTGTTTATAATGGCTTCATTCATAATCTTCCCGGACTGGGAACAACTTGCATGTCCTTGAGCTGGTGCACGGATAAGAAATTGCAGAGTGTCGTACAATGGAATGTGACTCAGAAATCAAAAGGAAGGAACAGTGATCCACACAGGAGCAGGGCTGAATCTCAGAGTCATTCTGTTGAACAAGAGAAGCCAGACCCAAATACGTAGTGTACGCTCCTTCTCTGTGACACGCGGGGAATGAAACCAGTAGTTGCTAGGGGCGCGGAGTAGGGTGCGGCTGGCTACGAAGCCAGATGGAGTGACAGACGTGATCTGAGTCTTGACCGTGATGATTTGTCAAAACTTCATCGAATTGTACACAAAAGGAGAATTACACGGTACGTAAGTTATACCTCAAAAAAAAAATATGTAAGAAAAAGGAAAAAAAGTGTCCTTGGACAATGGCACTAAGAAATCTGGTATCCATTTCACTTAGATAAAAAGTGTGATTGGTAAACGGATTTGCATTTGGCCGACATTTGAAGGCCCCACCTTCCCATGACTAATTTCTGATTTTTCATGGAATTTTTTTTAAACAAAAAAATTGAAAACCATGAGCAAGTATCTATCTATAGTATCCATCCATCCATCCATCCATCCATCCATCCATCCATCCATGCTGGGATCACCCTACCTGGCTAAATAAAAAGTAGGAATAATTTCTTTTAGAAGATTTTATGTACTTATTTGAGAATGAAGGAGCACTAGAGAGAGCAGAGAGCCTGATGGCCAGGGGCGGGGGGGTGGGGGGGAGGGTGGGTACTCGATCCCAGGACCCTGGGATCACGACCTGAACTGCAGGCAGATGATTAACCGACTGAGCCACCCAGGCGCCCCTGAAAGGTAGGAATAATTTTTAAGAAGACCCAGCTGGTCTCTTTCTGAAATGGGTCTGTATGACTCAGAGCGGAACATTGCCCTGACATAGGACAGGAAAGCTTGCCAGGTCAGACAAATGCATTTTCCAGCGGTCAATTAGTCTTGTTCGTGCTCTACATGATACATGTCCTGTCAGCCTGCAAGAGTAACTCGTTGCCGACGGCAGATCCTGAATCTTCTGGCCATCTCCCTCCCCTTCCCACGGATTATGCTCTGTCACTGTAAAACAGCTGTCACACTCTCAGGTCACCTGAGTGTGTGATCTCAGTGCTAAACCATGGAGGAGGCCCAGCAAATTCCACAACACGGGTCACATGTCACTTCCAGAGCTCTGCCTTCTTCCATTCCTTCTGGAACAAAACCAGTTGACAGGTCACCAGAGAGATGCTGAGTCGCTCTTTTGGGGTAGAATCACCTAGAATGAGATGCTTAGGGCCTGGCTCCTTAAAGCATCTTCAGTTTTTCCAACATTTGTGCAGACAGGGAAGACACCAGCCTGGAGAGCAGGTGGCCGCCTCCCCATGTCCCCCCAGGGCTGGCTTTGCACCAGAACTGCTTATGGAAAATGCTCATTCTCAGGTGACAGCCTTGCAAGATTCTAATTCTGTGGGTCTTCAGGGGTCTGGTCCTGGAGTCTGTACTTTTCACAAGCTCCCTGGATAACACCCGCCCCTCAACCCAGAGATTCCTGAACTACTGTCACTTGAGGGCCTTGGGACAGCTGGAAATTCCCCCCAAGGTGACGGCATCAGGTGAAGGTCAGGTGTGTTGTGTGGCCAGACACAGGCAGAGCTGCACTTCAGGAGGAGCCCTGCTAAGCCAAAGCAGATGGAGTGACCAGGTGACCGGCACAATGACAAGGACATATCCAAGTGCCAGGTGACGCTGCTGCGAGCAAGACCCAGGCACTCGGTATAGGCTGCCGCCCACGCAGGAAGCCCCCCCACCAGACTGGGGAGCCCCTGTAGACCACGTGGGCGTGCCACCCCCTGGCTCCTGCTGCCCAACAGACAGCAGGACAGACAGCAGCCCCCGCGACTCCTTCCTTTCTACCCCACGCTCCCACCTCCTCCAGCAAAGGCACCAGGCTGCAACCTGGCAGCGTGTGAACAATAGGGCTCTTTGCAGTTTCTTGAAAAACTACTTGCATTTAGATTTGGTTTGGACATTCAGCAGTCAAGACAGGGGTCATTCGTGCGGGATCGTGTGTCAACATTTTGGGGATCATGTTCTAAATTCCAGGCTGACAAAGTCAAAAAAAGATGGAGGTCACCCGTTGTGGCCACTTCCAGGGAAGGTCATGCAGGGCTGACCCCGTGGCCTCCAGTGTTGGCCCCGGGGGGCAAGTGTTCCAGGGGTCTCACTGCTAAGTGGGACGTGTCTGCCGGTGAAGTCTGATTTTCTCCACCTCCTCCAAAAGTGTCCTACTTTCAAATACTAGCTTTTTGAAGGAGGTGGCATCAGAACTGGGGGCTGGTTTAATGCTGCTCCATGGCTGGGACAGAACCAGCATGTTTATTCTTGGATTTCCCTCTTTTTTTTTTTTTTTTAAGATTTTATTTATTTATGCATGAGAGACAGAGAGAGATAGAGACACAGGCAGAGGGAGAAGCAGACTCCCTGTGGGGAGCCTGATGCGGGACTCGATCCCCGGACCCTGGGATCACACCCTGGGCCGAAGGCAGACACTCGACCACCGAGCCACCCAGGTGCCCCTTGGATTTCCTTTAAAATCAATTTTTGAACTCCTGAGGGCAGCTGTGTTTGAATCTTCCTGTACCAGCCGCAAACCCGGGCAGCATGCCTCTGCAATGAAACTGGTTTCTTTTTCTGCTTAAGACAAATTATTTAACTGACAAAATGGTTGTTTTTATCTAATAGAGAAATCCTAGAATCTCTTTAAAAATGGTTTTGTCAGTATTCCTGGATAATTTCAACGCTGCCAGCAGGTTGCTCTCATTTTGGCAGGGGGAAAAGAAGTTCTCATGCGGAGCTTCTCCCCGCAAACGAGTGCATGCTTCCAGTCTTCGGGTGGCTGGCAAGGGACAGGGCTGCCTCAGGAAAGGTTAAACAGCCTTTTCTACCAATTTAGTGACTGCTGCTGATTGACTTAAGGTGATTCATTGTCTAGCATGATATTTGCTGCTGTTATTTGACCAATTCTGCTAGTCCAGGCCTCGGGATGTAATTATAGTCACTATCAGGATGAGTCTTTTAATCAGCGACCTCTGGACTCATATACAAACTGTCATATTTCATTAGCAGGAAGTGACAGCCACGTGCTGTTTCAGCTCATTTGCTTGCTCCTTTGGGGAATATTTCACCATGACAGCTATTTGCAGCCTCCCTATATGGTCTCCTGTGGCTGGCTTCCAGCCACGGTGACTCAGTTAAGAGGGGTTTTATTGTTGTTTTACCAAATTTTTGATCCTCGCAAGTGCAGTGAGCGTCCCACGCAGGATTCTCCCTGCGACCCCGTGGAAAAACCGGCATGTGAGTCTTTTGAAATCCCAAACCATGTATACTGGAGGACAATGATTTAATGAGACGAGGCTCATAATCATAGCTATGGCTTGGAAGTGACACCGAAGTGACCACAGTGGCATCATCATCTGAGCAGCCACTTTGAATATGCATTTTGTCTGATACACTCAATTAGTAATCAACTGCTAGAAGAAGATGGGGGGCACGTGGAAACAGTCGATTATTTGAGGCTTTGACCGGACGTGCTTAGTAGCACTGCCCATTAACGCTGGATCGTCACAGAGAGAATACGTTCGTAGGGGTTGTTTGCTGAGCTTCTCAGTGGTTATCAAGAAGTGTTAATGTTTCTGGGGCACCTGGGTGGCTCAGTGGTTGAGCCTCTGCCTTGGGCTCAGCTCATGATCCCGGGGTCCCGGGATCGAGTCCCGCATCGGGCTCCCTGCATGGAGCCTGCTTCTCCCTCTGCCTGTGTCTCTGCTTCTCTCTGTGTGTCTCTCATGAATAAATAAAATCTTAAAAAACAAAAAAACAGTGTTAACATTTCTAAAGGAAACACCACCTGGAAAATAAGCATCCCTTGGCATTTTCAGGAGGTGGGCACTTCATAATATGAACCGCTCCCTGCCCCGTCCCCAAGCCTTTCAGTAACTGACTTTGAACAATAAATGGCATCCTGTCAGGCCTTAGGTTTGTTTGAAAAGCATCCTTTGGACAGTAAAGCTGTTGTCAAACAATGTTGTAATCTAAGCACCCTTCCTCCTAGACAGAGACGTTAAATTGTGCAAGAGATGTACATTCCAGAATGGTTTCCTGCTGGATCTCAGAACCGTTTCGAGGTGCTCTGAAACGCAGAGCCGAGGGATGAAGTGAAGGCCCCTTTCTGCGCCGCCCCGGGTGCGAGAAGCCTTCCTGCTCTTCTAGAAGGCGGATCGCTTTCTGTTCATCTTTCTGTACCGCACAGAACGGACCAAACTAACCGCCGAGACTTTGTTATACCTCCGTGTTCTGATCAGTCTCCAGTAGCTGCCGGGGCTGTCCGATGTTGGAAAAGAAAGAAATGCCTGCCCTCTTGTGGGGACTGTTGTCCTGGCTCCTGTCACGGAAATCCCAGGTACTCCTGGAGCATTTGAGGCCTCGTGCACTTGAGGAGGAACAGATGAGTCTCCCTTTCCCCCCCGGGTGTCTGTCTGGTGGGAGCCTGGGCACGACTGCATCAAAGCTGAGCGTGTGCATTTGGTCCTATGTAATATCTCCTCCAGGTGTGCCGCATGCAAAAAACCCCCCACAAAAAAACCACCGTAAATTACCTATAAAATACTTACCCCTCTTTTTAGTTTCTAGTAATTAAATATCCACAAAAGGTTATAAAATAATTTCAGTACATCATACCTGCATATCAATAAAAGGTTATAAAATAATTAACAAGCAAAGCAATGACTAATATTCACTGATATTAATTAATATTAATTCACGAATATTCAGAGCTCTTGGTGGAGTGGAGATACACACTGGGCTTGCATTTTTCAAACACGCTTCTTTTTAAATTAAAAGAATTCAATTGTAGTAAAATACACAGTAAAAAAATATTTGCTCTCTTCACCATTTCTGTGCATACAGTCCAGTGCGTACAGTCCATTACATTGTTGTGCCACCGGTCTCCAGAGCTTTCACTGTCTTGCAAAACTGAAACTCTACCCCCATTCAACACTGACTCCCCATTCCCTCCCCCCAGCGCCTGGTAACCACTGGGCTACTTTCTGTAGCTTTGAATCAGATGAACTCCAAGCACCCCAGGTAAGTGGAATCCTATGGTGGTATTTGCCTTCTGGGCCTGGCTTATCTCATTGGGCATAATGTCTTCAATCTTCATCCCTCATCAGAGCTTCCTTTTTTTTTTTTTTTTAAATATTTTATTTATTTATTCATGAGAGACACAGAGAGAGACAGAGAGAGGCAGGCAGAGACACAGGCAGAGGAAGAAGCAGGCTCCATGCAGGGAGCCTGATGTGGGACTCAATCCCAGGACTCCAGGATCATACTCTAGGGCAAGGGCAGCGCTGAACCACTGAGCCACCCGGGCTGCCTGCTTCCTTCCTTTTTAAGGCTGAATTATGTTCTCCCATATGGAGAGAGCACATTTTATTTATCCATTCATCCAGTGGCGGACATTTGGGTTCCTTCCACCTTTTGGCTGTTGTGACTATTGTGCTATTGCCACATGCATGGGTGTGCAAGTATCTCTTGAGACCCTCCTTGCAATTGTTTTGGGTATATAACCAAATTGCTGGATCATGCGGTGATTCTATTTTTCATTTTTTGATCAATGACACTATTTTCCACAGTTTACATTTGGCTGCACCAGTTTACATTTCCACCACCAGTGCACAAGGCTCCAATTTCTCCACATCCTCACCAGGCAAAGGTGAAGATTTATTTTTTATTTTCTATTAATTAATTAATTAATTACTTTTTAAAAAAGACTTTATTTATTCAAGAGAGACAGAGAAAGGGAGGCAGAGACACAGGCAGAGGGAGAAGCAGGCTCCTTGCTTCTGGATAGATCCAGAAGCAGGACTGGATCCCAGGTCTCTAGGATCACACCCTGGGCTGCAGGCGGCGCTAAACTGCTGCGCCCCCCGGGCTGCCCAGATTTTTTTTTTTAGAACCATCATTCATATAAAACAAAGAGCAACTTTAAGTCATTTCATTTTATTAAGTTATGCAAAATATCCTTAAACAACAAATAAGGTGTTATAAAAATTCAAATAGTCACAATAATAGCTTACAATAGGCTACAGAATTTAAGCCTCATTACGTGAACTCAATTAATATGCTGTCATGAAAAGAATATAATCCCCTTCCAGCTGGAAAGTGCTTCTACGTGTTCACTTTATACAGGGCTTTTGGACTTGGAAGACTGGCAGGCCAGCATTTTAAGAATATGAGAGATGGGGGGGGGGAGTCCTTACACAAGGTACCTGTGTAGCAAATCATCGTGAAGCATGCTTTTAATATCTCACAACTTTATTTGCCAAATAGATTTCAATAAAGCTGAAAAAGTGAAATGTGGGACCTATGGGTGATTTTATACCAGGAGGAGGAAAGTTCAGAGCAAAAACAACTGCTGAGGTAAGAGGAAAAGTATGAAAAAGATATCATTATAAACACGGGTACTAGTTAATTAGTTACTAGTTAATTAGTTACTAGTTAATTAGGGAATTGCTTAACTAGTTAATTAGGCACTAGTTAATTAGTACCAAAGAGGCATTTCGCAGGCTTCTCGACGCTGAGGAAAGTCTCTTCCACTGGCAAAGGAGAAATACTCACCAATTCTAGGGCATGACACACGAAGCACATTTCACTATCAGTACACATTTCATTATGTTTCTTCTCACTCTGCTAATTATTTAAAAAAGTATCAACAAAGTAGTTTTAACAAAACAAAAGAGTGATGAACTGTATAGTAGTAGGTGACAGTAGCTCACCAGGGAAATTTCACACCTGCCAGAAAACATAATTTAGGAAGAATACAAACTCAAAGTGAGCCTTGCCATACATCAAAGTAAAATAACTATGCATTACCATCTAATCTAGAAGATTCCATCTTCTACTCATTCCCCCCCCCAACTACTAAGATCTTTTTGTTGAATTTAGGAGGAATTAAACGCATTACAGTAACTTTAAACTATGGAAAATTCATTTGTATTAAAAAGGATATAATATCAGTTTTTTAGGTCTAAAAAATGCTATTTGGAATAGAAAGGGTGTGTACAATTTAACATATAGTCTCCCAGCTTTGGCTGTTTGCACTGAAGCACTAAATAGTCTGTACGACAACTGAAATAACTAGTATCCCCCTCAAATCACTGCCCATTCATTGCAGGCCACCTTGCCAGTATCAAGTGAATGAATTCATAGGTTTGAGGTTTTATCCTCCAATTTAAGATCTAGGCCTTTTATAAAATACCTGCAATGTTTTTTTGAAATATCCAGTGAAAAACACATGCAAACAATTCCTGGCACTAACCTCAAACTTTGGAAAAACTGAGACCATCCATTGTCATGAACTTAATTGTTTCAAAGAGATTCTATGAAACTTCTAACTTGCTGAAGAGCTGACCCCTATAAACACGGGCTCTGAATCTCTGTCACTTATCCATCACAGGTCACTTTGTTCAGGCCCTGGTTTCCGGCCATGACGCCCCTGCAGCCGACAGGAGCCACCTCTCCCGGGGACTGTTGCACTCTCACAGCGGACACCTCCTTCGCGGCATCTTCTTGGAGAAAAGGAACAGGGTTTGGGCAAATTGAAAATAAAGTCAAGGAATCAGTGCATATACATTTCGGAAATAATCACTTGGTTTTTAAACACAGCAAATGTCTTAGAAAAGGATTTTTTCCATTTATAAGACATTCATATAAGTATTCTGATGGCACCTATGTGCTTCAGGGGATTTTGCACCTCAGCCCTCTAGCTTTTAGGGCTGGATAATCTGCTGGGGGCTGTCCTGTGCATTGCACAGTGTTGGGAGCACACCCGGCCACTACCAGGGATGGGTGGATGCCAGAAGAATGCTCCTCCTCGCTTGTGACAACCAAAAAATGTTTCCAGGCACTGCCATATGTTCGCTGGGAAGCAGGATCGCCCCCGGCTGAGCGGGCTGAACATGGATCCTGCGGACCTATATGGTGGCTGAGCTGCTCGCCCGTCTTGTTTTGGTGTTCACGGAAGGACACCACCAGCCTGAAAAAAAGGCAGCTGCTCGCAGGGCACTTGTCCCTACTGCCAGCGAACACATGCAGAGTCAGTTCGGGGTCACGCGTTGTGCTAGGCACCCAGCGCGAGCCACACCCAGGTCCAGAACCATCCCTGCCCACCCTCCAGTGGCTTATAAAATAGTCAGCTCCACTTTGGGAGTTTAAAAATAGGTCACTGTAAATCCGATGATAGTCATCCCTCTACCCACTTCCCAAATTACTCCCCAGGAACACCCACGGGACTTCACCGCCTGCCCGGGAGCCCACCCTCCCCAGAGCTCCACCTCCTGTCGGGGCAAGGTTGGAAGATATGTTTGCTGGTGGTTTCCTGAAGCATCCTGCGGGGCGTCCGGGGAGAGCACTAAGCTGCGTCTCACGGATGCAAAGGCTGAGCCACTGACACAGCAAAGTAGAAGCCAGACCATTATCTGGATAATACAGGTCAAAAACCCTTGAAATGCAAATTAAGTATTTTTTGCCAACATAAGCCGGTGTACTCTTTCCATTCATGCTTTGTCTGGGGTGCGACAGCTGACCATCCCGCATGCAAGATATGTTTTAATGCACCCAGTCTGATTGCTGTCCGTTTTTAAACCTCCGAGGCTTGCCCACCTCTGCCCTCTGGAAGGCGAGCAGCAGGGCAGGCTGCCTCCTGGGTGCTCTGCATGACCTGGTCCGAGCGTCGCTCCTGTTTCAGACACCGGTGTAGGTCCAGCGGGAGGGGGTGTAAACGTGGGTCCACTTTCATCCCTTTGATTTTGTTCATCATTAACTTCAGCGCCACTGTCTTGGAAGCTCAGGGTTGGCTTGGATGAGGAGTCGTCACCCCACCACAGAGGCCCATGGCCAGCGTGGAGGCCCCTATGCTTTAACTCTGCTGCACTGCAAACAGGTCACCAACCAAGGGCGACACCTTCAAAAACTTTTCCGTCGTCCCCTATCATTCGGTCTCCTAGTGAAGGCTAGTCTTATTCAGACAGAATTTGGCCCAAGATTTTTAGAGGCTCTAATAGATAATTAAAAGAAAACACTGCATTCAGATATCAAGCGAGAGCCATCAGGTGCCTAATTAGCCGGGAAGTCACACATTTGTAGGGACATTATAGGGTCCCAGTTAGAGCATGGATCCCAGTAGCCTGGCCTCTGGATCCCGTTATGGTGGTTGGAAGATTTGAGGTGGATCGCACCTGTTTATTATCTTCTCCAGTAAAGGGCTGTGTTCATTATTTGCTTGTTTGTTTTAGTGGGAACGAATGAACCCTGCTAACGCCAGGCCTGGTGTGGACTCGAGGGTCAGGCCCGCCTTGGAAGGGAGCTCAGTGTGGGCGGAGCTGGCACTTACTGAAGAATCAGATAAATGTGACGCCGAGCACCAGGTGGGGATGTGCAAAGCAGAGGCACAGCCTTAGGGTGTATGTGAGATGGGGCTGACCGGTTCAGGGGTCAGAGCTGAGATCTCTGGGATCCAGAGGTGAGATCCTAGGGATCTGTGGGTGAGTCAGCAGGAATTCCAGGCAAAGATAAGGGTGAATCTCACCTGGCTGGGACGGGTGGGATGCTGTTAGCCACGCCCAAGGTCCCAGTCCTCAGAGCCCTGGGTGCACAGGGAAGGTGTTCAGGTGGTTGGGTAGCAGGGACAGAGGGGAGAGGTGCTGAGATGAGGTCCTGGGCTTTGGGGAGACAGGGTGGATCCTGTCCCATGTCTGTGGCCTTGAGAAGTGGGCGAGGGTGCTGCCAGTGTGTCACATCTTCAAACACCAGCATGGATCAGGGTGGCGGGAGAGAATGAGGCTGAGGGTCGGAGCGAAGGAAAGAGGTGTCAAGACTTCAGTTGTAAATGGACTGAGATTGAGAGAGCGGAGAGGGGACACTCACCAGGCAGCGGGACACTCGCTCCCAGCCTGTGGGGGGTGCCTGGGGGCTGCAGTCCCAGATCACCAGGGACCTGCCACGGAGAAGGTGAGGGTCACCCAGGCAGGTATGGAAGTGGGTGCAGGTATGGACACGGGGCCAGGTGTGGCAGTGGTTACAGGTGTGGAGGTGGTGCCGCTGTGGATGCAAGGTGAGGTGAGAACAGCTGTGGGTAGGACAGGACAAGGTGAGGTGGCTGGGGAAGCCAGTGAAAACACCAGGAGGCTGGATGCATGCTGGGCAAGCGAGAGGGCAGAGGGTCAAGAGGGTGACCAGTCCGGGGTGCCACGGCGGCGGAACGTCATAACAGGGAGCTTCTGGTGAGCTCAGTGGTGTGATGGAGCAGAGTAGACGGAGGGGCCCAGCAGGGGCAGGACTGAGTCTGCCACGAACACGGTGGCAGTTTCATGGGCCAGGTGGGGTGGGCATCGTGCAGGGGTTCATCTTTTCTTAGGACACTTGAGTGTGTTTAAGGTGGCGGGCAGGAGAGGCTGGGTGCGGGCCACAGGCCAGCGGGAGAGGGAGGGGAAATGTGGGGTTAGGGACAGGAAGGCAGTGCCAGGCAGCGTCACCACGGGCCTCAGACCTCAGACGGGAACGGCGAGGGGGCTCCTCCATAAAACTATGAAGAGTGGTATTTGATGACATCATCAATGCAAAGACAAATAGGGTCCAGGCCGGAGTCGTCATTTTTATATGCGTATTGTCACATTCATTTCTCTTCTAGCTTCACCCAACACCCCGCAGGCCGACCTGGGGATGGGGATGGGGAAGCCTGGGAGCTGGTGGAGGAAGGTCTGAACAGCTCATAGTGGCCCGTTCAGGAGAACTCCAAAATATGGGGGATTTAAGAATGAGGATGTCATGCACACATTTTCCATTTGTTTTCGAGGTAACGTCGAGTGGTTTCCAATCATGCTTTCCAGTTCTGAGACTCTCATATGACAGGAATGGAAAACACAGCACAATGCCTGCCTAAGAGTTAGGTCTGTCCCCTCGTGGCGCAGAACCTTTCACAGGGCAGTGGGGACGCAGGCTTTTTGCCCTAATCTGGGAACCCACATCTGCCCCCCGCCCCCCGAGGCGGAGGATAAAGACTGTGATGCCCGTAGCAGCCCCCAAAGAGATATGTCCACATCCTAACCCCGTAACACCTGTGAACGTAACTTCCTGTGGAATAAGGATCTTTGAATATATATAATTAGGTTAAGGATCTCAAGATGAGACATCCTGGATCTTGCAGGCAGTACGACCAGGGACAAGTGTCTTTGGAAAGAAGAGGAGAGACAGAACAGGGAGGGAGGCTCGGGTGATGTGTCCACAAGCCAAGAGATGCTTGGAGCCACCAGAAGCTGGAAGAGGCAGGAGGGCATCTCCCCAAAACCTTCAGAGGGAGGTTTGACCCCCTGATGTAGGACGTCGGGGACCCAGAACTGCTGCAGCAGCCCCCAGGACACGCACATGGCACCGGGCGCAGGCAACAGTCCACGGGCTTCCAGAGGGGGCAGCCTTCAGCCTTGCTAGACCCTCCCACCAGGACTGCCCCTATCCCATGATGGGGGGTGTGGACGCCCCCTGGGGCTCTTGGCAGTTCTGGGAGGTGCAGAAACAATCACCCCCGCTGTGCCAGTGCCCCGAGGTGGCAGGGGGCAGCAACAGAGCGGGGCCCAAGCCCAGGCCCAGGCACCTGTTGGGGCCCTGCACTTCGGGTGTCTGGGTGGGTGCCCTGCGCAGTAACACTCAGCACCCGGGGGGAGACACGGGCAAAATCACTCTCAAATTAAAATGTAGTTTGTTTAAAATGAGTTACCGTCTTTCTTTACTGCCGCCTCTTTCGGGACGGCCGGCTTGCTCTTCATCCTTCCTGTTTTCCCCGAGGCAGCCGGCTTCCCTGGCCCCGCACTGCACTTCGCCAAGTGTCTCTGCATATTACTCTGTCGGAGAAATGACACAGAGCACGCGGTGGAGTCAGCAGCACCGATGGAATGTCATTTAGAACCCCACAGGGACAGGCCCGGGCGCAGGAAAGCAGGGGACGTGGGCCTGGTACATTCTTTCTTTTTCTTTCTTTCTTTTTGATTCTTATTTATTTTAGATCGAGAGAGAAAGAGAGAGAAAGAGTGCTCCCGACAGCGAGGAGAGGAGCAGAGAGAGGGACGAGCAGGCTCCCCGCTGAGTGCGGAGCCCAATGCTGGGCTCAATCTCATGCCCCTGAGATCATGACCTGAACTGAAGTCAGGAGTTGAACACTTAACTGACTGAACCCCCCAGGGGCCCCATGCCTGGTATATTCTTATACAAAAAACATGGCTTTTTATTTTAAAAAATTTTTGAATTTATCTGAGAAAGAGAGGGTGCTGAGCAGAAAGAGAGTGGGCTGAGCAGAAAGAGTGGGCCAACGTGGGGCTCGAACCCAGGACCACGGGATCATGACCAGAGCCAAAGGCAGATGCTCAACCACTGAGCCACCCAGGTGCCCCCAAAAGGTAGCTTTTTAAAAAGGGGGGGCCCTCTCTATTGTGTTTAGGTCTAGCCAAAAGTGAGCTTATTTTGAATATATATATATATATGTTATTTTATCATAAAAGTCAACGAAAAGACACATTTATTCTTCTAGAATGCGTCTACTTTCCAAAGTGAGGCTTGATATTGAACCAGAAATTCAACAGATTGTCAATTTTAAGAAAATCAATAATATACCATATGAATTTTCCTGCCCTGCCAGCCTGCCAGCTTCTCTCCTGACCTACCATGCATGGGGTTACTGACCGGATATTCAATATTCTGAATTTAACAGCAAAGTCAGAGGTTCCCTGGTCAAGCCTATTAACAACGCATTCTTACATAGGAACACTTGGGATGATTTAAACGAAGCTAGAAATGTTTCACCATTTGGAAAATTCAGATGATACAGTGAGAAAGTGGTGATGTGTCATTCAACTTGCTGAAGATAGAAGGTCTCCCACCTAACTTCCACTCTGGCTCCAGTGTGATGCTCTGTGGGCCTGTCCTGGTTCATGGGTAGAAGCGGAAGGATTCACATGAAAGTGGAGGGGAGGATGTTGTAAGTTATTGAAACTTGTTCCATTTGGGGTTGGCAAACAATGGCCCAGGGGTCAAATCCAGCCGGCCAATGATTTCGAAAAACAAGTCTTCTGGAACGCTGCTGTGTCTGTACATTTAGGAACTGTCTACGCCTGCTTTTGTGCTACAACATCACGCTTGAGTAGTTGGGTCAGAAACGGGTCTGCGAAGCTGAAAATATTACTACCTGGCCTTATACGGAAGAAAATTTGCCAACCCCTGATTTATATGATGATTATGCACAAACTAAACCTTTCGGGGCCAAGGATTCCTTGGAGGATATGATGATCGCAGTGGCTCCTTCCAGCAAACCACAGACTTGTGCACACGGATACACAATCTCCCTCCAAATTCACAGAGCTCATGGCTAATGACTCCGGACGTCGGCTTTGGGTTAATAAACAAACAACCCCCCCACCCCACACACACATCCAGCCTTTAAAAAGTAAGTGTGCTAAGATCTTAAGTAACTGATACGACATTTAGGTTGTTTGGGGTGCAGGAGCAGAGCTGTATGGCAGACATGTGTGTCGGAGGGACGCTTCTCAAGAGAGGAGGGACCCAGCACTCAGAATCCCGAGCAGGAGTCCTCACCAGGGAGGAAGGACGGCCCGACGACCTGGTATGGAGATACACTTGCCTACT
Organism: Vulpes vulpes; assembly: GCF_048418805.1. Taxonomy (NCBI): domain Eukaryota; kingdom Metazoa; phylum Chordata; class Mammalia; order Carnivora; family Canidae; genus Vulpes; species Vulpes vulpes. The sequence goes on along the minus strand of NC_132793.1, from coordinate 5,230,805 downwards.
GTGTGTTAAAGAATGGGAGTTTGTGAATGATGTGCTTTCTAAGAATTTAAATTGGATTCAAGTATCCAGAAGGGCACGTATTTCTCTATGTTTCAAGGCTTCGTATTTTGGGGCAGTTTCAGGTTCAGAGCATAATCGGGAGGGAGGGAGGGACTTCCCTTGTGCCCCCTGACCCCCCCGCCCCCGCCACGCACAGCGTCCCCCATCATCACATCCCCACCAGAACAGGGGGCACTTTTGTTACATTCGATGAACCGACGTGGACACATCCCGATCACGAGCGCTCCTGCTGCTCCAGCATCCAGTGTCATCAGCGCTCTGGATTTTGGCCATTTTTGCTAGGTGTGTGGTGGCGTCTGGTGGCGTCTCGTTTTACTTGCATTTCCCTGCTGATGTACCATGTGGGGCATCCTTTCATGTGCTTACTGGCCGCCTGGACCTCTTCTCTGGTGCGGGGTCTGTAAAAGTCCCGAGCCCATTTTGGCATCGGGTTACATGTATGTGTTTTCTTAGGTTTGCCTTGTAAGGGTTGTGTCTTCTGGACGACCGTCCTGTACCAGGGGGGACCTCCGTGTGTCTTTTCTCCCTGTCTGTACCTTGCCTTCTCAGGTCAGAAGCTGTGCATTTTAGCGAAGGCCAGCTTGTCAGTGATTTCTATAGAACTTTGTTCTCCTCCCTCACTACTGTGTTGGCTATGCTGGGTTTTTTGTGTCTCCACGTAAACTCTAAAATCATTCTCTCGGTATTGGCAAAATCGTGTGCTGAGATTTTTTTAAAAGACTGATTTATGGGGGGGGCATGGGAGGGGCTGGGGGAGGGAGAGAGCTGCTCCAGCAGACTCCTCGCTGAGCGCAGATTCCCATGACCCTGAGATCACGACGTGAGCAGAAATCAAGACCCAGTCGCTCCCCCACCTGAGCCACCCAGGCGCCCCCAACGTGCTGAGATTTTGATAGGAATCGCCCTGAATCTATAGACCCAGTTGTAAAGGAGTGACACCTCGACATTATTTTCTTACCCATAAACATGGACTCTTTCTCCATTTATCCAGGTTTTCTTTGATTCCATTCACCAGGGCATCTTTCATTTCCATTGTAGTAATTTTTTTGTGGTTCTTTCACAGGATTTCCATCTCTGCTGATGTCTGTTCTCGCGTGCCATCTGCTGTAGTCATTAGCGCCCTTAGCACGTTAATCAGTTTTTTTTTTAAGATTTTATTTATTTATTCATGAGAGACACTGAGAGAGAGGCAGAGACACAGGCAGAGGGAGAAGCAGGCCCCATGCAGAGAGCCCGATGTGGGACTCGATCCCGGGACTCCAGGATCACGCCCTGGGCCGAAGGCAGGTGCCAAACCGCTGAGCCACTCAGGGATCCCCAATCAGGGTTATTTTAAATTCCTCGTCGGATGATCCCAGCATCCCTGCCACACCTGGTTTTACTGTTCCCTCCCTTCCAATTGTGATTTTGCCTTTTGGTGTGCTGGGTCACGTTTTCCTGGTAGCTGGACCTGACGCAAGCTGCTGTGAACCAGGCTTTGGTTAGTGGAGGGGAGGCGCGGGGAGGGCGTGATCTGTGGGCCGTGGCCTGGTCTCACTGTTTCCGTGAGCCGGGCCTCTGGACTGCGAGCCTCACAAGTGTTTCCCACTCGGTGGGACCGGATGGCTCTCGTGGGCTGGAGTTGGGTGTCTTCCTTCCGCCAGGTCTGTTAGGCTCTGATGACACCCCAGTGGGTTAGACTCAGGTGAACTGGTTTCCCCAGCGGGAGGAATGGAGTGTTCTGGGCTGTTTCAGATGGCCTCCTCCCCGTCCCCTGCTTTAAGGAAGCAGGAGGGATCCTTCTTCAGACACTCACCGTGGGAACCTGGTCGAGCTCCTGGTGGTAAAACTCACAGTACTGCGGGGGCCCCTCTGACTGGGCCCCGTTTTAACTTTCACACTTGTCCACCTGAGCCTCCAGCAAGTCCTCAATTCCGCTCAGGTTTCCCACCCCGGTGCTGGCCCCCTGGAGGCCTCCGCCCACCGAGTGTCTGCCCTGGGCAGCCGTGACTCTGTGTCCGCCTGTCTGTCTCTGTTCTTAGGGGCAGTGGTTGGCCCTGTGTCCTCTCCTCTCCCACAGATCCTAGAAGAGTTGATTTCTCAATCTATTCAGGTTTTTACTTGCTCTTAGGACAGACTGGAGACTTCCAAGTGGAACTGGAAACGGGTTCTTTAATTTTTTTTAACAGCTTCATTGAGACTGAATTTGAAAACTATATAATGCGTCCATGTAAATTGGATAATTCTGTTTTATTCGCAGAGTCGTAAAACTACCACCACAATCAATTTTCGAACATTTCAAAAAGAAATCCTATTCTCTTAGGAGGCACTCTCCGTGTTCTCCTCCCCCAGCCCCTGGTAACCGCTAAGCTACTTTCTGCCTCTATGAACACTCTGGACATTTCCTAGAAAGGGAATCATATATGACTTCTTTTAAGGTTCACCACGCTGTTGAATGTACCTGTACCTCATTCCTTTTAATGGCGGAGTGACATTTCGTTGTATGGACACACAATGTTTTATCTGTTTATCAGCTGACGTACATCTGGGTAGTTTCTACTTTTTGGAGTTGTTATGAATAAGGCTGCTATGAAAATTTACGTACAAGTTTTTGTGAAGTCCTGTGTTTTCAGTTCTTTTGACTATATGCCTAGGAGAGGAATTGCTGGATCGTACGCCTACGGTATGTGCCACTTTTTGAAAACCAGCCAGTCTTCCGAGGTGGCATCACCATTTTAAAATCCAACTGGCAATGTTAGGGGGCTCCGATTTTTCCACATCTTTTGTTGTTACGTGTCTTCTTTGATTGTAGCCACCCTCATGGCTGGCCCTAGGTGTTCTTCTTCTTCTTCTTTTTTTTTTTTTTTTAAAGATTTTATTTATTTATTGACACAGAAAGAGATGCAGAGACACAGAGGGAGAAGCAGGCTCCATGCAGGGAGCCCGATGTGGGACTCGATCCCGGGTCTCCAGGATCACACCCCAGGCTGCAGGCCGCGCCAAACCACTGCGCCACCGGGGCTGCCCGGCCCTAGGTGTTCTTGCCATGATTCCACTTTGCATCTTCTCCTCAGCAACGAACGATGCTAAGCACCTTTTCATGTGTTTACAGGCCATCTGTATGTCTTGTTTGAAGAAACGTCTATTTAGATCCTTTGCCCATTTTTCATTGGATATTTATCTTTTTATCATGAAGTTGTCAGAAGTTTTATATATAGCTCACCTCATTATACTGTACTCTGCTTTCCTGCACTTTGTAGGTATTGCATTTTTTTTTTTTTTTACAAATTGAAGGTCTATAGCAATGTTGCATCGAGCAAGTCTACTGATGCTGTTTCCAGAAAAGCTTACACAATGTCTCTGCATCACACTTTGATAATTCTTGCACTATTTCAAACTTTTTCATTATTATTATATTCGTTACGGTGATTTGTGATCAGAGATTACAACTTCCTAAAAGCTCAAATGATGCTTAGCATTTTTTAGTTATAAGGTAATTTTAAATTAAAGTATATACTTGTTTTTAAGACATAACGCGACTGCACACTTAATAGACTAGAGCATAGTGTAAATGTAACTTTTATATGCACTGAGAAACCAAAACGTTCCTCTGACTCACTTTATTGCAACATGTGCTTTACGGTAGAACTAAGATGCACAGTATTTCCAAGGTATGCCTGAATTCTAGATGCAAGTCGAAACACACTTTCGTGAACGCAGGAAAAAGTTTCAAAACTACTGATTGGATGTTCCGAGGGATTCTATGAGGTGGATTCATTCTTTTTCTCTGTTTTCTGGCTCTTCACACCCAAGGGCACGTTCTTGGCCATGTTGACTCTGCAATGTTAACTCAGTAGGAACATGACCGTGTCTGGAGTGTTGCCACTACTTGTATTTGAAATGGCGAACTTCAGAGTATTGACGCTCCAGGACGACCCCACTACGTGACCCGGAAAAACCACAAAGAGGAAAGATAAAGCGTTCCCCCCAGAAAAAGTGTCACTTTCAGATAATTCAAAACTTGCATAAAGCCAGCAAGGAGCATGGACATCGTCTGGGGAGCATGGACATCGTCTGGGGAGCATGGACATCGTCTAGGGACCTGGCTTATCATCTGTGGTGGTTTTTCTACAAGTTCTTCCACACGAAGAAGAACCTCGTGTGGTTCTTCCTTTAAAAAGGGACCTCGATCCCCGGCCTCTTGAATGTTGACTGGACCTAGTGATTCGTTTGTAATGAATAGAAGTAAGGGGTCACTTTTAAAACTAGGTGACAAAAGGCACAGCGGCTTCCCCCTCGCTCTGTCTCACTTGCTCTGGCTCATGAGGACACTGGAGCAGCCCAACGGAGAGGTCTATGTGGTGAGAATATGGCCAACAGCCATGGGAGGGCGCGTCATCTTGGGACTGGAGCCCCCACCCCCACCAGGCCTGGGGTGATGCAGCCCCCAGTGGACAACATGTGGACTGTAACCTCGTGAGACAGCGGGCCAGACCCACTCAGCTAAGTCCCTCCCAAATTCTTGCCCAAGAAAAAAAAATGTGTGCTAATAAATGTTTAAGTTACTACGTTTTGAGGTCGTTTTGTTATATAGCAATAGAGAACTAATACGGCGCCTAAAAAAAATAAATAACACAGAAGACTAAACGTATTTCTTAGCAGAGTACCAACAATGCTGTTCTAAGAACATCTCTGAGATGTTCCGAAAATTGCATTCTCTCTGTGAAGCAGCCTAAATCTAATTCACAGGAACAATGTTAAAATGTTACACTCAAAGCAGGGGTTCTTGCAGATTCTGGGGAATATGAGAATTCCCTAAAACTGTTTGCGAGGTTTTGTTTGTAGAGTCGTCTTTTTTTTTTTTTTTTTCACGGAAGGAGAGACCACACTTTCATAAGATTTTCAAGAGCTTTGTGACTCCAAAAAACTAATAAGCACTTCCCTGAGGCAGGGTAGATGCCATCTTCGGCCCCGGCAAGTTTCTATAATTGGGTTTGAACTCCCCGAGTGTGTCAGCGCCTGTGAAGCAGAGGAACCTCTTGGAGGAGGATTTCCTGTGACTTAAGTAAGCTTACCCAGCGGGAGAAGCCTTTGCCACACTTGGGGCATTCGTAAACGGTCGGGATGAAATTTGTATCATGGTATTTCTTGAAGTGCACGTTTAGAAGTTGCTTCTGTCGGAAACATTTATTGCAGGAGAGGCAGGTAAATGGTTTCTCGCCGGTGTGGGTACGTATGTGGACGGTCATATGACGTTCCTGGGAGGGAAGGGAACACAAGCAGTTTAGCTACTTACTGGGATTTTTTTTAGTCCTTGACATTTTCTATTATATGCCTTTCCTCCCTCTCCAAAGACGAGTATGTGATTAAGAAAAATGACAGCACATACACTGTCAGCCTGGGGCTGCTACGGTGACAGCAGTCTGGCCAGCTGTGACACAGACTTGCGCACCGTCCCTGCCATCAGGCCACCAGCGGGTCGTGCAACCCTTCGGGGCATGTGGTGGAATGTTCCTTGGGGAGTGAAATGATAAACCTCTGTCGCTCCAAGAGAGCTCATGGATTTGCAGCCCGACTTCTATAACTATTTGCAACGACCTGAGTTTACGTAGGGCAGATAGAACCTGCACACTTAAAATCTTAATGTCAGAGGGGCACTGGGGTGGCTTGATTAACATCCGACTCTTGGTTTCAGCTCAGGTCATGATCTCGGGGTCGTGGGATCCAGCCCTGCATTAGGCTCCCTGCTCAGTGGGGAGTCTCCTGCTGCCCCTCATCCTGCTCACGCTCTCTCTCTTTCTTGAATAAATACATCTTTTTTTTTTTTAATAAATACATCTTTAAAAACTTTTTAAACAAATCCAATGTCAGAGTTTCAATTCAGTGGCTATTTGGGGCTGGAAGTACATTAAGCATTTAAACATTTCCCCTCCTGCTTCCTGATAAATATTAAGACGCATCTTAATATCTCTTTTAAAAGCTTAAAAGTGATAACAACTGTTCTTAGCAAAGAAATAACCAGAAGTTTTAACTAATATTTACATGAGTTAATAATTTAGAAAAAGCCGGGCGCAGATATATATATATATATATATAAAGTCAAGCAAAAGTACTAATTTTATCTGTTTTACTTAAATGTTATGATCACACAAGGGAGACACACACTCAAGTTGACATCACTGTTCACAGCGGACCCGACCGTGATTCTCCAAGGCTCTCTCTCAAGGGCACCCTCTTCCCCAAACGCCTGTCCTCTCTCCCTCCTTCCAGGACAGCGTGGTGCCCCGTGGGACCGTGATGAACTCATACCGGGGAGGTATGAGCCACATTGTCCTGGGAGGAGGGGGAGAGGACAGGCGTGGCGGGGGGGGGAAGAAGGTTCTTTTTGTATTCCATCACATTAAAAATCCCCTGATCTGATACTTTGCATGAATCTTTTACCTACACGTGATTTTGTGATATAAGAGACCGATCGGTCATTTGGCAAACATCAGTTTACTGAGTTATGGAGAGCTTCTAAATGCTGACACATTTCATAACGCTCTATTAAAAAAAAAAAAACATGCTTTCTTAAAATCACTCCAATCTCATGAAAAAAGCCTTAAAGTGTTAGAAAGCTGTCGAACTCATGGTGGTGGCTACACAAATTTCTAATTGTTAGTTTTCTCTTGACAGCTGAAATCATATCCTCGGCAACACATTTTCCTCGAAGTGACGGACTCACTGTATTTATTTTCAAGAAAAAGGCACGGAGTCCTGCCAAATGTCTCAGACTGAAGCAGTAGAGTCCATCACTTGCATTTTCAAGTGAAAACAGTGGTTAGTGAAAGAGTGGCTAGTTGAGCTGGCAACTCCAACAATGCCACTTGAGCTTCCCTCCAGACAACTGCTGACATTCTTAAATAAAACTGTCTTTTATCTTTGGTCCAGCACAGGACGGCGAGAAGAACACAGCCCAGACTAGTCCTGCCTGGTGTCTCTGCTCTGCTTTGTTCTGAGGCGTCTCTGCTGCTTTGGCACCATCACGGCCCATGTCAACATAGTGAAAAGGGCAAATAATGCCCTGGTGTTGATTTATTAGCTAAAGATAACTTTGTTCTTAGGGCCCTGACTGGTTTCAAAGACATGTAGAGGTCTGTAAGCTATACTTTCTTTTAAAAAGTATTTTATTTAGAGAGGAAGAGAGAGAGAGTGATGCACATGTGGATGGAGGGGCAGAGGGAGAGGGGAAATCCTGAAGCCAACTCCTCACTGAGAATGGAGCCTGACACGGGGCTCGACCTCAGGACTCTTAAGATCATGACCTGAGCTTAAGCCAAAAGTCAGATGCTTAATCAACTGAGCCACCCAGGTGCCCCTGTAAACTACACTTTTAGGAACCGTAGCTTTGAAATATTGGCCCCAGACTGCTTACTGCTTTCTGGTTATTCTGAATACACTCTTTCAGGAAAGCATGACTTTTATCAGTATTTTTTATTTCTTTTTTCCTTTCTTTCCTTTCTTCCCTTTCTTTTTTTTTTTTTTTAATTTTTTTTTATTTATTTATGATAGTCACAGAGAGATAGAGAGAGGCAGAGACACAGGCAGAGGGAGAAGCAGGCTCCATGCACCAGGAGCCCGACGTGGGATTCGATCCCAGGTCTGCAGGATCGTGCCCTGGGCCAAAGGCAGGCGCCAAACCGCTGCGCCACCCAGGGATCCCGCCTTTCTTCCCTTTCTTCTCTTTCTTTCTTTCTTCCTTCCTTCCTTCCTTCCTCCCTTTTCCTTTTCCTTTCCTTTCTCCTTCCCTTCCCTTCCCTTCCCTTCCCTTCCTTTCCCTTCCCTTCCCTTTCCTCCTCCCCTCCCCTCTCCTCCCCTCCCCTCCCCTTCCCTTTCTTCTTTCCTTTCTCTATTTATTCATGAGAGACACACAGAGAGAGGCAGAGACACAGGCAGAGAGAGAAGGACTTGATCCCGGGACTCTGGGATCACGCCTGAGCCAAAGGCAGACGCTCAACCACTGAGCCACCTGGGTGCCCCTTTTTTTCAGTATTTTCAAAGTGACAGAGAATCCCCTTCCAACCACCCCTGCTTCCGTATACCACTGCCTTCCTCCATCTCCCAAACCCCCTGAAATGTAGTACCTGCTTGCAGGCATAACTGCAGTGTTCACATTTGAATCTTTTCTCATTTTTATGGGTTTTCTGGTGCTGAATGAGGGCATAGCGTTCATGGAAGACAGAAGAACAGTAGTGGCACTTCATCTCCATGGCTTTGTAAGTATGCAAGTTGCTCAAGTGGACACCTAAAACCAGTGATAGAACGTTAGGCACTGAGACGGTATTATTTCTCTCCCGGGCCCTCTGTGTCAGGGCTTCTCCATCTCAGCACTATTAGCACTTGGAGCTGATTTCTTTTGGGGTGGGCTGTCCTGTGCCCTGGAGAAGTGTAGCAGCATCCCTGGGTTCCACCCACTAGATACCAGCAGCATCCTTTCCTCCCCAGCTGTGACAACCAGAATGCCTCCAGATAGTGTCAACTGTCTCCTAGGGAATGAAACCATTCCCTGCTGGGTGCTGCTCAAAATGTACCTCACGCTGACAACTCAACTGAATCCCCTTTCACTACAGAGTGAGACGGCATTGAAGGTGAGGCATGTTGCATTTTTGACCTAACGTGTTCATTTAACGAAGTGCCCTGAGAGCTTTATCACGGTGTGGGCAGGTCTTTAGGATGATGTTAAGGTGGTTTTGCATAACAGAGCTATAACGTCTCTATTTTTACTTAAAAAAATTCCAGATGTTCTGTTAGAAGTCAGTGCCCTGTTTGTTTGTTTTTCCTGTGTTGTTACTGACCTAGGACCCGTCATAAGGTCTGATGGGACACGCTCTAGAGTAATTCCTGCCGAACTGAGTCTAACGCATGGTGGTTTGTGGTCCTTTGTGTAAAAGGCCAAACCCCAGTGGATGACTGGAGGAGGAACACCCTAGACATGCTGACTCAGTCACAGAGGAGCCTGATTTCTCCCATTGTGGCAAGAAAGAAGACCTTGCTGGTTCACAAAGCATCATACGGGGTATGCAGAGTGGGCCGCCTACCAGGGTGAGGTGTAACCTCCATCACTTTGTCCTGTTGTCAAAGTCTTGTTTCCTTTTTGGGCAACAGTCCTGTGGCCCTTGGGTCCTACAAGGTCCCACTGGGCTATGTTTTGTGGCATGCAGGCAACTATAGGAACATTGACAGAATGTTCCAAGTTAGAAAAAAAAAATGTTAAGTCTTCATCAAACACCCTCACTCTTTCAGAAATGTTCTCAGAATGACGCACCTTGTCACCAGGCTTTCTCCGGGCAAAGTGGTGACTTGTATTTGGGCCACCGTGTTCTGAGCATCACGTGTTCCACACTTTGGAAAGAGATATAAGATCATGGAACATGGGAGGCCCGGGAAACCCCAAAACCAAGAGGCTCATTCATTCATGGTTGCTGCCACTGCTAGATCCTGCCTGGCTTTCCTGGAGGGCAGGATAAAACCCCAAACTCCTAAATCTGTCCTTCAGAGTCACTCACAGTTAGTGCCATTCTTGCTCCGTGGCGTGGCGTGCCATTAAGAGGGCGTACGATGTCACTGCAAGGATGTCAGGCCAGAGGCTGGCCTCTTTTATTCAGGTGAGTTCCTTAAGGGGAGGGCTGTTTTGGTGCTTCTTTTTGTAACCTCAGCTCCCTGAACTCTTTAGCAAGAGTCTAAGGAAGGTTTGCAGTGATAACTGGTGAGAAGATTCATAGTGTCGGAACTACTACCTGGCACCCGGGCACCTCCTAGCTTGCCTTGAGGCAGCTCACTCTGTGTCTCTAAGCCCCTTCATCATCAGTAAAAACGGGCCCGGTACGGAATAAACCAGTATCTGTGGACGCGTCTTAGGAGCTGAACTACCTGTGTGATTGCTCAGCAGGTGCACCCAGAACTGAGCGGCTCCGAAAACAAGGCATGAGACGGCACTTCTGCAATCTCGCCACTAGATGGGGCCACAAGACCTCTGGAAAAACCCACCCTTTCCTGTTGCTGGTCCCGCAGGCCAGCTGCCTCCTGGTCACCAGCCCCGGGATCCACAGGTTTCCAGGCTGTGCCCCGCCCCGAGAGATAACAGATACCGTAATTAAAAGAAGTTCATTAAGCCAGACACTCACGCAGGTCACTCTTCCTGGCGATGATGGTGTCACAGTGCGGACACTGGTATTTGGGGACATTCTCACTGTGCTTCTGTAGAATGTGTATTTTCATGGTGCCACTCTGGGTGAAGCGTGCGTGGCACACGTGGCATTCGTAGGGCTTCTCCCCTGTGACACGGATGAACAAAAGTGACCCTCTGCACGGTGGCTGCGCCCAGCAAGCCCTGATCATCTCCAAAGGTCATGAGAGCCGAAAGCTTTTCTTTTATTCCCAGGGTCCTTTCTCAGTGTCTTCCCTGTACACTTAGCTCCATAATTAGTGCCAGATGCCTACATCAAGCCCAGACACCGTGACAGCAGGTACAGCCATGTGGACAGTCGTCCCAACAGGCAGCTCCCCGAACATCTCATGGCTACTGCTCTGTTAGCTACCCAGTTCCCTGGTATAAAGAACCGAGACACACACCTAAACATACTATATATATATATACACACACACACACACACAGTAAAAGCTATATTATATAAAAATATAAAGTAAATGGCATATAGTCCACTAATTCCACTTCTGGGTATTTATGCAAAGGAAAGAAAAACAGTACTTTGGAAAGATATATGCCCCCTATGTTGACTGCAGCATTATTGACAAGACTTGAAATACGGAAGCAGCCCAACTCTCCACCGGTAGGTGAATGGATAAAAAAGATGTGAGATTTTATATCTATCTATCTATCTATATGAGATATATGAGATATATATATATATATATACATATATATATAAATGTATATACACGCACACACACAAAGGAATATTGCTCAGCCATAAAAAAGAATGAAATCTTGCCACTTGCAATGATATGGATGGACCTGGAGGGGGTTTTGCTGAGTGAAAAAGTCAGGCAGGGAAAGACACCCTATGGTTTCACTTAGATGTGGGATCTACATAACAAAACCAACGAAACAGACTAATAAATACAGACAACTGGTGGTTGCCACAGGAGATGGGAGTTGAGGGACAGGCTGTCGGATGCAGGGGATTAGGAAGTATGAACTTTCCGTTAGATAACAAATAAGTCCTGGGGATGAACAGCACAGCACGGGGAATGTGGTCAATAGTACCGTAATTGTGTGGTAGGCGTCACCTCGTACGGTGGCTGAAGGTGACTTATCACGGCGAGCATCGCGTCAAGTATGTGACAATACCGTCACCATGTGGTACCCCTGAAGCTAGTGTCTATGTCAGCTTCAGGTCCACTAAAAATAAATAAAAAGTAAAGTAAGCGCATCACGAAAGCAGCACGCTTTACGTCTTGCCTTGCAATTGGAGGTCCCGTGAAGCAGGTGACTTTTAAAACCCCGACAACCCTACAGAGGCAAACACGTGGCAGCGTGAGGTCACAGCCCGGCATTCACGTGGGCTCCCCCAGTGCTAAGTACATGCAAAGGTGCAGACCCAAATCCCCACCTTGGAAAGGATGGAGAAACGCGCTTCGACATCGGAGCTTTAACTGTGCCGCGAGGAACCTTCTGCATGGCTCGCTTGAACCTGGGGGAGCCTGTGCTGCTGTCGCGGGGCCTGGGGCGTGCGTTACCTGAGTGCGTCCTCATGTGGCGCTTCAGCTTGTAGGTGTCCTTGCTGGCGTAGCTGCATAGGAGGCACTGGAAGGGACGCTCCCCGGTGTGCGAGCGGATGTGGCGCTTCAGCTTACTCGCCTGGCGGACAAATGAAGGGCATTGAGGGCCATCGGCACTTAAAAGTCCCAAGAGCCTTCAATTAATCAGCGTGATCAAAGATCTGGAAATTGGTCAGATGTTAACGTCAGGGCGGATTTCACACACTGAAAACTGGGAACCCGTCATTACTTTTTATTTTCCGCGGTGGATGTTGTTCTTCATTTGATGTGCGGGTATAAGGCCCTTTGTGGATAACGAGCAGTAATTTCGAGAGACTCTCAGACTCAACTTCCCTTTACAAAGGGAGAATTGAGGTCTAGCCGCTCGGAGCCGTACACGCGCTGATTTTCATTTCCAAGGCAACATACATTCAATAGTGCAAAGTTGGGATCACGCAGCAGCGCGCGGAGGCCAGGAGACTTCTGTTCGCATAAATAAAGCCGGGGCCTTGAAACGGCGGGTCTTTAATGGACCAGCATCCTTAAGAGGTGCTTCACAGTTCTGTGGACCCTAAATGGCCCATGAATGGAGGAAGGCCCTCGCCGTCAACTAAGGACAAGTTCTGGGTGTTAGGGGTTTCTTTAGAAGAAGAAACTTCAAAGTAAAAGGGAGCAAAGTCTAATTTGATTAATTACATATCCCAGGCAATTAATTAAAAGGCAAACCACATATTCCCTCTCGTCTGATCATTTTCTGCCTGCCTGTCTGATCACCTTCTAGAACTTGTTCTTCTTCTGTAAACACTTACAGCAGGCCCTTATCTGCCTGCAGCAGAACACAGGGCAATCAGCCACACTTGGGCGACAGATGTCCGAAAGCCTGCGTCAGCCCTGCCTTCGATCTCAGGAAGGCTACGCTTCGTCTGACTCCCCAGTATGGGACAAGCATACGTAAGCCTGGAGAACATTCAAGAACTGCAGAAGTCTTAGAATGGACGATGAGGTCCACACCGAAAACTTCAGCTTAGATTTTTAGAAGGAAACTGGAAGTCTTTGAGTATATAAAAAGACAAAATAAAAAGTTTTAACAACTCTAGCACAAAAGGCGTGATGAGCAGTGGGAGCAGCAAAGGCAGCTGTGCACAGATGTCCTCTGTGGCTCCGAAGGGAGCAGGGGACGAGGGGTGTTCACAAGCTTCCAGGAGTGTTGTGAGGTTCCCACAGCCTCTCTGCATCCCTGCTGGCCCCAGCGTCGAGAGATGGTGCTGGGGGAGCTTAGGCTATTTCCCCCTCTTAAAACAGCAATAGGGCAGGGCTTGGAAACTGTACAGAAAGGATGATGGCAGTGGCAGAGGGTCCCTACGCTGAGGCCGACCACCCCTCGGGTTGTGTGCCGGCTGCCCACCCCCCGAGGAGGGTCTCCGCCAACATGCAAGCCAGGCACCAACATGGGGGCCTCTTGGGGCCTAGGATTCTCAGGTGGCTTTGTACTTTGAAACCTTCACTGTGTGTTTCTATCCAGAGCCATCACCTTTAACTCCGAAGATAATTTTTAAAAATAGTAATAGTGGGAAAAAATTCTTGGAACCCAATCCTGACCCTGTCCGTGAGCTTCCCTCATTTGCGAAATATGGTTGCATCATGACTGCATTTAAACTTCAACCCTCCCCTTTAACTCCGTTCGTGGGAGTGTGCGATTCCTTTCCCAACTGGGCTCGGACTCAGGACCCAGCATGCGTGCTGACGGAGCTGTTCATTGTAGACAAGTGGCTTTGTAAAGTTAAGTGTCGCATTCAGCTGTCATTTCATTTGGGGCGCTGCCGAGCTTGCCTGAAGGTATAAATAAAACGTTGAAATGACCTTGTCACATCACTGACATTTAAGAAAGGTGGTCTTTCTGTAATTAAGGAGGAAATGGGCCCTGTCTGAACCTTCAAACAAGCTTTGTATCTGACCAGGTGCTGCTGAGGTAAGATCCAAACCTGCAGCAAAAACTCAGATTGGATCTGGGTTCTACGTTAGAGCAAATGCCTTTGGATTTTGTAGACCTGAGTACATTCCATAAAACGCCATACAGAACTTTTTAACACACTTGAGAGTTATTTCTCAAGTAGAAATGATTTTATTTATAATTTGTACACTTTTAAGTGTTGCTTTCGCTAATTGATAATCAAAGAAAAAAATCCAATTTTCTTTTCTTCTTCTTCTTTCTTCTTCTTCTTTTTTTCCAAGAGAGAGAGTGTGTATGTGAGTGGTGGAGAAGAGGGAGGGAGGATCTTAAGCAGACTCCACACCCAGCACAGAGCCTGACACGGGGCTCAATCTCATGACCCCAAGACCATGACCTGAGCCGAAATCCAGAGTCGGATGCTTAACTGACAGAGCCACCCAGGTGCCCCTCCAACTTTCTATGTTAAATTCAGAAACTAGAATGAGTTTTATTTCCTGCATAGATTTTGTACCAATAATACCTTTAGTAAAACCTACTTTGTAAGAGATTCTATGATGTAACTTAACTTATATGTCAACTTCTTAATAACTCCATGAAGCTTTAAGTACAAGAGTGAACTTACTTCGACACTGGCATACTTGCACATGGAACATTTAAAGGGTTTCTCGTGAGTGTGTTTATAACGTCTGTGTCGGACAAGTTCTCCACTGGTGACAAACGCCATATCACAGTCACCACACTTGTAGGGCCTGGTTCCTGTAAAATCCCATATTTATCCTATTAAACGAGACTTAACCACAAGTTTTCCTAGGAATTTATAACCTATAAATGAGCCTCAGTTTCAGAACACTTTAAAAAAAAATTAAGAGGCCCTTTAGAGCATAAATATCCTAGACATAAACAAGAAAAATCCTCATAACATTTGATGTTTTTAGGCAAAATTGAAGACAAAACTAAAGTCATTAAACCAAACACATTATTTTGATGTGCAAACAGGTGGACTCACATTTATGTATAAACCTTAATACTCATCCTTAATGGCAAATATCCTTCTCAGCTGGCTTACCTGTGTGGGTATTGACATGATTCCTCAGTAGAGTGACGGTGCGGAAAGCTTTCAGGCAAAGGTGGCACATATGGGGCTTTTCAGCCGTGTGGATTTTCATATGACGATTAAAACTTGAAATTCGAGAAGAGGTGTACATGCAGATATCACAGCGGAAGGTTCGTTTTACTTCTGCAGGAAGAAAATACAGAGTTCACATGTTGATAAAAATCTTCCTTGAGATGTTTAAATTCCACTTCGATACATCAAAGTAACTCAGCACTTCTTTCTTTTTTAGCATAATGTGCTAACCCAATGAAAGACATTCCATGCAAATGGTACCTGGAAAAGCTGGGGCAGCTCTAGTAATAGATAATAAAACAGATGTAAGACAATAATTGTTACAAGAGACACAGGATGGTTACTCAATCCATCACATAAGTAGAACAATTATAAACATATATGCGCCTAATAACAGAGCCCCAAAATACCTGAAGCAAACAGAACTGAAGGTAGAAAGAGGCACTTCAGTAACAGCAGGAGACTTTAATACTCTATTATTTTTTTTAGAAGATTTATTTATTTATTTCTTCATGAGGACACACAGAGAAAGAGGCAGAGACATAGGCAGAGGGAGAAGCAGGCTTCCTATGGGGAGCCTGATGCAGGACTTGATCCTAGGACCCTGGGATCATGATCTGAGCCAAAGGCTGATGCTCAACCACTGAACCACCCAGATGCCCCTCAATACTCTACTTTTAACAATGGAGAGGACAACTAGACATCAAGGAAACATAAGACTTAACACTATAAGCCAAACAGATATAACAGACATCTACAGAACATTCCACTGAACAACAGCACAATGGACATTCTTCACAGGTGAGTATGTTTTTCTTCAGGAAAAACCATGTGTTAGGCCACAAAACAAATGTTGATAAATTAGGGGCAGCTTCGTGGCTCAGTCAGTTGAGCATCTGCCTTTGGCTCAGGTCATGATCCTTTGGGCTCCCTGCCTCTCCCTCTGCCCCCTGTTCATGCTCTCCTCATCTCTCTTTCTCAAATAAGTATGAAATCTTTTAAAAAAATGTTGATGAATCAAAAAATATAAATCATATGCTCTCTGACCATCATGACATGAAATCAGGAATCAACAACAGAAGGGAATTTGGAAAATTCATAAATACATGGAAATTAAACAACACACTTACAAATGACCAATGGGTAAAAGAAGAAATCACAAAGACGTGGAATACTCAAGTTGAATGAAAGTGAAACAACAAAGCTTACTGAGTGTAGCTAAAGTAGTGCTCACAGGGAAATTTTTAGCTGCAAACAGCTACGTTAAAAGAGAAAAAGCATTTCAGATCAATAACCTAACTTTACATCTAGAGGAACTAGGAAAATAAGAGAAATCTAAACACAAACCTAGCAGAAGGAAGGAAATCATGAAGACTGGAGTGGACATCAATAAGATTGAAACAGAAAAACAACAGAACCAATGAAAGCAAAAGTGGTTCTTCTAAAAGATCACCATTGACAAATCTTTACCTAGACTTGTAACCAAGAAACAAAAGAGAAAAGTCAGATGAGCAAAATCAGGAAGGGAAGGGAAGTGGGGGACAGTACTACCAACTGTAAAGGGTGAAGGAGCTTATAAGAGAAACCTTTGAACAACTTGGAGCAAGCCAATAAACCAAATGACCCAGATGAAATGGAAAATTTCTAGAAACACTCAAACTACCAAAACTGGCTCAAGAAGAAATAGAAAATCTGAATAGCCCTATCGTAAATCAAGAGATTGAGTCATGAATCAGAAACTACTCACAAATAAATCCCTAGCACCAGAAGGCTTCACTGGAGAATTCTTCCAAATGCTTAAAGAACTAACATCGATTCTTTTCAAAGTTCACACACGAAAAAGTAGGACACTTCCTAATTCTGGCCAAATTGGCCGGTATTACTCAGATACTAAAGCCAAAGACCCCAAAGGAAAACTATGAAGCAACATCCCTTATATATATTTTTTTAATTTTTTTTTTCAAGATCCCTTATAGATGAAAAAATCTCCACTAGAATATTAGCAAACCAAACTCAGGAGCTTATTAAAAAGATTGTGCACCGAGACCAAATAGAACTTATCCCAGGAATGGGAGGGTGGTTCAACATACGAAAACCACTCAGTGCAACACACCCTATTAGCCAAAGGAAGGGGAGGAAAAGCACCATCATCTCAATAGAGTAAAAAAACCGCTTCACAAATTCCAGCAGTCTTCACAATGCCACACCCAACAAACTTGAAATGGAAGGTTTATGGGTTGAATTGTGATCCCCAAAGAGATACACTGAAATCCTAAGGGTAAGTATCTGTAATTGGGACCTTACTTGCAAATAGCGTCTTTGCAGATGTCATTAAGTTTAGATGATCATATTGCATGAGGGTGGGTATGACTGGTGCCCTCAGAAGAGAAGAAACACAGGTAGAGACACACAGGGAGGGAGAATTTTATGTGACAACAGAGACAGAGACCAGAGATACACCTGTAAGCCAAAAATGCCACGACTGTGACAAGGCCTGAAGCTAAGAAAAAGCCCAGAATTCCTTCCTTCCTAGAGCCTTCCAACACCAGGATCTCAGACTTCCAGCCTTCGGGACTGTGAAAGAACATATTCCTGTTGTCTAAGCCACCCAGTTTGTGGCATTTTGTTGGGGGCGGTGCCAGGAAATGAATACAGGTACCCATTAAAAAAAAAACAGGCAAAGGATTTCAACAGACCTTTCTTCAAAGACTTACAAACGGCCAATAAGCACATGAAAATATACCATCCTGCAGTTAATTTTTCACCACCTTCCTACATCATTATTAGCATCAGGGAAAAATGCAAATCAAAATCGCAATGGGATAGCTCTTTATAGCCACCGGGATGGCTCTAATATTTTTTTAATGGGAAATAAGTGCTGTAAGGGCTTGGGGACACTGGAACCCTCCCACATTGCTGGTGGGAGTTTAAGTTGGTGCAGCTGCTGGGGGAAACCGTGAGTTCCTCAAAAAGTCAAATATAGATTGACCACATGACTCGGCAGTTCCATTCCATTCCTAGGCACACACTCAAAAGAAGAGAAAAGAAGTGTGCAAACAAAAACTTGTCCATGAGGGCTCACAGCAGCATTACTCACACTGAGTAAAATGTAGAAACAGCCCAAATGGTGATGGATGGCTCGGAGCATAAACAAAACCTGCTATATCCACATGACGACTGACCACTCAGGGATGAAGGCATGAAGCTCTGATAAATGCTAAGTGAAGAAATGTGAAGGCCACATTTTATGTGTACGAGTCCATTTAGATGAAACGTCCAGAAACGACTGCTATGTGGGTACACTTCTCTTTCTCTCACTCTCTCTCTTTTTTTTTTTTTTTTTAGATTTTACTTATTTATTTGAGAGAGAGAGAGAGAGAATGAGCACAAGCAGGGGGTGCAGCAGAGGGAGAGGAAGAAGCAGGCTCTCCACTGAGCAGGAAGCCCTACTCAGGGTTCGATCCCAGGACCCCGGGATCATGACCTGAGCCGAAGGCAGATGCTTCACCAGCATCTGAGGGCGACTCAGATGAGCACTCCAGGCGCCCCATGGGTACACTTATCTTTGGGGGATGAAAGGAGCCTGGAATTAGTGGGGATGGCTGCATAAAACTGTGAATAGATTAAAAATAAAATGAACAGGAACTGGGAGTTTGGGGGGTATGTTCTCTCGATTTAAATATATGAGAGGCATCATATATACGCATACATATTAGAGCAAAGATTGCAAACTCAGCCACCTGTAGCCAGACACCATAAACCTAAATTAATGACTTGAACCACATGTAAGAGCAGTCAGTGGTGGTGTGACTTTCGAAACTGAGTCACCTTCCAGCCCCAGCTACCTGTTGCTGGGAGGAAACAGCTGGGTGTTGCCGGGTGGGACTTTGTACCAATGAGCTGGAAACGGAGATCTGGGGGTGGGGGTGGGGGGTTGAAACTAGGATTTTCTAAGAAGCTAAACAAGTGATTTTTGAGGGTCACCTTCACCCCGTGGCTGCTGTGATGCAATCTCAATTTTAATATGACTTTGATTGAGCTTCACGGTCCTTGCAAACCTGGCCTCATCTCGCTCTTTGAGCACCCATCCTCGGGGCTCTCCCGATGCCGGAGAGCTGCCCACCCTCTCTGAGAAGCCACACACTGCCGGGGCTGCCCCCACAGGCCACTTCCTGCTGCCTGGAATGGTGATCCCCAGGCTTAATGGCTTCTGAGTCCTCTTCCCTGGCTTCACCTAAGCATCGCCTCCCTGGAAGATGCCTCTGATGCCTTCTGGACTTCACTCCTTCTCCTGGCCCCGAGGCCTCGCTCTGGCCTCCATCAGCCTCGCACCATCCCTCCACCCCAGGGGGCTGCAAACCCGGGGCAGATCAGGGGCCCACCTTCTACGTTCCTACACAGCACTTTGTAGGAATGTTTTTCCTCTGTTTTAAAACCCCTTGTGTCTGAGACACAAACTCTTTCAGATTTGACTCACAACACAGGACACTACTTTAAAATTTCTCCCATTTTCTGGCATTTTGAAAGCAACTAAAAGTCAACCACATAAAATTTCAACCACCATCTCGTTCCCCTAAAGGGAAACAGCAGCCCCCTCATACCCATGGTTGCCTAACGCTAAACAAACTGGCCTACCCTTCGCCTTTTTTTGGATTTTTGTAGAATTGGCTTTTTCAACATGTCCTTGACCGGATGCTGGTTTTTCTTCTTCTTCTTCCACGTTTAAGTTTGAAATGGTCAGAACAATTTCGTCTCTTCCTTCATCTCCCGGCTTCGCCTCCACAAAAAAGAGCTGCTCTCCTGCTTGTGCATCGAATCTTCCTTCGGCTGGCTGCTGGTCCTCCTCCTGACCTTTCTCGAGCTAATGGATAAAAGTGAGTATTCAGACAAATCCTCTACTATTAATGACAATCGACGAGACTCTGCCTTGATGAAACCATGGAATACATAAAGAAAGACAAGAATGAAGGAAGCACAGAAGATCATCTCTTGCACCCAAACACCATAATTATTAAGTAGCCAGGGTTTTGGGAACGAAACTTAACACTGTTCTTTTAAAAACGCAATGCACCTTGCAGCCTTCTGACTGGTATAACTTTTTAGACTCTTGGAAAAGAACATGAGGTCTCCCAAGATTTTCCTAGGGCAGTCTCTTTACTCTTTACTGTTTACTCTTTACTTACTTTTATTTCAAAGGCCAATTTTAAACCACTTGTTCATACCTAATATCACAAAGGGCAACTAAAAAACAAAAGCAGTCTGAGCTTTTTTTCTCCATGGAAAGGGTCTGTTTATTAAAACCCACCATACCTTGACCAATCCGGTGCTTTCAGCCGGGTTCACCACAAGCTTACTTTCTTCATTGGCCACGGCCACACTGCCCTCCAGAAGGTGCAGCTTCATCACCTCTATCTCCTGCAGGGAGTACACCTCCTGCTGGATGCTAAAGGCCATGCACTGCTGGGAGCCCTCGCCCAGCCACAGCAGAGACTGCAGCCCACCGCTGGCCTGCTGCACCATCACCTGCACCCCTTCCTGGTGCTGCGGGGTCAGCCAGCTGATGTCTTGCTGCTCCACATCTTCGGAGAAGTGTACCGTCTGCAGGGTCAGAATGTGCTTCTCGCTCTCCTCCGTGGTGACCGGCAGCTCCTGCTCGGCCTCCAGCACCTTGGCCTGGAGGGGCCCATAGGGGCACTGGGCTTCCACAGCCCCATCTCTGGGGCTCAGGTGCTCCCTCCCCCTGCACACTCCACCTTCTTCCTCCTCTAACAGGATTTTTTCTGGTATCAGCTCCAGTTCTTTGATTTGGGTAAACTGCTCAGGAAGGACAGAGATCTCAGTCCCCGCCATTGTGACGTGGCCTATTTGAGAGAGAAGAGAGCAGTCTTGGTAGGGCACAGTGCGATTTCGTTAAGGAATGACAAGGTCCTGGCCTCTTAGGAGTCAGGACTAAGTTGATTTGACCTAGGCTTAGGAGGGACTGGGGCTAAGTAGAGTTTAGGCAAAAGCAGGAGTTAGTCCAGAAGATTCTAGAAATAATAGGTTTGAGCCTGAATAAGCTTTTGGGAAATACACATTCTAGGCTTAGCAAGGTGGGGCCCCAGCAGGGTCTGGGCCAGTGCACACTGCCAGGTCTGAAAAGCTGGGGCCTGAGTGGGCTTGCAGCAAAGGCACTAGGACTAGCAAGGGGGCGCCCCTGCAGGATCTGGGCCAGTGCACATAGCCAGGCCTAAAAAGCTGGGGCCTGAGCGGGCTTGCAGCAAAGGCACTAGGACTAGCAAGGGGGCGCCCTTGCAGGGTCTGGGCCAGTGCACACTGCCAGGCCTGAAAAGCTGGGGCTGAGTGGGCTTGCAGCAAAGGCACTAGGACTAGCAAGGGGGCGCCCCTGCAGGATCTGGGCCAGTGCACATGGCCAGGCCTGCAAAGCTGGGGCCTGAGGGGGTTTTCAGCAAATGCACCAGGACTAGGACTAGCAAGGGGGTGCCCCAGCAGGGTCTGGGCCAGTGCACATGGCCAGGCCTAAAAAGCTGGGGCCTGAGGGCGTTTTCAGCAAATGCACTAGGACTAGCAAGGGGGCGCCCCAGCAGGGTCTGGGCCAGTGCACATGGCCAGGCCTAAAAAGCTGGGGCCTGAGGGGGTTTTCAGCAAATGCACCAGGACTAGGACTAGCAAGGGGGCGCCCCTGCAGGGTCTGGGCCAGTGCACATGGCCAGACCTAAAAAGCTGGGGCCTGAGTGGGCTTGCAGCAAAGGCACAGGACTAGCAAGGGGGAGCCTCTGCAGGATCTGGGCCAGTGCACACTGCCAGGCCTGCAAAGCTGGGGCCTGCGGGCGTTTTCAGCAAATACACTAGGACTAGCAAGGGGCGCCCCAGCAGGGTCTGGGCCAGTGCACATGGCCAGGCCTAAAAAGCTGGGGCCTGAGTGGGCTTGCAGCAAAGGCACTAGGACTAGCAAGGGGGCGCCTCTGCAGGATCTGGGCCAGTGCACACTGCCAGGCCTGCAAAGCTGGGGCCTGAGTGGGCTTGCAGCAAAGGCACTAGGACTAGCAAGGGGGCGCCTCTGCAGGATCTGGGCCAGTGCACATGGCCAGGCCTAAAAAGCTGGGGCCTGAGGGCGTTTTCAGCAAATGCACTAGGACTAGCAAGGGGGCGTCCCAGCAGGGTCTGGGCCAGGGCACATAGCCAGGCCTAAAAAGCTGGGGCCTGAGTGGGCTTGCAGCAAAGGCACTAGGACTAGCAAGGGGGCGCCTCTGCAGGATCTGGGCCAGTGCACGCTGCCAGGCCTGAAAAGCTGGGGCTGAGTGGGCTTGCAGCAAAGGCACTAGGACTAGCAAGGGGGCGCCTCTGCAGGGTCTGGGCCAGTGCACATAGCCAGGCTTAAAAAGCTGGGGCCTGAGTGGGCTTGCAGCAAAGGCACTAGGACTAGCAAGGGGGCGCCTCTGCAGGGTCTGGGCCAGTGCACATGGCCAGGCCTGCAAAGCTGGGGACTGAGGGGGTTTTCAGCAAATGCACCAGGACTAGGACTAGCAAGGGGGCGCCCCAGCAGGGTCTGGGCCAGTGCATATGGCCAGGCCTGCAAAGCTGGGGACTGAGGGGGTTTTCAGCAAATGCACTAGGACTAGCAAGGGGCGCCTCTGCAGGGTCTGGGCCAGTGCACATGGCCAGGCCTAAAAAGCTGGGGCCTGAGTGGGCTTGCAGCAAAGGCACTAGGAGTAGCAAGGGGGCGCCCTTGCAGGGTCTGGACCACTGTACACTGCCAGGCCTGAAAAGCTGGGGCTGAGTGGGCTTGCAGCAAAGGCACTAGGACTAGCAAGGGGGCGCCCCTGCAGGATCTGGGCCAGTGCACATGGCCAGGCCTGCAAAGCTGGGGCCTGAGGGGGTTTTCAGCAAATGCAGTAGGACTAGCAAGGGGACACCCCTGCAGGGTCTGGGCCAGTGCACATGGCCAGGCCTGCAAAGCTGGGGACTGAGGAGGTTTTCAGCAAATGCACCAGGACTAGGACTAGCAAGGGGGCGCCCCAGCAGGGTCTGGGCCAGTGCACATGGCGAGGCCTAAAAAGCTGGGGCCTGAGGGCATTTTCAGCAAATGCACCAGGACTAGGACTAGCAAGGGGGCGCCCCAGCAGGGTCTGGGCCAGTGCATATGGCCAGGCCTAAAAAGCTGGGGCCTGAGGGCGTTTTCAGCAAATGCACTAGGACTAGCAAGGGGGCGCCCCAGCAGGGTCTGGGCCAGTGCACATGGCGAGGCCTAAAAAGCTGGGGCCTGAGGGGATTTTCAGCAAATGCACCAGGACTAGGACTAGCAAGGGGGCGCCCCTGCAGGGTCTGGGCCAGTGCATATGGCCAGGCCTAAAAAGCTGGGGCCTGAGTGGGCTTCCAGCAAAGGCACTAGGAGTAGCAAGGGGGCGCCCTTGCAGGGTCTGGACCACTGTACACTGCCAGGCCTGAAAAGCTGGGGCTGAGTGGGCTTGCAGCAAAGGCACTAGGACTAGCAAGGGGGCGCCTCTGCAGGGTCTGGGCCAGTGCACATGGCCAGGCCTAAAAAGCTGGGGCCTGAGGGGGTTTTCAGCAAGTGCACCAGGACTAGGACTAGCAAGGGGGCGCCCCTGCAGGGTCTGGGCCAGTGCACCCTGCCAGGCCTAAAAAGCTGGGGCCTGAGTGGGCTTGCAGCACATGCACTAGGGTAGGACTAGCATGTAGGGCCTCTGCAAGCTTCCCACCATTACGTGACTCTAGATTGCGCACCCTCTGCGCCGCGGCCTTGGGCCCACGGCCTCCAGCTCACGCAAACTTGGCTGAGCACCCTTGCAACGCGGATGGCGCACCCTCAGAGCCCGGGGCCCCCCCACTCCCGGTCCCTCCCCGGCCCGCCTCTCCACACCAAGCCGGGGCCTCTCTCACCCGCCCAGCCGCCCGCCCACGCCCACGGGAGCGGCCTGAGTTTGCAGGGGGCTGGAGTCTAGTCCCTGGGGCGGCCCCTCACCCGGGAGGCGTGGCCTGGGCGCCCAGCCCACCGGGTCTTGGTGGCCTCCGCCTCGCGCCGCGTGCTGCCCGCCGCTGCCTGTCGCCCGTGAGCCGCCTGGGTGCGAGGGTTAAGCGCAGCAGTGCGCAGGCGCGGGGTGGGAGAGCTGGGGGTCCACGTGCAAGGGGCGGAGCCCGGGAGAGGGGGTAATGGGCGATGGGGGAGCTCAAGGGGGTGGGGCACCCTCGGGGGGAGCTGAGACCTGAGGAGGATGGCTATGGAGGGGAAATGGGGGGGCCCTGCGGGGTGCACAGGGACCTAGGGGATGGATGTGGAGGGAGTGTAGGGACGCCCGCAGGGGGTGCTGAGATGGAGGGGGATGCGTGCGGAGGGGACCTGCAGGGGGCGCTTAGAGACCCTGGGGGCAGATGGAGGAGGGGAAGCAGAGGGGCACGTGCGAGGGCGGACAAGGTGGGGGAAGTGCCAAAGGAGTTTGAAGGGTGGAGGGGCGGAGGGGCAGGGGGGTGGAGAGGAGGGAGCCCTGGAGAGGCCGGTGGGCGTGAGAATGGCAGGGAGCCCAGGACACGGGTGGGGGTGGGAGTGGAGAGGAGAAGTGGGGAGGCGGACAGGGCGCAGGGCTGAGTGGAGCAGGGGAGGAGCAGGGCGCGGAGGGCAAGGAGGGTGGGGCGGGGTGGGGGGGGCTGCAGTCCAGCTTTGGTCTTTCCCAGAGCTTTATTTTTTTTTAGTATTTGGATGTCTTTCTTTATTTCTTTTTTTTTTTTAAATAATAAATTTATTTTTTTATTGGTGTTTAATTTGCCAGCATACAGAATAGCACCCTTGCAACGCACTTCCCCAAACATCTGCAGCCGGGTGGGAGAAAGGGGTTGGGGGGCACACGCGGGACTGGTCACAGGCCCTGCCTCTTGTGCCGGTTGCACCTCTGTGCATGCTTTTTCATGGAAACTAATAATTTTGATGGTCTCCGGGAGGAGTTGGGTTGGTGTTTCCAGCTAGATGCAACATAAAATACAAGTTCAGAGAGCTAAGAGGGGATTCAAATCATTTGCAGGTCACTGATTTTTTTTTTTTTAAGGTACGGTTTTACAACATCCCAGCCAATCGCTCTATTCTGTTTTTACTTTTTTTTTCCCCAAAATTGCAATGTAATTTTAATAGAATTTTCTTGTTTGATGATTGTGAATAGATTTATTTGGAAGATAGGGGGGCGGGGGAGAGGAGGAACCCCTCCAGGCAACTCGAGGAGAAAACAGAGTGTGAGGAGGAAGCTGTGATGGGGTTTCCCATAGGTTGATGGAGAGCTGGCTTTTGTTTGGTCTGAGCGTGTCTTCCAGCAGCTTGGGATGGGTTTCTCTCTGGGTCCACAAAAGTGCTTTCCACCTGCCAGGCCTTCTCTCCCTCACGTTTGCTTCGTGTAGCTCTCTGGATTCACATCCTTGTGCAGAGTGTGGATGCCTTTCCCCCCCCCCCCCCCCATTTTCAATGATACAAAGAACTAAATTCACTTTTTAAAAGAGCCTCATGTACCCGCAGTAATGCGTTTGTTAGCTAGATGGTTGGATCTGTGTCTGGGGTTTCTATTACAATCTGTGTACTATATGGGAGAAGATAACTATTTGAAGGTCACTGGGAAAATAGTGTGTTCTAATAACTTCTTTTAAATCATTTAAATGAGTTTTTCTGCTTGAACAATCACCACCTATTTAGTGCCTTCTCTGGTAATTTTGCATTTATTGCTCCAACACGCATGCAGCTGGAAAGTTCTGCTGCTATTTATGTTATAAATTTGTGATTAGAAATTTGAACTACCGATTAAAAACAAATGTGTTAAAGGTGATATAAGGCCAATGGGAGAGGCTGGAGAGGGGAACCGAGGTGCACTATGAGGGGAAAGGTAGGGGATTAAGGGGAGAGAGGGGGATGTGAGAGGGGAGTGCCCAGAATGAGGGGTTGGGGGGGAGAGGGACATGGATGAAGGAGACTGGCAGGAGGAAAAGCAGATTTCCTAAACTTTGCTCCTGAGGTGGGAGGTTGCACTAAAGGTTGTTATGCTTACTCTTGGCAGATGTTCCTGGGAGTGATTTTGGGACGCAGCCATCTCGGGACCCACTAGGGGGCCTGCCCGTGAAAGATGTGTCCCTTTGGAGCCTCTGAGGGGCCCTGTTTGAGCAGGTGGGGGTGGTGGGGACACCCCAGAAGGTCATCTTCCCTCGAGAGTGTCCAGGCAGCCCCACTGACTGGGGAAAGGAGAACATTTATGAGTGGATCATGAAGAAAAGCCATCCTCAGGGCTGTGAGGCAGCCCACGTGACAGCAGCATTCCCGGGCCAGGCTGCCAGCCTAGTTGTGCCTGTGGATGGCTTTTTTTTTTTTTTTTTTTAAGATTTTATTTATTTATTCATGAGAGACACAGAGATGGAGAGAGAGGCAGAGACACAGGCAGAGGGAGAAGCAGGTTCCATGCCGGGAGCCGATGCGGGACTCGATCCTGGGACTCCAGGATCACTCTATGGGCCGAAGGCTTAGTGCTTAACCGCTGAGCCACCCAGGCATCCCTGTGAATGGCTTTAAAAGATCTGGGTGAGTGGCAGTATTTGGAGCCCTCATGTAGGCTGGCCTCGATCCCAAGGCAGCTGGCATGTCTGACAGTTTCTGGAAGAATCTGGAAAGTCAGGGCTTCGTTTCAGCAGTGCTGCCTGCCCAGCGGGTTCCTTGAAGGTTCTCACAACCCTCTAGCATCGTCATCTTAGCGTTTAAGGCGGTGTGGTGTTCCTTGGTGCTTCCATGTCACCAGCTTTTGATCAGCCAAAGTGGCTCAAAGTAGAGAAGGGCCCTGGCCAAGTATATGGATGGTGCATACCACACAAAAGGGAATGACTGGGAAGGCCATTCTAGTGCTTGGCTGCCGAAAACAAATATTCTAGTACCTTCTACTCAGCCCACTTGGCTACCAGCCTTCCCTCGGGGCTCCGGGGCATGGTTTTGACCACGTAGGCATAGGTTTTGTGTGGGACAGATAGGATCTATAATACCACTCAGAAATGTGATGGATTTAGGAACACCTGGGTGGCTCATTGGTTGAGCATCTGGCTTTAGCTCAGTGTGTGATCCCGGGGTCCTGGGATCGAGTCCTGCATCGGGCTCCCTGCAGGGAGCCTGCTTCTCCCTCTGCCTGTGTCTCTGCCTCTCTCTCTGTGTCTTCATGAATAAATAAATAAAATCTTAAAAAAAAAAGAAATGGAATAGATTTAAACAGCGATAGATACATGGCCAATATAAAACTAGTTTGAAACTTAAAGATAGGTGAGGGTTTTGCAGGGCAGCAGGGAACGAGGTAGGCCAGCAGGTGCTACTGCCATCTTTTCAAAAATCCTTCTGACTACTCAGTGCTTCCAGAGTGAAGTGTCACGAGCCTTAGCACTTCATAGTACCCTGACCCCCTAACTTGAGTGCAGAATCATTCCAAGGCACGTGGTAAGCACATCAGTGTTTGAAGCTCCCAAGTGGGAAAAGAGTTCAATAGTGAAATGGTGCGAGAAGGCCGGAATTGTCAGCAGGTCTGCATCAGGAAGCGGGTGCGAGCTGAGCATGCTAAGCACTTGGTGTGAGTTCTCTCTCGCAGCGTCCAGAGAGCCTCGGGAGGGGGCAGTGTCATAATCCCCTGTTCACAGAAAGAAACAGAAGAGCTAAGAAACTTGCTCAAGTGATGGGAACTGTGATTCAGGGCATCTCTACCTTAAATACTGTGTAATTGGCTCCTTTCATCTGTGTATTTATTGCCACATGAGGGTTGACCGATCTGTCTTCCATCTGTCTGTCTACCTATCTACCTATGATGTTCAAAGACAGGAGATCTTTGTTTTGCTGGCCCTTGTACCCAAGTGCCTCGGACAGAGAGGGGCCTTGACAGCTCTTTGTGGCCTCACTGGATGTTGGAGTCCATAGCCCTTAACTATTCTTTTTCTTTTTCATTTTTAATTTTTTTAGTGAGAGAGAGAGAGGGAGAGGAAGAGAGAGAGAATCTTAAGCAGGCTCCACGCTCAGCTCAGAGCCCGATGCAGAGCTTGATCTCACGACCCTGAGATCGTGACCTGAGCCGCAATCAAGAGTCAGATGCTTAACAGAGTGAGCCACCCAGGCGCCCTTTAACTATTCTTTTTCAGCGCCTCTGTAGCATTCAGGAAGGGTGAAGTTGATTTTTATATCCTAGAGTCTTAAGTAAATGTCATGGTGTTTTCCTCTGCTGCTCTACAGTGATATTTACCCAAACGGTATCTTTGACCTCTTCATTTCAAGAAACCTTCCCGAAACTTTTTTTAACTCACACAAAAATTGTTTGTTCATGCTGTACGTATTTGTAACGAACTCAGTTGTCTCCCCTGTTGGAAAATAGGTTGCTCAGAGGGCCTTTCTAAAGACGGGATGAGCACTGGGTGTTGTTATTCTGTATGTTGGCGAATTGAACACCAATAAAAAAATAAATTTATTATAAAAAAAAATAAAAGTAATCCAGTGCCCAGGATTTCCAGCTTGTGCACTGGATGTGGCCTTTCCCAAAACGGACTGGGCCTGCTCGGAGTTAGAGAGAGTGGAACATAGACTAGGTAGTGCTCTATGGTACCGGGGTAGTACTAAGGCCCCGTGGTACTCCCCAAGTACCCGGGCTGCCGTAATCAGCTCAATCCCAAGGAACAGAGCCGAAAGTTAAACACTGCTTTGTCCAATGTTAGGATCAGAGAGGAGGCAGCGGGTTTTTCTTCTGCATGGCTGGTTGTTCTGTATTTATTTATTTATTTATTTATTTATTTATTTATTTATTTATTTATATTGCTCCGGGGCACGATAGCAACCGGCACAGAAACCGAGATTTAATCCACTCTTAATGATTAATTGGACTTCCCCAAGTGTCATAAAGATAACTTGTTCCAAAAAAGTATGTAAACAGGCCAGCTCTTTTTGCTTAAGGCATGATTGCTGTCACTGATTTCAACCGATGGGTTGCAAAGGAGTGTCCATTTTCAAACACGCCTAGTTAGTCTGTTAGGCAAACAATTTTTTTTTTTATACGGATCATTATACTTTGAACTTTGGTATGAACACAGAGTGTATGTACTTATATTGAATGAACAATTCAGAATTGCTCATGGACTTGGCCACAGGCGTGAGGCATCTGGGGACAAAGGAGGCACAGGGGGGTATTCTTAAAATCATTTGGAATGTTTATGAGAAGGGAAGAGGCAGGGTCCACACATGGGAATTTGACTATTGTGCAAAAGGGGACCAGGTGTTCTGGAACTTTCGAGAATGTTATCACTATAACCTCTTCGTTGTCCTGCTTATACAAGAAGAAGCGTTTGGAAAATAAATAGATCATAAATAAAAGCTTTATTACAGTTCATCTGGTTAAATGGAGTCCAGAAACAAGCATCTGGGGGGAGAAATCTGGGTCTGTGTACTCCAACCTATTGATGGTGGTTCATTTGGGGGCTGGAGAGCCAAAGGAGCCAATTTGGAGGATTTCTATCGCTCTACATAATTTCTTTCGGTAGTACATATAGCTAGTGCAACAGGAAAGGTGATCTATCTTTATGTTGTTGGGAAAGAAATCTTGGAGGATCAAGTGTCTACGATAAATCCTGATGGTTTATGGACTGTATTCCGTTTGTCCCTACTTCCCGAGCTTGCAGCTGCCATTTGGCCGCAGGAGACAGCCTGCCAGGTCAGAAAAGTGATTTCACCTTCCCAGCTGTGTGGCCGTCAGCAGGCCACTCACCCTCTGTGAGTTTTTCTTTTCTCATCTGTAATTTGAACCTAGTAATAGTACCTCCCTAATGTTATTATTGTGAAGAATAAATGCAATAATCCGTGTCAAGTGCCTAAAAATAACACATTGCCTGGGATATAGTACGTGCAGAGTAAATGTTAACTATTTTATTATTATTTGCAGTCAGGTATATAGCAATTGTTTCTTAGAATAGAATTATTTAGCATCACTGAAATCCTACAAATCTGAATTTCGCTTTCTAGATTTCTTTTGCCGGCTCCAAAATTAAATCATCCTTAAAAAAAAAATGGCTTCCCTTGATCTTCTGGCATAGGACAGGTCAGGAGGTATTATTTTACATTATTTTACATTTTTGTATTTCTCAAATGGGGCTAGCGTTAGGGAACAGTATGGATTCGGTGGCATAGTTAGGTCACATCTAATTATATGCTAACCAGAGGATACGCCGAGAACTTGAGAAGGATGATGCTCGACGTTGTCCAGTGCTGAGGACGGTTTGGGAATGTCCTGCTTTTCCGCAGAAGCTGGTCTATTCTTGCTCTTGCCGAGGTCAAAGGTGTCTCCAAACTCACGGATCCATGTTCAGTTCCCAGGACTCACCTTACTCGACCTTTTGGGGCATTTGATACTGTTGGCCGCTTGCTCCTTTTTTTTTTTTTTTTACAGAGCGTGCATGCACGAATTGGGGAGGTGCAGGTGGAGAGGGAGAGAGAGAATTTCCGGCAGATTCCACGCACAGCAGAGAACCCAACGTGGGGCTCGATCTCATGATCCTGAGCCAAAATCAAGAGTCAGACGCCTCATAGACTGAGCTGCCCAGGTGCCTCAGTCACGCTTCTCTCATGCACTTCCTCCACTTGTGCAAATAGGTTACATGGTGAAGGGGACTTTGCAGACGTGGTGAAGGCAAGGATGTTGAGACGGGGAGATGGCCCTCATCTCTGGGTGGGCCCCGTGTGGCCGCAAGGATCCTTGTAAGAACAAGGCCGGAGGGGCCCAGCCAGAGAAAGGGACATGTGGTGACGGGAGCAGAGAGAGGTGGGTGGGTGCCGCACTGCTGGCTTTGACGGAGGAAGGGGCCCGAGCTAAGGCATGCCGGCGCCCCGGGAAGCTGGGGGAGGCCAGGAGACAGATCCTGCTCTGGAGCCTCCAGAAGGGGCGTGGTTCTGCTGACTCATTTTAGACTTCGGACGTCCAGGGCTGTAAGAGAACACATGGGTGTTGCTTTAGGCCACTCGGTTTGTGACAATGTGTTCCAGCAGCAGGGAGAAGCTAATACTCCTTGTACCCAGGATACCCCACCCCCCCGGGCCTCTCCCCACTCAGGGCTGCCCCTTGGTCTACCGGGCTGCCCTCCTGACCTCCTAGTGAGAGTCGGGGTCCCAGGGCACAGTCCTTGGTCTTTTCCTCTCCGTGTCTTCTGCCTCGGGGGGTACCAACATTTTCAATGCGCCGCTAGTGCAAGATGTCTCCCAAGTGTGCGTGTGCAGACAGGAGACTCCTTCGCCCACCTGCCCATCTTCCGTCCCCATCACGGCAAACCTGACGGGCAAACCTAACTTGTCCAAAGCAGAACTCTGGAGCCCCTTCATCCGTTTCCGTTTTCCTTGCCTTCCCACCGCAGTTAATGGGATCCTCTTCTAGGTGCTCCAGCCAAACACCTTGGGGGGCGGAGGGGATCATCCTCTTTCTCTCACAGCTGCATGTAGTCATCAGCAGATCCTGTTGGCTCTACGTGAGAATATTCCCAGAACTGGCCCCCCGCCTGCCTCCCCAGCCCGCACCCCAACACAGGCCGCTGCTGTGGCATCACACCTCCCCTCAGAGCGCCACCAGGCCCCACGCAGGACCCTCCGGGCCCCACGAGGGCTGGTGCGCCCACCCTGCTTTCTCCTCTCAGACGTCGGGCCACCACCATCCCTTCCACCCTGCTCCCATCACATGGCCCCTTGCTGCTCCTCACCTGCCAGGCAGGCTGGTGCCTCAGGGACTTTGGACTCTGAAGGGCAGCGGAATGTGTCACCCCAAATGACGCCACCTTGGCAAGCGGATTCTTTTGAGGCGAAGGCAGTTGAAGAAGAGCAGAAGAGCAGTCTGACCTCTCCCTATCGTCCTGAAAGTGGGAGGTGAGAGCCCGCACGGATGATGGGCTCCAGGGACCAGGGAGAGAGTGACGTTCCTGTCACCAAGGACGGGTCGTCGAGGCCAAGAGAAATCCGCCCACACAGGCCTTGCTAAGATCACTCCAGTCTGCCTGCCGTCTCCTGAGTGTATCGCTGCTTTGCACCGGGGCTTCCCTCCTCGCTCAGCTTGGCCTGGAGACACTCGGGCCGGGCCCGTCTCCCCTCTGGGGCGGGCACCTGCGCTGCACACGAGCCTCCTGTTCCTCTGCCTCGGGTCGGCTTCATGCTTAGGCCCTGCTGGAGGCCCTGTGAGGGCAAAGGAAACGTATCGCCTCCCCGTGCCTCCGTGTTCCCTTCCCGTGGAATGTTCTGGAAGTGGAAAGTAGGATGGCTGTTCTTGCAGCCCCGGCAAATCTCCCTTCAACCCTCCCTTCTCCGGGGCCTTCCTGACTTCCCTGATGAAAACCGAAGCCCCCCCTTTCCCCCCAGCCCTCCGTCAGCGTAATTTTCCTCTGCATGTGAAGGCGGCTGGGCCCTCGGCCCCGAAGAGCGCTCGGGGTCTGCTGACAACACGTGTTTCTAGAACGCAGCTCCCCTAGGGCAAGGGTCCCCTCCGTGTCACCTTCGGCCTGTTTGTTCCCTCCCCGGGGACGGGATCAATGCCCGCCACCTGCGAGGCACTGGGCCGACGGCTTCCGAATGAACGAATACGAGTGAGCGGTTGGGCCATCCCTGGACGCAACAGTTTCACCCGGTTCCAGGAGCCGAGCGTTCAAAGTGGACGCGTGGTGCGTTCGCTTTACCCTGACGTTTGGTTGTCTATGCTGTCGGACGTCACAGGCGTCTGACGTTTCTTCACGTCCTCCGTGTCTGAAACTCCGAAGGCCGCGGGCCGGGGTAACGCAGCGTAAGCGGCATCCGGGCGGCTGACAGGGCTTCAGCCTTTCCTTGCCCACAGTGGCTCTGGCCTCATCCGCACGGTCCAGAACGCGTTGTCTACGGAATTAAACGTCAGGATCGTTCCTCTGGCCGCGGGGAGGGACGCCGCTCATCTGGAAGGAGGCTCCCCGTCGAGGGTGACCGAGGACGCAGGACGCGCGGCTTTGTCCTCCGTGCCTGTGGGCGCCGGCCTCGTGCTGCCCTGGGGCGCGCCGGCCCCCTCCACGTTGGGGTCCTCAGGCCTGCGCTTGGCATCTGTGGGGGGAGGGGGGAGGCCGCAGCTGGGAAAGCAGACTCGGGGCTCTGGATGTGGGGGGCTGGCAGGAAAAGTGGGGTTCCTGGCCCCGGAGGCCAGGCGCGGGCCTCTGACCCGCAGGGTGACGACTCTGAGGAGCGGCTCCTCTCGTACTTCTCCTGAGGGTGGAGCCGAGCTGACGGGGCGCCCCCCCCCCCAGCTGCCGGTGGCGGGAAGGGAGACCCCGACCACGCTGGAGCGGGCCTGCTCTGCTTAGGAAGGGAGAATCCACTTGCTTTCGTTTTGGTTTTTGTTGGTTGGTTGGTTGGTTTGGAAGGTGGGCGAGGGAGGGAGAGGACGGAGAGGAGGGGGCAGAGGCACGGCCAGCAGCTCCGCGAAAGGGCTCCGACATGGCCTACGGGGCTGTGTCCGCAAACCAAAGGTCCTGGGACTCTCCTCCAACCTCCAGGGAGCTCCGTGTGCACACCAAGACCTTGGAGCGTGCTGTGCGCGTTACGTGGAGTGTGTGTGTGGTATGTGTGTGTGTGTGTGTGTGCTGTGTGCGTGTGTGGTGTGTGTGGCACGTGTGGTACGATGGAGCACGCATGTTGGGTGTGTTGTAGGTTGTGTGTGAGGTGTGTGTGGTGCGTGAGGTGCGTGTGTGTGTCTGTGGTGTATGGTGCTATGTATGGGGTGTGTGTGTGAGGTAAATGTGCATGTGGTGTGGGTGTGTGTGGTGTGTGAGGTGAATGTGTGTATGTGGTGTATGGTGCTGTGTGTGGCGTGTGTGTGAAGTAAATGTGTGTGTGTGTGGTGTATGTGCGGTGTGTGTGTGAGGTGAATGTGTGTGTCTGTGGTGTATGGTGCTATGTATGGGGTGTGTGTGTGAGGTAAATGTGCATGTGGTGTGGGTGTGTGTGGTGTGTGAGGTGAATGTATGTGTGGTGTGTGTGTGTGAGGTAAACGTGTATGTGGTATGTTGGTGTGTGTGGTGTGTGTGAGGTGAATGTGTGTCTGTGGTGTGTGGTGCTGTGTATGGTGTATGTGTGAGGTAAACGTGTGTGACTGTGGTGTGTGGGTGTGTGGGTGTGTGTGAGGTGAATGTGTGTGTCTGTGGTGTGTGGGTGTGTGTGGTGCGTGTGAGGTGAATGTGTGTGTGTGAGTCACAGAGCAGGCTGGGCTCCACGCGCGTGTGAGCGCCGTGCAGGCATCTGCAGGGTTGGGAGAATGATCCAGACATGAAATCAACCTGCAACCGGGCGCCTGGACGCAGAGACCCCCACACGGACTTTGGTTTTGTTTTGAATTTTTTTTCTGTCGAAAATAATCGTAGCTGCACAGAACGCTGCCAAGAAGCGGCCCCTTCAGCACCCGCCCTCCGTGGTGACGTCCTCCGGCCCGACTGTGCGCTCTCGGGCCCAGCGGCTGACAGAGGGGCCGCTCAGTCGTCCCGACGGTCGCCGTCACAGGCGCTCCGTGGGTCCCACGTGAGGACCTGCGCGAGCATCAGGACCCCAGGGGATCGCGTGTGCTCCCGCCCGGCGCCGCCGGCCTCCTGCGGGGCGCTGGACCTTTCCACAGGCCGCTGGGCTGGCGGAGGCTCCCGCCGGCTCATCTGGCTACGAAGGCCGCCGGGCCCCGGGGCGCAAGCCGGCAGCTCGCGGGGTTACTGAGCCGACACCGATTTGGACCCCAAGTGGCTCAGGCTCCAAAGGCCTCTGGGCTCACAGAGTCCGTCACGCCGGGAGCGGCCTCTGGCCCCGGAGCGGGGGCGGCACAAGGGCCAGGGTCTGAGCCCGGGATCCCTGCCGACTGGGAACCGAGGCTTCGGGGTGCGGAGACCCACCGAGGCTCCACTTGGTCAGATTCGTGTCCCTGCGCCCCAGAACCCGACTTGCTGGCCCATGGCGGCGACCGCTCACGTCAGGCGCCCCAAGACTGTGGGTACGTTGTAGGTCAAGCATGTCTATTGACACATAGGGAGGGGGCTGCAAAGCCTGCGGCCCTTGGGGACCGGCGAGTCACTGGCTCTCAGCAGCCGGAGGTGGGGTGCGGGTGGCGCTCCCGGCTCCGCGGCCGCCAGCGGCCGGTGCGCACTTGTCTTCTTTTTCTGCAGAAGCCGAGACGGAGACGGGGAAGTAAATTCTCCTGATTTTTAAACGGCGGCAACTAATTTAAAGACCATGTGAAGTCCTCTTGTCAACCGAACAACAGGGATGCTGGAACCTGACTTGGCCCAAGCCGGCCGGTGCCCCCGACTCTGGGACATCTTCACAGAACGAGAAAACACAGAAAGAGGAATTGGCTGGTTGGCGCCTTGGTGGCCCTTGGTGGCACTTGATTAACTCATGAAGTCGTTGTGTTTCCCAAATGAGAGCTCTGGAAGGACAGTGATCATCGTGTGTGTAGTGCCCGACAACTCACCAAAGCCATGCGTGGGATCCTGTCCCGGGGGGCCAGGGGGTGGTACGGGGCACAGATAGCTCGTCCGAGGGCGCAGGCCCGGGGGGAGGCACAGCCCGCATTGCCACGGCAGGAGTGGCCGGGATCAGGGTGGCGCAGGGCACCCGGGGGCGCCCACCCGAGCCCCCACCACTCCAGCAGCCAACCGAAGACGCAGTGAGCTTTTCCCACTTGAGAGGAAGCGTTGGCGATGCCGGCCCTGCCCTGTAGACGTGAGGTCGAGAGGCTATCGGAGCTGCTTGAGGGGCTCTTGCATGGAATTTATTTATTTACTTATTTACTTATTTATTTATTTATTTATTTATTTATTTATTTATTTATAATTTCTTTTTCTTGTCTTGCATGGAATTTAGACGACCGTGTCAGCAACCGAGCCTCGGCGCTTTCCTAGAGCAAACTTCTCAGCACCCTCAAACAAGCCTCGTAGCAGCCATTGCCCTCCGCGCACGCCCATAACACGCCCACAGGTGAATTTACAGTTTACAAAGTCCTTTCCTCCCTTTAATTCTTGTCTCGTGGCTTTGTCTCCTCTGGAGAGCCCAGGACAAGTGCTTTAGACTTCAAAATTGTAATTGCGATCCCCGCGGATTTCCATCTGCTCTGAGGGATGATGGACGGCAAAGTGTCGCCCCGCGGAGGGTGATAGCCGGACTGGCCAAGTGGAGGCGACGCAAGCCGCCGTCCGCGTCTGCAGTTCTGAGGCGCCCCCACTGCTTTCCCATCCGTCGGGCTACGCTTTACGGGATGCTCGCTGGGGATCTATTTAGCCTTGACTATCTGAAGCAGCGCTGGCCGAAGCGGAAGGATGTTAGTCTTTGGTTCGTTGACCTGGAACATTTGATCTAGAAGGAGGCCAGGATGTTGGCTCCTTCTTTTCGGTTGGCTTCCCTTTGGGATATGGCCCTGGGAGAGCAGGGGCCCCATCATCCTTGTCCCACACAGCCTTGAACCATACCCGGCATTCATTGGCCGAATGAACCGGAAGAGTCCAAATACCAACGTGCTTTTAACTCCGGGTTCCTGCGGTGAACTGGAGTCAAGGCACGGTTGATGCTCTTGACCTCGACAACAGTCTAACTGGCCCAGCTCACTCTTCCCCTCGTTATCCCTGTGTGTGCGTTTCGCTCGGGCAAGCGAACCCTCTCCGACGTGCAGCTTCCCAGAGCCTATAGTTAACGTGGACCTACACGTCTTCTGTCCCTTCTGTCCCTACAGTGCCCGAGTCCTGCTTTCTTCCTGAGAGTTGTCTCTGGCCTGCCTCCAGCGATCTGCCAGGAAGTTACAGGCTACGCACCCCTTCAGCAATGCGACTGAACTTCCGTTGTTTCTGGAAGATGAATTTAGAGGTGCTTTTCCAATTACCAGCGGTGGTCAGGGAGACGGAGACAAAAGACTGCTGACTCTTCGCCTTGGCACGCACGGGCCCTCGCGCCAGCAGGAGCTGGTTGTTGTGTCTTAGTGATGAATGCAGGGAATCAGCAGCTTAAAAACCAATTAGCTTTCTGCTTCTTTCGCTCATGCGGGACGGCGCTGCGCGGGGTTTGGCTGCTTGAGAGTGGAGTTCAAACCGGGCCAGGCGTGGAAGTTAAGCTAGCAGAACTGATGAAAGGAGCCGGTTTCAAGGACGTCCGTGCTCTTAGCGCCATCAAAATGTTCATCTCATTTCATGGAACGCTTCTGAGTCGGAATCGTCAGTACAGACGTTAAGATGCAGCAGCTATTGACGCCTGTTCTAGGTCATCACGCCTGAAGACACCCTGGGGCTTTAATCTGAGAGTGGAAGTTTTTCTGTATAGTTGTTGCTATCTGCAAAAATGTCAAACGTATACGTGCTAATATTTATAAGGTGGCGTTTGTGTTTTTTCTGCAGTTGTTTGGGTGACATTCGGCTTTGTTAATTGCTGTGTTTTGTCATGGGTGGATGTCCTGGGGTGATTGATGGCACAGGGTGATGGGGGCGGGGGAGGGGGGTCACCCTGGACCTGTTGGGCTGGCTCAGGATCTGACTCGTAGCCTTGAATGTCCAGAAATTTGATTGTTAGGACTCCATAGTGGAACAATCTAGACTCAAAAACTATTAGGGTATGGATCAGGATGCCAAGGTCTTTATTCACAATAAACACTCCTTTTCTAGGGGGACAGGCCTCAGGGCGCCCGATTCATCTCAGCTGTTAGGGTGAAGAGACAGACTTGGAACAGAAGCCCAGCTCCGCGAACGGCTTGGGGTGAGCCAGACCTTTCTGAGCCTCAGTTTCCATAGTTGTAAGGTAGCCACGTGCATCCCATCCTCAGGGCAGGGGGGGAGATTAGTGGAGAATAGGTGTTAATGCACAGGGTCCAGGAAGAAGCATGGGAAGGTTTTGATGAGACAGCCGGATGCGGTGGTGATGAGCATAGACGCGGAGCCGGTGTGTGGACTCCTAGCCCAGCTGCAGTCCCCTGAAATACGCTGCTTCATATTTCTGAGATTCAGTTTCCTCATCTAGACATTGGGAGCAGAATGTTATGTCCCTCGTAGACTTGCTGTTGCGTTGAATGAGACACCGTGTGGAAAGCAGGTGGCATGTTGACCATGGCGAGGGCTCTGTTGAATGGAGGCCATTGTCATCAGGAACATGAGTAGCTGGGGCGGTAGAAATCGTAGCAGCTGCGTAGCACCACCGGCAACAAAAGCAAAGCGTCCCAGAGATGAAGGTCGCTCAGTGAGAACAAAACCGAATGGAGGGGTGGACAGTCTAGGGCAGAGCTCTCCAACCCTGGCACTCCTGATGTTTGGGCTGGAGGATTCTCTTGGGGGAGGCCGTCCCATGCATTATAGACAGCTTAGCAGCATCCCTGACCTCTGCCTACATGCAGCCAGCAGCACCATCCAGCTGTGACCACCAAAGATGTCTCCAGACACTGCCAAATGTCACCCTGCTTGAAAAGCACTGAGCTAGGTGACCACTTCACCCAGACCCTGGAGAAGCCTGTGGTCCTCCATGGATGCTGCATTGCCCACACCCATACAGGCTCCCACCTGCCGGTGTTTTGCTTTGCTTCTCCTGTTCGAGACTTAACCTGTCCTCTCCTTTGTCCACTTTTGCTTCTCCTGTTCGAGACTTAACCTGTCCTCTCCTTTGTCCACTTTATGACAAATTCCAAATGCCTATTATGAGCCAAGGATCTGGGGAACAGGCTCAGCCTCCACCCTCAGGGACATGCCCATAGACCTCTTACCTCCACTGGCTTCCGTCAGCACTGCCCTTGCTCACGTGCCACAGACTAGACCACAGCTTTCTGAGGCTCACTGCAGTCTGGGCAGGACACCTCTGGGCCCCATGGTGACAAACCTTCTCTGCGTGGATTCATTTTCTTTAGAGGATTCATCGTTTTCCTTGTGTAGATGGCCACTACAGGTACTGGCGTTGTAATCTCAGGGACGTGACTTAACCATACTGGATCACAGATTCCCGTGCAAAATGGGGACGATGACAGATCACCAAGTTGGATGCTTGCAAGCCAGTTAACTGAGATTCCATGGTTTCTTACCTCTTTTCTCTCCTTTCCAATGATAATCTTATTCTAAATTGCAGCAGCACCTCATCTGGCCTCTTGATATTTACCACAAAATGGTTTTTAAGGATAGAGTCTAACTTAATGTGTCTAGGCTTCGTTTTTTTTTTTTTTTGTTCTATTATCCCAGTGCCTATATTTGTCTGCATTACTGTCCAATTTAAAATGTTCCTTACCAGCGGAACTCAGTGGTTTGTAAATCTCTATATCATGACTGGAAGAGTTTGTCCCATTGTAATTTGGATTAATGTCTGAGCAGGCCCGGCTCAATGAGTAAAATTTTAAATTATTTTCCAATTAAAAGAAGATATTTTATTACCTTCAAACCAAGCAAGAATTGGCCTAGGAAACCATGACAATAAAATTCTTTAGGGAAGTATTAAGTAAACAGATAAGAATGACTCAGAACTTCATTTTGCGAGCTCTATATCAATTGCTCATTTTATGTCCAGCTACAATACCCACCAAGAGATAAGTGCCTATGTGATCCCTGCTGTGCTTTAATGTGTTTGGAAACAGCTTGTGCTCTTAAGTAGTTTCAACAGTCAATAGGAATCTTGTTGACACTTTTCATTTGCTTACCAGAGCCTTTCTTAAAAGATCTTAAGAGGTAAACTTTAACCCAGCGCCTGTCAGAATGACTAGCAGAGGTCTAGAGCTGATGTGGTCTGCTAGCTCACTGCTCACTAGGGGCGATCACTCCACATGCGTGAGCTGGGCAACGTTCGTATCATGACACCGTCTTTATAGATGCTTCCCATCACTTAGTTTGGGGTATCCAATGTTAATTATGTCCCATTTTACCTATTGACTTTTCATTGGAAAAGAAATGAATTTTTAAAAAGAGTTATTTATTTTAGAGAGAGAGAGAGAGAGATTGAGAGCACGAGCAGGAGAGGCAGAAGGAGAGGGCAGAGGGAGAGACAGAAAATCAAGCAGACTCTGAGCTGAGCACAGAGTCTGACACGGGGCTCGATCCCATGACTCTGAGATCATGACCTGAACTGTAACTAAGAGTTGGATGCTTAGCCGACTGCACCACCCAGGCACTCCTGGAAAAGGAATGATTTTATTTTTATTTTATTTATTTTTTTAAGATTTATTTATTTATTCATTATACATACACACACACACACACACACACACACACACACACACACAGAGGCAGAGACACAGGCAGAGGGAGAAGCAGGCTTCGTGCTGGGAGCCTGATGTGGGACTCGATCCCGAGACTCCAGGATCGCGCCGTGGGCCAAAGGCAGGCGCTAAACCGCTGAGCCACCCAGGGATTGCCAAGGAATGATTTTAAAATGAAATTTTAATTCCCTTTCACACGTACCAGCACTCTATTGGTTCCTAGTGAGTTGAATCATCGCTGCGGGGTCTACTGGAAAGCTCGCGGGAACTGAACACTAACAGACCCTGGCGAGGACCAGGTTTTGTCTCTAATAAGCTATGTTCATGTCTTCGATATTCAGCTTCATTATTTTTGCACAGTCTTTGATTTTCCTGGCTTTCACTGTTGTGAAGATTGGCTTCAGGAAGCGAGGGGATCCGAAGACCGAAAGCAGAAATGTTCCATACAAAACCCTGTCAACAGGGTCTCACGGATCTGCGAAATGAAAATGGATGGGTTGGCATATCAGAATTTTAAAAAGATCTTTAAGCAAGTGTACAGAAAGGGAGCTGTAGAGAAAAACAGAAATGTCACAAGGGACATTTCACAAAGCACGTTGCCATTTAGAGATAATGTCAAGTTTAAGACAGGAGACGCAGCGCCTGCTAAGGAGGACGGAGTGGGGAGGGGGTCAGCCCAACGATATTTGGTCTCTGGTCACATCATGACTTAGTGCCAGACAGGCAAGATTAGGAGAAGGCTGGGCCAGCTGCAGTTACTAAGTAAGTTTATGGAGCATCAATAAAAGATAAAAAGAAATGGTCAGTGGCATGATCCATAACAGCTCCCAATGGAAGCCACCCTAGTGTCCACCAGCAGAGGAACGGATAAACGAAATGTGGCACATCCACACAATGGAATACTATCTGGTCATAAAAAAGTTGAGGTACTGATAAAGTTTTACAACATGGATGAACCTGGAAAATATGATGCCGAGGGAAAGAAACCAATCACAAAAGACCATGTATTATGGGATTCCATGTACATGAAATCTCCAGAATAGGTGAAAGTCTCCATAGAGACGAAAAGTGGATTGGTGGTTGCCAGGGACCTGGGGGGAGATGACTGGGAAGCAACTGCTATTGGGGAAATGTTTTCTTCTTGGGGGATGAAATGTTCTAAAAGTGGTTGGGGTGATGGTTGCAGAATTCTGGGAATATAGTAAAAACCACCGACTTGTATACTTTTAATGAATTTCAGGGTGTATGAATTGCGTCCCAACAAAGCTGTTATGGAGAGGGAGGGAGAGGGGAGAGGCACCCCATGGACAAATAAATGAGAGAAAGCAAAGAGAGTGTGTGTCATAGGATGTTATGATCATAAAAACTTGAGATGGGAATTAAAGGAAATCAATAGAAATTCTGCTTCCAGGTACTGAATTGCTGGGAAGAGTTTGGGTTTTGGAGCTCAGAGATCTGGCTTCAGTCTTCAGGCAAGCTTCTCAACCACCCGGGACCTGTTTCCTCATCTGAACATTGGGGAGCTGGGGGAGATGATTCATGTGCTCCTTTCCAGCCTTTACCACCCGTCGACTTCCAAGGATCTCTTGCTGTCTGTCCTCTTTCTTTCTTAGCATCCCCCTGGAACATCCCACCCGACACCTTGTTGCTGGCACCCGTAGGAACAGAACGCACTGCCTTATGTAACTGTGATGTTTTATATTTGGGGTCTGCTTTGGGTGGGGCATCCTTAAACCAACAAGATTCCTCTTTTTTCTTAACCTGTCACATTCAATTCTAAAAATAGTTAGAAGCCCCAAGTGGCGGATCATCAGGATGATGATCCTGGACCTACACTTGTGTGACCCTCTGGATGCACCTTTGAGCAAGTTCAGGGGAAAAGCAGGAGTGTCTTGACTTTTGTCTTGGGTCCAATAGGTGCCTGTGGGACCAATTGATCACCTTATTTTCCTTCTTGATTCCTGTTTATCTCTTCCGATCTTATTCAAAAGGACTTGAAAGCATTAAGTACAGCACTTCATTTGATTAAACTGATTGCTCAGTGAAAAACAAGACTGTCAGCTGGGAGCTGCAGATAAGAGTGTTTTTCCAGGCCTTAACTGAAGCTGTCATCTGAAAGTTAAAGGTTGAGGGGGCTGGTGAGGAGGAAAGAAAGAACACCAAAGGAGTTACGTTATAGTCAGTAAAGGTTAGAAATGAATCACAAGATCAGGGTAGGAAACCAAATAATAAAATAAGTGCATAATAGCGGGTTGCCAGGCAGACAGTGGGCTAATACTGAAGTGACAAGTGAATACAGCGGGGGCTGAGCCATGGAGAAAAGCAGGCGAGATGGAAAACCAGAGGGAAAAAGGCTAAAAGCCAACACAGAGTGCGAGAGCAGGGGAGGCTGTCACTCTGTCTTAGGAGAAACGAAGAAGCCAGACAAATTATAAGTGTACTTTCCTTTGGAAACGTGATCGGAGAGCCTGAGATCAGCACTGCTGGGAGGGTGGGTGGCGGGACGTGGTGGGTGGGGTCCTGTGGGTGCCCACCCCTCGACTCAGCTCGGGGACAGTCCGGACTTGCCAGTTTGCAGGTGTCCATGATGCAGGACCAGGGTGATGTCTGAGGTTTTGCTGGATCTCCTGGCTTCTCCACTGGGAAAGAGATGCTAAGGTGATGGAGGGCCTCTGTACACCTGGCATTGGCTGCCACGGGTGACCTCCCGCCTGGGCCCTGGGCAGTAGGTACTATTCTTATTCCTCTATTTCAGACCAGGACACTGAGGCAGCTTGCTTGCTCACACAGCAGGGACTGTGCTTCTCGCCTCCCTGACAGCTCCCCCGCTGGGCATCCTTCTGAAGCCACTGCATGAATGGTTAGACCTGCCTATCCCCATGAGGTATGGAGCATGGTTTCCAGACCCAGGGAGGGGTTTTCATGGACCACCCAACCTTGGACAACATTGATTTCGTTTGTCATGTCACCAAAAGGGAAATGGGCAGGGCCGTTCTGAGCACTTTACCTTCTTGGCATTTGGTTGCCTCTGGCCTCCCTTCATGGACAGTGGCTTCATCAAGCTCTTGGTCAAAATAATGCCTTGCAAAAAGCGTGCCCCAGTGCGTCACGGAAACAAGTTGCACAAAGAACCCTGTACGCTCAAACACTGGCGCTGCCCAACCAGCTGGGTGGATCTGGCAAAGACCTGCAGTCCAGATGGGCGTTGGGTTCACAGAGCAGTTCAGCTCTCATGTCCTGGCAAGAGTGGGGGTGGGTCTGGAGAGACTGGGGCTCCTCTGTCAACCTGCCCTCAGGCCCACACCGGGATGTGCAGCCATCGTCAGCCACGGTGGCCTCTGCTGATGGAGGAGGAACTCAATCTCCTTCTCGAAGTTTCTCTGCAGTTCTCAAAGATCGTGATCAAATGAAGAAAGGAATGCTGACTTCAAAATTATTGCCAGCCTCTTGGCCAGCATCCTCAGAGGGTGGGTCTGCGGGACCCAGCTCAGACCCCTCACTTATTCCTCTCTACCCCCAAGCAGGACCTCTGAGCAATTCTGTGGCAGGTCCCCACTAAAGGAGACTCATGGCAGAATGAAGGAAGTTTCCAACGGACTGCCCAGGCCGAGCTAATGTTTCATGAGGATAATAGAAGGGATAATTTGTTTCCGAGTATAATTTTATTATATCTTAATGCAAAAAAGGTAAGATAGATTCCCTATGATTTTATAATAACCCTATTATTTTTATAATACCATGCTATTATCATAACTATTTTACTGCAAATGATGAAGTAACTGCATTTCTTGTATATTATCACATTATCATTTACCACCAAAACTTGGCTTTCTCCCCCACCCTTAATTTTTAAGCTTTGACTATTGAAAAACTTAAAAATATTTTCTAAAGTGGCTCATTCAGGTCTTATCCTGTAGACTTTCTACAACACACCTATACTTCTGCTGTCATCTCTCTTTTCAGATGGTAAATTACCCTGAAAGTTTTAATGAATAAATGAATAAATTAATTAATGATGACCAGAAAAAGGTCCTATTAAAACAGTGTGCGTTTGGGGTGCTCAGCTGACATCTGGTGAGCAGTGACTGATCATCTTATGATAAAAGGTGAACTCAAGGACCCCCCCTCCCCACTTCCTGACTCATAAGAGTTTTTACCAGCACGGTTATATAAAAGAACAGAGCATAAGGGAAATTATTGTTTAATTTCAAAAACACAAATGAATCACTAATACAAAGTGCGCTTCTGCTTCACGCTTTCATGCCCGAGGTGACTCATGGCACAGGGCTGTGTTTTCAAAGAGATGAGCTCAGAACAAGTTTGCATGTCAGGGATTCGGCAATGTAACAGGTAGACAAATGAAGACACAAATGTCACACAGTTCTCAGTGCCAGGAAGGAAACACAATTAGGGGACCGCGTGTTGGTGGGTGCCAGGAAGCGCCGAGCCCCTACCGACGAGGAGGCCCAACCACGCACGAGCCACGTGCAGTGCTCCAGGCAGAAGTGATAACAGTTGCAAAGGCCCCAAGGTC
Organism: Vulpes vulpes; assembly: GCF_048418805.1. Lineage (NCBI taxonomy): Eukaryota > Metazoa > Chordata > Mammalia > Carnivora > Canidae > Vulpes > Vulpes vulpes. Next base: position 5,186,175 of record NC_132793.1, on the reverse strand, counting down.
CAAATAAAGGTTGCTCGAGAATGGGACCAAGTTTGCCACACAGAAGGGAAGCTGGGTTTGAAGGGATGACCCTTGCAGCTCCCGAGGACTGAGCCAACTGGCCGGCCGCAATCTGATACCGACGACGACGGTGGGGTCAGCAGCCGGAGCAGGTCACTGAAACAATGGACTAGAATGTTCAGGATTCTTCTGGTTGCTCTGTCGCCTTCCCACGCCCCTGTCGCCCCTCTCAAGTCAGCCAGCACAGCGCCTGGCCCTGCGCAGTGAGCTCACATACGTAGCAACTAATGTCCCAGGCACCGCAGAAGGTACAGTGGAGCTGTGGTGGGCGAGCCTGCAACGAGTAAGTGGCTTTTGGTGAAAATGCCTGCAGCCAGAGGTCATGAGGTCTCTGTGCTTGCGGAGATGCTGTTCAGGCCTCCCTTCCCGCGGTAGGTTTCACCTCCAGCCTTGAACTTTCTTTTCCCGAGGAACAACATATGTCACACGCAACCTTCTTTTGACATGACAATACCTGGAATAATGAGATACGTAAAGAATAATGAAGAGCTAAGCGTTTCTAAGTGTATTTTGAGCAGGCATTACCTTCCATCGATGCTTTTCAAATGTCACTCGCGCAGTGTTCTGTTTGTAGTGAAGCACGAAACTTCTTGGCTGATCGTCTTCAAAGTACCTGAGAATCTTTTAACTCTGTGTTGAACTCTGGCAAGTCGCTCCAAAATTAAAGTGCTCAAAACCTTTATTTTGAAAAGCCCAAGAGGTGCCCATCAAAGAAGCGAGGCCATTCCCTTTCCAGTACTTACCGAGTACGCTCCTCTGGAAATGTCAGACATGCCCTCATTTAAATAATGTGACAGCTCACAAGAAGACATCTGACGAGCATTGCATTCAATTGTTAAAAGTACAACAAAGAAAGTCCAAGAAGTTTTTTTTTTCCCAAAGAATTCATCATTAATAATTCACATGAGCTACTTTATATGTGGTCGCCTACTGAATGCAATTATTTCCTTCCCGTCTCTCTGCAAATGGAGGCTGTGAAGACTCATTGGAACATGAAGGACACCTGGGATTTTCACCTGAAAGAAAAAAACAAAGCCTTAAGACTGCTTGAATAGGCTCCACACATCCCAAAACGTATGCAGAAATGTCTAAACGCAGAGGTACTTGATATAAATCATCAAACACACGTATTTTAAAAACGTGTTTTGACCCAAAGCGCCTGAATTTTTCATTTACCACCACAGGGCAGCTCACTGAAAATCCAATCTCGCTGGCTGATGGTGCCTCACGATTTTTTTTTTTTTTTTTTTGAAAAATGCTCCATGCTCAGTATGCTTCTGGAGCTCTTTGAACTTTCATCCTGAGGTTGTAGTTTGCTGGGTAGAAATAAACATTGATGTAGGAAAGACGGTAGGGTTCGAAGCCGACGGCCAAGAAAGAATTCTTGAGACATCTGTGGTGCAAAAAGGTGGTTTGATTAAAACACAGGGACAGGACTCATGGGCACAAAGAGCTGGCCTGGGGTCGTGAGGTGATGAGGAGTGGCCCCTTCTATGCTTTCAAGTTGGGAGGCCGTTGGGGGGAGCATAAGCCTCCCAGGTATTTTGGAAGCAAGGTTTCTAGGGTCCTGAGGGGGCTGACCATTGTTAGGAAAAGCTCAGTCCTGAGACCCTTCAGATGTAGATCAGTGGGTCCTATGCTTGGGGGATGATTGCCAACATGTATCTTGGAGGGGTAGAGATAAAGGAAGTTCCCAAAGGAATTTTTATGTGTTAAAGTAGACTCGCAGGATCCTGGGGGTTGAGCTAAGATTGCCTTCGACTACAAGGCAGTTGAGTCCCTAAGGGAAGGTCACTCTGCCTGTTTCAAGGACTTGTCAGTGGGCTGTAGATGGTAAGGAAATTTGATAATTTTTTTCCGCCTTTGTTTTCCATATCAAACAGGATCCTCCAGAGGGCTGCTCCGTGGCCATCGTCTTATTCCCAAGATCTGGGTAGACGAACATCAGGCTTTTCAGTCGGCACTGTTCAGGTTGGGTTGGCGTGGCGGGTCTCAGGGAAGGGTCCCCGAGGAATCTGCTAGGGTGCCTGGAGGTGAGCCTTTCCCTGCATCCAGATCTTTCCATTCCTTTGCTCTTCCCCCTTGGGCAAGAACGTAGAGGTCACCTTGCAAATGGCTCACCTTGGTGTCAAGTGCATTTTTGAGACCGTGGCAGCTGAATTTCGCCCATAGACCATCCCCACCCCACAGCTCAGCTCCCACATCACCAGGGCCTGCGGCCACTGCCACGCTCCTGGGGGATGAGGTGGGGTATGGAGAAACCTGTGCTAGCAGGTTGATTAAGGTTAAGCCTTAATTAAGCAGCCTTGGTGCAGCCCCTAGTAGAGGAAGCGGCTCTCTGAAGGAGAAAGTGTCCTCTGTGGGAGGAAGTCAAGTCGGGCCGGGCTGAGTCACTGTGCGTATTTGTGATGCAGTGAGTGCTGCAGAAGCCATCGGGGAGGGGACTTGTAATGAGCTGCCATGTTTCCTCTCGCCAGGCTTAAATTAATTTCTTCAAATGTTCCCGTTAGTTAACAATGATTGATAGAGTGAAGATATTATTAATAAAAATTAGGTACCCAGCTCGGGAATGGACTTTTGTTCGTGCCTCAGCACTTAGCAAAGGGCAAGTGAAAAAGGGTATTTTCAGCATCTTGTGGTTGGAATGAGTCGGGCAGGTGGAAAATGATTCGAGCCATTCATCAAAGCTGTCAAGACCCGTCTCCCACCAGAAGTGTTTACCACTATTCACAATGAGCTCCCGCGTCCTGCTAATAGGAGCCTGTTCGGCCGTAACTCAGGACTTTTAGGACGGCTCGGGCTACGTAGCACACCTATTTCATTGAATGTGGGTACGTCTTGCGGCTCTTGATGCTGGCAATTATGAGAAAGCACCGTGGGACTTCTGGAAAAGTAAACAACACAGCTCAGAACAACGCCTGTTCGGGGTGGCTTCGAATAAGGCCAAGCGGTACGTGCTCTGGGGAGCCGATGAGTGGGGGAACAGCAGCGTCGGGAGTGAAAAATGAGCCGGTTATTCCACACACATAATAACATAAATCTGATTCAAGGAAATGAGAGCGAAGACGAGTAGACAGGAAGGCATATGGAAAAAGTTAAATAGAAACCCGAGGTGATACTGCCATCACTCTATGGTTAGGGATTTATCGGGGAGCGGGTACGTTTATTGATTGGGTGTATTTACTGTCTGCACACCACACTCGGTGCTTAGTCGTCTGTGCCTCCAATGTTTGCAGAACCTGTCTCCCCAGCGGTGGGGGAGGGGCTTCCTTAGTGCATGTTTGCTGAGCACCTACTACATGCCAGGTGTGGTTTGAGGTGTGGAGGATGGTGAAAGGAGGGAGAACCCAGATGACTAGAAGTCGAGGACTTTGCTTTTGCTTTTTTTGTCCCTTCCCTCCCGTGCCTAGCATGAACCCATAGGACTCAATGGTCGAGCAAATAAAAGAATTTGCACGCATAGAGAACGGCGCTTTTTTCCTTCTAGTACTTCTGAGCCTCGGCTTGTCAAGTTACCAGATCTGATCCTCATAACTTCCCTAGGAAGCAAGTACCGTAATTGTCCTCAGCTAACAGCAGGGAGACCTGAGCAAGCAAAGAGAGGGCATGAGTTGACTAGGGCCACACGGTCAAGACACAAAGGCAAGTATTTGCCTGTGGCGTGCATGTCTTCGGCTACCTTTCGCTGCCTCCCCTAAGGACACCGTGGGCCCTATCTGCAGATCTGAGGGTGGGTCCAGTCCCTGTTTCAGATGACCTTAATGGCCAGATAGAAACAATTGCTCGGTGAGGTTGATTTGCCTCTGTACAGAAGTTGGGGTCTGAAGGCCCAGCCCGTCCCTGCTCCCCAGCTTGGAACAGAGTGGGCCCACGGGGCTTGGCAGCTGAAGCCAGCCCCTGAGACGTGTCCAGCCCTGGATCCTGCCGGCACTGGCCGTGCCAGCTCTGCACAAGGCAGACAAGGGTTCCGAAAGAGGACTCTTACCTCACAGCTTCTTTGCGCAAGGCAGGGAAAGAAAATGGGCATAATCTCGCCCGCTTTCAGCAGAAGAACTGCAGGACGGAAGCCAACCTGGTTGGAAATGAAAGAATCACAGAGCCTCCTGCGTATGAGGGTATGGAGGGGGCCCCCAGTCACTGCTTCCCATGCTCCTTCCCCAGACACCCACCTCCTGACACCGTGAATTGTCCCGACCCATGTTGGCTTGGGACTCCGTGTGCCCATAGCAGGTTTCTCATGCCTCCAACCATCACGCTTTTACTTTAAATATCTAAAACACAAAAACAAAAATTTATTTTCCCCTTCACCACTTATCTCACTTGGTTGTCTCCTCAGAGCAATGCATGCCAGTTTGGGGAAGGGGGCCTCCGGGCAGGCCTCTTTTGCCACCGGACTCTGTGGTCCTTGTTCAGACCAACTGGATTTTCTGCATGTGTGATGTCGGGCTTTGCTTCTGTGCCAGGCTATGAGAACAGCAGTCCTGAGGGGCCTCAATTTTGATATAATTCAATGTGGAAAGACTTTAGGGTTCCACGGCTAAGTTAGAAGCCCCCAAGCTCCTGATGAGACATGCTGGCTGGACCCCCACCCCAGGGGGCTGTGTCTTTGAGCCTCCCTGGTACGAATCCTACCCCCTACCCCCACCCCGTGTGAGAAGCTGAGAGTGTGTTAAGATTTACTGAGTTCAGGAGTTATTCCCAGCACGGACTAAAAAAGGCATTTGTGTTCTGAGCCGCCACATTATAGGCAAGGGGAAGAGTTTGCATAGTTATCAGTGAGCATCGGGGGGTGGGGAGGGTGGGGGGGTGGGGGGGGGTGTTCAGTTCCAGAGGGACTACCATTATTTCCAATAGAGTTAACTGCGTCGCAAAGTGGATCCATTTTCTTGCTGCAAAATAAGTGCGTTGGATTGTTTTTGTGGTAACTATGCAATTAGTTCTCTTTGCCCCGTGCTTTGCCGGGTGCGGCTGTCTTTCCTCGGTGAGTATGTTTGGAGCCGTATTTCATGGCAAACCTGTTCTCACTCTGCGTGCTGCAAACTCAGAACATGGGCTGGCTTCCTCTGCGGGACCTGAAATCAAGGCCCTGGGGAGTCAGAAGGGCCACCTCAGTCTAGAAATGAGGAAACTGAGATTGTAGAGGATGAGCCACCTCTCTGGGGACCGCTGAGGGCCGGGCCTGGGGGCAGCTGTATCCTTGGGGCATCTAGAATGAGCTCTTACATGGGTCAGTCTGGAGAATGCACGAGAGTACACAGGGCCCCGGGGCCTTGCCGCACCTCTAGCACTTTCAACACCAAAAGTCTGATGCAAACAAAGCTTTGGAACAAAGGGAATGGTGGGACGTTGGTGGTTTGGGCCACAATGTGGGTCCCCTCCATCTACAGCATGGGGGGAGAGCTAAGGCAGGGTTGTAAAAACTTAGGGCCAATGTGAGTTTTTAATTTTGTTTTGTCTCATCTTGATTAGCTCTTTTTCCCACCCAACATAGTTGTGCTCCTACGTCACCTGGCCCCTGACTCAGACTTCACATTCTAATGGCAATAAAGCCCTCCTTGGTCTCCGACAAGAAGAGAGGCTTAGCAAACACACTCTCACCAGTCTTCCAAGGCAGGCGAGAGAGAACTACTATGACACCAAAGCCACCACGGATGGTGCAGTGGATGTGAGCAGCGATAAACGCGCAGGACTTTATGGATGAAAACAGCCTTGGCTTGTATCTTATCTACCTCCACCCTGTGCAGGTGAAGAGAGTGGGATCGGGTCAGGTTTCCAGAGAATCTGGGACTGGAATCAACCCAGGGTTCCTGAGTCTGGGTCCTGTGCCGACTGGGTGTGGGATCCTTGTCTCACTTAGGAGTGTGTTTGGCTGCAAACTACAGGCCCCCCCACCCCAAATGGCTTAGGCAAACTGGTGTCATTATGTCACATTGCCCCCGCTAAAGAGCAGGGCTGGGCGCATAATGTGAGCAGTTCTCGAATCTGCTTGTCCTGACTTTGAGGGCGACTCTCTTGTCATGGCCCAATGCCGCAGCCTCCCTATAAGCTGCCGGCATCCCACAGAGGTGACACTGCTCTCTGAAGGGTGAAGTCATTCACGGGATGGATGTGGCATGTAACGCTGGAGTCCACCAACTGCATCATTTCTGCATGGCCAGAGCTCCTTTATGCCTCTCCATAAACCTGACAGAGAAATCTCCAAAGAAAATAAACAAGATTTTATGGAGTCACTATTTCCATGGGTCACTAATGATTGAAACAGGAGATAACCAGCCCTCTAGAAAGGTTCTAACACCTGGTTATTAACATTCATTTTAACACGTCTCATGTGCACATCTTTGCAGCAAAAATCATGCTTTATTAACATGCACCGAGCAAAGTGTCTTACTTCTAGATTCATTTTTATTTCTTCACTGTGGAAAGAATACGCAAACAAAATCGAGACCCCCTCTCCCCGCCAGGGAAGATTCCCAAATGATATAAATTGTCCTCTCTGATGGGTGAGTGCACATTCAGCCCACAATCAAGGTCTTAAGACATCGCACGGCCATTGAGAGAAGTGGAAAGGATTAGGTCAGGCTGGTGGAGGGTGTTGATACCTGCCTGTATCCTAGAGAAGGTTTCTGATAAGCCTCCCCTGTACACCTGCTCCCTACAACTGTTCATTGTTCCCACATCTTCAAAATAAAAGATTGTACTACAGAATCTTTTTTTGTTTCTTAATTGGGGTAAAATGTACATAACATGAACCCACCCATCTTAAAATGTACAATTCATTGGCGTTTAGTACATTCACAGTGCAGTGCAACCAGCACCTCTGTCCAGTTCTAAGACATTGTCATCACCCCCAAAGGAGACCCCCTACCCATTAAGCTGGATTAACCTAGTATTTTAAGGACCCTTTCAATTACACGACGCTACAGCTCCAAAATAGAAACTCAACTCATTCAACTCTGTAAAAATACCCTCCAGACTGCAAAGATATTAGGATTACCCCATAAATGTAGAACATATAAATATTTGTCCTTAACAAACACAACTGGGATTGCCCTGGCAAATGATTTCATGGCAGATCCTTGCACAGCTGAACATGTTTTCTTGCTGTTTGGAAACTTCCATGGCGGGGCCAGTCCATGCCCATGGAGCAGCATCCTGGCAGTGGAGACCAGAATTGACTTGCGCACATACCTTTAGCTCCAGGATGATATATAGGATTTACACAGCTAGTTTCTTATCACCTTCTGGAAAACAACTGTCCCTTTCCATCTTTACCAAGAAAGGGTCATGCTTTCCTATGAGTTCAGATGCCCGAACTGAGGGGCATTTTTGTGGGCACCCCTATCACCGGTGGGGTGGAGAGAGGAGGCCACGATCTTGTAGTTAAGAGCCTCAGCTCAGGAAAATGTCGCTTGCACCCTCGGGGTCTCAGCTGTTTCACAGCTCCAAGGAAGGAATGGGTTGTGATTGGTGGATTCCCAATGCGTTGTGGCTGTGCAATTCCTTATTTAAACAAAGATCCAAAATGGAAGCCTAAGATATACCACAGATGAAGTCAGGAATGTTGTGTGTGAGAAGGCTCTGAGCCCGTCTCACTGGGCCTTCCCCACTGTGCTGTGAAGTGGCTCAGTGGAATCCCCCTGAATCCCTCAGAGCACAGCACCTGAAACCATCTCTTGACTCTGTAGTAGGTCCACACACTGGTGTTGATGGTCTTTGGAATTTCTGCTTTGTTTTTTTTTTTTTTAATTGGTTCTCAGGAAACCAAGAAACCATCAATATATCTCTCAATCAAACTGTCTTCAGTACCCTTTTTGAGATCCCACCTAAGTTCATGGCTTCCTTTCCACTGTTTACCTGGAAGGCAGCTGTTCCTTGCCCCCACTCTCACCTGCTCACACCTTTTGAGTCTTGGCCATTCTAGACTGCCCTGCGGTTTCCATGGTGCCTTCTCAGCTTCCCTGCTCCACACAGGCTTTCCAGAGTCCTGCTCCCTCCCTCCCTCGGATCCTGAGGACACCCAGCCTGCAGCTTCAACAGCAACAAATGTGCGTGGAACCTCACAAGGAGAAGTGAAGACATTAATTTTGGAGTTGGAAACTATTTTTTTCTGTGTCTACTGCCTCCTTCTCCTTCTTTCAGCAAAAACAATTTTGTCTGGGTTCAACTTTGTATACAGTGTTAAAAAGAGGAGCAGTCTTACATCTTAAGCCAGCCTTGAGAAGTTAGGAGGTCCCTATGGCATTTATTGCAGAAGTGACAAATGCAGCCCATACTGGGAGACCATTACCATTATGATTTACGCAGTCCCCGTTGGGCCCTAAAACACTGGGATAGGAACGCCGGGGTAGTTCAGCACCGGCCTTTGGCTCAGGTTGTGATCCTGCGGTCCAGGATCGAGTCCCACATCGGGCTCCCTGCAAGGAGCCTGTTTCTCCCTTTACCTATGTCTCTGCCTCTCTCTCTCTGTGTCTCTCATGAATAAGTGAATAAAATCTTTAAAAAACAAAACACTGGGATAAGCGAACTTTGTCCATACTTCTGCTGCGTGTCCTCAACATCCTGGCTTCTGTCTGCATCACTCTTTTCCAACGGACTCAGTACTTTCAGGTAAATCTGCAACCCGATGTTTACCTTTTCATGTTATTTTGAGGGACAGTTGCAAAGGAATAGTGCCAGCCTTCCCTGGGGTCAGTGTGAATAATTAAGCAATTGGCGGGGGGCAGTGGTAGCCTCCTGCTCCTACATTTTAATCGAGCTGGCTATTTCTCTCCAGGAAGACTCCAAACATAAACACCTTGAATTTATGGGTAGCATTTAGAACCACAGATAAGTTCTGGTTTCTCATTTTTGTTTTCAATCTATGTGCTCTTCGAGGGAATGAAACCTATCACAGTTTTATCAGCAAAATGGGAATCTCTACCCATTTGGTGAGATGGGCCGCACTGGCATAAATGTGTGTGTTGCGTGTTTATGGCTGTGCATTTGAATGGCTAATTTCACTGGTGTCAGATGCTAAGACATTGTCCCTCAGCAACTGAACATTACGTCGTAGTTGAATTTCGACATGACACAAACTTATATGGTTGGCAGCGCCACTAAGAATGAAATCTGGGGACCTAAATGGGGAATAATTTTAAACTAAATGAAAACCTCTGTTTATACTGAAAGATTCAATTGGTTAAATACGAATCCGGGTAAATGAGACATTGGAATGGGTTGGCGATTTTGGTGGAAGTTGGTGATGTGTGTATACCTAATGTCGCAATGGGAACCAAGGCTTAAGGGATAGTCCTTCAGATATTCTTGGTCTGAGATTGCCATTCCCAAAGCTTTGTATTCCTATAGCTCCTAACGGACACAGTCACAGAATTATCTCTGCACACCCCATGTGGGAGGCAGGCAAATCCCTACCCACTGTCCTCCAAAGCACAGGGTGCCCACTGGCTGCACTGTTGGGTTGCCTGTGAAGAGTGGGAGCCTGGCCCCAAGCTCCTGACTTCTCACCCAGTGCTCTCAAAATGCCAGCAAGTAGCTCCAGAGTTCACTGAATTGGACTGAAGTTCTTATGGCTTGCAAAGCGAATTCTTTACAGCTGGCATAAAGGTCTCATTGCTCAAGTGTAATCTAGCAAAACCACCAAGCCCCCTCGCCTCCCCAGACGCTCAGACTCTCAAGGGCATTGAGAAGTGTGCAGTCATCTTTTTGGGTAGCTGCATCCAGCCCAGAACTACTTGGAGAATATATGGAAAGTTCCAGAAAAGAGAATGGCACCTCACAAGGGACAGCATGGTGAGGTGCTCCAGATCCTCAGTGGCTTATGTTCCAATCTTCCCTCTATCACTCTACAACCAGGAGTTGGGAGTAGCCGCTTGGCCTGCACGCATTCAGTGCCTACCGTGTGCTAGGAACCGTACAGACAGAAAATAACAGGACGGGCAGAGATTCTTGCCCTTGTAGAGTTTATATTTGGGGTGGTGGGCACACAGGGGAGACTCAGTAAGGTTATTAGCCCTCCGTGAGGTCTGGACTTTTGCTAATGAGCCAAATGTTTATTTACATTTGGGCACATCCTTCCTATAGGCCTTGGCTGTGTGGTGACACCTCACCACTGCTGTGTTTTGTCAGCCAGCAGCCATCAGTACACAGAATGTGCTGCCAATAACCCTTGATGTCCGGAAGGTGTTCCCGCCAGCCTTGCAGGATCCCACCTGCCTGTCAGTGGAAGGACGGAGTGTTTTACATCAGCAGTGAACTGGGTCAAAGTTTAGTCAATCACAGGTTGTGTAAGAACTTGCTGTGGCTGGTCTAAGGACAAAGGCCTCCCAGCACTCATTAACAACTATCTGTTCAATGATTATCTCCCTGGGGCTTATTGTGGTGAGCCCGTCCAGAAGCATGACGGACAGTGGCCATGATCCAAAGTCCTGCCCCTGACGTCAGAGACGAGCCTCCCCGGGTGTAGCCGAGGGGTGGGGCCTTTCTCCTCAATGGGATTTAAGACCAGGAGGCTCTGGGACCCAACAGCGAGCACGGCCTTCCCACTGGGAACGCACGGCTACCAGCAGGAAGAACCGCGAAAGAAACCCTTGGATCTCTCATCGAGGTCATCCCAAAACAAGAACAGTAGGTAGAGATTTTTAATTTACGTTTCTAAAAATTACAGAGGTAACACCAACCCGTTTCCTTTTCTCCTTAGACCTTCGGCTGTCTCGTGATGTGTCACCCGAAGAAGCATGTTGAATTTCTTTGAGGGTGTCTGTCATTTTGTTCAAGGAGCCTGTGTTTTCTGTTTCAGGAAGCCTTGGTGTCCGTGGCCCTTAGCACAACCCTGCAGAAATGCCTCCTCAGCTCCAGAATGGCCTCAACTTCTCAGCCAAAGTCATCCAGGGCACCCTAGACAGCCTGCCCCAGGCGGTGAGAACATTCGTGGAGAACAGCGTGAAGCTGTGCCAGCCTGAGCACATCCACATCTGTGATGGCTCCGAGGAGGAGAACCAGCAGCTGCTGGAGCACATGGAGGGACAGGGCATGATCAAGAGGCTGCGGAAGCTCAACAACTGGTAAGCCGGCGCCCAGCCCTAGCATTCACAGCCTCCCCTCAGCTCCTGCAGTGCTACTGGCAAGAGGTGGATGGAGACCCAGCAGGGGCTGGGGTGGGTTGTAGACTCTTTTTTTTTTTGTTAAGAGTCTTAAGTCTTTTTCACTTAACGAAGTGGCTGGAATCATACAGACTTCAATTTAATGATATTCATAGAGTGACTCAAGTCTGCAATGAGATGGTACATACAGACACTTTTTGCCAGCTAAATCCCTGATAAGAATGACAGACAGACCTGCCCTGTCCTAAAAGACAAGCTCATAGCCTAGTAAATGTCTCCTTGACTTTGCCCCAGCTGGTGTGGTTGTCCACAGTCACGGAGAACTGTCAGTATGGTCGGCATCAGCGAGGTGTGCAAAGAGCACGACAATGAATGGGACTGGCCCATTCCTACATGATGCTTGACTGAAGGGAATCCAAGGTACAGATGCAATGTACAATGGTGGCACTTCCCTCTCCATTCTTAACTTGTGTATTTTTTTTTTTAATTTTTATTTTTGCAGCTGGTTGGCTCTCACTGACCCCAAGGATGTGGCCAGAATTGAAAGCAAGACAGTCATCATTACCCAAGAGCAAAGAGATACTGTGCCCATCCCCAAAACAGGCCTCAGCCAACTAGGTCGCTGGATGTCAGAGGAGGACTTTGAGAAAGCATTCAATGCCCGATTTCCAGGGTGCATGAAAGGTGAATGAGACATTTGTTTGACCAGGAAAAATCAAATAGAGGCAAAGGCAAACCTCTCATTATTATATCTTCCCAATGGTAATTGTGACAGCACTGAACACTCCCGTGGCCTCAGATAGCTTTAAATTCATGTATGAAACTGGCAGCGGATTGAAAATGTATAGCTCACTTCTGAGATTGAGGATAGCTCAGCAGAACCCAGTGGCACATTTACGAAAACTATTTCATTTTGGCATTCTGTTCACTTTTCAGTGCAGTCTTCAAAATTAGGGGGGGTGCTGGTAGCCAGGGCCTGATGTTGCTAGCGGGGACCGTGAGAACCAGCTCACCTGGTCTGTGGTTGTGGGGTCATTTCTCACCAGTTCCCACTGACTGGCTCCCCCAGGTCGCACCATGTACGTCATCCCATTCAGCATGGGGCCCCTGGGCTCGCCTCTGTCAAAGATCGGCATCGAGCTGACGGATTCGCCCTACGTGGTGGCCAGTATGCGCATCATGACGCGGATGGGCACATCTGTCCTGGAAGCGCTGGGTGACGGGGAATTCGTCAAGTGCCTCCATTCTGTGGGATGTCCTTTGCCTTTAAAAAGTAAGTGTATTATTTCAGAATCAGAAGTTCGAACAACAAATCAGGTTGGCCTTAAACCCTGGGCCTTTGCTCTGGGGATCCCCAGGTGGGGACAGGGCCCACTCTCACCCTGGATGTGTCCTCCTGTGCAGAGCCTTTGGTGAACAACTGGCCGTGTAACCCGGAGCTGACACTCATCGCGCACCTGCCCGACCGCAGAGAAATCATCTCCTTCGGGAGTGGGTACGGCGGGAACTCACTCCTCGGGAAGAAGTGCTTTGCCCTCAGGATGGCCAGCCGGCTGGCTAAGGAAGAAGGCTGGTTGGCAGAGCATATGCTGGTAAGGGGCCAGGAAGTTCTGCACGCACACGGTGGGATGTGGAGGTGGGAGCATGGAGGTCCGAACATGTGTGGAAGGGCATCTCCCATCGGGCAAGACCTGACCAGGGAGGACAGATTTAGAAATTCTACCAATGATTGTCAATGCTCTTTTGAATGCAATGGAACCAATAGAGCTCCTTTAGACTTTATTATGTAAAATGTACCTTTTGCTACCAAAAGACATAGATCTTGGGAAACTTCTCTTTGGGGGGAGGTGAGCACTCTCCTAGACTGAGCCACTGACCACCAGGAGGACAGGAAGGAACAGATTAAGGAGGAATCTTGTTCCCAACAGATCCTGGGCATAACCAACCCCAAGGGCCAGAAGAAGTACTTTGCAGCAGCCTTTCCCAGTGCCTGCGGGAAGACCAACCTGGCCATGATGAACCCCAGCCTCCCCGGGTGGAAAATAGAGTGCGTGGGCGATGACATCGCCTGGATGAAGTTTGACCAACAAGGTGACTCTTTTAGGCCTAACTGTTGACAATAAGAATTGGACCCAAGTGAGCTTTTGGCTTTCAAGGCGTGCCAAATCCTCCCAAATCCACTGTTTGGATTTTTCAGTTAGTTATTTCACATCTTGCAAAGCCTTAGGAATATGTATTCTGTAAGCATTCTTTAATTTAATATAGAATCTGGATTGAAATGGGGCCATATGTTGCTGCTTGTTGACACAATAAATTTGTTAAAATAGTACTGGAGGAAAACGGACAAGGAAGAAAGGGTTGTAAAAGTGTCAAAGTGGAAAATAATGCTCAGATGAGACAAGAGAAATCTCTTTTAGGAAGGAGGGGGGAGAAAAAAAGGACTTGAGAATTTGGTGCAAAAATTAGACTGGCCAGAGCTAAGAGTATTTGCTGGGTTTTGCTCGACATTCACTTCTACTTCTCTGCTTTAAAACTTTCCAGGCAATTTAAGAGCTATCAACCCAGAAAATGGCTTTTTTGGTGTGGCTCCTGGAACCTCCGTGAAGACCAACCCCAACGCCATCAAGACCATCCAGAAGAACACCATCTTCACCAACGTGGCCGAGACCAGTGATGGGGGCATTTACTGGGAAGGTATCGACCAGGCACTGGCCCCAGGCATCAGGATCACTTCGTGGAAGAACAAGGAGTGGACCCCCCAGGATGGTGAGCCCCCTCTGGAGGCCCCAGGGCTCTAGCCTGCAAGCACTGCTTGTTTGGGCCAGATGCTGAGGGGCCTCCCCTTTCTTGCTGTTGTAGGGGAACCTTGTGCCCATCCCAACTCACGCTTCTGCACCCCTGCCAGCCAGTGCCCTATCATCGACCCTGCCTGGGAGTCTCCGGAAGGGGTGCCCATTGAGGGCATCATCTTTGGAGGCCGCCGACCTACTGGTGAGCCTCTCCTTTGTTCAGGTTGGGGACGTGGGTGTGTTGCCTAGCAGAGGACATCCCTGGAATCTCCTTTTTCATGACCTTGTCAGAGGGTGCCAAAGAGCTCCAGTTTCCAAAAATCCCGGATAATTGGCAAGGCACCTGGACCCTTTCTGGATCCTTGACCTAACGTAGCTTTATCCAGTTTACCTTTCTGTGGCACAGCCTTGGTGATGTAACTCTGACGACAGTTTTGCGCACTTCTGCTTTAGGGGGACAAAATTAGCTCAGTTAGAAAGATACCGTCCTGCCCTGTCTTTCCATTTTGTGGGATGCCATCAGCAGCCAACGGGTCTGGACCAAAGCCTTTAAGGGACAATTCTTTTCTCCTGCTACAGGTGTCCCTCTGGTCTACGAAGCTCTCAGCTGGCAGCATGGAGTTTTTGTGGGGGCGGCCATGCGATCAGAAGCCACAGCGGCTGCGGAGCACAAAGGTAAATCAAATGGAGGATCCGAAGCCACAAAGGGTGATGGTGTGCTCTGTGACTCTCTGTCTCTGTCTCTCTCTGTCTCTGCCTATCTGTATGTGCAGTGAGAGAGAGAGACGACACCCAGCATGCTGATGTCAACGATATATGGTACCAACATCATCCTATGAGAGCACTTACCAACCCAATTCTCACCCCCCCCGCCCCCGCTCTGTCCACAGGCAAGGTCATCATGCATGACCCCTTCGCCATGCGGCCCTTCTTTGGCTACAACTTTGGTAAATACCTGGCTCACTGGCTCAGCATGGCCCAGCGCCCAGCAGCCAAGCTGCCCAAAATCTTCCACGTGAACTGGTTCCGGAAAGACAAGGAAGGCAAGTTCCTCTGGCCGGGCTTTGGTGAGAACTCCAGGGTGCTGGAGTGGATGTTCAATCGCATCAACGGGGAGGCGGGCGCCAAGCTCACACCCATAGGCTATGTCCCTGAGGACGGCGGCCTGAATCTGAAAGGCCTAGGTGAGATCAACACAAAGGAGCTTTTCCACATCTCCAAGGAGTTCTGGGAGAAGGAGGTGGAAGACATCCAGAAGTACCTGGACGAGCAGGTTAACACCGACCTCCCCTACGAAATCGAGAGAGAGGTCCTTGCCCTGAAGCAAAGAATCAGCCAGATGTGATCAGACCCGAGAGCGTCATCTTTCCAATCATCCCCTTTTCTAGTCCTTGAGATGTACCGGGAGCAGGAGGGAGCGCGATGTCCCGAGCGGACGCAGCCTATCCCACCGTAATGACCACACTGATGAGCCGATTCATTTTCAAATGAAAAATGCTTTCATTTTTCAGATCAGACTGCAGATTCCAGGCTCGTAACTATGAGATCAGGAAGGGAAATCATAGCAGGTCTCCAAAATTCACTACCTGATGCACATTTGTTCAATCCTGAGGACACTAGGCAGTTAGGCTTTCCCATTCTTATCACTTCAGCTCTATCAGTTAGCCGGAATGCACAGATAAAATACTTGAGCTGTATATATGGGTGTGTGAGTGTGTGTGTGTGTGTGTGTACTTCTCGTTATCTGAGGTGTATATAGTACCTTCGGAAAAATCTTGGGCAAGATGACCTAGTTGTTGCTAGAAAGAAATGTTGCTTTATTATTAATATGTGTGTTTAAATTATTTTTATATACTCCTGTTACTTGCCTTTACGTAATTTCAGTGTTTTCCCTGACACTTCTTGGAAAAATTGCAAAATAAACTTTTGTAGAAAAGATGAATTCATTTGCTTGGTTTTTCTCATCCGAACCGCCGAGAAGCAAGGAGCCCTCTGATGGAACATCTTGTGGTCCGAATCACCTCCAAAGGAGGTCGGGGGCATCAGGATCGTCCCTAAGGATGGAGTGAGCTGGGGGAGGGGGTGTGGAGGAACAGAAAGGAGCCAGACGGGAGGTATGAGCAGAGAGGATGTCACCCCGGGGTGACGTGGCACCACAGTTTGGGTTTCTGAGTTAACCACCAGTTACTGTCTAGAAGCCACTAGTGAGTGTCTTTAAACGATAGGTCCTGTGTAACCGAGTGGGAGAATTTCAAATGTGCTTTTTGTCAGACAAAAGTTTGGGTCTGGGGGCTCAGCTTCCACATTACACTGAGGCCAATTTCACGGGCTTTGGTCAGTCAACACTTCCTGGCCAGCACTTTTCTCATCTGTCATCCACGACGGAGGAGAATAGAGAGAAAGCCAAGCGGAGTTCCATGGCACAAGCATTAATGGAGCGCCTTCTGTATACAGAGCAGTGCGCCAACAGTGGGCTGCCCTGATGAGAGCAGGTGGTGTGGTTTGGCCTCAAGCCCTCACCTGATCCCTGGGCTCACAGCGTTGATTGGGTGTTTGGGAACAAGGCAAAGAAACCCGGAGCTGGGCAGGGCACATGCATTCGGCAGATAAGCGCGGCATCTGGGCTTGCTGTGTCCCCGTCTGCGCACAGGCGGTAGAGCGGCTTTACCCCTCACCCCTCTGCGAGCTGCGTGTTCTCGGATTAATCATCACACCCCAGCACCTCGGCTTTCCTTGATTTCACCACCTGCAAACTGGCTCCTTCCCCTAAACTCCTTTGTGCCTTGCTCCACTTGGAAGGCGAAGCCGAGATCACCCCAGTCTCGCAGCTGGGGAAACGGAGGCCAGGGGCGTCCATCGGAGCTGGGAAATGGCAACCAGAGTCTTCTTTCCCTTTAAAGAGCTGAGAGCTGACCCAGCTCTCCCGACAAAGTGTCATGTTCTACTGTCAAAACCACTGAGGGGGAAAAGCCGTTTAATGGAATTAAATGTTATCTGCTGTATTAATTTAAATCGGTGGCTTTCGAACCTGTTTTTTTCTTTTCGCTACAGAGCCCTTGCTTGACATGTGCTCTGACTCAGAAACCGAATGTCTGAGGGAGACAAAGCAGGGGAGCGTCCACGCCAGGCTGGGGAGAGCGGGGACGCGGGCACCGGGCTTCTGTTTCTCTGCCCCTGCCCCCTGCACTGGCTTCTGAGGCGGTTACCTGGATCCCTGAGAGGGGCTCCCAGGTAGTTTGGGCCCCGGTGTTAAGATGCAGGCCCCAGGTGTCCTGTTCTAGGCCATCGGCAGGCAAAGCTGGCCATTCCAGAGGTTTTTACGCTCCTATGCGGCATCATCCATGTGCCCGGTGGCCTGGTGTATGTATGACCGTGTGGCCTCCAGGCCCTGGAAGTCTGGGGAGCAGCCTAGAGGAAATGCCTTGAACAGAATAAATGTCTCCAGGGAACTGCAAACCCTTGCCTTTGGTCCTTGACTCATTTTCCTCAAACTACACCAACCGAGTGCTCCCTCCACCTCCAAGTCCTGCCTTCTGTGCCGGGACTGTGGCTGCAGTAATCAGGACACTCTGCCCTTAGTTGCCCACAGTACCGTGTGGTGCCTCAGTCTCTGCGAGGCAGAAGCACTGACAAGGCCAAGTTGGTTTGCAGGTGCGACTCCTGCTCAGCTCCCCCGCAGCACACATGAGCCCGGGGCCGCCTCTGGCTGAGATCTCCCACTGGATCCCAGCGTGGGTGCCACCCCCAGGCCCCCAGAGCAGTGCTGGAGCCTGGGTTAGAGCCCAGAACACAGTAGGTACACAGCAAATATTGAAAAAGGACAATAAACCTGCCTTTAAGCTCACTCGAGGCATCCAGGGGCAGCGGGGCAGGCAGGCGGGGTGAGGCAGGGGTGCGTTTGGAGGTTGCAGGTGCTTACACGTTTTGCCCTCTCTCCTCAGGCCCAGCAGCCCCGAGGCCCCCAGGCTGCCCTCTCACCCCTCTGGGTGCCACACAGCATGTTCCTCCCAGAGCTTTAAGACCACTGGGCACAGGCTCCGGAGGCTCCCTTGACCTCTCCCCTGCAAAGGGCACCGGATCAGTGACCTCTGCCATCACGGTCAGCAATTGCAGTAAATAGGGCACCAGGTTCCATCATCTATGGGAAAGGGCCTGCCTCACCCCACCTGCCCCTGCCCTCCTGCCTTTCCCAGGGGGCAGTAAACACTGGCGACCTTGGACACATCCCAGCTCTGCCTCTGGCCGGCAGTGTCACCCGAAGGGACACTTATCTGTGTCGTAGGGCAATAACATGCCTGCTGGGGTCTGATGAGGATAAAACAAAACAGCCCAGCTCGGCATAGGCTCTGGGGTCCCGGGATCTGGGTGCGAGTCATCACCCTGCGCCTTCCTAGGAGCATACTCTTGGGTGATTGCACAAAACTGGGAGCCTTATTTCCTCAAGTGTAAAATGGGCATAACAGCCATATCTTCTCAGGGGGTTGAGAAAGTCAATCGGGATGATGTGAGTAAGGAGCCTGGCACACAGTAGGACACGGTTGCAAGGTCTGGGTCTTTAATGCGACTATGCTCGCACGACATGGGGGGCGAGGAGCTCACTGTCCCTCAGGGCAGCTGGCCCACCGATGACCACCCTGGACTCCCAAGAGGCTCTGGGGTCCTGTGCCTGGGAGGGACACAGGGTAGAGGGGGGCAGGGTAGGGGGAGCACACACTGACCCAAGCAGCTCTCCCATGAGGACGAGGGCACACAGTCACCCAGACCAAGGTGGGAAGAGCACCAGCCCTCCCCTCCACTTGGGGCTGATATTACCATGGCCGGCCTGAGGTGAGAAGCTGAAATCACCCCACCTGGCCCCCCAACTACCCCCGGCTCAGGCATTTGGGATGATGGCATCCACCAGACCTTGTTCCACAGCTGAGGGGCTCCCAAACATGGGTCTGGATAGCCTCTGGCAGTCATTGCCCCCACTGGTGGCCCCTGTCCTCCCCCAGCACTGATGCCTTCCGGCTGCACAAGCACCACCCAGAACTTTCCTCCAAACCACGGAGCTGGGTGGGGGCCGGGGGAGGTACCCTCCAGTTGAGAAGACCCTGAGTCAGCCCACATCACCCCGGTGAACTACAAGGAAGTTTTCTGCTTGGGGTGGAATGGGAGCTTGAGATGGTGACAAAGTCCTGACTTTTTTCTGCTTTTTAGAGTTTTGCCTCGAGTTTTCCTGCCCCAGCGTGGACAGGAAACTGAACACAGTGGGGCCCCTGGGGGAGGCTGCACCCCGGGGTTCTTGTCAAGGACCGCCCCCCAGGACCACCGCACAGAGGCCAGAAGAGCGACAGGTGCACGATGGACGTGGAGCTGCTCCACGCACGGTGCTCCCTCTGCCTTGGGCACCCCCCCGCCCCCCGCCCAGCAGCGGGACAGAGCCCAGAGGTTTCTCTGATGCCGCAGAGCTGGGCTTTAGGGCTGCCGCAGAGGAACAGCGGACGTCATTGGTCCGCGGCAGCACCGTGGCGGGGCCAGGAACACATTTGCTTGGCTGACACCTGTCACCGTTTTCGCACGACGCGCGTTCCTGGGGGCTGGCTTGTCTGGCACCTGCTCGGCGCCGAGGGCCCCCTGGTAATGGGCTATGTAAATGTGGGAACGCGCGCCAGCCCGCTCGGCAGAACCTTTCTCCAGGCGAAGCAATTTGCAGCAAAATATGCTGTAAATATTTGTTCAGCCCAGGAAAATGACTTTAATTGCATAATTAAACTCGTTGTCGATGCTGCTTCTGGACAAAACGACCGGAGAGAAGCTGAGACCACAGCTGTCCCTCTGAGTTTGTTGAATGGAGGGGACTGAACATTTGTTTGCAAAGACTTTGCTCTGCGCCCTCCCCCCACTGCCTTCGTGCAGTGGGGGTTTTTAAAGCAGTCAGGGCGGATGGAGGAAGGGGCTTGGTGGCTGTGGGAGGGGCAGGTAAAGTTCCCCCAATCTGAGAACCAACAGCAAAGGTGCCCCCAGCGCACCCACCTCCCCCCCAACAGGATTTGCACTGTGTTTTCCAAAAGTTCTAGTGAATGGCCCACCTCCCATGGATAACTGGTAGTAGCTGGAGCAAATGATCAATTCCCTTAGTTGGAAAAAAAAGACTAGATCGAAAGGCGTTTGTTTTAGAAGAAATCATTGCATTCCAGCCATTAGTTAAAAAAAAAAAAACAGGCATTCCTGGCTAAAGCAACCATGCCAGCATGACATGAAGTGAAAGAAACTAGCCACAAAAGACATGTCCGTTGTGCAATTCCCTTTATGGTAAGTGTCCAGAATGGGCAAAACCACAACAAGGAATTAGATTTGCAGTTGCCAGGGGTCGGGTGGGGAGAGGCATCGAGGAGCGAGGAGCGGTTGCTAACGGGGATGGGGTTTCTTTTCGGGGTGCCGAAACCACTCTCCAATTAGATTGTGGCGAAGGTCGTACAACTCTGCGAATATATTGAAAACCATTGAACGGAGGATTTTAAGCAGATGGATTTGACGATATGCGAGTTATAGCTCTTAAAGTGGTTGGAAAAGGGAATAAATTCAACAAAAACAAAAGTATCTCTTCACTGGCTTTAGAAACCTGTCGTCTGCCAAAGGCTCTGAGCTGGACGCCTGCGCTCGCCTTGTCGAGAAGGCAGCGCGAACTGAGGGGTGAGGGAGGTGACGGGGCAGGTGCAGCCCCCTTGAGATTCCCTCCCAGAGACAACCAGAAGGCTTCGGAGAAGATGGAAGAAGGACAGACCTTCTTATTATGGGGTTCAAAGTCGTCTAACAGCAGGCCCGTGAACCTCTCCCAGTCGTCATGAGCAGCACCATAAAAAACATCTCAACCAACTGCTGGGAGAATCAGGCCTGAGAGAAGAGACACCTGCAAAAGTCGTGAGCCCAGCAGGTGGCAGCGCTGGGACCACCCGGAGCCTGGGACTCCAGGCCGGTTTGCATTGGCATCGAGTCTGGTGCTACAATCCCAACCTGGTCCTCAGCAGAGAGAGAAACCCCGGAGTCAGGAGGCCAGAGACCATCCCAGCTCTGACACTGGGTTGGGAAATGCACACACACTGGCTCAGCCGTGGAAGGGAGGGTTGGGCTCATGACACCACATAAGGGCGGGTCTGGACACGGGTGCTCTAAACAACAAGGGCTCCAGCCGTGCAGGGGGGTCCACTTCCCTATCCCCCATCCCCCTGTAGCAGAAGCCTGGGGAGTGGGATTGGGGATATGAAACTAGTATCCCCTGCAACCACTAGAATCCTGGCAGGGTCCGGGGACGGGCTCTTCCTCTCTGAGCCTCAGCTTACCCAGTGGTACCCGAGTGCCCTGCCTTGCCCCCTGGAAGTCTTTTCACCTCCAACCTGCCATGAAGTTGGAACCATGTGGCTCTTCGGTGAGACCCTTAGGTCCAGGTGCAGGGAGAAGGACGAGGTGGAGAGGGTGAGCTTCCTTCAGGGCCGCGAGAACACACTCCACTCACGAACAGCTCACCTGCTGCTCCTCAGCATGCCTGCGACCACCCTGGAACGCCCCCCACCCATGTGTGTCCCACCTGATGACATCATCCGCCGCTCACATATTGCTCAATTCCGCCAGTGCCATGTCCCCAGGAAGGACGGTGTGGGATGGAACAGGATGCTCTCCCACCCCGACACGTCCCCGGTTCCCCTCCATCCTCCATCTGGGACCAGAGCCTGGCTTCCCTGCAGGCCAGGAAGGAGAGAGAGAGAGGGAGAGAGACTCCTGACCTGTGGCTGCTTTGGTCTTTAAGGACACGGGCAGTGGGGTACTCAGCTGGCCTTGAGAGAGGCCCTCCCATCTCCTGGGAAGATGAAAGGCACCTGCTCCATGGCCCAGGGCAGCTCCAGGCCCGCAGCAGCCACGGGAAGCCAGCCCCTAAAGGCCTTGGCTGCCATTCAAGTGCTGGCTCCTGCAGGGCTCAAGGCTGCTGTTGGGGTCTGGGTGAAGGCCGCTCCCTGAACCCAGTGGGGCCCCCTGGCTGGCGGTGAAGCTCTCCACCAGGGCCTGAGGCTCTCGCATCTGGGCGAGGGGGCACACGCATCTCACGGCCCCAGGGGACCGACCGGTCTGGCCAAACCCCGCCCCCCCCACCGGTTTGGCATAGGCCCCGCACCCCGCGGTCCCCTGGGTGAGCAGCACACCCCGCCCTCAGAGGTCAACTCCGGTCTGGCCTCAGTGGGCACAGGGGCTGTGGCTGTCGGAGGCTCAGCGAGGGCTTCATCACCATTAAGAGCAGAGACCAGGGAGCCAGAGGCCCCGGTGACTCATGCGGCAGCTGCTCCCCGTTATGTAAAGCGGAGCTCAGAGCCATTAGCCGATAGGAGACGGAATTTACATTTTGAATTAACTTGGATCATCAGAATGTTTCCTCTCGACCCGGGGAAATTAAACATAAAGTCAGAGGGGCCGTGGGCTGGGGAGGTAGAGGCTCGGCCAAGCATGCCACATTGGCTGTTTCTTTTTCTTTTCTTCAACAGGCTGCAGGCAAAAGGGGACGAGAGGGCACTGCCACAGAGCCAGCCTCAGCGGCAGAGGGAGATGGGAGCTGAGATACTCTTTCCCTCTTTCTCCCCGGACAGAAGCACAATAGATCCGTGCAGCAGAATTAAATTCTGATCTGTCCGATTGCCTCCGTCTCTTCCTCCCCTAATAATGGTTATTTATCGAGCACTTACTATGTGCCTGGCACTTAGCTAAGCACTTTAAGAGATAAGGGAGGGTGAATTCGTCTTCCCTCTGCACCCCCTTTTCTGGTCCCCTCCCCACGTCCCTCATGGGGAGGGAGTCAGAGGGAAGAAGTAAAGAGGGTTTTATTAACAACCCAAGGCTCCCTAGATAGGTTAGGAAGTTTGTTTGTCTTGCAGATTCACTGCTCAGGAACAGGAGGCCCGCTCGGCTGCCCTCCCCGTGTCTATGCAAGAGCACCCCCTGGGGTCGCACAGTGCCCCTTCCCTATGAGTGTCCAAGACCGAATAGACCTTGCGGGCTGAGATGAAGACTCAGCGGGAAAGCTGAAGACGTTTGCACCTTCCTGTGGCCTCTGAGTGTGTCTGTGACCAACGCCCCGTGAGATTTGTCCTTCCCCAGAAAGGGACGTTTTCCAGATGTCCTTCTTGCTTCATGCTAGCCCCCCAACAGCTCCGGGGAGTAGGGCCCTTATCTATAGGGTCTTCCTGGGTGAATTGGGTGGATTGACTCCCAGAATGGACCTGTAAGCCAAGTGGCTTTGGGTTGACTAGCTCCAATCTGATCTTCCTTGCGTCCCCAACCCCGATGGGTTAGAGGAAGTTTGGCCTCCCCTGTACCACGGGTGTGTTGGTGTTTTAGGGAGGCATGTGCCCCGGGCCCCTCTCTGGTGTGGGTTCTGTCACCGGGCAAACATGGGAGCAAGCCTGAAGACTGGAGGCCGGGCGGCTTACAGCAGGGTCAGCTTTTCCTGCTGCGGAATATGAGAGAGAGAGAGAGCGTGCCTCTGATGAGCAAAACGCCTGTGTGCTTCCCAGCTGGCCATGCCTCCCTAGAATGGCAGGCCTCCAAATCAATCCGTCACTTTCCAATGAATAGTTATTGAACGCCCTCTGACTGCCTGGCACTTAGAGTCGGCCCAAGTGCTTAGGTGAGCTGATCAGGACTGTCCTTCCTAATGAATTGGTCCCACAGGAGCCTCTGTCCTTTTCCCAGGGTCATGGAAAAACTTCAAGCCTCAAGTTATCAGAAGCAATATTTCCTGTGGACAAGAATCCACTTTCCGCCCCTTCCAGAATTCCCGGGTGGTCAGCCGAGTGGTCAGATTTTGTAATTGCTCCTGGGCAGCTGGAGGCGTTTGCAATCTACCTCCCCCCCCCCCGCCCCCGCCGCATCTCCCCTCTCCCTGCTTATTTCCATCCATCAATCCGACCCCATACCCTTCCACTTAATTATCCATTCCTTTATCTTCCAACCATCTATGCTTCCACATGCCCTCCATCCATCCACACATCTCCCCAGTCGACCTTCCAGCCTCCACTTAGGGGCGCATCTCACTGCCATAGGGCCCATCTATGTAAACCCTTCACTGACCCTCAATCCGCCTTTCCATCTTCTCACCAGGGCAACGCAGCTACCAACTATGAGGGCCAGAATCCGAATCAACTCCCCCTGATTTCCCACTCTACCGGGTACCTTCAAGGCAAAATAACCCCTAAGCTGGGCAGAGCAAGAAGCTGGATGTTCTCGGAGGTGTAGACAGATCACTACAAAGGTTCAGAGGAAGCGGCGTGTGAGCAGTGCTTGTAAAATGACGTCAAATTTGGAAAGCCAGGACCTAGAGGGCAGAGGATAGAGATTGCAGGTGTAGTAAGGGGCGTGAGCCAGGATCAAGGTGAGCTGAGGGTGGAGTGTTTAGGGTGGGAGTAGGTGTTGTCTAAGATGGTTGGAGGCTGAGCCGGTGGGAGGCTGGCTCGGTCAGAGGACAGCGTGGGGCTAGTGGGAAGAGGGCAGAGTTGGAGTAGGTGCCCCAGGTTGGAGCAGATTATGAAAAGCCAAGTCATGAGCTGGGATTCATTTTGTCGGCACAGAGAGGAGTCAGGGAGCTTCCAGATGAGGGAAGTTTTGAGTGAGAGAAGCTTTGATGGAGAGCAGACCCTGACATGGTGTGCTTCCCGCTTTGGGGTGCGTGTTGGTGCCATCCTTCTCCAGCTGGGGGGTCGGGGGTGGGCCCAGACCACTTGGCTGTCCCAGGGGCCTGTCCATCGAGCCCATGGTGCAGAACTCAGCCGGCAGGGATCTCGAACAACATGAGTCCAGAGAACAGGTTGGTTGGCGTGGGGAGTACGACGGGCCACAGGTCAGAAAATGTCGCTCCCCACGGTCACTCCCTAATGGCCACGGCCGTCTCTGCTTATCCACCAAGAACAAAGTGACACAGGAAATTGAACAACTTCCCAGGCTCTTGCCTCTGGCAGGGGAGAAATCTAGGTCTTTTATGGTTTTAGACATAAGTGCTAGCCTGCTGTTATGCTAAAAATTTCAGCATCTGAAAAGTTCCAAGCTAATTTTCAGGGGGGAAATTAGATGAGAAGTGGCTTTAAAACTCAGAGAATCTTGTGTTTAAAAACTTGGTTGCCAAGGAAACTCTTTCTCCAATACTTCCTCGCCACTATGTTATAAATGAAACCCCCTAACTGAAGGGTAATTAAGGTAATTGGTAGCACTGCTGCAGAGCGACAGTGTGGCAAGGAGGTTGAGGGGGGGTCGGAAGGGGGCACCCAACTTTTTTAGGGCACACCGCCCCCCCCCCCGAGCCCCGGGGAAGCTGGGCCCATTACTGCACCCGGGGGGCTTGAAGGCACCTTTGGAGCAGAATATAAGCCAGCGAACAGCTGCACGCTGTGTTCTGTGAAAGGCCAAGCAAGTGATTGCTGAAAGGAAATCTTAAATGTCACGCTGCTACCCCGTCGGTTTCGAATAGGTGAAAAGCACCGTGAGTCAGTTAATGAGCAGATTGTGGCGGCTGCAGTGTTCCGGCCCCCCGTGGCCGTGGTAATGTATGTGGTACCAGGCAGGAGCTGAAGCAATTGTTATCTGCCACCTTCGGGAGGGAGGCAATTTAGCATTTAGTTTCTGGTCCCAGCCATCCAGCAATCCATCTGTCCATTCATCTATCTCTCCATCTGTTCATTCATCCAGTTGTCCATTGGAACATCCATGCACCCACCATCCATCCATCCATCAGGCCAGCCAGCCCCCCGTTTATTCACTCTTCTACCCACCCGTCTGCGTATCTGTCTTTCTATCTGTCCCTCTCTCCATCCACCTAGCCATGTGCGTATGCACACATCCACTGAGATAGTAGGAAGGAAGGAAGGATGGATGGATGGATGGATGGATGGATGGATGGATGGATGACGGGATGTACAGATGGACCAATGGATAAATCAATGGATGGATGGTGACTGCACATCCATATCCACGTATCTGCCTTTTTCTATTTGCCTATCTAGGTATCCGTTCACTTATACATCCATCTGTCTGTCCTCCACTCACCCACCCATTTATCCTCTCCTCCCTCCATCCGTCTAGTTAGTAAACGTTTACTGAGCACCCATATGGCTGGGGACAGCACCTGCCACTTCCTGAGTGCTTGTGTGTGCAGGCACATTCCAGGAACCTTTCCTTAGTTCCTCCTCTCAACCTAAACACGTGGGTGTTACTATGATCCCCACTCTATAGATGAGGCAGCAGGGGAGTTCTTCTAGCTAGCGAGGGTGGGAGCTTGGATTTTTTAGCCCTTGTCTCCATCCTGGGTGCAAATCCTCAGAAAGGTGGCTGTGGGTTTGGCATCTTCCAGCCACCAGCGTTTCAGCCCTAAGAGCAAGAGTTGAAGGAGGAGAGGGGCAGAGCAAGGATGAAAGACCAGAAGGGGAACCTACACCCGAGATTCTGGGGGCTCCGGAAGGCCTGGGGCCCGCTGTCCTGGCTCTGCCCTTCTGCTCCAGTGCACATGCACACATACCCACACAACCTATGTGGCTGCTTCTTCCTCCCTCAGGGTAAATACTGCCAACGTGGTCAGGGAGCTGGTGCCAAGGTGAAAAGTCCATAGATCAGAAACCCTAGCAGTGGAGGCTGAACCCCCCGGGAAATGTTGTTCTCAGAAGCTGAGACCTTTTCCCCAGTGAGCTTCAGGCTCCTCCACCCTCCACCCTCCACCCCTCTGCAGGCAATGCCAAGTAGGCAAGCTGTGCCCCAGCTTTGGCCTCTGCCTCCCCCTTCACCTCCTTCCAAAGTACCCTTCTCCCAGAGTTGGGCTGGCTGTTGGTGGACTTCTGACACAGGGTGTGTACCAGAGTGGCGGGAAGTGGAGAGCGGGTGTGTTTGTGGGGCTCTACCCACGGCCCCGCACCATGCTGGTGCTTTAGGTGCCTCTTCACAGTGGGCCTGGCGAACGAACATTCCAGCTGGGAGTGGGCTCACTTGTTCTCATTTTGCAGAAGAGGAGCCTGAGGTTCAGAGTGGTGCCGTGACTCCCCAGGTCAGATAGTTGTTTTCAAGGAGCGGAGTCTCACTACATCCTGACACTGCCACGCACACTTCCTGGGGCAAGGAGCCGCTGCAGGGGGTGAGAGTATAGACTCTGGTGTCAGCCACTTCTGGGTCTGTGTGACCTTGAGCGAGCCACCTCACCTCTCTACGCCTCTGCTCCCTCTTTGGTACAAGAGAGATAATAACAAAGCCTGCCTCTTGGTGAGGGCTCAAAGAAGGGGATGCGTGTCAGGTGTTCGGAGTGTAAGTGCCCAATAAATGTCAGCTCGTTTCGATGGTTGCCTCCTTTGTGTACGGGGGCTCCGCCGGGGAGAGTGTGTTGGACGAAGGAGCTGAGCTGTGCAGCCTGCGCTGGGATGCTGCAGTGCACGCAGCAGGACCTCCCGCACCCGCGGAGCCGCAGCACCCTGCGGAGGGGAGGACCCATCTGCTGTCATGTTGATCTGCGAGGGGCGCCCTGGAGGCCGCTGCGGCGAGCCTCAGTCCCCGGGGACGCTGCCACTTTGCAGGGACTGGTGGGAGCCGGGACTCGGGGAAGGGCCGCCCCTCAGTGTGTCAGTGGGTCCTTGGGGACAGGCATTACGAGCTTCTTGTGGTCTGAAGGGACTGATGAACATCTGTTGATGGAGCCACCGAGGAACAGGGCTGATCCGTACTGACTTCCCCCACCCCCACCCACTGGTGCCCCGCGCGGTGCCCAGTGCCGAGCAGATGTTGGGGGACACCCCTTGGAGCTGACACTCCCACGGGCCCCCCTGTGGCAGAGAAGGCGCTTGCAGCAGGCCGCCCCCCTGAGCCCCCAGCCACCATGCCAAGGCAGCCACGACACCAAGGTCGGGCTTATGGGGCACAGGGGATAGTGACTTGCGAGGTCACTGGATGCAGGGCAGGGCTTGAACCCCGAGGAGTCCGAGCCCAGAGGGGTTGCATCCATCACTCTGCCCTCCAGCCGTCTATCGGCCCAGGTGGAGCCAGGGCTTTGCAGACGTTACCAATGGTGGAGTGAAAGTCGGAGCAACCGGGGGAGCATTTGCTCAGGGCTATCCCCACGGGGGGCTCGGGGGGCTCCTGGGCAAGCAGCCCGGCGGGCCCTAGGCTTCGGGCAGCAGGCCTGTGCCAGGGGTCCGAGCCGCTGGGTGGGCTGCGCCAGCACTTCGGAGCTGCCTCCTGGCCCAGAGCTAAGCCTGTGACATTTGCTCCTTCCCCAGACAAACCATCCTCACCCGCCGCCACCCCCTCAAGTGCTTGCGGGGTGCGCAGCCCCGAGCCGGAGTCCTTTCTCGGTGGCCTCCTGGGGTCCCCTCCCTCCCGGAAGGCCTGGAGGGAAACGCCGCTTTCATTCTCCCGCCGTGGACGCGCACGAGAGACTGAGGGGGCTTTGTTGTGAGCCCCACGGCGTCTCTGGTTCCCGCAGACCCGGCCGGACGCCGGGCCACCGCCCGGCCACCGCCCGGCTCACACGCACCCCCGGAGCCGGGGACGCGGGCAGAGGCGCTGCCGCCACCCTGCCCCGTCTCTCCAGGTGGGGAAACTGAGGCTCGCAGCAGGGAAGCGGCGGATCTGAAGGCTCCCAAGTTTCCCTTGCTGGCCGCAGACTCGGAGCGAGTCATCCAAGGTCACCCAGAGCCGCCGCCGCCGCAAGACGACAGCCGTGTTTTGACTTCTGGTCAGGCCCCGCTCCATCCCGCCGCCGCGCGGGGAGGGGGGCCTGGGGGCCGCCGGGGGCCTCTTTAATTCATGAGTTACTGGCAGAAGCACAATCTCGGGGGAAGATTGATGACCGGCTGCAGGTATTGGTGGGCGGATTCATAAAGCTGTCGGCAGCGGGCCGTAAATCAGATGAATATTCAAGATTCGGCCCCGGGAGCAATTCTCGGGCTCCGGCAGCAGCAAGATGGATGCGCCGCGGGAAGGCGGGCGCCGTGGCCTCAGGAGCCCCCGCGCGGCTCTTTCCACTCGCCCAGGACTTGTGCTTTGCCTGGGGAGCTCGGGCGGCTCCAGGGGGCGCAGATCGCCCACCCGAGCCCGGAGCAGACCCCCTCTTAAACACGGGCCTTTATTAGCGGATATTTACATGCAGTGAAATACACACGTCTTCGGTGGCCGGTGGGATGGGGTCTGGACCCCCGTGTGTAACCGCCTCCCAGGTCAAGGTCTAGAACATTCTATCATCACCCCCAGAAAGTTCCCCAGTGCCCTGCCCTATTAATCTCACCTCCCCGAGCCCCAGGCAACCACTGATCTTCTTTCCATCACTAGGGGAGACGTGCCTTATCCAAGAGAGGCGGACTGCTGTGACGGACACGGTTCATCCTCCTAGGCTGTGCTGCCACGACCCTCTTCCGCGTGGCCGTGTGCCTCCCCCCTGCCCCCGGAAACCTTGAGCACCGTGGGTTGAGCTCGTCCCCCATCGTGGCCAGCTGGCCTGTTTGCAGCTCTGCCAGTTGGGGGAAGGAGACTGGGAATGCTTGTTCTGGTTCTGGGTACTTCCTCTGGGTAAATACCTCTGCCTGGAGCGGCTGGGTCCAGGGCAGATGTCTGCTGAACTCCGCAAGGATCTGCCACCAGATTTCCAGGCGCCTGTGCTGTGGGCGCGCGCCAGCCCAGACCAGCGGCTCCTCCCCAGTCTCGCCAGCCCTCGATGGGCTACTGGATTTGTTGTAGCTGCTTGGGCAGGTGTGTGGTGGCACCCGCACGGGGAAAGCCCCCCACCCCCACCCTCTGTTTCATTCAGAGTCCCCGCGGGTCCTGCAAGAGGACAGCTTTCTCCTTCCCTTCCCAGCTGCTGGGGAAGGCAGCTCAGCTCTGGCCGAGCTCAGGAGCTGCATGCCTAGGATCTACCTTGCAAATGAGGCTGAGGCTTGTTCCCAGGGCTGCTGAGGCTCAGCTCAGATATGTCCCTCCCAAAGCTCCCGGGTGGCTGCCCCCTGCCCCCAGGCTACAGCCCCAATACCTCCTGTGGGTGGCCACAAGGTCCTGTGGGATCCGACCCTGGCCAACCCTCTGCCCTCATCTCGGACCACAGTCCCTGCAAACCTGGCTCTGGCCTACCGGCTGGGGTCAACCACACTGACTGCTCCTTCTGCCTGCAGAATAGTAGAGGGGAGGTCTGTGTTTCCTCCTCTCTCACCCCTGCATCCTCGGTAGCTGCACCATTTTGGGGCCCCACAGGCTCGTTTGGGGAAACCCCCTGAAGGTGCAAAGGCTTCAGAGAGTCCCATTGCCCTCCCATCGACCAGTCGCATCCATCAGTAGAGGGGGGCCCCTGTGGGAGAGGTCACCACTGCCTTCTGCAGCAGGGAGCTTGCTGGCTGTGGGTCAGGCGCTGGGTGCTGTCACTGTGAGTGTCACCACCATGAGCCTCATCTGACAGACCGGGAGGCTGAGGTCACTGTAATGCCGAAGGCCCCCTCATTCTCCAGCCTGTGGGATCGGCCTCTCTGGGGGGGGGGGGTGCAAAGTGGGATGCTCTGAGGGGTCTGGCACCTTGCCTGGTAGGAGCCCTGCGCTGGCTTCGGGCAGAGGCCAGTCTCCATGAAATGCCTCCCTCTTGGGCTTCACCTCCTCCCAGTAAGGCAAAAGGAAAGCTCTTGCCTTTTCTTCTGGAGAACATTTCCTCACTCCCCGGCTCCTGAGATGAACTTCTCTGCTAATTCTGGGCTCTGTTGCTTCATTGGTATCAGTTGGCACCACAGGGAAATATTCCATGGAGTTGGGAACCTTTAGAAGTTAATACACGAGGGACCTCTGCAGACACACTCTGCGTCTCCCCACGTGTCCATTCCCCCCTCCACCCTGGTGCAAAGCCAGCCCCAAGGACCCATCCATCAACATCCCAGAGGTCAGAGCCCCGGGGTGGGAAAAGCCAACAGGCGCTCTGTCCACAGGACCTGCACCCCCTATTGCCCACCGTTCCGTCCTGGGGCAGGGGTGTTGACAGAGGACCCGGTCCCCCACCTCCCCTGCCCCAGGGAGCTCTGCCTCCAGTCCCCAGCGCTGAGAGCACCAACAGCCTAGTCCTTGGGGAAGGGGACGGTCCCACCTTATCCCTCAGTGGTCTTGCCGGTGGCCCCTATTTCTGTTCCTGAACCCAGGTGCCATCCACCAACCCCTCAAATCAGCTCCCCCAAAGGCAGTCACCCCAGATTTTCCCCCACCCCGTTGAGTTAAAAGTTTCTTGTTCTAGACTTTCAAAGTCCGAGAAAGAGCCTTAGCAACACAGGCACGTCCGCTGGCAGACATGTGCGTCATGGAAAGCCTGGAGCCTGGTGATTGGATCGTCTTTGCTGCAGCGAGTCAGGCCCCCGAACGCTTGAAAAACAACATAATGTATTCCTGTCTGCAGCTCGGAGCAAAAGCTCATTTCGTGTCTTGTGTTTCCATTTCCTGAGGATTAATAAGTGTGGAGGGGGACTCGGGCTTCGTGCCGAATATTTATTTAGTCAATATACACATCAATTTAGCAAATTAGAGATTGCAAGCCATTTCTAAGCAATGCTGTAAAAATAACAGCTGTACTTTAAACTGGTAATGGATTTTGGTGTGGGGGGCGGCGGCTACGTGCCTGGTACTTTACAAGCACATAGTTTAGTTCCCCTTAAACTTTAGCAAATGTCTGAGTCATTGTGGCTGTTTGTTAAGAAAGCAGACATCTAAACCCTGTCGTCTGGGGTATACGGAGGGGCCTGGGGTGGCGGTTCTGGAACACGTTTGGAGGAGACCGAGGGGGCTTTGGGTGGAGGGACCCCTCGCGTGTAGACCCGGACCCCGTTCCTTCTGGCTGGGTGGCCGCAGAGGGCAGGTTTGGGGCTGGATGACTTGCTGTTCTGGGCCTTGTAGGATGTTTCCGGCAGCCCCCCCACCACCCCGGCCTCCCCCCACTGGGTGCCCACAGCAGCAGCCCCCTCCCCAGTTGTGATGATCACAAACGTCTCCGGAAATGGACACTCTCCCCCCGGTTGAGAACTACCGGTGTAGAGCAACGTCCTCGGACCCTCTGGGCCTCAGTTTCTCCACGAAGACCCCATTCTGCAGCCGAGTGAGTGAGTGGCTGCTGCCCCCGAGCTGTGGGTGACGGAGGGGGCTCGGGGAGGCGCGAGGACCCACCCGGGGGCCCTCGGTGGCACTGGGGTGTGCAAGCCACTCCCTGCTGCTTGGAAGGGTCCACGGCTCCTTCTCAATCCTCGAGCCTCTATGCCAATGCTGCCTCCCCGGAAAGGCCTGCCCCGTGTCCCGTGGCCAGGGTAGTTTCCACCCCTCTGCCCCCGAGGCCCTTTCTCAGCACTGCCACCCTCTTCCCAGGGCCTCGCAGGTGATGAGGGCTCGGCTGTCTCCCTGGGAGCCAACCCTTGGGGCTCTTCTCTCTCTCTCTCTCTCTCTCTCTCTCTCTCTCTCTCCAGGTCCTTGCTCTTTCACCAGCACCTGGCACAGGGCACACGGTCAGAATGATGGAATGGTTCCCCCTGAAAAGTTGCCAGGGTGGAGCTGCTGACTGCCCCCCCTCATCTGCACTCCCCATCTTCTCCAGGAACAAGTACCCTCATTTTTAGCATCTTGATGATATGGATCCAGACTGAGGGCTGGCCAATGGGATGTGAGTGCAAGTCTGGTGTGTGGCCTTCTAGGAAGTATCCTTACCGAGAGTGAGCAAGCCCTTCCTCACTCCTTGACCCTTCCTGATGGCTGGAATGGAGATGTGATGGCTGGAGCACCAGGCAGCCACCTTAGTCCATGAAGTAGAAACTCTGTGTTGATGAAGGGGCAGGATGAAGGGGCAACGAGGTAGAAGGCACCTGGGCTCTGGGGACTTCTGGTTTTATTTCTCTGTTCCATGTACCACACCGAATCCTAAGCAATGTTCTAGGCTTTTGGGGAGTGCCCAGGATGGAGGAGGGAGCCCACGCTATTCATTCTGTTCAGGCTGCTCCCACCTGCACCATCAATCAGTTCCCCAGCTCCCACGGTCAGAAGGGTGTTTGTGGCCCTGGGACAGAGGCAAAGCATTGAGGAGCAGAGGGAGGACCTGGGAGTGAGAAATGATCTGGGCTTCCGGCTTTACCATCCCAGTGTTTCCTAGATGACATTGCTGCTTCTCTGCCTCCCACTCAAGTACTTCATTCATTCATTCATTCATTCAGTGAATGCCACTCTATGCCTGCTAGAGGCTGGAGCCTGGATGATAAACATTACAGCTTCTGGAATCCTGGAGCAGAACCAGCAAGCTGGGGGAGACAGACCAGACCACGAGCCATTGAACGGGGAAGCGCACGTGCAGATCAGCGTGGCCTGCTTGGCTGGGAATGAAGGGAGGTGCAGTTGAGAGCAGCTGAGCATGGTGGCATCGGGTGGGAGAGACAGGAAAGTGCTCTCTGAGGGCTGAGTGAGAGGGGAGTGAGGGCTGCGAGGGGCCAGCCTGTGCAAAGGCGCACCCACGGGGTGTGTGTGGTGGGGACAGGAAGCTAGGGGGCCGGGGGTGTGGGCTGGGATGGGAGGGCCAGACTTGCAGGTGGTTCGGTGAGGGGCTCAGGTGAAGGGGGCCCATGCCAGGGAATCAGCCAGGGGTCTGGAGCCGCACAAGCTCTTACCCGGTGCTTTGCATGCTGGGGCTGGTTTTCTCCATAGCTCCTTAGGTGCCCCGGGCACTTGCCTATGGCTCTGGAGGACCGCTGGAGTGGCCCTGCTCCACGTGGGGCGGGCTGTCTGCACCCCGCTTGCCCCCAGCGGGCGCAGTCCTCAACCCGTGACTGCCGAGGCAGGAGGATGACTACCCCCTGTCCCCTGCCTCCCAGCTGGAACAGACTCGATGTCAGGGTTATTGATGGTGTGTCCTGCACCGGCTCCCGGAGCTCGGGCTGCTGCCCGGGGGGACAGCGTGCCCTCCTCAGGCCCCTCCCACAGGGCTTCCTGGGGTCACGCACACCCCTGCCTCCCCACCTGCTCCTGGGAGACCCCAGACTCAGTCGCAGCATCAGCTTGTTTCATCCTCATGACAAACCGGAAAGGAGACACAGTCATCGCTCCCATGTTACCAAGAGGAAAATCGAACTGAGACACAGAGAAGCGAAGTCATTTGATCCAGGACACACAGGCAGTGGCAGAGCCAGGACTTGAATCCAGACAGCCCGTGTGTCAGCACCTGCCTGTGGCACAGTTTATGTTCGGTTCTGATTTTGACTTGAAGGCAGCACAAAGCCCAGTGTAGACCTGCATCCTTCAGCTACGGCCTCATGCTCGCCGCAGCCCTGGGAACTTGTTGCAAAGGCTGCGTTTGGGGCCCTAGTCCAGACGAGCTGAGTCAGAAGCTCTGGGGATGTTCCCCCCCGGGGATTCCGGGGCACACTCCTCTTTGAGAACCACTGGTGTAGACCCATGGTGTAGACATGACCTGACCTAGAGTTTTAAAGGCTCCCTCTGGCTGCCATGCAGGAATGGATGAGAGGCAGCAGCGGGGTGGGGGTGGTCTCCATCTCAGGGAAGAGGGGCTTCGGGGGAAAGCTGTGCACTATGGGGGTGGAAGGAGGTGTGAGATTCAGGCCACATTGAGGGGTGGGGCCCACAGACCTAGAGACGGATGGTATGTTGTGAGGCAGAGAGGACGCAAAGAGCCCCTTTGTGTCTGGCTTCAAGCAGCAGGTGGGAATAGGTGTCGGTGTGGGGACCTCTGCCGGGAAGCGAGGTAGGCGGAGTGTGAGTGGGGTCCTTGTCAGGACGCGTCTGAGGGGGCTTCACCTTGCAGTTGTGTCCCCCTCCTGACCTGGCATCTTCCAGAATCCAGGCTCTCTCTGGGAACCTGGGTGCTTGGGAGAGAGAGCTAGATGGAGCAGCCTTGGGGAGGGGGACAGGGAGGGACGGGAGGCTGCAGCTGGGCTGCGGAGGAGGGTGGGTGGATGGTACTCTCACCCCCAAGTCCAGCCCGAGGCCTGCGACAGGCAGAGATTGGGGTGCCTGCAGCTCTGCCCACAGAGGCTCAGCTCCCAGCACATCGGGCTGAGATCCAGCAGGAAGGGGCAGCTGGAGCTGGGCCACCCCCCTACCCCCGCCCCCTGCCACGGAAGGGTCTTGGTTCTGATACCGTAACTACAAAACACGAAGTCCCCCGGGAGTCACTAGCCATGTTCCACTCTAGCATTCGAAGCTTTAGAACAACAGTTGCTTCCCTGAGCCTGGAACTCTCCAAGGATGCCACATCCTGGTGTTGCCACAGGGGCCTGGCGGGGGGCGCCGGTGGGTTCACCGCGAACGTCCGCAGGAGGGAACAGCTATGCTCACACCAGAAATGGACTTTTAAATGAACGATCAGTTTTAAAAAGCAATTTCAAATAATGCCCTTGTGTGCACGCAGTATTTGGGTGCTCAGGGAAGCAGGCTTCAACGCGGCCCAAGGATGCTCATGCAGGATGGGGTGGGTGGGGGGAGAAAGGAGGATGTTTAGGGCTTTTGGAAGTTGGGAATGAAGTGGGAGCTGAGGAGGGAAAGGGCTTGGAGAGAGCATGCCGGGGGGGGGGGGGGGGGATCGATGTAGACGAAGGGCTGGAGGTGGGGTGACCATGTCTGGTTACTGGCCGGTGAGGTGTCTCTCTGAGCTCCCCTAGAAGATGCCCTGGGAGGGGGTGCCGAGGTAGAAGCCAATCAGGCCGGGACAGGAAATATGGGTTCGCGGAATGCAGAAGCATGATTCCTCAGGGATGACAGGTAGGGAATGAAAACCGATGCTTACATCTCAAAGGGGCTTTGATTTTATTAAATGTGATCCAACACATGGTAATCGAGGACCCATCACAGACAGGAACTTTGCACACGTGAAGGCACGATGGGGAACCAGACGCGACATGGCCCCTGCCCGTGGGACCCACCCAAAGGGCACATGCTCTGGTGGGGCAGCCAAGGGACCATCATGTGAGGTCATCCTTGAGCAGACACTTCTGGGAAGCAGGCTGAGGGGCCCTGGGGTGCACCTCTATCCAGCAAAGGGCAGTGAAGTGGTTTTCCCCCTCTCCCCCCACTCCCCAACATGGATTCTTCTGGAAGGAAGGCAGACACATTCTTGCTGCCATAGGAACCTGTTTGTCTCCTATCCTTCTCCATCCAGAAGGGGATTCCTCAGTTTGGGATTGACTCTCAGAGGACAGAGGGGCCCCAGGCAGCGCCCCCACCTTGGGTGTCCCTCTGCATGCAGAAGGCAGCTGCCAGGACCTAACCTCCTTCTTCATCCTCGGACTCCAGCCCAACCCGCTCAGCTGAACCTCGGGAGCAAGGCTGCACTTCCCTAGAGGGCGCGTAGGGGGAGCCTTGGGCCTCGCGAGCGTGTCTTTGGGGACGAGGTCTCATCCCCAGAGCAGGTGGCTTGTCCAGAGATTTCTTGCAATCACAGACACACTCTCCCCAAGAGGAGCTCTAATAAATATGAATTTCTCCAATTTGTCACATTTCCACGGGTACTCCGCCGCTGGAGCAGCTGGGGCTCACGAATGCATGCAGACTCGCTCCTTAATTGGCCTCTAACTTAATTCTTAACCCTTCAGCAACTTCTCGCCTGGTGCTCTTCCTTCATGCCGTGCACATGGGCATACAGACAAAGCCACAGGCTGCCGCAGCTTAGGACCGGGAGGGGCCTTCACAGCGTAACCGGCCAGCGTTGGGTTCCGTGAGCCAGACACTGTTCTCAGTGTTTGACCTGGACTCACTCACTCCCCACCCCCTTGCCCAGCTGTCCACCCTGCAGCCGGTGGGGGGGGGGGGCAAGCGTCCCCAGGACCCCAGATCAGGGGATGCCCACACCCACTTGATTTCCTCCAACAATGGGGAGCTCACTTGCCTCATGCAGCTGCGGAATTCCTCTGCCCGATGGTGCCGACAGCATGAGCCTCTGTCTGAGTCATCATGGGCTTTGAGTTTCAGAAAACACTTGAAGGGACCCTCCATGTGATAAAAACAGCCCAGCATTCTTTTGTGGGTCCTGCAGTGCTGGGACGGGTTGCTCCACACTGGCTTTACCTAACCCGGTGCCTGCAACAGATGTGCTGTTCCAAGGAGGGTCCTGGGGTTTCGCCTCCAGAACTCCTGACGTTGCTCAGTATTAAGCAGGGAGAGAGAAGAAGCAGGAAGGAGGGAAGAGTGCTTCCCCCAGGGGGCCTGGACCCTCGGGCTGGCTCTGCAGATGCTAGGATGTCCTGGGGAGGCTCCAAGCATCATGGTCCCACGTGGAAGTGGTGACGAAGCTGCCCATGCACGGTGGTCCCTGTGGGCCAAGGGTGCTGCTGTGTTCTTCCCTGGAGCCCGGGGAGGACTGAACCAGCTGCCCCACCCCTGCACCTGACTCATGGGGAGTAAATGAGTGGACACACATGAAGAGCTTAGAACAGGGCCCAGTACTTGGTAAACACCTGAGAAAGGCAGCCTGTTGTCAGTCCCCCATTTAACAGATGGGGACATCGAGGCTGGGGAGGATGAGTGATCAATCTGGGAGTGATGATGGGCCCCCTGGCCCTGGTCCGAACCCTGGATGTTAACCCTGGATACCAACCCTGACCCTCTGGGGAATCAGGTAAATGATGCGAATGATAAAAAAGAGATGCTCCTGGAGGCCTGCCCTCTGGAGGTGCTTTTTGAGCACCCTCCGTTAATGACTGGCTGTCTCTGTTCTCCTTATGGATGGGGACAGTCTGACCAGAGAGACGAGACCTTGCCTGAGGCCACACGGGGGAGCAGGATTTGAACTCGGATCTCTCAAACAGTAGAGTATGAGTGTTAGCAACCACACAGTACCATCCTTACTGCTTCTGCCTCGTGGGCAGAAAAGGCAGGCTCTGACCCTTTGCCCTGACACCTCGTGACATGCCCGGAGGCGACAGTAGCTCAAGCAGCATCACCAGAGAGGACAGGGCCAGCGGGGGTGGGAGCCACAGGGAAGTGCGGGGACCCCAATCCTGCAGCGCTGCTCTCCAGCCGAGTGACAGTGACCAATCGCCTACCTGGCCTGAGCTCAGCTCCCCAATTGGATGACTGTGCCTATTGTGCGGAGACCCCCGTGGGTGAGGCTGAACCCAGCCCGTGAGGCTCCCAGGCAGTCCCCGCTCCCTCTCCCCACCCCACCATCCCCCTGCGGCTGTCGGCTGTCGGGAAGAGGAGCGGGGCGAGGCCGGCACCGCTCCCGGCCCAGCTGGGCATACAGTAGGCGGTGGCCGGCTCCTGACCCCGCACGGAGTTCTGACTGGGGCCTGGACCGGGACAAGAGCCTCAGCTCACGGGAGGTCTGTCTAGGGCAGAGGTCTGAGCTGGGGCCACTGGCCTCCGTGAGCTGGGGCCTCGGGCTCCCTGGGCTCCCAGGCTTGCCTGGCGCGAGCAGCCACTTCTCCAGGAATGCCTCCAGGTCCGAAACCAGCCAGGAAGCAAGGCCAGGACAGAGATAAATGGCACACATGACAGGAGCACCGCCCGCACTTGCACTTGGCCTCGGGGAGTTTTGGGCAGTTTTGCTGTCCTGGCAAGTGGCGGGGAGGGTCAGCCCGGTTTCCCCTTCGCTGCCCTCCTCCCTGCTTGGACAGGGCTTTCCAGGGCCTGGCTTTTCTTTCCCAAAGTCATGAGCGGTGGGGCCAGAGCTCGGACAGGGTGGGGCTGCCCCCGCTAACCCAAAGCCAGTGTCTCTGGCAGCTTGGAAGTTTCTAGCAAGAGATCCAGCCTGAGCTGGCCCTGTTAATCATTCCCTGTGGAGCTGACTCTGTCTGAGTGAATTTTCCAGGCCACAGGAGAGTCCAGACCCTGGCCGTGAACATTACAATGAGGGCGCCTTGGTGACCTGCCCGAGGGAGGAGGAGGTGCCAGGTCTGTGGGGCAGGGGTGAGCTCTCCTGCCTGTAAAGCAGACCGGGGTCTCCTCGGAGCCCTGGGTGCCGCCGTTTATTAACCAAACATTTACTGAGCACCCGGCGGTATGGGAAGTGCTGGTTGCAGACACAGTAAAAAATAAAATAAAACCATGATATAGGATGGTGAGATAAAGAGAGAAGTGCTCGTGCTCACGGAGGGAATTGGCACCCACATGCTGGTTAGTCCCTCAGGCAGCATCCTGAGTGCTCAGCACCTTCCAATGTAGTGCTCGGCCCATCTGAGTGCTAAACACAATCGTCACCTCCACATCAGGGCAGGGGGCATGGAGGCTCAGCAGGGTTAGCTCCTTGCCCAGGGCCCACACTAACAATGGCAGAGCAGGCTTGCACCAGGTGTCTAGCTCCAGGGCCTGAGCTCTGAGCCCTTCAGCCACCTCGAAGCCAGGTGTGGGACAGGCTTGTGATGCAGATGGGGAAGGACATGTGGCCCTCAGCAACCCCAGGCCTATGACCGGTTCCCCCATGATGTGGTGCATGGGATGGCTGGGGACCCTTGGGGATGTGCAGAACCTAGAGGCCACCTGGGGGCCAGGACCCAGCTGGAGAGGACAGGGGTGGGGCTTCCCAGGGAGGGGCTGCTGGGCAGCAGGTGGGATATGCCCCGAGGAGAGCTAACTGGGGAGCTGGACCCACCTGCTGCCACAGCCTCGGTCACCCCAGGCCCACGACGGCCCGACATGGCAGTCTCCCATGGGGACTAACCAGCAGTTGGGTGCCAATTCCAAAGCCACAGGCTGTGGGGGTTGGAGCCAGTGTCGGGGGAACGAGAGGTGTGAGCCTCCTGCCTGGAAGAGGGACACCTGGGCTGCACGCTGGAGCCCCCCAAAGAAGCGGGAAGGGCGTCCCATGAGAGGAAATGTGTAGAAGCCCTGGGGGCCAGGGCAGGGCCGAAGCACACCCAACAGCAGAGGAGCAGCGCAGTCTGATGTGCAGAACTAGGTGCGGAGAGCAGGGAAAAGGCCGGGTTTGGCTGGTCCTGGGGTCAATGGTGAGCCCCTGTGGGATGCAGCGGGGGGGGGGGGGTGCCTGGAACTGCATTTT
Organism: Vulpes vulpes; assembly: GCF_048418805.1. Classification (NCBI taxonomy): domain Eukaryota; kingdom Metazoa; phylum Chordata; class Mammalia; order Carnivora; family Canidae; genus Vulpes; species Vulpes vulpes. The sequence continues at coordinate 5,146,243 of NC_132793.1, read as the reverse complement.
TCCCCAATGCCCAGGATGCTGTGGAGACTGGAAGGGGGGTCAGGGGAGGCTGCTTCAGTGTCCAGGGAAGGATGGTCGTGGCCAGACCGGGCGTGGCTTTGGAGGTGGGGAGGCTCTAACGAGTGACCATTCAGCACCCTCCCCGGGAGACTCCTCCAAGGAGATCTGCCTGAGTCCTGGGGAGGACGGGGATGAGCAGGTGTTGGGGATGCCCAGAGCCACCTGGCCAGGCCCTCCCCTGCTCCTGGGCTAAGGCCCAGACCTGGTTCTCGCTTCTGAGGACTTCTTGTCTCACCCAGGAGGGCAGCGGGAGGGCAGCGGGAGGTGGGGGGCCGGGCTAGCAGAGGGTGGGGGGCGTGCTTGGCGCGTGCTGACGGCGAACCTGCAGTTGGGACCTGGGGGCTGAGGGCACACAGGACGTTTGGTCTGGGCCTTGAGCGTCAGCAAGGGAGAGGGCAGGGCAGGGCCAGGAGGGCAGCCCCCAGCTGTGGCAGGAAAACCTCTGGACCTGGCAGTTCCCCTGGATGTGCCCTGCCTGGAATCCAGAATCCGCCGGAAAAATCAATGCTTAACCTGGTGACTCCTACAGGGACATTGGCCACCACGTCAGCATGTGGACTGAGACCCGGGTCTTTGTAAATACCCCGGCCCGGAGTGAGGTCCCTGCCCGTCCACCGGCAAGGCCGTGCGCCTGACTCCGTGTGGGGCACTTGGCAGTGGCCCGAGGGAAGGCGGTGAGGACAGTGAGGGGCCCGACCGGGGCCCTGGGGGAGTCCGAGATGCAGGCCGGCTGAGGGGGCTGCACCAGGGGGGTGACAGTCCCCTCTCACAGGAGGAAGGGGACCGGGGGACGAGGGGGCAGGGCCAACGTCCTGGAGCCCCAGAATGAGGGCGCAGGGGTGACGGCACAGCCAGGACACTTAGGAGCTCACAGCGGGATGGCAGGGACGGGCCGTGAGCCGGGTCCCTCACCTCTGCCTGCGTGTGAGGCCGGATGGACCGGACCCCGTTAGTAAGCGGGAGGCCGAGGGTCACCTGCATAGCCGCCAGCTCTCCCGACACCCCTGTACCTGCTGAGGGGGGACAGCGCCCGGCTCACGTGCTCCCTCTCGGCTCCAAGGCCGACTTCTCCGACAGACAAGCAATTCTCACTTCTGCAGGGCCTGTCCAAGGGCGTCAGGTGTTGGGGTCCCTGAACAACCCCCTGGCCCCCAGCAGCCCACAAGGTCAGGGTGCAGGTGGGAAAGGAGGCACAGGGAAGGTGCAGACTTGCACCTGGGGAAGGGTTTGAACCACCACCGAGGCAGCTCTGGGGCAAAGCCTCTGCCCTCAGGACGAGGTGGACCAGGACACCTCGAGCTGCACCTTCTCGGTTCCGGGCCTGTCAGCCTGCATGGGCCCTGGGCTCAGGTGAGTCAGAGTCCAGCCCCTGCAGCCTGCATCAGTGGGCCGGGGTGGGGAAGGGGCTGCAGAATGCTGATTCCCGGGCTACATCAGTCCCTACGGCCATGGCATCCCTGGGCCAGGGGCCCTGGAGCCGGCTGGTGTCTTTGGGAGTCCACTCTGGCATCTGGGAACGGTAGGGACAGGCTGGGTCCCAGCGTGGCACTGCCCTTGGAGAAGACAGCAATGGCCTTGGGCTGAACCCTGAGGGACCCATCAAGCACAGGGTGGAATTTATAGGACAGAGAGGTAAATGTTGACTCAGGAAGGGGACTCGGAAGGCTTCACGCAAAGATGGAGTTTGGGTGAGGCCTTAACATAGGGCTGTGGGCAGAGTTGGTGGGGGGCATCCAGGGGGAGGCCACTACCCAAGCTAAGGCCCACAGGCTGGAACAGGGATGTTCCTGGACTGGAGTAAGCACATCTGGGGGACCACAGGGGGCGGGGGGAAGGTGGAGCCAGACCTTGAAAGGGTCGGAATGATAGGCTACTTGTCCAGGTCTCCAGCCCTACTGGACCTCGGTCACCTCTGGGAGCTCACTCATTCATTCATTCATGAAACATATACTATGTCTCTACTTGCTGGCCAGACCTCGCTCAGGTGGCTGAAGAGACAGCGGACAGACGAACAGAGGACACACACCTCTGGAGCCTCGTGTCATCCAGGGAGAGAGATGAATTAAGGGAAGGAAACGATATATTGGCAGATTGCTCGGGTGCTCAGGACGTAGCTCAGGAGCTGTGACAGGTAGCGCCTGGGTGACAGGGAGGGCTTCTCTGACAAGAAAGCATTTGAAAGGAGACCCTGAAAATGAGCCAGCCCGAAAAGACAGAGAAAGGAAGCCACAGGGAGTACATGTGCAAAGGTCCTGGGACAGGAGGACGTTAGACACTGGACACTGGTGTGTCTAGGGCTAGGGAGGGAGGCAGGAAGGTCGGGAGGTGAGGAAGGCCAGCAAAGCTAGGCCAGTCCTCCATCCCAGCTTAGGAGCGATTCTGGGCTGTGAACTAACCACATAGAGTTTTCAGCAGGGGAGAGTCTGCTGAGGTTTACATGAAATGCAGATTCCGGGGCCCTACCCAGACCCATTGGATTGAATTCTGCAGGGGAGGCGCCTGAGAATCTGCCTATGCAAACACGTGGGTATTTGGGACTTTGTTGGAACAAAGATGTCATCCTGTAGGAGGGGATGGTGAGGGGGAGACAGAGCAGAGAAAACCAGAGAGACGTAGAGTGACAGGCAGCAAGAGACAAGAGCTGTCAGGGTCCCAGGCGCTGCCCTGGGGTGAGGGGGTGGTAGGAAGAGTCAGGAGCCCCATGGGAGCAAGGGTTTCCCCAGGACAGAAGGAGCCTGGGCAGGTAGACGCCAGTGACCCCTGCAGGGACTGGACAAGAAGGCACCCAAAGGTCTTCTCGAGGGCACCTACCTCTGGGCTGGGGGTGACAGATGTGCAGCGTGGTCACCACCACACTGTCCACAGAGACAGGGTGGGGATGGGGTGGAGGGGTCTTCACATGCAAAGTTCCAGCCCTGGAAAGGACTCCAGGAGCTGACCCTTGCCCCAGGGGCCCTGGGCCCAGTTGAGGCATAGACGTGGATCCTGTGACCCCCTGTCCCACCGCCCAGTTAGTTCCAAGCTTGAGCAATGTTTGCAAAAAAAAAGAAAGAAAGAAAGAAAAGAGAAAAAAAAGATCGGGAGTGCCACCTGGTGGCCAGAGCCATGGCCCCGGCCCTGGCCTGGGCCTGGCACTTCTGGGGTGCAGGAGGCCCGTCTCCACCCGCGTCTCTACTCCTGTGGGTGTTTGTGGTCACCCACGCAGCACACGCGCCCTGCAGGTGAAGTCCGAGACCCGGTAGCGCCCGGAGAAGCTGACCACGTGGAATCCCACACCCAGAGCGAGCCGTTCCCGGCCGTGCCCGGCCGCCCCCCAGCATGTTCTCCAGCCGCCAGCCAGACTCCCGTCCAAGAAGTGAACCGGCCCTCCCCGCCACGGAAGGTTCGCGGCCTGCTCGGCTTGCTCCCCGTGAACGGCTGGGCGGTGGGTCTCGTGCTGCGTCAGTGAATATTCTCGTACAACGGAATCCGAGCAGCCGCGCACACCCTTTGGGAGTGGCCCCGGCTGACTCAGGGCTGCTGAGCGGGTGCATTTATAGGAGCAAACCGATTTTTCTAGAATTTTTTTGGTTTTGCCTTGCCTCCCTCAAAGAAGGCTGAAACCGCAAAGCCTTTGGTGCTCTGATGCAAAGGGGGCCTTGATAAACCCACGTTTGGAGGCAAAGGTCATGGCGCTGGGGACCGAGCCCAGTTTGGCCTCCTGGTGTCGGCTTGAAGTCGCCCCGTGACCCACCCCAGGCCCCCTTTGGAATCGGAGGGCCCTGACTGCCCGTAATGGGCACACAGGGGTTGGACGCACGGTGGGGGCCAGTCAGATCTCCCTTTAATCCTGGGTGCCAGGATTACTCCCCACCCCGAGCCTCAGTCTCCTTGTCTGTGAAATGGGCAAAATCTCGGCTGGTCCATGTCACAGGGCCATGACAAGGGTAAACAGGCGACCTCCATAAAGCACTGCCTCCAGGCCCAGAGGGGGCAGCCGCTGCCCGCCAGGCCCGGACGGGCCTCACCGGGGGCAGGGTGGCTCCCCGTTCCATCCCGTCCCGGCTGACTGTCAGGGAAACTTAGCAGCTATAGGGGGACTCGGAGGAGGAAGAAGGGGTCTGGGAGAGCAAGGTGGGGGTGGAGCTCCAAGGTGGGGGCGGCTGGGAACGTGGTGACCAAAGCACACAGTGAGCGGGGACACTGGTACAGGGTCTCCTGTGAGCCAGGTTTCACCCCAAGGTCACCTGGCTGAGAGCGCGGGGCTGGCTCTGACCCCAGAGTGGCCCTGGGCTGCTTCACTTCAGCCTCACCCTGTACATAGACACAGGGGCTGACTGTGCCCTCGGCGGGGTTGTCACCCCCAACCCCACCTGCCCACGACTCCGCCGGGAGGCATCTCCAAGCGTGAGGTGGCCTTCGGGGTCCAAAGGATTCCTCTGGCTCCCATCAGGGCTGTCTTCCCTCGCTGGTCCCCTGGGTGTAACCCTACAGCTTGTCCCTGGCAGTGTGCCCTTGGGGGGGGGGGTGGCTTCACCTCGTCTGTGCTTCAGTACTTCCACCGCGTGGGAAGGGCAAGAATCCCTCTCCCCGTGGACTGCACGGAAGGCTTACGTGACTGTACCAGCAGGAGTCTGAAAAAGTCAGCTACGGTCGGGGTTCGGGGCGGCGAGGCCACGGGCATGGTGGCAAGTAAGCCCCTGCAACTCCTGCAGGGGCTGGGGGCTTCTAGGGGCCCCGGCTCACAGGGGGGCTCCCTGTGGGATTTGGGGTGCTGGCATTGGTGGGAAGGGAGAGCCAGGTGAGAAAACAGAGCAGGAATTTAGCCTGGATGCTGGGCACTGCGCAGGGACCACGTGCAGAAGGCCGCATCTGGGGGGGCAGGGGATGGGGCTGCGGCCTCCCCACCCTGGCCTGGTCCCCAGGCTGGATCCCCGACGGTCCCAAGCCCCGCGCGTGCGGCCCGTCCGCGGCCAGCAGATGGCGCTCGGCCCAAGGCTGTGAAATGCTGGCCTGGCTCAGCTGGTGGCTGCCGAGGGCTCCTGTCCTCCTGTCCCGGCCCTGCCCTCCTGCCACAGGGGCCAGCGAGTGCTGCAGGGGTCTCAGCGATGGCTGTGGCCCACTGGTGTCCAGGGAGTGCCCAGCTGGGGGCGCCCTGGACATCTCAGTGGGGAGTGGGCTCCCTGAAACCACAGCAGGAGCTTTGAAAAATACACCTGCCCAGGCCCGGCAGGGTGGTGACTGTCCTGGCGACTGTCCTCGATGGGTGTGGGGTCAGCATTTGTTAGACGCTCCGTGGACTGAGGGTCACAGTGTAAGACCTCATGATGAACTCCGAGGATGAGGTGCTGTCCTGATTCCTGCCCGTTTCACAGAGGAGGGCGCCGAGGCTCAGAGTTGCTGGGACTTACCTGAGGTGACACTCGGGGCCCACGTAGGGCTGCGATGCCACAGCCCACTCATTCATTGATCTTCGTGATGCTAATGATGAAAACAGGATCGCCTGTGGTGGGCTTTCTCACCCTGGCTCTGCAGGCATTTGGGGCTTCATGGCTTTGTTGTGGGGGGCTGTCCTGCTTCAGGGTGGTGAAGCCCCCCCAGTAGTGTCCATGTCCCTGGAAGCCGTGACTCCACACCCTCCTCGGACACTCGGACCTCGAAGACATGCCTAAGATCTGGAGGTAGCGGGTGGTCCTGCGGTGTCAGGTGGACCCACAGCCTCACAAGGGTCCTTGTAAGAGGAAGGACGGCGAGAACGGGATGGAGTTTGGAAGATGCTGTGATGCTCGATTTGAGGGTGAAGGACGGGCCATGAGCAGGGAACGCAAGTGGCCTCCGGAAGCCGGGAAGGCCAGGAGACCGACTCTCCCCCGGAGCCTCCGGGAGCAGCCAGCCCTGCCAACGCCTTGACTTCAGGCACCGAGGCCCGTGCGGGATGTCCGGCGCTGCGAGATAAGTTTGTGTGGTTTTAAACCACTTGGGGGCAATTTGTTGCAACAGTAACAGGAAACCATTTCCACCCTCTGCCCCCATGACATCCAAAAATGTCACATGTCACTGGCAGCGGGGAGATGTGGTAACATGGGCCCTGATGGGGGACCACGGGCCACATCCTCGACAGGGTTTTCCGGGTCCGGCTGCTTCTCCGGCAGCTGGTGGCCCCCCTACCCGCCGTGGATGGCAGCAAAAGCCACCGGGTTCCAGGTGAGGGGGAGGGAGGGAACGAGGGCGTGTGTCCCAGAAAGTGAGGCCAGGCAGTGAGAGCCCGGCCAGGTTTTGACTCTGAAACTGCTTCCTCAGCAGCAGGTGTCCGAGCACTGGCTCGGGAGCCCCGTGGCAGGTTCAAATCCTGTCTCGTCCCCTGGGCCAATTGGCGAACCTTCCTGAGCCTGGTAGCCTCTCTGGGCAGGAGGCTCCTGAGGACGACCCAGGGCGGCTCTGTTCTTCTCCAGTTTATTTGCTCAGCAAACTCTTAGTTCACAGAACCTCTTGCAGGACCTTTTCACAGAATACACAGTGCTGGTCCCGTCCGTCCTCTCGTCTGATACGGCTTGGCTGCCTGTGGGTGGGTGGCATCCTGGTCTCACCCATCAGAGCAAAGAGGCCGCTGGATGTGAGGCTGCCTCCGGACCAAGGGTGTATCATTGGGGCTGGAGAAATCTGACTCGGAATCTGGAAGGCTCAGCCCCGTGGAACGGGCTCCACTTACAAGTTTGGGCAAGCACGTGGCCCACGCTTAACCAATCAGAACCCTCCCCGGGACACTCTACCAGCAGCGTGTGGCTGCACCAATTCTCTTTCTGCTGGGGTTGCTAAATGGACCAGGCCCTAAGCCTTGCACAGCTGGCAGCGACAGAAAAGAGTTTCTCAGAGAGATGGGGAGAAAGACGCCTGAAAATAATGTTTGAGCCCCTGGAGCCAGCCATTCCTGAAGCTAAGTATCGATTTCCCTGGTGCAATAGATTCTTTTTTTTAAAGGCCTAAGTGAGCTACGTTTCTGTCACTTGCCCCCAAAATGCTCCCGAGACTCTTTCTTGCTCGAAGCCTCTCGTCTTGGCTGCCTGCAAAGCCCCATGGGCTGGGGGGTCCCACCCGGGCTCATCCTGAGACAAGCAGAGGCTGGGATGAGAGAACAGGATTGCATTTGTGAGCAGGTTACGGTGGTTTGGGGAAAACCACCTCGGACTCGCAAGCAGCCAACAGCCTCCATTCAACGGAGCTTGCAGTTGCAGCCCCGTTTGCACAAAACGTGGCAGAGGGGAGGGAGGGTGGCTGGGGAGCGAGCAGGAACAGAGGGCTGGGGGATGGACGGACTTAATCATTCCCTGCTAGCTAATGGTAGCTACTTAATTTCCTTCCTGAAAAGACCAGTGGTGACCTTCACCTCCAGCCCCCATTAACTGCTGGCAATGCTTTGTCAGCGTGTTTATGACAAATTAATTATACGGAGAGGGGAAATCTCGCAGGGAGATGAGTATTCCGGCTTGGGCTGGAGGTGCGGGCTGAGGCTGAATTCAGAGCTGCATTTGGAGCCTCCCCTGACACGGCCTGGTTAACCACAGACCTTGGGCAAACTTTGAGGCGAGCCGTGTTGAGTTCACCGCGGAGGAAAGACAATGCCAGGAGGACTGAGCCCGACCCCATTTCAAAGCCCCTGATACCTGCTGGCATGTTGCAAATGGGATGTCCCATGAGGGAAGAAGGATTCGGGGGCCCCGGTCAACACGGTGGCCGAGGTAACTTAGCCCCCAGGAGATGGGCCACTGCAGCCCATGGGACAAGACGCCCCCGTCCTAATGAATCCAGCTTCCTGGCCGTGTGCACCTGCCCGGTCCTCCCTGGAAGACGCGAGCAGGTGCGGGGGCGCGTGCTTGTACAGAGCGCAGCGTCCAGTGCAAACTCCCAGGCCCACGAGGTCTGGCACCTGCTTCCCTCCGGCCAACCTCCCGCTGGTTCTGTCGCACTGAGCTTTCCCCTGACACCCAAGCGGCTGTGGGGCTGACTGGGTCATCCTGCTCTGACCATTGCGGCTGTGCCCCTGCCCTGAACATCATCCCCATCCCCCCGGGCCTCCCTCTGCCGGATGTGGGAGAATGAGCTCTCGGGCTTTCTCCTCCCCTGGAGCCTCCTGGACCCTCCGGGCAGCGTGTGGGCCCCTGTTCCGTCCTCCCTTAATTCCCTGGACTAGTCCTGCTCCAGACCCACGTCGGTGCCCACCTCCCGCCGACGGTGACTTTTCCCCCAGGCGCAGGGCTCTCCCTCCGCCAGCAGGCCCAGGGCCTGGCCCGCGGGCCTGTCCAGCACGCATGGGGCAGGGAGGGGGTACATGCAGAGTGGAAAGACAAGGCCTCCGTGCCTCGTGAATTCACTGGCTGATGCTGGGGGGAAAGCAGGGGACTTCTGAGCTTCCTGCCTGTCTGGCGACATCCTTTTTTGTAACTTTGGAGAACTTCCCATCCGTTGCCCTCAAGCCAGGTGATGGGGTGACTGACCCCATCCTGGTTCCAGGGAAAGGGCATGTGATGCCAGTCGGCCAATCACAGCCTTCCGCCACTCTGGCCGGTGACCAGCTGAGAGGTGGTCACGGGCCCAAAGCCATGCAACCTGGCTTTTGCCGCTGGGAAGAGGTGATCTCCTTCCACTGAGCAGCTAAGTCGGCGGCACGGTGGCCTGGAGCCTCCAGGGGCCATGTTTGCCCGCGGAGGAAAGCAGAGCAGAGCGAAGGAAGGAGGGGGGCTGCGTCCTAAGACATGGTCTGACTTCCTGGATGGGGACATTCCTGAAGCCAGATTTATACGGGGACGTGACTCTATCAGAAGAGCCCATACATCCATCCCCTTTTGTGCAGAGAGGGTCCCAGATCCCAGCTTTCTTTCTACCTACGACAAAATGAGTCTTGACGAATACGGAGGGACAGACAGGTAACAAGACAATGGCAGGGCAGCGAGACACGGGTTTGACAGGAAAGCACAGGAGCCTCGGGAGCAGAGGGAAGCTTTCCGGGACGAGGTCATGTCTCAGCTGAGACCTGCTGGCATCGAGCTAGGGAACGGGGGTGACAGACATGAGAGAGATGTGCCACACTGGGAGACTGAAATCGACTGGAGCTGGCCTCTGCACTGAGGGGATAGACCAGCTGCTCTGATGGACCGACGCGGAGATAGATCCTGCTTCAGGAACGACTGGATCCAGGGGCTCAAACAATGCCTTAGGACTCCCCTTTAGGGACATACCCTAAATGCAGTGCATTGGTCCAGGCACTGACCGTCCTGTCAAGGATCTCAAGATCCTCTCAGACACGTTGAAAAGAGATAAAATGTTGTCCAATGACATTCTTTACTGAGGCTCCGTGATGAGCCAGCCCTTCCTCCACCAAGGCAGACACTAGCCCCAGGGCACGTGGGTCCGGGACACTGGACATGCAGGGTCCGGCGGCAGAGGAAACACAATAAAGAGTGAGGTGCGGGTGTGGCATTGGGAGGGGCCGTGGGCATGTAGCTGCGGGTGTGTTATGGACACAACAGGTGGGGGACGTATGTCCTCTTCCACAGTGGCCCTGCCTGGCTGACCACCGCCTCCCTCTTTCTCTATCTTCCTCCCATCGTCCCTTCCCACGTGTCTCCCAGGCCCCACCCCACTCCTTTGTTCTGGAAATGCCGCCGTGCCCCCCACCCCTCCGAGGGAACTCAGCCCACCCACTAGCCCACGTTGCCATATGACAAGCATTCCCTGAGGCCACCTGACCCACGAGCTGGCCGGTGACTTCCGCCGGGCCCGGACGGGAGGGATTTGTTCTCTGGAAATTCAGCTAAGAAATCCTGCGAGATCAGAGTGGAGGTAGGAAGGTTCTAGAGAGGTCAGGCGGGAAAGAGGTCAGGCAGCCATAACGGGCCTTGAGGAAGTCAGGTCTTGAGTGGGAGGAGAATGGGCAGCCTTGCTGGAAGGTGGGCCAAGGAGGCAGCAGGGACAGGGGTGCCTTGGCCCGTCCCCACGCTGGGCCAGATGCCGACTCTCGCTGGCCACGTGTCAGGAGGCAGGAAGGTGGGAATGACACTTAGGGGACACAGAAAGCACAGCGGCGAGGGGTCACTGATGCTCGTCCTCTCCTCCCGAGAGAGCCTGGCTGCTTGTCCTGGACTCCCCCTGCCCCTGGGGGTCCTCGTCTGCGGTTCTGTCCACCCGGCTGCCGGCTTCGGCAGCTTGGGGACCCCTGCTTTCAAGAGTCACAGCTTCCAGGTGGGAGATGAACTCAGTGAAGATGTTGCCGTTGCCGGGGGAAGCCTGGTCACGGTCGTGGGTGACGTGGCTTCTGGACTCCGCACCTTCAGAGACAGGATCCCAGGAAGAGGAGATGTTGCCAAAGGAGCACAGGGGCCCCCTCGCCTCAAATAACCCAAGCGACGTGGCTCACGGTCGCGGAGGCCCTGTCCTGTGTCACTGGGACCGAGCAGGGGCTCCCGCCTCCCCCGGGCCTGCCTCGCTTCTGTGCCCTGCCTGTCTTCGGTGACATTTTAACACTTGCTTCTGCTCAAAACCCACCAGGGGCTCCCTGGCGCCCTTTAAACAAGATCCAGACCTTTCCTCTGGGCTTCCCGGCTCTGAGAGGCGCAGCCCTGGCTCACTGAACCCACTCCCCGAGCTCCCTAGACTCCTGCGCCCCATTCTGCACATGGGGGCCGTGCACCTGCTGCGCCCTCCTCCTGCAGGGCCTTCCCCGGGTCTCTGCTGAGCTGGCTCCCTCCCCCTCGGGACTCGGCTCAGGTGCCACTTCCTCCTGGAAACTTCTCTCCTTGCCCCGCCACGGCAGCTCCTTGCCCACCCCTCCCTGGGTTTTATTGTGGTTTTTTGTTTGTTTTTACAGGGCCGGGCTCTCTTCGAAAGGCCTGATTGCTTTGTGAGCTGCCCCTCCTCCTTCCTGGACTATTTTTCTGACTTGCTCGTGGCTGTATGTCCAGGTGAGGGTGTGTTTCAGGGCAAGGACGGGGCCAGAACTGGCCAATGACTGGGGCAGGGGGTACGGCTAGGGGAGGGGTCCTGCTCCAGAAGACCCCAAGGAGGGCCAGCTTCACGGGCACGTGGCCTGAGCCCACAGTCAGAGGGACCCTGCGCTCAGTGCAAAGCTCTGTTCCGCTCTTAAAATTCCGATGAAGCAGAATCAGGAACCCCACTTTTCCGTGTTGCACTAGGCCCCCAAAGTCGTGTCGCCGGTGCCATCGGGGTGTCTCAGCAGTGAGCCGGACAGGCGGGCAGCAGAGGGCCCCCAGCACCCCTGTGGACCGCCCGTCCAGGCGCCTCAGCTCACACGGACCCCGAAGAGGGTGCCACACTCTATAGTGCTGACAGACCCTGACCCATCATTTCCCCCAAAAGGAAAACCTGCCAGGCCTTACAGGTCTCAGGACGGGGTCCTGCCCATCACCTGAATAAGAAGTTAGGTGTTGCTCAGCCCAGCGAGGAGGGTGGGTAGGGGTGCGGAGTGAGAAAGGCCACGTCGGCGCCACCGCGTAGCCCCTGGGGAGGGACAGGGGAGGGGGCATCGGCGATTTTTCAAAAGCAGAGGGCTGTGCTTCTTTCCCTTCAAGAGGAGACTTGGCTGGTCCCGCCTAAGACCAGGTGGTGGGGCCCATGACCCCGGGGTCCCCGCCTGCCTCCTGGGAGGTTTCTGGGAAGAGGGGAAAAGGGCGCCCTCTTTCTCCGGACTCTTGCTGTTGGGAGTTCAAGGTCATGGCCATCAGGATGGGAGGACACTCGGCGTCCAGCACAGATGTCCACGGGCCTTCAGGCGGCGGCCGGTGAACGCCGGCTGGGTCCCCAGGCTAGGTTTTTTCACCACAGGGGGCCTGGCATGACTCCTTTGTGCAAATCCCAGAGAGTCAGGACCTGCATCCTCGGGCCGGTCCCGCCTCCACACGGAAGGCAGAAATCCCTTCACACCCTGTCCTGGTCACGACCCCCGCCAGCCTTGGGATAGACGCCAAAGTCCCGCCCCGGCGTGGAGCTGTGCTCTGGCCCCTGCCATCCTCGAAGCACGCATGGGTCACACTCGCACTCTGTCCACCCACCGTCCTGGTCTCCCCTGTTGCACACACTCGTCCACCCGCAGGATGCACCCCCCACCTGCCGCCACCACCTTGCTCCTGCCTGTGCAGCAGAGTTGGAGTCACCTGGCTCCGCCACCAGAGGGCAGGAGCTGCGGCCCGGTGGCTAACCGCACCCCCAGTGTCCTCCTGTTGGCCTTGGGGCCTCCTCCCCTGAGGCGGAGCTGGGCTCCAGTGACATTTCCCAGCTCCTCTTGAGGCCAAGTGCAGGTCCTCCGGCTGAGATGAGGAGCGTGGGTGTGCCTGGTGGAAGGGGGCCGGCCGGCCCTCGTAGCCTCTCTGCCCACTGATGAGTGCAGAGCCCTCGGGATGGCCCAGGACCAAGCTGGAAGAAACCGGGTCTGTGCCTCCCGCCAGCCCCGACGGTTGCCCCCCTTGCATGTGGGCTGCACCTCCAGCAGGTGGGAGCCACCCTGGGTAGGGGGTCTCTTTGCTGCAGCAAGTGAGTTTCTCTCTGAGACAGAGCCTCACTCACTGTGGCACCTCAGCACCTCCCATGAGGCCTCAAATAACACCAATGGTAATGACGTGTCAGATGCCTGGAGGCACACGCAGGGCCAGGCACGGTGCCGAGGCTTTGCCTGCACAGCTCACCCAGTCCTCGTCACAACTAGGAGCTACAGGCAATTATCATCCTCATGCCCCAGATGGGGAAACAGAGGCTCAGAGCTAAATGCTGGGCTAGGTCACTTGGCTAAAAAGATTGGACCCCACACATTAGCTCCTGGGCTGCTCTCTGCTGTGACCCTCTACTGCCTTCCAGACTCCGGGAAATGGGAGATTCGAGAATGACTATTGATGGGTGGATGGATGGATGGATGGATGGATGGATGGATGGATGGGCAGGTGGATGGATGGGTGGGTGGGGGGGTGGGTGGATGGATGGATGGGTGGGTGGGTGGGCGGGTGGTTGGGTAGATGAGTGGATGAGTAGATGGATGGATGGATGGATAGATGAATGGGTGAGTGGATGAGTTGGTGGGTAGATGGGTGGGTGGATGGGTGGATGAGAGAGAAAGGGAGGGAACACAGGGCCCACGTTGCCCCAAGCTCACCTGCATCCTTGCCTGGCTCCCCAGCATCCTCAGGCCTTGCAACTCCTCCTGGACCATCTGTCCCTGAGCTGACAGTCATTCTGTTGCTGTTGCCGATGGCAGTGTCCTCAAGGATGCACGAACTGATGTGGACTCTCTGGGCCACATCCCCCTCGGAGGAAGGTCCTGGTTTGGGCATTCGAATTTCGAACGAAGCCTCTGTGTCACCAGGGGTGGCAAAGGCTGTCAGGCAGCCAAAGACAGAGATGTCACCGGGGCCGCACAGGCAGCTGGATGGTGGCCTCGAGCCTTGACCCCCAGCCTGGCTTCCAAGTTCTCCCCGGCCAACTCTCCTCCCTGAAGCCAGGCTAGACTCGGTCCACGGCCAAAACCCTGCCCCCCTCAGCATCTCTGCACATGGCCTGGGCTGCCGGCCCTCTCTGCCACCCAGGTCAGCCAGCCTGAGTGCCACCTCTTCACAGGCCCTTCCCCTGGGCTTCGGCCACCTCCCTGCCACCTCCCCGCCACTGGCTGTTCCCTTCGTGCCCCTGGTTTGCCCGAAGCTCTGCTATACCATCTCCCCCTTTGGTTAAAACCTTCGCACAGCCATAGCCAGTCCCCAGCCCCTGTCACCTGGCTCCTTTCCCATCCAAACTTCGGACGAGAATTGTGCAGTCTCCCCTCCTACTACTCCTCTGTCCCCTCGGCTTGTCTCGGACCCCTCTTACTGGACCCCATGGAGCTCCCTGACCTCATCGGCTTCTCCTTTCTGGAAACTTTCCTCCTGGAGTCCCCGGCCTCCCTGGTCTCCCTGCTGTTTTCTGTCCCCAGCTTGTCTCTGGGTTCCCAGTGCTGAAGAGGACTTGGCCTGGGCTCTCTGGTCACTGTCGACAGCACTTGGTAGGTCACCAGGTACTTAGATGTACCCTCCTTAGATGCCATTCCAGTCTGGCCATCTCCTCTGACCCTGCTCCGGCTGGTCCCTGCCTGTCATACAGATGAGGACACAGGATCCTGAGGGATGACTCTACAGCCCCACCTGCTCTACAGCGTAACAGCCTCCAGGTGGAAGGAAAGGAATTTCCCATCATGCCTCTCTCCCTGCCAAGGCCAGCTCAAGTTCTGCCCAGGGAGGAGATGAATGGGGTGGGGTGAGGGCAGGGTGGGGTACCTGAGGAGCTGCCAAAGGGGCTGCAGGCGGCAGGGCCCTTGGTTGGTGCGCTGTTGAGGTTCATCATGTTGTCATGTCCCATCTGTACCCGTCTGAGCATAGTCTTCTCCAAGTGGATGTCCTGGGGTCCCCAGGCTGCAGCTGGGGAACCCTGAGTGGAGGGATCAGCTGGCATCACGGGAGGGAGGGGAGCCATGGAGCCTGGCAGGGGACACGGCAACGTGACCTCTGAGCCCTGCCCTCTGACTTCCCCTGGGAGACAGGCCTCTGGGACTGGGGATGAGTGTTTCAGACTATTGATGGGGAAGCAGAACAGTGAGGGGGGTGTCTCCCGGGTTTTTATGACTGGTGCCTGGGGTGTCCCTGGGGTGCCCAGAAACCCAGTCAGCGAGCACAGCCTCTGCTCCCTAGGGCCGGTCTCCTTGGGCATGAGCCCTCAACCGTGAGCATTCGGAGCCTTGACATCCTTTTCTCTCCTCGGTGTTTATTTTTATGGTAAGCCTCCTGGTTTTAAACTTAAGACAATGCTAGTAACCTGAACTTTAAGGTAAATCTGAGTAGAATAAAAAGGTAAATCGTTTAATAATATTAAGTAAATAATCAGACATGGGCACGGCCCAATTTGGGGAACGTGGAACCCAGAGGACGAAGGATGGGGAACCATTGATCTAGATTCTAAAACAAAGCTCCTCGCTTCACTGCTGGGGAAACTGAACCCCAGAGTCAGGGGTGGGGGGTGGGAGTGGGGGGCAGGGCTCTCCTGAGGTCACAGGGGGTATTCCAGCTTTCGAGCTGGTGCTGTCACTCGTGCTCCAAGGCTGGCCCCTGTCCCCTCCCGCCCCAGTGCCTGGCAGGGAGTAAGCACCCTGTATTGCGGGGTGTATTTTGACAAAACTAGGACGTCACTGGTTATGCCCAGTTTCTAAGATGTTAAAATGTGGGGGAAGGGCATGTCTCAGAACAAACAAAATACTATAGTGACCCCTCGAGACGTTCTACTGAGGGAACCCTGAGTTGTTTCTCAAGGCAAAATATCAGGTCGCATTGGAAGTGAGGCAAAAGATATCAGAATGAAGGGAGAGCAGGAGAGGTTTGATCCAGCCATGAAGGAAGACGTCCTCATTCTCAGGAAGGATCTGAAAGCCGCCCTGTGTCTCGGAGCTTGAATGTCCCCCTCCCTGCTCCCACCCAGCTGGAGCACATACCCCTCCAGGGGGCAGGTGTCTCTCAGAGGACTCACCGTTGTCCCCAGAGGCCACCTGTCTCACCATGACGTTCCCTTGTCCAATCTGGATGTTTTCAGAATTGTCAATGGAAATGTGGTTATGTGGTCCGTTCTGACAGATCATGTTGATTGGATTTTTCTGGTAAATAATTGCGGTGGCCCGGTTTCCTCCTCCCAAATCTGCAAAATCATATTCCACTCGAGCCCTCGGTAGCTCTCTGGGCACAGGGGGTCCACCCACCAGACAACGGCAATAAAATCTGCTGCAGAGCTTGTTAAGGCACAGGTGCTCGCCACGGGGGCGCCAAGTCTGGGGGTCCAAGGTGGGTCTACGAGGAGCCCAGATGAGCCCTGCTTAGAAGTCACCGCGGCAGTCACCTACTCGTGTGTCCTCTGCCACTCCAGGGGGATCCTGGGCGCCTTGCTGCTCACCTTCTGTCCCTGGTCAGAGGCATCCGCTGACCACTGAGCCCCAGGACCCCTCTCCTTTAGCGGAGGGAGAGGCTGCAGGGTGGCCGTCCATGGGCTGCTTCTGACCACCAGAGCAGCTTGGTTTGGGTTCATGTGGCATTTTTTAAGAATTTGGATTTTTTTCTCCAGTGTTTAAACCTGGCCGCCGTCACAGGTTGCTATCACGCCCGCAATGCTGAGCCCATCTGGGCGCTGTGAGCTTGTGCGTCATCCCAAGGGCTGGGTGAGCACCTGCCTGGGGCTTTGCCGGCTCTACACACAGAGACACGTCCCACCTTTTGTGCTTTTGTGGGTCCCTTCCTCCATTAAAAAAATATTCAAAATTACCTTTTATGACACTGTGGGGATAAAGACAAATGCAATCTAGGTGGGAGTCACGGTTAACTCTTCACCGTTATTATAATACTCATTTTTTCTTCTGATTTTAAGAGAAATTAGAACATTTTTGTAGACCTCTGATGCCAGGCCCCGTGCCTGCTGCGCCTGATGGACAAGTCACCTGGGACCCCACCCTGCGGGTGTCTGAGCCCAGCCTTCTCTTCCTGCAACTTCCAAACTCCAAGTTGGACAAAATGCTAACAGTTTTGTGTCAGCTGAGCTCCGCATCCTATGAACACCTCTTATCCCAGCCCTTTGCCTTCTGCAACTACAGCCTTAGGCCACTCCTCCAGGAAGCCCTCCTTGGTTACTCCCACCAGCACACCCGCCCTCCTGGTACCCCCTTTTAGTGACCCATCAGCAAGACGGCTGCAAGCTACTGTGAGGGTCTGACGAGGAAGGTGGAGCTGGCAAAGTGCCTGGCAGGGCGCCCAGCAAGGACCAAGCGTTAGATGTTGCAGCTTCTCTTCGTAGCCCTGCCCCATCCAAGCATGGGCAGCAGGTCAGCACCTACCTACCTGGTTGATAAATTGCCCATGTACTTGTCTTCTCATCAAAGTCCAGCTTGTGCTGCTTCCTCATATCATACAAGTCGCGGTTGACGTCTTTCGCTGTCTTCTTTCCCACCCCCTTGGCGATGTTCAGCGCCTTGCAGGGCCCATGGGCTTCCAGAAACCTGTAGATGGCTTCCTCTGGGAGGCAGGGCGGTGGATGAGGAGGGAGGGCCCCGGAGTTTGAATCTGCTCCTCTGCTGGCTAGCTGTGTAAGCTTGGGCAGCCCCAGACCCCCTGTGCTCAGTTTCCCCATCTGAAGACTGTGGGACGTGAGACTAGCACCCCGCAGAGGTTGTTCTAAGGCGCTAGGTTGTTCTAAGGTTGTTCTAAGGTGAGCATACGGCGCTCCCAACAGCGCTGGGCACACGGCTGGTGCACGAGGGATGCCAAGCACTGTCAGAGAGAGGATTTCTCAGCCACTTAGCTTCTCCCACTGTGCAGACTGAGTCTCGCCCCTGGACGCCTTGTGGGGGCCTCCGGTGGGTGGGGCAAGAGTAACATCTCGAGTGGCCAAGGAGAGTTTGGGGAAAGCGGGATGCTTACGCTGGCCAGTGAGCTGAAGCCCGGGCTCCTCTGGAACTGCAACTATGTCTTGCTGGCACCTCTCTGCTGGAGGAGGAAAGATGGGTCAGGGACTATGGGGGCGGCAGAGGGTACGGGGACTCTGCTGGTGACGGTGGGCCACTCTACGGTGGCCCCCAGCGCGTGGGAGATCCGGACTCGGAGTCCACAGGTAGACGCACCTGCCTCCAAACCTGCCCCGCTGCTCCCCAGCTGTGCAGCTGAGCTGCGGACTCACGTCTCCGGGGGAAGAGGAAGAGGGCCACCTACCTACGTCCAGGTTGTGTGCGGGCACCGCCGGCCACCGGGAGCACCTGACAATAGCTCTGCTGGTCTCTGCGCTACAGAACTACGAAGGAGGACCCAGTGCGAAGCCGAGTCTGTTCCGTTGTCACCACTAGGTTGCACTGGCCAACAGTGTTATTGCTAGTGCTTTGCTGAGCGCCTGCTGTGTGCAGGTGGGAGGCTGCACCCTCCGCATCTCACCCTTTTGCAGCCCTGGGCTGCAGACCTACGAGGCACGGCTTGGGGATGCCACGCACCCTCAAGGGGCAGGGCTCATATTCGAACCCAGGCCCGGACCCTCTTGTCCACTGCCAGGCCTGCTCGCCTGGGTGCCCCGCCCCTCCCCCGGGGAGCAGGTTACCCTGGTTGGCCTGGGCCGGCTCTGCGGGCACCACTCTTCCCGTCCTGCCGGTGCCCAGGGCCCACGTCGCTTGGCCTTCCTGGGAGACTTTCGACTCCTTCATCAGCCGGTAGAGGACTTGGTTGAGTTTTTTCTTGGGCACGTGTAATTCCTTGGCCAACTGGATGGACTTGATGGGGGAGCCGGTGTCCCTCAGCGCCTGCAGGATTCTCTGCTCGAGGTCTGAGTGGAGGAGAGAGTGGCGGAGAGGGGACTGATTCTCCCCTGGATTGAGCCCGGGCCTGGGACTCGGGGGCAGGGAGGTGTCCCCGCATGAGGGGTCCAGACCAGAGGGAGGGGCAGAGACCCGAGCAGACGCTAACAACACGGCTGTCCAGGGAGGGACACATGGGCTGGTCAGAAATGACCTTGGTGACCAGAGGAGGTGCCCCAGCCTCCCGAGCATCCTCGGCCTGGTGTGAGCGCTTGAGGGTGAGGTGGGGATGCTCAGGCCTCAGATGTCCCAGAGCAGAAGGGAGCGGAGGGTGGCAGCGTGGGGTAGATTGAGTGCAGGAGAGCAAGGGGAGGGAGGGAGGGAGGGAGGGAGGGAGGGAGGAGGCCAAGTGGCTGCAAGGGAGGCCTGCGGTCCCCGCCTCCCTGCGGCACCTGCCCCTCCTCGGGGGCTCACCATCCACGCCAGTGGTGCGTCTATCCATCCAAGCCAGAAAGCTAAAGATGCTCAGAAACAGACCCTCCTCCCCGCTGCCCGGTTATGGAGAGTCCTGGGAGCGTGGTGCCTTGCTCTCTGGGATCCCACCTTCTCCCCTCTGCGCCTCCCCCTTCCTATTCTTCACCACCACCCCCGTGACCACAGCAATTCCCCCGATGGCAGTCGGGATCCCTCCAGCCCACCCTCCACTCGGCAGCCAGAGCCTCCCTCCGAGCACCAGCCAGCGGTGTGCTCCTTCCAGCCCACTCACTCCTGGGCCTTTGCACACACTGTTCCCTCCATCAGGAACACTCTCCCCCCCACCTCCACCTGCCCAACACCTACTCAACCCTCAACCTCCACCTGCCCAACACCTCACTCAAACACCATCTCTCTTGGGGAGCCATCCTAGGTGCCCCGAGTGATCGGGGTGCCCTGTGTGTGAGGGGGGCTGCAGAATGTCTCCA
Organism: Vulpes vulpes; assembly: GCF_048418805.1. NCBI lineage: Eukaryota > Metazoa > Chordata > Mammalia > Carnivora > Canidae > Vulpes > Vulpes vulpes. The sequence goes on along the minus strand of NC_132793.1, from coordinate 5,126,911 downwards.
AGCTCCCCTGCTGTGATTGCCTGGTCCACTGTAGTATCTTTGGTGTCTAACTCAGTGCTGGGTACACAGTAGACGATCAGGAAACAGCATTTGAATGAACGAGTTTCTGAGTGGATCTGCTCACCACTGGGACAGGTGTCGGCCCAGACGACCCAGGGCAGGGCGTGGACAGCAACTAGGTCTCTAATTCTCCACCTGAGGTTAATGACCCTAAGCAGAATCCCAGGAGCTCTCTGAACACCTCTGTTCCTCTCAGACAGGATCCCACAAATCCAAGCCAGCAGCTCTTTGGGGAGCGGAGAACAGGGCACACAGTGCCTGAGGAGCTGGAGCCCCCCCCGCCCCCCCGCAGCCCGGCCTCTTACCAGGAAATGTCTGTCCCCAAGAGCCCAGTGGGAAATGCAAAGTGGGGCCCTTCTAGGGAAGACTTGGGGCACCTGGTGGGACAGCAGCCCAATCCTTTGCCTTCTGGGTTTTCCCTTAGTGGGGGAAGGGATGAGGCATTTATTTGCTGGCTCTGCAGCTGGGCTCTGAGGCTTGCCCTATGATCAGGACATGTTCATCCTTGCTGGGTGCAGGTGAAGTGCAGTTAGGACGCCTGGGGGCATCTACTCCTTCACCCCCAGCAGCCGGGGATCCCCATCCAATCAACTGCAAGCCTGGCTTTGCCTCATCTTGAAAAGAGTTCTGGTTCTTGAAAAGCCTGCCCGCGGGTGAGCCTTCCCCTCCCTCCTCCTCCATTCCCCCCCCCACACCAACCCCAAAGGAGCGGAGGGGTCGTGGCTCAGAGATCAGAGTGAGGGCCAAGCCCATAGGGCTGGCTGGCCTCGTGTGCCGAGTCTTCAGGCTGATGCGTCTGTAAATGGGAAGTTGTAAACTGGACGAGGTGCAAGTGACAGGTTGGAGAGGAAAACCTCAGAGGGAGAAGTTAAATTCAGCCACTGAGCAACAAGTACTTGCACCTCCCCCTTGGAGAAGCAGAACAGAAACCGGGGAACCTGCCCAGGCCCTGGGCGCACCCCGATGGCACCCCTCCCCAGGCCACCCCTTGTCCTATTTTCTGTCCCCTGACAGTGGCTCTCCTGGGTTTGAGCCCCCGCCCTGCCATCCACTGGCTATGTGACCTCTCCGTGCCACACTTTTTCCATCTGTGAAGCGGGGATCGGAGCAGCTATCTCAAAGATTATAGTGAGTAGTAAACCAGCTAGTGATAGCAAAACCAAAAATCCCCAAATCAGAGCCATCGTCAGCCCACAGCCCACACGTGGCCCACAGCCCACAGGCTCTCTAGAATACACAGCCCTGGCCCCATACACGGCTCACTTTTATGGGTTATTCGTCCGGGAGTGAAGCAAAGCAGCTTCTCTTATTTCTTAAAATGAGTGTGAGGCCAGGTGTTCGGACCCCAGCATCAGCTGCGAGGCCCCGGGTCCCCCTTGCGGGGCCTGAGGAATCTCATGTATAAAATGGAAACAGCATCACGTGTGTCCCCCCTGCTGCCCCCCGAGGGCTCCTAAAAGGCGTGCAGAGGGTGTTGGCAGGTGCCCAGGGCAGAGCCAGCCTTCCCCACCAGGCCCTGGGCTCCCATCTACTCTCGGGGCCCCTCTGGGGTCCCCACAGGCCATCACTGCTGTCAGCTAGCCCAGGAAAGGAGCTGGGCAGAGGTGCAACCCGCCCCGGGAGCACCTGCTGTTCCTTGGGAGGAAGAGGTACCTCTCTCATCAGGGTCACCCGGGGCCTGGGCCATCCCGGCGGCAGCGGCTGGAGGCCTGGAGCCGCGGCCCCTGCTCTGCCCGTGGCGTGGAGGGGATGGGCTGGTGCAGGCAGCGAGCCCTTGCCCGGCTGGACTCGGTGCTCTGGCAGCTGTGAGAGGAGGCGGCAGCCGGTGGGTGTTTGCTGTTCACACTCTAGAAACAGGCCTCGTCAGCCTGACCTGACCAGCTTTCGGGAGAAAAAGAAAACGAAACTCCTGTGCGTGGCCTCAGAGAGAAACAAAATCGAAAGTAGACTTGATGAGCAAGGCCCCTGACTATGTGTTGGTTGGAAGGAGCATTCTCTGGACCCATGGGACTTCCCTGACCTTCTGGGTGCCCACCACTGCCCACCCTGACCCCCCACACAGGCTGAGGCCCCCCGAGGGGTGGGGGTGCTGAGGCCTTGCAACCATTGTGTGTGTCAACATGACAGCTGCTTTTAGTGAGCACCTACTGTGTGCTTTCCGATCTTGAATGCCCCTCTGACTCTCCTATGAGGTCGGGGCTAGGACTGATGGCTTCTCTCGGTGGGGGGGAAACTGAGGCTTAGGTTGGTGCAGGCACTTGGCCAAAACTGGGTTCTAACTCAGCCCACAATTTGCTGGCTGCGTGACTTTGGGCAAGTTCTTTAACATGTCTGCGCCTCAGTTTCCTTATCTGTACAATGGTGCTAATAAAAGGAGCTATGTCAGGAGGTCCTGGAGAGGGTGGAGGGGGATAATCCAGTTGGACAGCCTGACCAGACCCTCCCCCAGCAAGTGCCAGCTCCAGCCGTGAGCACAGCGGGGCACCCACACACCTGGAAGAGGCACCTGCCCGGTCCACCTGGTCTTTAGGGGTCATGACCCCGGGGGGGGGGTGCTCAGAGCTGCCGTTCAGGAGGGGACACCGGGGCCCGCCGCGGTGGAGGGCTTCGGGCCAGGCAGCGCGAGGGTCCCGGATGCAGCCCTGCAAGTCCCCGGGCTCGGGGTCCAGGGCCTCGGAGGACTTTGCCAGGTGACAGGCTGCTTCAAATCCGGGTGCGGCTCAGGCACCCAAAGCGTGGGGCCTGCAGGATTACCCTACTGGCCCACTCTAAGGACACAGGAGCCGAAACAGCAGAATCAGGTCTACGTAGACAAGCTGATAAAGCAGAAGCACATGTGGAATGATGAGTTCTGGGAGAACCCCTGGGACCAGGGAGGCCTGGCAGTGATCGGCTTATTCATCGTCACGATCCTGTCTCTTGTTATGTTTGCCATCGTATTTGGTTTCTTAAGTCCGGCTGAGAACACCAACCACTGGCCTTTTGGGGCTCAGGAAGGGGCCCACTGTTAGCTCTCAGAACACCATGTACCTTTTCTTCAGAGACCTTTTAAGAATCTGCAATTACACATCCACGTTCGCATAACTAATGTGCTTATCTGATAAGTCCCCGTCTTCTCCACTGGGCCAAACACCAAAAAGGCAGGGGATGGGTCTCCTTCTGTTCACCACTGTATCTCCCATACCCAATGTGTCTGGCACAGTCAGTTTCAGTCAATATTTGGCGGTTGAATAAACGAATGAATGAATTTTTTTTTTCAGCAAAAATAAAATTTAATTGTGTGCCGCAGGTGTGGGAGTCCATCCTTCCTTGGGAAGGCCCGCCAGCCTTCTGGAGGGCAAGCACCCCTGTTCTTCCTGCAGACGGGCGCCTCCAGGACCCGGATGGCTGGCCCTGGGGTGGGCCACCTCAGCCCGCAGGAGGGGGTTGGATCCGAAGAGGTGAGGTGCACAGTGGGGGCCCCTGGCACTTTCCGTAGGCCCTTGGCTCCCTCCTCGCTGCAGCGGGCTCCAACCCTAGGCCAGCCAGGAGCTTCTTGGGTCCTGGCCCAGAAGAGCCACCGCACCCTAAAATACCTTCCGGGGAACACAGCCCTCCAGCTCCAGCAGCTCCGGCCAGCCGTCATATTTGTTGGTGCCTGGGTTGTTCTTTAAGAACTGCTCAAACGGGGGATCCCTGGGTGGCGCAGCGGTTTGGCGCCTGTCTTTGACCCAGGGCGCGATCCTGGAGACCCGGGATGAGTCCCACGTCGGGCTCCCGGTGCATGGAGCCTGCTTCTTCCTCTGCCTGTGTCTCTGCCTCTCTCTCTTTCTCTGTGTGACTATCATAAATAAAATTAAAAAAAAAAAAAAAAAAAGAACTGCTCAAACGGGCTTTTATCCTTGGGCCAGGGGAGGGGCCCGCAGGTGTGGAGCAGTGTTTGCAGAGCAAGGGGGGCAGGCGTGCACCCAGTCCGCCGGGTCAGCACCCAGGCCGCTCACAGCCGAGCCCCTGGGGGGTCTCAGGTGGGGTCCCAGGTGGGGTCTCAGGTGGGGTCCCAGGTGGGGTCTCAGGTGGGGTCCCAGGTGGGGTCCCAGGTGGGGTCCCAGTGCATCTGCTCCCCAGGCCGCCGGGCCCACAGCTCGGGAGCAGCAGGAAACCGCTTCGTTTATCTTTCATATAAAGCCGAGAAAACGTGTTTCTCCCTCTGATATCAATTTTAAATGCGGGGTAACGGGGTTGGGGGGGCTGCTGGGGACACTGGGAGGCGCGCGGGGCGGGGCGGGGCGGGCGGAGACCCCGCGGAGGCTGGGGGGCGCGTGCCGGGACTGGCCGCCAGGGGGCGCCCGCTCACCGACCGGGCCGGGCCGCCTCTCCGAGGGAGGGGACCTCGCCCATCCCCGCCCTGCCCTCCCTCCTGACCTTTCTGACCCTGGTTCTTTGTCCCCTTCCCTGCTCTCTGCTGACCCCTTGGGGTGGGGGTGGGGGGGATGAGGCCTTGGCTTTGACCCAGGTGCCCGGTAGGCTTGCAGCTCAGCCTGAGCTTAATCCCGAGGTGCAGATCCTTTCTGGAAGGACCAGCGGGCGGGCACCCTCATGGCAGGTGTCTGTCTGGACAGTTCTGGATGGCCCCTTTCTGCCCCTCTCACTCCCTGCACCTTCTGTGTCCCAGTCCGCAGCTCCCCCCATCCTGAAGCCACCTGGGGCTTGTCCTCTGGCCTCGGAGCCCGCGGCAGGAACCACTAGCCGGGAAGGCCAAGGGCCCCTGGGAGGTGCCACCTGGACACGTGCTGCCTTGCCTTCCTCTCCAGGGCAGCCCTGCCCCCTCCCTAGCTCTGTGTCACCACCTCTCTGAGCCTCGGTTTCTTTAGTGATTTAACAGAGGTAACAAATAAGGAAAATCATGCCCTAGTCGGTGCTCACAAAAGTGGCAAACTTTGGAAAACGTGATACAAAGCATGTTCACAAAAAGACCCGGAGACAAACAACCCAACAAGACCCCCAAAGCATTCCAAAGCATTCCGTCACATGTCTGGGATACATGGAAGCCACGGACCTGCTGTGAGTGCCTCACCACACTGAGTAGGATTCAGTGGGATTCAGCACTTTTAAAGATTTGGGTTATCCTGTATTTCATTTCTCAGGTTAAGAGATTTTCAAGGTAATTTTGACCGTAAGGGTTATCTTTGACCCACATAACGGTGGCTTAAACAACGCAGCTGCTTCTCTCTTTCTCCCATAACGGTGTGGTAGGCGGTCCAGGTGGGGGGTGCTGCACCTTCTATCTTGTTGCTCTGTCATTTGTGGCCTTATGTTCCGGGATGGCTGCATAGGCTCCAGCCATCACATCTGCATTCCTTCCAGCAGGAAGGAGGAAAGAGAAGGGCAGTGATCTCCCCGTTTAAGAACACTTATAAGTTGCACACACATTTTACTGACACCCCCGTGGTTCCATGGCCCAGCCAGGAAGGTGGGGGAACGATGGTACTTGTTCTGTGCCACAACAGACTGAGCTAAAACAGGAAGTTTTATTAGTTTGAAATAGAAGACAACACATATTGGAGGATACGAGCTGTCGCTGCCATTTCGAGACTCTGCTGTTCCCGCCCCCCCCGCCCAAGGGAGGAGCACGGATCCTTCCTCTGTGCCTGCAGATGTGTCCACTCACAGGAGCCTGTTTACTGAGCAGATTTGAAGGCAGCGTCCACGTTCCAGGGGCCTCCTGCCCAGCGTGGAAGGCAAAACAGCAGAGGAAGGGGGTAGGTGCCTCCCTCCTCTGCCAGGGAAGGGCCTCAAAGCCACAGGAGATCCAGGACGGGGCCACCGCCTGCCCGAGCCCCAATCTCTTTTTGCCTTGGAAAGCACATTCCTTTTCCATGGTTTGTGTTTTTCTGGAAACTATTAGAACTCTCCACCCAAACCAGATGATAATTACACGTTACTGATCTCCAGTCTTTACATTTCTGTCTCTCCCTTTTAAAGGAGAGATATTTTTACTGCACATTGTGTTGGCAAAACCCGGTCTCCTCTCCACCAGGCAGCCTGGATGTTATTTTCACATTTTTCTCTGTGAATTCACCTCGGGGGAGGGCGCGGAAAGGCCTGACGGTGCCGGAGCTGGGTACTAATGTGTCTTGGGTCAGGGGCAAAGATCGGAGACCCAGGGGTGGCCGGAGGAGACCGGGATTGCACGTGGTCGTGAGAGCTGTCGACAGAGGGCAAGACACAAAGACGGGGAAAGCTGCTTCGTCAGAGGCTGCGGGTCCTGGGGTTCCCCCCTGTGGGGACCTGCCCTGGCTCTGTTGGCAGAGCTCGGGGGGCTCCCATGGTCACTTGTGTCCACCGCAGTTGGACGGACCTGGGGCTCTGCTTTTGGCACCTCTACCTCCTAGCCTGTGGGCCTGGAGCGAGTCACTAGTCTTTCCGAGCCTCAGTTTCTCCCTCTGGGAAAGGAGATCACCTGAGAAAGCAGCTCCTTCTGAGGTTATTGCAGAAGCTAAACGAGCTCATGCACCGAGGTCCTGCAAGAGCAACGAGCATATATACGCGCTCGATAAACAGGAGTGAGTCACGTCGTCGCTGCCGGGTCCCCAGCCGTCCCGCTCCCACATGGCCGAGCCGTCCCATTTCATCTGGTCTCTCATCGAATAGAGTTTTGTGATTCCTTTATCCGGACCACGAGCTGGAGCAAGTAGTGAGGGTGGAGGGAGAGCTGTCCTCGCTGGTCCCTGGATCCACTTCTCTCTCCAGCTGGAGAAGAGGCCACACTGCCCAGTTCGGGGATTGACAGGTGGCTCAGGCTGAGTCCAGGGTGGCCCATCACGCCCAGCTGTGCTGGCCAGTAAAGTGAGCCCCGGGGATGGGCAGGGGCCGGGGCATGGATGGCCGTGGTAGAAACTTGAGATCTTTGGGAGCAAAAGAAGGGCCACTGGGAGATTTTCATCCAAGCTGACTTGGGTAAAGGCAGCCCTGGTTGAGGAAGGTTGGCAAGAGGTGGGCAAGGGCGGGTGGTGGCCAGCACCAGGCTGTTTCTCTTCCTCCCCACCCGCCAACTCTCTGTAGGGGGCCCTCCCCCACATCCCAACAAATGTATTGAAATGAATTCACATCTGATTTTTATTTTTATAATCAAGAGCTATATTTCTTAAAAGATTTTATTTATTTACTCACGAGAGACACAGAGAGAGAGGCAGAGACACAGGCAGAGGGAGAAGCAGGCTCCACGCAGGGAGCCCGATGTGGGACTCGATCCCTGGAACCTGGGATCACGCCCTGAGCTGAAGGCAAAAGCTCAATCACTGAACCGCCCACCCAGGCGTCCCATCAAAAGATATTTTGATGACATTCCCACCCGAATTATTTGCCTATGAGACATTCATTGATTACAACTGGCCACAAGTTCTTCCCTGAGCATTCAGGATTCTTGGGAATTCTGGCAAAATGAGATTTCACCTATAAATTCGTTTCAAATATACGGAAGTGTAACGAAATTTTCGTGACGACTAGATGAAATGATTAATGAACCCGACATAACGTTAGGTTTCCTAGACATTTCATTAAACATTTGTTGATTCTGATTTTGCGGCATCTTGCCCCCCAGCCCATAGTTTGGAGCTCACACATTTTCAAAGGCTCTTGAAACATCCATAGGCCTGAGGTGCTAAGAATCCTGTACCTAGAAGGTACGATGGGGAAATGGGGAGACACACATCCCAAGGGCCAGGGTCCTTGCTCTTCTGCAGCTGTGGCCCCGCTGAGTTGTGGGTGAGGGTGTTGCCGACTGTGGGGACAGGGACAGGTCCAGAGTAGAACAATTTTACACGTCAATTTGTAACTTCTTTTCATTTTAAATGGATATCCCGCTCTAAAACTTGACCCAAAGGTGTTTCTTAAAAGATAGTAGTTTCTTAAAACTACTATCGACCCTTGAACAACCTCTTTGAACGATGTGGGTCCACTTATAAGTGGATTTTTTTTTATATATAAATGCGGTACGATACTATAGATGTGTTTTCTCTTCCCTATGATCGTCTTAACATTTTCTTTCCTCTAGCTTACTTTATTGTGAGAATACAGGATATAGCACACATAACATACAAAACACACGTTAACCGACTGTTTATGTTATCTGTAAGGCTTCTAGTCACTAGTTGTATTTTAGGGAGTCAAAGCTACACATGGATTTTCGACCTCACAGGATATTCCGTGCCCCTAATCCCCGTGTTGTTCAGAGTTCAACAGCATTAGTTAGAGCTTATTATGGACTCCGTTTCCATTATTTCACCGATTCCTCCTAGCAAACCTGTAAGGTAGGTAAATAATATTAAATCTGCATTTTACTGGGATCCCTGGGTGGCGCAGTGGTTTAGAGCCTGCCTTGGGCCCAGGGCGCGATCCTGGAGACCCAGGATCGAATCCCACGTCGGGCTCCCGGTGCATGGAGCCTGCTTCTCCCTCTGCCTGTGTCTCTGCCTCTCTCTCTCTCTCTCTCTGTGTGACTATCATGAGTAAATAAAAAATTAAAAAAAATCTGCATTTTACTGACAAGAAAACGGGGTGCAGAGAGATGGCTGGGTAAACTGGTCAGGACCACGGAGCCAGTGAGTGGAAGAGAACAAGTTCAAGCCCAGAATGTCAGGCTCTAGCATCCAAGCTCTTGGCAACTATCTCCATCACTGGGAACAGGTGCGTGGTCCCAGCGCTGCGAGAAGAGGGAGCAGGGGAGCAGTCCTTTCTCTGCTCAACACCTCTACGTCACCTCCACGTCATCAAGCCTGTCAGCAAAAGGAAAGTTGATACTTGTTTTGCAAGGTTTCTTCGACAGAGTATGCCTGCCTTCAGCAGTTCAGCGGCGATGACCAAAGGGCACAGACTGGGCCGGGGTGGGGGCGGGTGGGGGCTGAAGCAACAAACATTGTTCTGGAGGCTGGGACGTCCAAGGTCGAGGCTAGTGAGTGGAAGAGAACAAGTTCAACCCCACGTCGGTGACATCTGCTTCCCGGTTCCTAGATGGCCACCCTGGCTCGGTCCGCACGTGGTGGGGGAGGCACAGAGCAAGCCCTGTGACTCTTACAGGGCGCTGGTCCCACCGCGGGCCCCACCCCCTAATACCGCCGTGTGGGGTGGATAGGGTTTCAGTGTATGGACTTAGGAGGGCACAGGCATTCAGTGCATACCAGGGCCCAGATAAGCAGGGCACCATGCTGAGTACTCAGGGGCGTGAAACCTGGCAGGTTGGAAGAGAGTCCAACACCTGAAAGATTTTTTTCTCATTAACAATTTTTATACCGATTCCGTGTAGAAATGATATTTTGGATATATTGGGTTAAAAAAAAAAAAGACAGTGAAACAGGTGCACACAGCCCTGAACCCACATGCCCGTGCACACGCATGTACTTACACACACGCGCACACACGAGCCCACCTGTGCCCTCTGCCCCGTGAGGGGCTCTATCTCTCACTTTGCTGACCACCACTGCACGTCCGGCCTGAGGCTGGGGGCCCCAGAAGCACGCCCGGAGGCAGAGATCAGAGTGCAAGCTGTTTATTTGGAAGGTGATGCCAGGAAATGCTGGGAGGGCAGTGAGGAGGCGGGCAGCTCCTCGGGGCTGTGCCATCAGGCAAGTGACCTCAGTGGGTCTCGGGGCTCGCAGGAACACTGGGAGCCTGCGGAGAATCATCTCAGGGCTTGCTCACCCCGCCCCACCCAAAGGCGAAGGAGCTGGGGTGCTTATCCCCTACTCCCATCACCCGTAGAGGCTGCTCCCAATGGCATCAGTTCCCCGCACTTCTGGTCTGCTACATAACAGGCAGAGAAGCTTCCGGAAGCCAGAGGAAACCTCAGGCAGCAGGACACAAGAGCTTTTAGCTAGAAGTGGGGCCCATGTGGACAGAAGTGAAAAGGGCCAAGGCAATATGGGTGGGGCCTGGGTGACATTTCCTACTGCTCTCTGCACACCTTCCTCCTCTCAGGAACTGAGGTCCGAGGGGTTAACTGGCCAGAAAGGTGACAGAGGAGGATTTGAATCCAGATCAAATGACCACGACCAAACGACCACGGAGCCTCTTCGCCTGCATCTGCCCATGTCTATAACAAGCAGGCAGGAGTCTAACTATGAATTTTAAAATTTCATCTTAAAACTTGTTCACTCAATTAAGTTGGATGCTTTTAAAGGCAAATTTAATTATTTTGAGTTCAATAAAAGCCTTTTAATAAGATGAACATCATGATTTTGGGCCCCCACTTCCAGGCTTATCAGTTATGGTGAGGTGGGGACCCTGAGGGAGGGAGTGGAGGGGGGTGAGGGCCTGGAGGGAGGGAAGGGGGGTGAGGGCCTGGAAGGAGGGGAGGGGGTGAGGGCATGGAGGGAGGGGAGGGGGGTGAGGGCATGGAGGGAGGAGAGGGGGGTCAAGGGCCTGGAGAGAGGTGAGGGATGGTGAGGGCCTGGAAGGAGGGGAGGGGGTGAGGGCATGGAGGGAGGGGAGGGGGGTGAGGGCCTGGAGGGAGGGGAGGGGGTGAGGGCCTGGAGGGAAGGGGAGGGGGGTCAAAGGCCTGGAGGGAGGGGAGGGGGGTCAAGGGCCTGGAGGGTGGGGAGGGGGCTGAGGGCATGGAGGGAGGGGAGGGGGCTGAGGGCATGGAGGGAGGGGAGGGGGCTGAGGGCATGGAGGGAGGGGAGGGGGGTCAAGGGCCTGGAGGGAGGGGAGGGGGGTCAAGGGCATGGAGGGGGGGTCGAGGGCCTGGAGGGAGGGGAGGGGGGTGAGGGCATGGAGGGAGGGGAGAGGGGTGAGGGCATGGAGGGAGGGGAGGGGGGTCAAGGGCATGGAGGGAGGGGAGGGGGGTGAGGGCATGGAGGGAGGGGAGGGGGGTCAAGGGCATGGAGGGAGGAGAGGGGGGTCGAGGGCCTGGAGGGAGGGGAGGGGGTCGAGGGCCTGGAGGGGGGGGCGGCGCGTGCCATCACACACACGCACCCGCACGCACACGCGTGGATATTTATTTTAAAATTTACTCGCACATCCAAATGCACCATTTGTTCCAAATTATTTGCGAAGCCTCTAGGGTCTTGTGTTATCTCGGCAGCAGGGGTGAAGGCAGCGCGGCGCGCCGGGCCCAGGCTCCGCGGGTCGGGTCGGCTCCCGCCGGCCTCGCCGTCCCCCGGGGACCACCGCAATCCCGCGACTGGAAGCGGCGCGAGCCGACCCCGCCCCGGGCCCCCCGCCCGCCCCGCCCCCCTCACCGCCCGGCGGGGCGGCTGCTGCCTTCAGCGGCCTGGAGCCGAAGCCCCGCCCCCCGCGGCCCCCGCCCCCCCCCCGCGGCCCCCCCCTTCGCGACCCCCGCCCCCCCCTCGCGGCCCCCGCTCCCCTCCTCCGCGCGGGGGGTGGCCCCGCCCCCGTCCAGGTGGGGCACGTGACGGAACCCCGGCCAATCAGGGCGCGCCTCCCCGCGGCCGCAGTGATTGGCTCAGAGGTGGCCACGTGGTCTAAGCCAGGCCAATGGGATTCGATTCTGGGACTTCGGCTGCGGGCGTCGGGACCGGCTTCTTCCCTCCTGCTCCGGGGCGGCTGGGCCAGCGGCCGGGGAGGGGGACGTGCGCGGGAGGGACGTCAGGGGAAGCGCGTTTGACGGCGGGGGCCAGACGTCTCGGTGACGTCACAGTTGCCCGTCCAGCCTGGTGGCCTCGCCCGGCCCCGCTCCACCTGTTGCTTTTCAGCTGCAGGAATCCGCAGCCCCCAGTCCTGCACCCCCGGGCGAGCTGGCGTTGGCTCGCTGAGCGGAGGAAGAGCCGATTCCAGGGCGGGGGCCGCCGAGTCTCCTCCAGGCCTTTGCTCGTGCAGGGCCCTGGTTCACTCTCTCCCCCCTTTCCTCCCTGACCTCTGGGGGGGGGACTGGAATCCAGCCTCCCCGCCCCCCGACAGCGCGGGGTCCTGCCCCCGAGGCATAGTGCTGTGCTGCCGTCTGTGAGTCTGTCTGGACCACCAGAAGGTGGGTTCCTTGAGGTCAGAGGTCGGGTTCAGGCCCTGGGACCCCCGAGCAGAGCCCAGCATGAGACCGCGTTTAAAAACCAAAAAACAGAAAACCAAGAGGCAGATGAATGAGATGAGATGTCCCCAGACAAGCGGCCAACCTCAGTGGAGACCTTGACATGGTGCTTGGCGCCTAGTAGGTGCTCAACAAATAGTAGATATTCCGATTTCCGCCTTTATTCCGGAGCGATTCAGTGATATGTGCTTGAGCCAGGTCAGAGGAGCGGCGAGGGCCTCCTTTTCAACCCAAAATGTCCTTCAGGCAACCTCACAGGCACTGCGGCAACACTTTCTACTGTGACAGGCCAGCCAGGAGAGTGGGCGCTCATGAGAGGTGGGGGGGTGCGGCTGGAGCCAGGCTGGGGAGCCCACCGTGGGGTCCCACTGCCAACACGGGAGAGTAATGAGCTCCTTTGGTTTCTCATCAATTTTCCTTTCTTTTTTCTTTTTTACTCTGAGGTTTTCCTCCACCAGAGAGGGAGAAAGCAAGACCGATGTGTGCCTCACATTCTGCCCTGATTATAGGGCTCTACTCCCAGAGCTTACAGAACCGTGGAGTCGAGGCTGCAGGATGGTCATTCCCCGGGAATCAACTGTTGGGGCGCTGGTCTTTAAAACACCTGGACCAGACGTCAAAGATGGTTCTGTTTAGAGAAATAAATGCGAGTTTCTGTAGTGGGCACTGCGGGGAGCCCACTTGGAATCGGGGGATCCCTTTTAGACTCCTGTCTCCCCTTCCTGGCTTCCACGGGCCTTGCAAATGGCCGGTTCCTAGGAACATCTCTGAGGGCCACCCTGGGGCTTGGGAAACTCCTCACTGTTGTGCTCTCACACCCAAGAAGCCAGAAGCATCTCAGAGTCTACTTCTCACCCAGAAGCACCTCACACCCCAGAGCTCCCCACAGTCCCTTTGGGATCTTTGGGATCAGGCTGTGGCAGGGACTTTGCCTAAACCCTGTCGCTATTTTGCTTCGTTTTTCCTCCTCTGTCCTCTCCCCAGTTTCCTTAACCGTCTCCCCTGGGAGCGCTCCCTTCATACATCCCTTCTTACAAATCCATGCCTCGACGTTTCCTTCTGGAAGGGACTCACATAAGGCCAGTTTCTTTCTCGCAGACCTTATCAGAGCCTTAGCACAATTTTTCCAAGAGGGAAGAAAAGTAGGTTAACACCTTACAAACTCTTTTAACCCCAATTAACGAAAGAGGGGAGTTAATTTTATTTATTTTTATTTTTTTAAATTTTTTTAAGAGGTGAGTTAATTTTAAACCCCTTCGTTAGAACCACCTGCCTGAGCTAGTGTTTTCACTGGGCTCCCGGGATGCTGCTTGAACTGGAACAGAGGTCTCGGGCCCCCCAGCAGCTCAGCAGGCTCCCTCCCTCCCCCCTAACGGGCCCTGTGACGACGTTGCTGAGAGCGGTGGGGGACAGGGGAAGGCAATGCAGCCAAAGAAGTAAAAAAGCCTCGTTCCAAAGAATTGTAAAATTTATTGTATAAGTATTGCAGCTTTTCAGAATGTCATCATTGCCACTAATGATTATTGATACACAACAAGCGATTTCATCAGGCCTGTGGATTGGCATCCAAATACAGAGTCTTACGCGGCAGCGACGTGGGCGCCGCACCCAGCGTGCCACGGAGAATTTACATGAGTTTAACTTGAACAGAACTTGGGAAAACAGGGCTGCAAAGGTGAGCGGTTCCAACGCCAAGAACGCAACAGAAAAGCGTGCCATCAGCACACCACCATGGAATCAGGCAGGCAAACGAGAACGCGTGTCCTTCTGGGCTCTATAGTACAGCAGAATTTGAAGCGCAGTTTCCAGGAAACAAACAAACAAACAGAAACAAAACAAAAACACTTTTATTTTTTCCTTATCATCAGGATGTTTTATGGATCTGGAAGCTTTGTGTGCGTGTAGAGAACGATTTCTGAAACATACAATTCAGAGAGGAGACGAGGACAGGGATTGGACTCGGTTCTTGCCCTGCCCTGGGGTTTGCTAGATGGTGGGGGTTGGGGGTGGGCTGGGGGGAGTTTCAGCTCTTTGTAAAGAACACCGGGGCTTCGGGGGGACAGAGATGGCTTAGTGCCCCTTCCTAAGTTGGTCTGCGGAGACCTGGCCTTTGTGGGAGAAATGCTCTTTCTTCCTAAGGGGGGGGGGGGGGGGGTAGGAAACGTGATGGACAAGCAGGGAAACGATGAGGAGTAGAGGAAGCCCAACCTGGTCCCCCTCCAACCAGCCACAGCTGAGGACCCCCAAACTTTTTACTGGAAAAAGGAGGTCTCCTCAGGGGGTGCTCGGAATCTTTTCAAAGATAACGGCACGACAGCCAACATCCAGAGGAATGAGTGCACCCCCAGCTCTGGGGTCCAGCAGAGAAACCAAGAGCTTAGCTGTTTCCAGAAACACACACCCCAGGTTTTCTGGGGATGTGTCCCGACTTGGACAAGCTGCTCTGCCCTGAGCCTCTGCAACCGGCATCTGCCGGGCATGAAGCCCAGGGGCGCTGCAGCATCGAGCCCTGGACTGCAATCCTGGGGTGCAATTGGAGGGGTGTGCTCTGCCCTCAAGCCAGCTGAGGTCAGGGAGCCACTCCCCCGCCTCCTTCCAAACACGGCAAATGCAGACCACACCGCCAACCAACGGGATTCCAACAGCTTGGCTCCAGACCTGGGGACCTGCAGTCCAGGGCCACTTCTAGGCTTACAAGTCACATGGGAGTCAAACACCACATCTGACAAGACGGTGGTGGGTGGGTGCGTGGGTGGGACACAGGAGGGCAGGGCGATGGGGACATTTGAGAAGCGGCAGCCCTTTGTTGACCTAGAGTGGAAAGGTCAGTCCCCTGGGCGGAGGGGCGGAGGGGCGGAGGGGGTGGGGATGGAGGTCGGTGTCACTGTCCAGGGATGCCCCCATCTGGTGACAAGAGGGCACTCCTTCCTCAGTAAGGCACTAGGGAGGCTCTTCACATAGAGGAAAGCTACAGTTTTTAAAAATTTTATCTATAAATGTGTCCCTGTACCTTTTAGGACAAATTAATACCGATGTTTCTGCTCGACTTCTGAAAAGAATCCTCTTTGAGAAGCAAAGTTTAGGCTGAAGACCACCCCCCCCCACCACCACCACCGCCCCGACCTCGCCACGGAGGGGCAGGTGTCATTGTCAAAGTACAAGAACTTTCCGCCAGGCTGGCCGGCGGCCACTCAGACCCCATGTTTATCTGTTGGTCACCGTGTTGGGGAAGGGTACGTAGAAATAGAGTCCAAATGGTCAGAACGTCAAAACTGTTCTCAGGCGTTTAAGTAATAAAAAAGTTGCTTAAAAACAAGAGTTATTGCCCGGATGCCTCCTCTTATGTTAGTCTGCTAGTTAGTGTTCTGCCAAAATGAAAAGACAGCTCCGTGCGGAGGGGCTTGGGGGGGGGGCGGGGGGCTGCTCTTCCATCTGGGGGATCACCCCATGGAATGTGAACAAGTCCTCAGCGGGAGGAAGAACCTGCAGCTCCAGCCACTTCCCTGGTCGACCCCAGGGACCCCCACTCCATGTCCCACCTGTTGCCACCGGGCACACACCTGCGCCGCTCACACGCCCTCACCTGCGCACCACCAGGGGATCCCGCCACACCGCAGCCTACTCAGGAAAACCCTGGTAGACAAGACTTGTATCCGCTAAAGAGGCTGTGAAAACACAGATAAATAAGCACATCGAACATGATTGTTTCCACGGGGAGAGGGAACGAAAATGCGGGAGAGCAGAAGGTAAAGAATTGTGCTTTGAAAACATAAAAGCACAGGTTCGACTGGTTTTTTTGTTGTCGTTTTAACCCTTTTGCATGTCCTGGGAGAAATCGGGGCATGTCGCTTTTTCATCTCCGGGGTTCCGTTTGTTGGCCTGTTAGGTGAGAATTGCTACGGAAAGAGAAAGACAGGAACGAGGTCAAATTCCTAATACTCCGGGCCTTTCTGACCTGTCGGTGGCCTCCACCGACCGACCTCAGCTGATAAATCCTGGAGCCAGCGCATTGCCCCGAAGCGCTCTGGGCAAAGCAGCCACCCAAGCCCCCCTCTGGGGTGCCAGGGAAGGGGGGCTCCCCGGCAACACGCGCGGGGAGCAGCTGCGGCTGGAGACGGGTGGGGGCGGGGGGAGGCTTCATGCTTTAAAAAAAAAAACAAAAAACAGGAGGAAAAACTAAGATTCTTCCAGAAGTTTATTTTCATCTCGGGAAAGGCAAAGCCACCACCTGCAACTTGGTGCCTAGAGTAACTTCCCTATTGGGTTTGCCATCCCAAGGCTGTTCTGGCCCAGAGGGGGAAACTGTCTCCTTCGGTGGGGAATGTATAACGAGGTAACAACCTATCGCTAGCCAGAAGCTTCCACTTCGCAGGAAAGCGGCCCCTCCGGAAAGCTCTCCAAACTCCGTGTCGAGCCCGCCCTCTGCCTGACGCCGACTGTGAAATTTCCACATTTCTCCCTTAAAAGTCTCGACAGACATGATAGGAGTTTCCATCAGACAAGCACTGACATATTTATATTAAAAAATAGTGCAAAAGCTCAACATTTATATAAATAACTCTAAACCCCTGCTTTGTACTTTTTTTTTCTTTACAAGGTAATACACGCTTTCTGAGTTGGCACTCAAAAATTGCCATTTTTTTTTCTCTTCTAGTTCAGAAAACAACTTTTTTTTTTTAATAGGCCTCTTCTAATACAAAAATACTCCTGCCCTCACAATACAGTTTCTCTTATTTTATATATATTTATATATATATAATATTGCAGATCTTTAAACAAAGGTTTTGTGCAAATATGTCTTTAAAGTTAAGTGAAATCATCATAAACAAACAAAAGAAAAGAAGCATTCACGCACGCAGCTCAACTAGAAACAGAAAAGACTAGGGTAGATTTTGTGTGTGTGTGTGTGTTGTTTTTTGTTTTTTTTTCTCTTTTGCCTTCAAGACACAGCTCAACAAAGAAACGTGGTTTTTGCAAGCTTTCTTAGCTTGTGCATTCAGACCACACAGAACATGTAAATATTTATACACAGAGAGAGGGGGAGAGGATGGTTACGCGCCGCGTGTGGTGGCTGCCGCCCGGTCCTCCTCTGTCTTCTCGTCTAAGAGGTGCGGAGCGTGTTGTCTTCTCCCTACCGCTGCCCCGGCCCCGGGGTGCCTAGAGAGGGTGCCCTTTCGGTTTATCCTTTTCTTTGCTCCAGGCAGCTGTGCTCTCCAGGGGGGCGATGTGTGCATGGGGGAGCCGGGTCCCCTCCAGCAAGGAGGGCGGCCCGCTGCTCTGCTGGTGCTGGAAGGCCGGGGACCCCGGGTAGTGGCCGATGACCTCGCTGTAGGTGGGGGGCGGCCCCTCCATGCGCCCGCCGCCCCCGTAGCACGTGGCGCTGATGCCCGAGTTACTGCTGGGGGGGCAGGGGCCGCCCAACATGGCACTGTCCATCAGGTCGCTGTCGAAGATGGTTCTGTTCGGGGGCGCGCGCACCGACTCGCGGTTCAGCTCCAGCTGCTGCTCCGGGTCCCGCAGCTGGAGGGTGCAGGGGCCCTGGTAGGGCGGGGGCTCCTCCCCGTCCGACAGCGAGATGGTGGGCGGCAGGTCGATCTGGTGCTGCAGGTACGGGTAGGTGGGCTGGAAGCGGTGGAAGCGGTCCCGCTGGGTGAAGGGGGGCACGGCCAGGCGGTCGGCGGGCCTCGGAGGGGCATAGACCTGCGGCTGCGGGGGCAGAGCAGAGTGAGGGCCCCCACCCCGAAGCAGCCGGAGGCGGTGGGGTCTGGCTGCCTGGGCGGGGACCCTCTGCTCTCTGGGGGTGGGGGGGAGGGAGGGGTGCACTGGGGAGCCCTGGCTGGGATCCTCATCACTGAGTTGGAAGAGGGGCAACTTCTGTCCTCCACGCTGCGGACCCTGTGGGCCCCCCACTACGGGGTGGAAGAGGGTGAGTGGCCAGCGCGGGCGGTGCCAGCAGCCAAGGACAATTCTTCAGAGAAGGGCACGGAGGTGAGCCTGGCAGCCACACTCCTGCGGCCAGGGGAGACGCCTCCGGCTTGGAGAGGGGACTCGCCGGGCGGATGGCCAGAGGCGTCCACTACAGCACCCCGGGGGGCGGGGGGCAGCGGGCAGGGGACTGGGGCCGCGCGGGGGGCTCACCTCTGGGATTCCGCTGCCCGACACCGTGCTCTCGGAGGGCCAGAGGCATCCTTCCTGTGTGGGGACGAGAGGGGCAGGGTCAGCAGGCTGAGCACAGGTGAGCGCACACAGGGTCAACTGGCTTTGAGCCTGACATCTTCTCTTTGGAGTCTGGCAGCTGTCGGCCACCCTCCATCCCCACCCTGCTACCCCGGCCTGGGGCCCTCACCACTTCCCAGATGTGACCCCGACCGCCTACAGCTGACCTGTAGGCTCCGCCTTCGTAAGACCCTCCAGCAGCTGCCCGTGTGCCTTGGGCTAATGAGGAAGCCTGGTGAGACCTGGCCCTCCCGACCTTGACCTGGACCACGTGCTTGCAGCGTGATCTTGGCAAGTTACTAAACTTCCAGAACTTTTGAGAAGTAAACTATGCCAAGGAGCACACATGGCCCTCTGTGACTACACGAAAGTGCTGGGGGCCAGGTTGATGCACCTTCTAGTGCAAAGGGTCATGCATGTACCTCAGGGCCTTTGCATCGGCCGCCCCACTGCACGGGCAGCCCCGCAGACCTCCTCTGACACTGCCGTCTAAAGGGCCCGCCCCCATTTACAATCCTGGCGTGGGCTAACTTCCTTCCCAGCAGCTCTCTTACCTGTAACCAACTTGTCTCTATTTATTTACCTCTTTACAGCCTGTCTCAACCTGTATACCAGGAGCCCAGTTCACGGGTACAGAAATACTGGACAAAGTTAGTTAATGAGCTAAGTGCCCCCATGCAGCTGCTCTGCCACCAAATAATGATGGGGTCAGTCAACAAAGGCGGAAGGTGGTACCGCTTCCATACCAAGTGTGTAGCTGCCACCTCAGGAAGCTCACACCCTCTTGCTCTGAGATTTCCCCATGGGTGGCCGGGCCGCATGGGCTGAGTTGGGGACATGCCACCTGCCATCTCAGGCCTCGGGGAGAGACCCAAGGGATGTGGGACCCCACACCAGGATCAGTTAGTCTGAGAGGCAAACCCAGACAATGCTGCTAATGTGGTGACAGATAGCCCTGGGCCCAGGGGGATGTCGCCTCTGAATTTCACAGCTTTCTAGAGATGGAGATAAACTGTACGTAGGGACGCCTGGGTGGCTCAGCGGCTGAGCCCCTGCCTTCGGCTCAGGGCATGATCCCGGGGTCCTGGGATCGAGTCCCTCACTGGGCACCCTGCAGGGAGCCTGCTTCTCCCTCTGCCTGTGTCTCTCACGAATAAATAAATTAAATCTTTAAAAAATAAATAAATAAACCGTACATATTCAAAGTATGCAATTTGGTTAAGTTTTGGTATGTGCATACACCAGAGACCTGTGACTACAATCGAAATAACTATCTAGCGCTCCAGAGGTTTCCTCGGGGCACGTTATCCTGGGGGTTCCCGTTCTCACCCAGTTGGGGCCGGAGGGTGACCTGGAGAGGGGGCTGGTTGCCCAGGGAAGTGCAGTTGCCTACATGGCCACTGGGAGGCTCTGTGGCTCTCACAACGGTCCCACCGGGAAAGCACCCATGAGCACTCCTCCTGGTCTCTAGTAGGTTCCAGGTGGTAGGATGCAGCAAGCGGCCACACAGCCTTGCTCTTGGTGTGGTCAAAGGCCGTTTTGTTACTGATATTAGTCATGTTATCAATCGTTGTCTCGGTGCCAGACGCTGCACCGAGAGCTGAGTGGGCCCAGCTGGTAGGAGGCCGTGCTGGGATCCAAACCCTCACCTGCTCGCTTCCAGACCCACCTGGGCTCAGGCCAATCCTGGCTGTGTAGCCCCGGGCCGGGCCACTGGCATGGCCCATGTGCGTGCCAGGAAGCCGATGGGCAGGTCCACCCGCTCCTCACTAGGGTCAGGGGCCCCGGGTGGTGGATGCATGCAGCTAAGGCCAGCTTGGATGAGAGGTGACCCAGATACACTCTTGCCTAAAACCTTCCCACGAGCCCCTCTGTCCCGGGCTCTGCATGACGTGGCCAACAACCTCTTCCCACCACTGTCCCCGCCGCTCACAGTCCCAACAGAGTGGTTGGCTATCTGGCACCACCCAGGAAGCTTAAGGAAACACCCATCAACACCCCAGGAGCCCCACCATAGAGCCCCAAACCACCCACCAGCCTCGTCAGCTGACTACCTCCAACGTGTGCACCTGGAAGTCACTTCCTCCTCCAGGGAGCCTTCCAGGAACCACCCACCACCACCCCTGCCTCCCAGGCTCCCATGGCATCTCAGCTCCTATATCGGCCTGGCTCGCTGTACAGTAATCGAACGTCCAGCTGGCTGCCCTGTCCCTGATTTAGAAGCCTTGTGCCTGCAGAAGCCGCTCGGGAAGCGGGAGACCCATCCCAGGGCTGATTTGGGGACAAAATGAACAAAGGGTTGTGTTGCCCCATCCAATTTCCTGGCTGAGCCTCTAGTCTGAATCTATCCTGCCCCATGCTGAGCAGGCTTCACGCACAAACCGTCTTCCAAGAGACCTATGGGTGACGTGACCGTCGCTGTTCAAGATGCATAAACTTTGGGGGAATAATTAAAGCTGCTAAGGGGAGGAATTCAAAGCAGGGAATGTTTGAAAACAAAGCTCAGGGACCCAGGAGCAGCTCAGAAATGAGCAGGCGGCTTCCTGGGTGGGGTTGGTGGCACCTATAAACCTGCTTACGTGTGCCAGGTGGCACCGTACCTGCCTCACAGGGCACATCCCCCCACCCGCCAACTCCAGGACAAGCCCCTGCAGACCCATCTTCCGTGCCGCCGTCAGGGCAAGATCACCACTGCTGTTACCACAACACAATATAGTGTGGCTTCCCTGGGAACAGCCCCGGGCGGGGAAGTGACGTTCTAGGGCCAGTGGCGTACCTGCACTTGAGCCTTATTCTCGGACAGATGAGCAAATGGGGTCCCCCTGGAAAGGAACCGAGGCAGGACAGTCAGGCCAGGGGCAGGCCCAGCCCCAGGCAGAGAGTGCCCAGGTTTGGGGTGTCTGTGGGAGGTCACGGGGCCCTGAGACTCCTGAGACGCACACTGTCTGGCAGGGAGGGGTCCCCAAGGGAGCTGCCACACTTGCTGCAGGCCTAACGAGGCTGTGTTTACCCAGCCGGGCATCCCCAGGGGCCCATGCAGGTGGCTGGGTAGATGGGGCGGGGACTTTTCTGTGGCTCCAGGTGTCTGGGAATCAGGGCCAGGATCTTAACTCTCTGTCTGGGCACAAAGTCCCAGGTGCTGCCCACGGGGCTGTCTCCCTGCCCCCGGTGGCAGCAAGGATCCCTCACACTGGAACTTGCGCCATGCCCCCAGCCCGCTGGGCGAGCGTCGTCCTCAGTGACCACACCCAGGGGCAGGCAGCAGAAGGGCCAGCTCCACCCGTCTGGCAGAGTGGGGCTCAGAGGGCGAGAAGGCCCACCCCGGGCACGGGCCACCCGGCTCGCATCTTCTCCTTTGCCCCAGCATGTGAGGTGGCACAAGGGGGCCGGGGCTCTTCGCACCGCCGCTGACAAGCTGCGCGGCTTCAGGCCAACACGCCCACCTGCCTGGGCCCCGGTTTCTCCCCCGTGGGATGGGGTTTCCGGGCTGCCGTGAGCCAGGGAGGCACACCCTCGGCACAGCCACCTGGGGGACAGGCACAGCAGACACATGGGTGAGCCCTGGCTGGAGCAGCGGCGCCCAGTGCCCTCCGGATGCCTGCTGAGCCTCAGGCCAGGGGACCCAGGGGAGGCTCCTCGCCCTGGCCACCTGCTGACTGCCCCGCCGCGCCGCAGCCTGATTGCGGGGACACGCCCAAACCTGCCGGGGACCCGGCTCCACCCGGCTCAGCCCCCCAGGCTCTGGGCACCGCCACCAACCCCAGGCGGCCATCCCCCAGACCTGGGAGGCCACCCCCGGTGCCGCCCCCCCTGCTGTTGCTGTCCTCCCAGGCTCAGAGGTGTGCTCAGGCCACGGCCCTGGGGCCACCCCCGTGCCAGCTTCTCCCTGCAAATCCCAGCCTGCCCTCAGACAGCCTGCTCCTGCCAGGCGAAGTCACACAGCGCCCGTGTGGGGGCAGAAACCACTCGGGGGTGAGCTGGGCCCCCACCTCGGTCCACCAGCTGCAGGGCGCCGAGCGGCAGGGCACAGTGCAGCGCCCAGGGCGCAGGGAGCGGGGGCCCTGTGCTCAGAGCTGCAGAAAGGCAGGCCTCCCCTCCCCCACCAGGCCCCTACTTTGTGGAGTCTTCAGGGGCAATTTCTGGGGCAACTTCTGGGGCTTCCAGGATGCGGGTGAAGCTCACCATTCCAGTAAGATACCAAAATGCAGTATTCACAGCAAGGACGCTCCCAGCCCAGCGTTTGCCTCACCTGCCTGGACCCGTCGTCACTCTCCTTCAGGGTTTAGCCTAAGAGGCTCATCCTGACCAAACTCGCCCCCCTGGCGTTCTCGGGGGGCAGGGACGGACGGGCGGGTGAGGGACGGATGGACGAGCGACCGAGGGGACGGAAGAGCCTGCACCGTCCTGGCCCCCAGTGCTCGGCCTGTCGCCCCGCGCTAAGCCCGCAGCCTCCGGGGAGCGGCGCGATCGGGGCCCCTCTCGCAACGGGTGGCAACGGGAGCCCCGTTTCATGGGTGGAGTGGTCAGGCCCCCTGGGGCTGGAGGGCCTTTCCGGGGTGACCTGCGGGGTCCAAAACACTGTGCGTCCCCGGCCCAGATGCCTGCGAGCCGTTGAGAAGAGGGAAGGGCCACCTCCCGCCCGTCTGGGCCAAGGCGGCAGGACTCCGGGCACCTTGCCCTCCGCCCGTCCCATCGGGCCTGTACCTCGGACGCCCTCCCGTCCCCACGAGCACCCTGGCCCGGGGCTCCCCGTGCCGACGGGAGGGGCAGGGCACTTACCGAGGAGAGGGCGTCTTCTCTCCTCCTGCCCTGGCTGTGCCGGCCGATGAAGGAGCGCGCAGACAGCTTGTAGTGGCTCAGCAGGCACGTGATCACCACCACCATCACCATCACCACCACCACGATGATGGTGATCTCAACAAACTCCAGCTCTGCTGCAAGACGGGGGGAGACGCGTGAGCCTTGGGGGACCCCGACGCAGGCCACGGGCTCAGGGCCCAGCTCTTGTGAGCGCTCGCTCACCCTCCCTGCACACCCACCGCTCACACCCCAACACTCATCACTGACACACAACGCTCACACACACCAATGCTCACACTGCAACACGCAACATCCCAATGCTCACATCCTAGTACTCCCTTCCCAACACTCACACCCCAACGCTCACACAACCCAATACTCACACCCCAACACTCATCAAGATACAAACTCCAACACTCACACCCCAACGCTCACACAACCCAATACTCACACCCCAACACTCATCAAGATACAAACTCCAACACTCACACCCCAACGCTCACACAATCCAATACTCACACCTCAACACTCATCAAGATACAAACTCCAACACTCACACCCCAACGCTCACACAACCCAATACTCACACCTCAACACTCATCAAGACACAAACTCCAACACTCACACCTCAACAGTCATACCTTGACGCTCACACATACACACAGCCCAACGTTCACACACCCAACACTCACACTCCCACACCCCAACACTCACACACCCCAATGCTCACATACCCCAACACTCACCACAGACACACACCCTAACGCTCACACCCCAACACTCACACCCCAACACTCATCACAGACACACATCCTAACGCTCACACACCCAACACACCCTAACACTCACACACCCCAATACTCACACCCCAACACCCACACGACACACACCCCAATGCTCACACACCCAACACTCACACTCCAATGCTCACACACATTCACTTACCACAGACACACACCCCAACATTCATACCCCCACATTCACACCCCAATACTCACACACACACACACACCTTCCCCCAAATACAAATAAACACAGATAACACACAAACATAAACACCACAGATACCCCCCAACATATTTATCATGAACACACCGCACCCCCCAACAGGATAGGAATGTGTGAGGATGCCCCCCCCCCCCCCAGCCCCCAGCTCTCAGGAGAGAAGCCTCAGAAAAACCACATTCCGGGTGCCTGCAGATGCTGCCATTCTCTTTTCTTTTCTTTCTTTCTTTTTTTTTTTTTTTTTGATGTTGTTTTGTTTTTTCCCCTCGAAGGCGGAAAAACCCTCAAGTGCTGGAAAAGGAAGAAGGTTATTTTGATCCTGCCAGAGCCGGGGCGGTTTCTGCTGACTCGAGCGGGTCCGTGTCGAGGCGGCTCGGCAGCTGGCCGCGGCCGGTGCCAGCAGAGCCCCCAGCCACGGGCGAGGTGCCAGCACCCAGGGCCGCCGGGGACCCGGGGGGTGACGGGGCAGACGGGGCAGTGGCCGGCAGCACTGGGGCCCGGCCCCACCGGCCTCGCCCAGCCCACGGCTGCCCACGGGGGGGCAGCGCCCCCCACCTCCTGCTGCCAACGAGCAATTAGCTGAGGGCTCCCCGGGGCACAGGTTCAAGCTCAAGGTCACGGATTCAGCGCTTCCTCCTCCAAGAGACCAGGGCTGGAGGGGTGGGGTGGGGGGAGCAACAGGCTGCACGTGGTGTGGCCTCAAGGGCTCTGGGCCCTCACGCTGGACCACCCAAACTCCACCCGGGCGAAAGCCAGCCTTTCCTGCCTCAGTTTCCCTATAGCTTCCAGCAGGAAAGCAACGCATCCTAGGTGGGAAGATTACTGTTCGCAAAACGGTGGAAGCTTCTCCACACCGAACCCCCCGACACACACACTTCAACTTCCTCTCCGAAGCCCTGGCCACCCCATCCCGGCACACCAGCGCCCCAGGATGCCCGCCCTCTCGTGCCACGTTCGGTGTGCCCGGCTGGACCGGTGTTTACGGATTACGCCTCTAATACCTACGGCTCTTATGAAGTCGGGTGAGCCTGCCCACCGGGCGACACGGGACGACTTCTGGGCACACTGGCGGCTGTCGCGCCTGGGGGCCCTCGGGCATCTACTGGGTGGGGGCTGCTACAGCGCGGGGGATGCCCCACGACAGGCAGTGACGGGTCCACAGCGCCAGGGCTGAGAATCGCTGTTCAGGGCTGAGCGTACATTCGGGCCCTTTCATCTTTCTATCTCACCGGCCAGGAGAGCAAGGTCCAGAGGTCGAGTGACAGACTCTCAGCCCAAGGGCCCTACGTGCCAGCTCCTCCCAGTCAGCCATGTGCTGGCCGCCCTCCTCTGCACCCAGGAATTCAACCTGGAGCCTGGGCCTTGGCTCTGGTTCCCAGGTGGGAGTGCGACCCACCTTGCCCTGGAGGGCCCCGGAGGGCGGACGAACCGGCAGGGGACTTCGGTGAGACTTCGTGAGTGCTGAGAGGGCTGGGCCCTGTCCAGCAGGAGACGGATCACCAAGCCTGGACCCACGGGAGGGACACCCTCACCTTCCTGCCAGGAGGGTGGGCAGCAAGGCCTGCGTTAGGCCTCAGACCCAGGGACCGTGGCCACACCTCCTGCCTCCCCAGACAGTTTGCTCCGGGGCCTTGGCAGCCTGGTCTGACTCCCCAGGGCCCGGCCCTGCCTGTTAGGGCCCAGGATAAAGCCGCCCATTCAGGGGACACACAGGCTTGCTTTGTGCAACCCCCACGCCCTCCCTCCTCAGAGGGGCCTATGATTCCCCTCCCCGGCCCTGTGCACTCTTCACCCCAACCGGGACCAGGGCGGTGGGTTCCCCTCTGCCCCCTCCGGCTGCTGTCTGGGGGCCCTGCCCACACCAGCCCGGAGGAAGGAGGTGCCTGGAGGAAGGAGGTGCACGGCCGGCTGTCTTTGTCCTTGTCCCTGGCCGGGTGGGGCAGCAAGACAGCAGCTGCGGCAGGACGGCAAGGGGGCAGCGGAAGAGGCCCCAGCGGGTGTGACAAGCTCTCCACCGCTCTCCTGACCCCACCAGGCCGGACCAACGGGGCAGGAGAGCACATTTCACCCCCAGAAATGAGCACGGCATCCTAAAAGCACTACTGTGACCACCCCGGGCCCTGGGCCACAACCCGGGACGGCCAGGACCCAGGAAATCCACACGGGTGACGGGAGGGAGAACTTCTCAGAGGAAGAGACGCTACGACTGATGTCTGGGCTGCACTTGGGAAGCCCAAGGCCTGGGTGTAGGACCAGAAGAGGAGGGAGGCCCCCGAGGGTTCCTGGGCCAGCTCCGTGTGACCCTGGACCTCACTGCCGGGGCCCCCCCAGCCTCCCCACGGGAAAGGAGGCAGAGGGCACCTGGTGGCAGAGCTGCGTGTGGATGACGTGCTCCGCACTCGGGAGCGCTCCCTCAGCGACCACGATTACTGGGGGGCTCCCAGCACTCCAGGACGGCAAAACAAGGGAAGCCCAAGCCCCTACGCCGACCAAGAGAGGGTTAAGTGGGCCGTGCTGGATACTCCGGCCAGGCCCCGGCATGGGTGGGTGGAGGTGCTGAGGGTCCAGGAGAAGCCTCCGGCCAGCAGCTGGTTCACACCAACCCACAAGGCAGAGCACACCTCTGGGTGTTCTGGCCTCGGCCATGGGACGAGGGCGTTGTGGTCCTGCCGACAGCACCTCCGTGCGCTCTCATTCAGGGGGCTGCTTCCAGAAGAATACACCTTTGGGGGCCGAACACACCTTCTCCAGGAAATGTGCCAGGAAAGCACCTGCTAGAGAGGCGGCAGACGGCAGGTGCATCCACAGCCACCCCCCCACCCACCACGGGAACAGAGCTGAGGGGGGCTGCCTTCCTTCTACAGGCTGGTGCTGACTGCTGGGCCCCGGCGGGCGGCTCGAGCCTGTGCACCCCCTGACTCCTCTCTCCTGGGCCCAGGCAGGATTGTGAACTGAGCATGAGCCCCCTACCCCCGGACAGGCACGACTCCTTGGAATCTCAGCTGCCTGAGGCAGCCAGCCCTGTGCCGTCACACCTCCCGATCTCTCCAGAACCCAGAAACCACCCGTGAGGCTCGCTGACCTTTCGCTGGCAACACATGCAAGAGTTTTAAAAGCACTGGGCGGCCCAAGCCTGCAGGGAGGGTGGCCTGCGGGTTTCCAGCCACGAGACGGGCCCAAGTCGCTCAGCTGCTAAGGGCAGATATGGGGCCACCCTGATGCTGCCTGTTTCTTCACTCCGACAGATGCCCCTGCACCCTGACATAGGCCAGGTGCCCAGCACGGTGCACGCAGAACGGGTCCTACCACTGCCCGCCCTCCCCCTTCCCTGCCTTCAAGTCTCCCGTGACCACAGGAGTCACAGCCAAGGCCTGCTCACAGACGGAGTGGGACTGAGCAAGAGGGGTGGGCGGGCTGGTCAACAGCCCCTGGAGCCATTACTATGATCCCAGCAGCGACGACATCCACGCGGAACCCGCGGCCTCCCCCGAGTCTAGGAGGTGGGGGCCGCCCACTCTGCCATTTTGCAGATGAGCACACTGAGGTGCAGGGAGAAGGCACCAGCCCACGCGCCTAGAGAGAGCAGGGCCGGGACTTCGGCCCAGAGCCTCCCTGAGGGTCTTGCTGCACTTAATCCTTAGTGCAATAAAGCACTTAAAGCAATCCTTAGTGTCCCCTCCCCACGTCCCGAGCACCTGCGAGGAAGGCTGGTGCTGCCTCCCTGCATCTGCCAGCTACAAGCTGTGTGACCCCGGGCACGCAGACCTCCGGGAGCCCCAGTTACAACCTGGCGTGGCGGACATGAAGCAAACGTTGGAGCTCAGAGGGGGCAGGACACAGGGGGCTCCCCTGTCACCATGTCTCACATGTCACCGACACCCCTCAATCAGGCCGATGCTCTAGAAATGCTGTTTGCCCGGGGCTGGCGTGCCCGACTGGCCTCTGCCCAGGGGTCGGGGGTTTGGAGTCAGGTGTGTCCAACGTGGTCACCCTGGGTGGCAGCCAGACTCAAGGTCACGAGGGACTCGGGGTGCCTGTCCTGCTCCTGCTCCTGCTCCTGCTCCAAGGGCCTGGCTACAACAGGAGCCTCCGGGAGAAGAACACTTTGTTCCGGGTGCCGGGTCTGCTCGCCGTGGGGAAGGCGGGGGAGCGGCTTTGCCATTTTTCTTCCTAATTTCCCCCTTGGGGTGGGTGATAGATGCAGCAGGCTCTCGGGGGTGGCCAAGCCCATCTTCCACATGCAAAGTAAGGTCACTCTAATTTAATTTAGCGTCTTCTTTCCTGGTGAATAATTTCAAATTAACAGGCTCGTCTGCCTCCTCGGAGTGGCCTGACCCTCCCTTTTGTCTTCTCCTCCAGAGACGGACACAGTCACTTTGAGATGTTTGCACGCCCATCGCGGGTCCTCTCCCAGCCCGCCTGACACTGGGGAGGCAGCGTGCGCCCACCGCCCCCTAAATGCCAGGTGCGTCCCGCACGCTCACGGGCATCGCCTCAGTGGATCCTCACCGTCCTTCTGTAAAGCAGGTGCCAACATGCCCACGGCCCACACCTGCTCTACGGCCCAGGAAAAGTGAGGCTGACAGAGGAGATGGCTGGCCAGAGGCCACACAACGCCGAGGCCCGTGCTTTCTGGGCCAGGCTCAGCCAGCTAACCACACCCGGCGGGCCTGAGCACCAGCACCGCGGCTCCAGGTCAGGAACAGCCCGGGTTCCAGCAAAGGGCTCGCGTGGAATGGAACTGGTCACCAGGCTGGGTCAGGACTGCCGGGAGCATCACCTGCCATGGGGTCCCTGTGGGCAGGATTTGTGGCAGGTGGTACCCACTTCCCCTTCCCCTGCCCCTAAAGTGGAGAAATATCACAGGAGGGTCAGGAAGGCCACCCCAGGCACTCGGCGGAGCTCTGGGCACGGAGCAGAGATCCTAACGGCTCCCATCTCTTCTGCCGCTACCTGCGCGCCAAGCGGGGGGGCCAGGGCAGGACGGGGACTCCCCCTCTAATTCCCACAACAGCCCCCGGCGGGGAGGGAGCATCGGCCGCGCCACAGGCCAGCAGCCGAGTCGGAGCGCAGTCCTGGGCCCAGGCCGAGCCCGGTTCTCCTCCTCCCTGTGGTGGAACCCCAGCAACTGGGGAGGCCGGGACGCCCTCTCACACAATATGGGTTTTCAATTAAGACTCAATTAAAGTTAAATTAAAATGAAATACAATCGAGGCTGAAAGAGGAAGCCCATGGCATCAAAACCCGTTCCCGAACTCTCAACCAGATGCGTGACACGGCAAGAACGGACGGAGTTGTTCTTGTGGCTCGGGCATAGGAAGGCGTGAAATAGGACCTGGAGGATTTCGAGGGGATACGAGATCCGTGGTTTCCACCAGCGACCACGGGGCGGGGGTTGCTGAGGCCTCTGCGGTCCTCGTTCCCGATCTGGTTAGTGAAGGTAAAGACGCGACTGTCTGGCATCCAAGGCTGTGGCCCCCCTGTTCTCGGCGACAGAGCCTCGACTGGATGGAAGCTCTGGAGCCTGGGCGCAAAGCCCGGCTCAGCCACTTCCCAGCCGGCCTGGGGAGGGGCCCGGGCGGACCTGGGCGGACACGCGACTTCCCTCTGCATTCTCACAATGCGTGAGAACCAGCGTCCCCGTACAGGTACTCGTAAGGGAGTGTGACTGTCACTAAGTTTTCGATTAATCATCGGAGTAGCAGTTGGGTGCTGGAGCTCATTTCTCTTTCCTCAGCTGGAGAGCTGGGCCAGAGTCCACCTGGCTCCCGCCAGCCCCCAGGAGGTTTCCAGACCAGACGACCCCCCGCCGCCCGCCCCCCTTGTGTCTGCTCCCAGCGGAGGGGCAGCCAGTTTGCTTCCTGGTTAACAAGCAGCCCATGCAGGCGGCCCTGTCTGGCCTCCCGGCCGCACACCAAGGAATTAGGAATTGGCACTGTCTGAAATTTATGAAAATCTAATCTTGTTAGACCTGCCTGGATGAGACCCACTGGGGCGGGCTTCATTGTCATTCAGCAGAGCCCCGGCCTGCCTGGGGTTCCAGCCACATCATTACGGCCCCCCCTCCCCCCACCCTGCATTTGAATAAGAACCCAGCTCCCTCCCCACCTAGGATGTCAAATAAAATTGAACCAGACGTCAAAGGAATAACTTTCTGATCACTCCTGGTGCCGTTTCAAACACCCCCAACGGTACATTTATTTCTTAGGGTAAGACCATTTATAGGGGAAAGAAAAAAAAAAATGAATCTGTCTTTCTTTTGAGGTTTGAGAGGTGGGCAGCAAATCTAGGCCAGTATTCTCATTTTTAAAAACAGACCGAACCGCTTACTAAGTGCCTACTCTGTGCCAAGCACGCGGTTGGGTGTCTGGCACCCGCTACCTGAACATGTAAGCCCTGCGATACTGTCTGGTGTTGTCTGGTGGCCTCAAGAAAAAAGTCACATGCTGGCTAGCGAGGGGGTGAGGACTGAGGCTCCCTGCCCTGCCGGTCACGGTAAAATCCCAGGGTACACGTTAAGAACATGTTTGACCCAAAGGCCCCTGGGTTCGAGTACCAGCCTTGCCACATACTGTGACCCTAGGCCTATCACTCAGAGATAAAGAGAGGGGTAGCCTCGTCCCTCCTTCCCATGGCTGCAGGGAGAATCACCTCAGCTAATTTGGAGCCAGGAGGGAATCCCTAGGACCAGGACCTGCAGGCCGAGGGCAGTGCCTGCCCCATCTCCTCACACACACCTGGCCTGGGGCACCCTGAATCCATAGCGGCTGTGGGTCAACCAGGTGGGTGTCCCCCCGGGTGTCCCCCACCCCCATTCCCCCAGCCACCAGCGCTGTAGCTCCTGGACGGTACAAACTGGAAACACTTCCGTAGAGTCAAACTCACAAGCTCTCAAAACTTTCAAGTGCGAACACTTGACCTGGCATGTCAGCTTCTGGGCATGGATCTCCACGTGCATTTCTGCTGGGACTCTCCGTCGCACTCACAGGGCTGTAATCACGGGTTCTGTAAAAGGACCAAGCACAGCCCCACCTCAGGGCCTTTGCATGTGCCCTCCCTTCTGCCTGGGATGATCTTTCCCCCTGTGCACATGCCGGCCGCCTCCCTTACCTTTCAGCCTCTGTTGCAATGTCCCTTCCTCAGGGGAAGGGTGCTCTGCCCCAAGCCCCAGGACCCTATGTCCTGTGCCTGCTTTCCTTTCCCCAAAGCACTCCTCTGGAATGCTATTTGTGACCTGTCTAACCATTTACTTCCTGCCTCTCCCTACTAGAAGGTCAGTGGCACCGGAGGTGACTGCTTCTCCTATGTCCCCGGCACATTCCCGTGATAGCACACACAAGGAATATGCTGAATAGATGATCACGTTTGTTCTCGTGTGCACAGATGCGTGTCAAGAAGGCCCACTGCAGGTTTGCACAGAAGGGCAAAAAATCACCGGGAACCACCCCAGAGGGGCCGACACAACCCAGGAAGCCACAGCCAGCACATCTGTATGTATTGGCACCAAAGACGCCCGGATGAGAGAAAGAGGAGAAGCCACCAGCTAGGACAAGTCTGTTTTTGTTTAAAAGATAAGAAACATAGATATTTTAAAATAAAAGTAAATCAGAGCCCCTGGGTGCCTCAGTCAGTCAAGCGTCTGCCTTGGGTTCAGGTCATGATCTCAGGGTCCTGGGATCAAGTCAGGCTCCCTGCTCAGTGGGAGGGTCTGCTTGTCCCTCTCCCCTTCTGCCTGCCGCTCCCCCTGCTTGTATGCTCTCTGTGTGAATCTTTAAAATAAAAGTGACTTTTGGGATGCACACCTATGGGTGACTATCTGTGTCTGCACAGACCGGGGACCAGCAGGCCACTTGCAAAATGAAACGGACTGGCATGGTGACCCTGGGAAGGACCCACAGAGGGGGTGAGGGGGGAGTCTAGAGCTGAGCCCTGCAAGCCCATCCTGAGACACAGTTGGCCAGAGGGCAGCCAGAAGGTGAGAGTCGGTGGGGGACAGCTGCGTGTTCCGGACCCTGGTGGGGGTGGGGGTGGGGGTGATGGCAGGGGGACATGCCCGGCAGGGAAGTGTGTGCAGGTGCACATATGACCAGGGAGGGAGAGAGCCAGTTAGCCGGGTGGGGGAAGGCCGGAAGTAGCCTCCAGGCCGAGGGAATGGTGTGAGCCTGGACCATCTCTTGTCTCAACAATACACGTGCCAAAAGGACACTGGTCCCTGGAGTGGCCGCCAGTTCCGTCCACATACCCCGCTGTGGGTACGTCTCCTTTTCACTGGGAAGGCATCTTGTCCTAGTTTGTGAAGGATCACCCAGGTGAGGGGACAAAGTGCTTCTGCTGCTCAAAGCAGCAGAACTGTGCGGAACTTCACCCGTTTCTGGGGCTTCGCCCCACGCGTCCCTGCGTCACCTTTTTGGGGTGGCCTCGGAGAGGCTGCAGCTGCCCAACGGGCAAGCCCAGGGCTGAGAGCATGGGAACAGGACGTGAGCTGAGAACCCCAGGGATAGCAGAACCTCCTGACCCGCGGCTCCTTCACTCAGAAAAGACAAAGCTGTGCCTTTTATCTTTCTTTGCTATTAACCAAATGGAAAGAACTAATGAGATTTTTTTTTTCTGTTGTCACTGACATCGAACATCTTTAAACACCCACTGTCAGCAAAATATCAATCACCGTTCGAGAGTTATTGGCAGAATGGAGTGGGTTCACGGGGAGAGACCCGTTTCTGCCACTGGACATGTTGGAGGTGCCAGGGAAAGTTATTTAAAATAAATCAAACGCGTCTTGTTAATTGAGGAGAACAGGAAACAAATGGGGAGTGGGTCGCACGGGTGAGTGAGTCTGTCTGCCGGGGGTTGTGCTGCTGGCCATAATCTTCTCGGAGGGCATTTTGGCAATACCCATCAAAATTAAAAATGCGAGCTACCCTGCAACCCAGCAATTTTAACTTCCAGGATCGAGTCCAACGGAAACATTCACAGAAGCCCTGAAAGCATATATATGAGGCGATCTCTGCAGGGTTTTTTTTTTTTTAAAAGGTAAATAATCAGAGAGCGCCTAAATCCCCCTAAACAAACCCCGGTACATCACATTATGGAATCCAATGGGGCCATTCAAAATACACCTCAATCGACCAGAAGGTTTCTCAACCTTGGCATTACTGACGTCTTGAGCTGGATAATTCTCTGCCGTGGGGGCCGTTCTGGGCATCGGAGCAACCCTGGCCCGCACCCGCTGGATGCCAGTCACACCATCACCTCTAGGTTGTCACAACTAAAAATGTCTCCAGACATCACCCGATGTCCCCTGGGGGTGGGGGGTGGGAGGCAGAGCACCCCTGGCTGAGGACTACTGGTCTAGGTCTGATGTTGGAGGGATGTTCACAATTATTCTCGAGCAGGAATAACGAAACTGGAACAGCACATATAATGCGGACCCATTTTCATTGCAAAAATGAGGATAATCATCAAACTGTCAACAGGACTACTTCTGGAGGAGGGAGACTACTTTTTTTTTTGTTTGTTTGTTTGTTTTACTCTCTGTGTCCATATATTGTTGGCATTTTTATGGCAAACGTTGACTGTTCTAATTCTTAAAACCTTCACACACAACAACAATTCAGGCACGTGCGTGCTTGTGGGCGTGTGTTGCCGAGAGGCTGACAATGCCACTCACGCCTGCCCTCGCCACTTGGGAGGCACCGTGTGCTCCTTGAAAACCAGCAGATGTTTCTCTCAATTACCAATTTTCAAGAGCCTGGTGTTTCCCGACGGGAGCCGGGACGGCAGCCCCAGGAGAGGGGAAGTGAGCCCAGAAGTGAGCCCAGGCTCCCTCTCCGAGCCTCTCGGACGAAACCGGGAGCCGCAATGCGGGTGCGTATTTAGCCACTTGTCACCGGCTCTTCAGTCACTCCGGCCGCGTGCCGGGGGCCCCGTTGGATGCAGCCTCCGCGCTGACCCGGGGCCTGGGCAGGGAGGTGGCCTGCTGGCCAAGGTCAAGCCCAGGCCTGGCCGGCCCAGGGCGACTTCCACATCCTACGACGATGCCGCAAGCCCAGGCCACGGTCACGCGGGACTCTGGCTCCGAGGACAGAGCGTCCCCTTGACTGGCTTCTCTCCCTGGCGTCCGGGCCACCGCGGTTCTCAGGCAGCAAAGAAACTAGAGGCCACACACCAAGGAGCCGGGTAGCCCCGGGTGTGGACCTAGACACCACACACAGAGTCTCTGGGCCCTTTCCTCCCCCTTCAGCCCCCTCACCGCCATATGGGGCCTCATTCCTGGAACCAACCTGGGGGTTGAATTCCCCGGAATACGGGCCCCCGTGGTGCCAGGCTCCCGGTGAACCCTGCAGGAGACAGCTGCCGCGGGGGCTGTTCCTAACCCAAGAGCCTGCGGAGCGGGCGGGGCTCAGCGGCCTCCCCAAATCCCCTGGGTCAGAAGGGGGCCTCCTCGGGCCACGGACCGGATGTCTCCCCCCCAACCCTATGTCCATGCTTTCACTCCCTGTATTTGGAGGTGGGTCTCTCAGGACGTAAGGAAGTTTACCGGGAGTCGTAAAGGTGGGGCCCTGGGCTTATAGGATTAGTGTCCTCATAAGAGACAGCGGAGGCGACCCCTGGGTGGCTCAGCGGTTTGGCGCCTGCCTTTGACCCAGAGCGTGATCCTGGGGTCCTGGGATCGAGTCCCGTGTTGGGCTCCCTGCATGGAGCCTGCTTCTCCCTCTGCCTGTGTCTCTGCTTCTTTCTCTATCTCTCACTCTGTGTCTCTCATAAATAAATAAAATCTTAAAAAAAAAAAAATGAAGAGACAGCGGACAGGGACAGCTCAGCTCCTCTCCCTCCCACTCACACGGGGGAGGCGGTCACCTGCCCACCAGGAAGAGCGCTCTCCCCATCAACTGAACTTGCTGACCCCTTGAACTTGGACTTTGAGCCTTCAGAACAGAAAGAGAAGAAATTTCTGTTCTTTAGGCCCCTGGACTATGGCTATTTTGTTAGAGCGACTCTGGCTGACTAGGACACCTTGACCACCTAGAGGAGCCGAGTGCAGGGAATTCAGCCACCAGTTGTGCAGGTGCCTGTCCAAGGTGGGGGTAAGGACCTAGGGAGGGAGACACAGTCCCACATGCACCCCCCTCAGGACAGGACGGCCCGCAGCCGGGCCTCGGTCTCCAGGCACGACAGCAGGGGCTTCTCCCATTCGTTCACTGGAGCAGCACACACTCTCCGGCCCCCACCATGTGCCAGGGCCACCTGGAGCCGAGTTTCTCCAGGGCCGCAGGCACCTCAAATCCCACTGTGATGTGTCCTTTCTGCGGCAGAACAATTTGATTCTGTGCTCCCCGAAACCTGGCTGGATTTGTATGTGGGACAGATGGACGCAGACCCAGAAAGCCCTTCTAAGTGAAGGCCTGCCAGGAGGGCACACACCTGCTGTGCTCCCTGCCCCTTCCCGAGGCTCTCCGGGGTGGCCCTGGTCCTATGTCCTCCTATTTTAAGGATGAGGGATCTGAGGCTGGGAGAGGCAGAGCCACATGCCCAGTGTGCACAGGTTTGTGTGACAGGGCCCGGGACACTGAAGCCTGGTGTCCTAACTACTCTTCCCCTGTCGGAGCCAACAAGAGTCAGTACGACAGCCACAACCTCAAACCGCCACCTCCTGGCAGCCCCGCCGCCCTTCACTCCCTCTGGCATCTGGTCATCTCTGAGAAGGGGCAGCAAGACGGCAGAGGCCCGAGACCAGCAGAAGCCAGGCTGGCCTTGGAAGGTCACTAACTTGCTGGTTGCAGGAGGGACCCTGGCACGGGACGAGGCATTCCTTGACGCCAAATTGTTTTGAAGCCTCGCAGGGGAGGTTTGAGGAAACAAGGCTGGACCCGCAGACAGTGGGCCACTGCATGGACCACCTGGCTGGGCAGGGCCTGAGCCTGGGAGGCGCTCAGGTGGGGAGTGACATCACCCCTGCAGCGCCACCCCGTCCCCTGCCCCAAGCAGGTGAGACAGAAAGAAAGTCAGTCCCTGCTTCTGCCCGAGGGTCCGGGAGTCTGGGTGTCTGGGGGTGTCTGTGTGTCTGCCTCCCACCTATGATCATCTGTGTGCTTGTGTCTCAGGATGTTGTCTCTGTTTCTGGGTGTTTCCTGCCTGTGTGTGTGTGTGTGCACGAGAGACAGAGACAGAGAGATAGAGAGAGAGAGAGAGGCTGACCGTGGTCTAAATCTGCTGAATCTTTCCCCGGGACTCTGAACGAGCTCTTACTCTTTTTCAGACGACAGTCGAAACACATTCCCAGCGGGCAGTTACAAGCCTCCCAGACGCCTCTTCCGGTCCCCGCCCCACAGGCAAGGCTATCTCAGCCTTCAGTAGCGTTTCCTTTTGAAACAGCATCTTCCAGAAGCAGAAAACCCCAATGGCTGGGAAGACCGAGGTCCTGAGCAACTGCTCTCTGAAGGAGGAGCTCAGGGAGGTGCTCCTTTTCTGCACTCCGAGATGGGGACGTGGCAAGGCCGTGGGAGGCCAGGCACCCGGCTCTGGATTCAAATCCAGACGCGGCCACATCCTGTACATGTGACCTCAAGCAGTCACTTGGCCCACTTTCCTTAGTTTCCCCGTCACAAGGATGGATCAGTAATGTGTAGCGGCCCAGGACAGCTGGGATTAGCTGAGCTAGGAGAGGTCCACTAGTTCTCTCAGCGCTGGCCAGCACCCAGCAAGGGCCTCACAAATGGGGGCCATCATTCGATTAAAAAGCAGGCGACTCACCTGACCGGGCAGGGCATGAGGGGTACAAAGATGTCAGTGCTCGTTTATTAAATGATCTGGAGTGGCTGACACTGAGCATGTAAATTCAATTTGCAGGATGACAGCTAGTGTGGAGACAGGGAGAGGAGAAACAACAAGAGAAATCCACTGGGGGACACATGTACGTAGGAGCCCAGACACCCAAGGGGGGTGGCTGGCTGGGGTCCTGCCCTCGTAGGGCAGCTCTGGGGGATACCCAGGAGTCATCCCTCAAGACCAAAGGGTTTGCCTACATGTCCTCCTCATATCCCCGCTTCCTCCATGGCACGTGGACTCCCCTCCCCAGTCTATTCTGCACCCAGCAGCCAGAACAATTTTTAAAAACATGGATTGAATCACTGACTCACGCTCAGATTAAAACCCTACGAGGCCTGCTCAACCTCTTCTCTGTACCTCCCACCTCCTTCCCTCGTTCACCACACTCCAGCCATACTGGCGTCTTCCCTATTCCCACCCCAGGACCTTTGCACATGTGGTCTTGTCCCGGGATCTTCGCACAGCCTTCCACATTACCACGTCAGGGAGGCCTCCCAGCTGCCCCATCCCAAATACGCTGCACCTCTGACCTCTGCATCCCCTGATGGCCTGTGTCGGCCACGAGGGGCAACACAGTGTACTGACAAAGGCCTGGATTTTCCTGGCTCGTCTTGTTCTGGCTCTCTGTGCCTCTGCTTCTTTATCTGCACCAGGGGCGACGGACAGCCCCACATCACCGGCCTGTTGGAGGATCGCAAGATACCCAGAGAGCCCGTGGCTCGAAGGGAAGCACTGTGTGAGGGTCGGCGGCTAGGAGTGCCTATCTCCTTTATTAAAGCATCTGTCTATCTGTTGGCGATTTCAACTCACCAGCAAGGGAGCCCGTGAGAAGGCCCCTGCCGACCCCGGTCTCACCGCATCCCTGGTGGCTAATGCCGGCCTGGCACAGGGCACGGCCCACAGTGACCCCCTGAAGCAGGAAGGCATTCATGTCCAACGCTGTCCTGCAGGAGTCTCGCAGCTCTCCCCCGAGGCCGGAGGACACAGGGGAGTTGATGGAAAGGGAAGGATCTTTCACAAAACTAAACACACAACCACCGGATGACCCGGCTGCACTCCTGGGCTTCGATCCCAGAGAAATGAAGACTCACTTTTGCACGAAGATCAGTGCGTGACTGTTCACAGCCCCAACCTGGAGGCACCCCAGGTGCTCTTCAACAGGTGAATGCTTAAACTCACCATGGTGCGTCCACCTCCCAGAAGGCTATTTGCAAGGAAAAGGAGCCAACTGTTGGTACACAAAACCACCTGGATGCATCGTCAGAGAATCGAGTGAAGAAAGGTCGCATGCTGTATGGCTCCATTTATGTAACACTTTCAAAGTCACAAAATCATAGAGACAAACAGACGACAGGTTGCCACCAGGGGTTGCAGAGGCAGCGGGTGGGAGGTGGATGTGGCCACAAAGGGAGGGGCGAGGGGGTCCTCCTGATGGGACTGTTTCGTGTCTGGACAGTGGGGGGGGGCTTGCACAAACCTCCACATGTGATAAAACTGCGCAGAGCTGAACGCAGGCAAGCACACGCACACATGTACCCACAAATACACACTCGCTCCGATGTGTGCACGTCAGCTGGGGACATCTGAGGGAGGTCGATGGGTTGTACCAAATGTTGGTCTGCGGGCTGTGGCACTGTACTATAGAGGCGTAAGTCATCACCACCGGGGGAGGCTGTGTGCCGTGGACACGAGCTCTCTATTATTTCTTGCAAATGCTGCAAATCTATAATTGTATCAAAACAAAAAAAGTTCTTTTTTTAAAAGGGAAAAGTATGGGGGCGTCCTGTCCCTTGGGGCTGTAGCGTTGGGTTGCCCTGGCAGAGGGCAAGGCCGGCAGCCCCAAGTGATGATCCCTGGGGCGCGGCCCAGGCCTGGCACTAGGAGGGTGCTCTGCTGCAGTGGGGTGGCGGCGGCGGGGGGGGGGGGGGGGGGGCAGGAGCCGAAACAGAAGCCGCCTCCCCTCTCCCGCTCACAGCATCTGCCATCTGGCTGCTGCAGCCAGCCAAATGAAACCATCTCTCGGCTGTCATCTTTCAACTTGCAGGTCTGGCTCCCAGGTTTGAGGATTACGTTTGAAACATGCCATTTAAAATTTAGAAACGAAGAAAGAAGAATTTAAGTAACCTCTAGGCGCCGGCTGCTAGTGGCTTCCCCCTAGCAAAGGGCAAGGAAGTGCTGGCTTCTCTCCCAAGGCAGGGACAGCAGCTTGGGTTCCCCCAACATAAAGTATCACTGCACCCCCAAACAATCAAATGTCCCCGATACAAGGTCTCAGCAGGTCACTGGTGTCCCCGAAGTAAAGTATCATGGCAAAGTGTCACCGTACGGCCAGCGACTGTGACTGCTGCAGGGACCATGACTCAGGCCCAGCCACAGGGACCTTCGAATGACATGGGCATCTCTGAAGACACCTGAGTGTCCTCCTTCCAAAGACGCTCACCTGTCTGCTCAGGAACCCTGAACTGAGGCTGCAGCTGGTCCTGCAAGGAACGTGGGTCCCTCCACATGAGACGAGGCCATGTCAGCCCTGTGCTAGCTCAGCAGAAGCCAACCTCTGGCCCCATGGGGCTCCCGCCACCTGGGGGGACCCAAAGCCGGGCCGGCAACCATGCAAATGAGCACCCACAGCTCCCCACGCTATGCAGAGAACACAGGAGGGTGGTGAGCCGAGTGCTTGGGAAGGACGGTCCCTTGGATGGGCGTCAGGACCACCTGCCTGAGACCTGACAGGTGAGGACAGCTGGGGGAAGACGGTGCCGGGCTGAACGGCTGACCTGTGCAAATGCCCCGAGGTGGGAACGTTTGTCACCTTCAAGGACAAGAAACACAGATGGAATGCGGGTCTGATGAGGGGTGAGCTGCTGGGGGCCTGGCAGACGCACGCAAGACCCCCGGGCGCTGGCTGTGTGCGCAGAGGCAGCATGGAAAATGCGAGTTTGAAGACGATTCAGGTACCACTCTCCAACGCGATGGTGCAAACGAGGCCACGTGTCAGAGGTGTCATGGGAGCCCCGCGTCCCCCACGTCCAACAGACCGAGTCAATGTCTTGCAGGGGTGCATCCACGACCTGCACCTCTGTCGGGCTTTCACTCCTTTAGCAGGCAAACCGCTTGTCCAAGTAAACTCTTAGCCGACGTCCCAGATGTAAAAACAAATGCTGGAGCCTAATATTTAACTGATTATGGTGCAAGAGACGAAGAGGCTGGACAGTTGGCACCTGGAGTAGTTCAGAGACACCCCCACCTCAGCCGCCGACCCCCGCCTGGAAGCCTGAATGCGCCGAGGGGAAGGAACAAGCCTCCTGGATGGGAGAGCCCCAGCGTGGGTCGCATGCAGGAAGGGTGGACCGGAGAAGAGAAAGTCACCCTGGCAAAGCGGGGAGCCGGCGCCGGCCTCCCGGTCTTCGGGGCACAGGCCGGCCACAGTGGTGTTCGTGGTCAGGGTCGGCAGGAGGCACCACCACAGAGGCTGAGCGCCAGGGGCTGCCCGTCCTCGCAAGGTGGTTCTAGCAGGCAGCGTGGAGCCAGGCTCTCGCCCACCGTAAACCCCAGGAGCCCGGACAAATGAGTGGACTGAATGACTCCTGCCCATCAGACAGGCCGCGGGGAGGGTTTCAGCCGCTGGGCTCCACGGGGCTCCGAGAAGAGCTTCTGGTGTGTTCATCATTCAAGGCTCCCAACCAGCCACTGTGGGGACTCCTGTCATCACCTGCATTTGATAGACAAAGAGACACCAGGCCTCCCTGCACCCGCTCAGCTACCTCAAGGGCAGACCCTCCAGGTTACAGCCATGGTTCTTACCGGGGACATTTTTGCCCACCAGGGACATCTGGCAGCACCCGGAGATGTCTGTGGTCGTTCCAGCTGGAAGGGGTCCTCCTGGCATCTAGTGGGACCAGGGATGCTGTTAAACACCCCACAGTGCCTGGGACACCCCACGGGCAAGAATGATCCCGCCCAGATGTCGACAGTGCTGAGGCCGAGGAGCCGTGGATGAAGTAGGCAGCAGGCGACCCCAAAAAGCACAGTGCCTGGTGCACAGTAGCTGCCCAAGAAGCACCGCCAGGCACCAAGAGAGTCCTAATTAGGCCCCTGTACGGAGACAGCAGCAAAGACTTAAATCACACATGATCGGTTTGAAGAAAAATAAAACAACTCAGTCTAAAAACTGGATTTGAAAGCACAGAATTCGGGGAAAGGCACCGACTGTACATTTCCGAGGGCCGGAGCCGCCACAGCCAGCCTGATCACAGAAGCATCGCCTGCGCCAGGCACACAGTAGGTGCTTAACGAACGCGTATGAAGAGAGTACGAGCGAGTGGGCAGGAACAGCAGCCGCTGTTTACAGGCCTGTCTCTGGAGGCAGGAGAAGGAAGCCAAGCATCTGTGGGGTTCAGGTCAATGAGAAAAGAGGGGGGAAGGATTTCTGAAATGGGAGTGTCCACCCGTAGGAAAACCAGGCTTTGCGACAACCTCCAGCTTCCGCCTTCTGTGCAAAGGGCGGTCACCATCTGAGAGCCCGTTCTCTCAAGCCCACGGGAGGCCTGGAGCTTGGGGGCCTCTGAATGACAAAGATGTGCCCCCTGACCGGCTGGGGAACTCTGCAGGGCTATCTTCACCGCCGGCTCTCCAGCTACAAGGCTTCCCCACAGCCCCGCGCCCGGGAGCCCCCACCACGTTCACCTGCTCATGGGCCAGTGGGACACACTCCATCCATTCGAGGTGAACAACCACAGGGGATAACGAGACACTGTAGCCTCCAGAAGTCCTCGCTGCCATGGGGATCCCCCATGCCCCCCCCCACACAAACCAGCAACCTGCCCAAGACCATGAGGGCACCTGGACCCCAGCATGGGCCTCCTTCCTGCCAGGGCAATAAAGGGCCCTGATCCCCTGGACCCCCACTCTTATAATCTGCAGGTGAAAATGAGAGAGGTGGTCCAGGGTCTTCCCATCCTGAGCCACAATGACAAGGATACAATCTGCTCCCAGGTGGTCCCAGCAACGAGAAGCAAAAAGGCCCTCCCAGACCTTTCACCTTTTTAAAAAAAAAAAAAAAATTATTTATTCATGAGACAGAGAGAGACAGAGAGACAGAGATACAGGCAGAGGGAGAAGCAGGCTCCATGCAGGGAGCCTGACATGGGACTCGATCCCGGGTCTCCAGGATCATGCCCTGGGCTGAAGGCGGCGCTAAACCAGAGCCACTCGGGCTGCCCACACCTTTTTTTTTTTTTTCCAAAGAAATTTTATTCTCAGATAACTAGATTTACATACGTCATAAGAAATCGTACAGGAAGATCTCC
This sequence comes from Vulpes vulpes, assembly GCF_048418805.1. NCBI lineage: Eukaryota > Metazoa > Chordata > Mammalia > Carnivora > Canidae > Vulpes > Vulpes vulpes. The sequence continues at coordinate 5,084,683 of NC_132793.1, read as the reverse complement.
AACAACTGAGTACCCCAGTTTCCCAATGGTAGCATCTTGCAAAATGGTGCCACTTGTGTCTGTTCCAGAAACTTCCACACTGTGCACTCAATTGCTGTTTTATAGACCAGGGGACTGAAGCCTGGGCAGCCCCTCCTCCAGGACACAGCCAGAGGAGCTGCGCCCCTCTCAACTCCCCTCCCCGAGATTCTCTGCCCCCATCTTGGGCATGTGTCAGCCCTCGAGGACCTTTGGGATCATGACCCCCTGCATTACATGCACCCCCTGGCTCACTGAACTGACCCTGTCTCTCCTCCTCCTCCTCCCTGGCATCACCAGCATCTGCAACCACATCCTCTGTCTGTTCCCCACTAGGGTCTGAGCTCCGGGAGCGCAAGCATCTCCAGTGCCCCCAGCTCCTCCAGTAGGAAAACAGGAGCTCTGCTATCTGAGTGATGAACAGGTAATGGCTCTTCCCCATGCAGGACCCATATCCCTGTTTATGCAGCTACCATGAGCTAGAGATTACGACAGCTGTGCTCGGGGATGAAGGCTCGAGCAGAATCTGGACAGGTCGAGTCATTTCTGGGCCCTGCCTCCAAGGCAGGGCCCCACCTCCACCATCAAGTCACCACGTGGCTTCAGGCAAGCTGCTTTTCTCCCAGCCTCGGTGTTCTCATCCCTAAAATGGGGGGAGGGGGGATGACTCCCAAATTTCCTTGCAAACCAAAGCACAAGCTCCCCACCGACTAGGGACCCAGGTCCTGGGTCTTCTTGGAGCATCAGGGGAGCCAGCTGCTTGCCCTGGGGGTGTGGGGGTGGGGGTGTGGAATGTCCAACCACCAACTGCCCCCCTGACAAATGATGGGAAACAGAACGCCTCAGCCAACAGCCCCCCGCACTCGGAAGACGAGAGGACCCCCCGATGAGGTGAAGCACAAGGTGCTCTGACTGGCTGGGGCCCCCGACTTCTCCTTGTTTAAAATTAAAAAACAAAACAAAACACACATCCTTGCAAGAGCGCCCATCATCTATGGAGAGCCCACGGTCCCAGTCCCAGCCGCCAGCAGAAACGAACTCATCCTGGAGGAAAGAAAGTTCAACTGACGAACTATAAATATTTCTGCTAAATGCTGCCGGGAGTGGGGCTTTCTGCATGAGCGGGCCCCACTGAAAAGGAAGGCGGCTCACCAGATTTGTTTCGAATTATGAAAATAGATGTTGTCTCCTCGCCACATCTGTTTTGCCTGACAAATGAGCAGCAATTCGCCTCCTAAAGAAGGCAGCACACCAAGGCCGCCTTGAAACCCCGGCCTCTCCAACTCTTCAGAGGAGGGAGAAATAAGGTCAGGCCTCCCAGACTGGAGCTCTGAAAAGTCGACTTTAAAATCCCATCTCTCAAGCTGCGGGCTCTTAGGGCGTCTGGGCCACGCACACGCTCCAGCGGAGCTTGCAAAGGCTCACGTGTCCCTGCACGAACCGAAGCTGCTCTTATCCGGGGGCAGGGGGTCCTCCGCTGTTCTTTAAGAAGATTGGGGGACGTGATCGATTATTTAAAAATGCAGGAAAAAAAAAAGCCCCCAAGACTCAACCCAAGAGCACATTCCTGATACGCTGGGAAAGGACAATTTCTGGAGGGGAATATCAATGCTGGTGCCACTCATCTCTCTACGCCACGCTGGCTTGGTGACTGGGTTAATATAATCATCTGCCTTTAATTACCCCAACAGAGACCCAGCCACAGACGCGGCTGCCCGCCCTCGAGGCCCGTTCTCGCGGGGGCACCTGGCGGGGGCACCTGGCGGAGGGAGCGGGGCCAGCGGACTGTCTGCACGCGTCACAAACTTGGTGATGCTGCTCTGGTCTCTCTCTCCCTCTCTTTTAAAGAAAGACCTCCTTTTCTTCAGTTTGGATTTTTCTCCTTAAAGATGGACATGCTGGCCTTGGGGGGGGGGGGGGGGTGGAGGGTAAGCTCGGAGACATGACACACTCAGGCACCCGACCTCTGCCTTCCAGGGAGAAGGGAATGACAGGTTCTGGGTGGGGGGACGAGGAAGAGCCCACAGCTCCCAGTCTCTCCCCGCAGCTCATTGTGTCGCTGCCCAAACAAAGCCGGTCATAGTAACAGACCCACAGACCCGTGCGGGCACAATGGGAACAGCGGCGCAACACACCGCTCCTGCCCTGTGGGTGCGATCCGTCTGCGGAGCAGGAATCAAAGAAATAAAAGGATGGGGCCAAGAAGCCCAGCGCGCTGAGACGTGTTTTCCCCGTGTCCTATCTCCTGCAGACGAAATGCCCAATCCCCCAGCCCCCCACCCCCAAGGAAGCAGATTGATACGCTGGATTTGCTTGGCCTGGCAGAAATGAGATGCAGTTTCGGGATCCCAGGAGACATCTGGTCGGCTGCCCGCCCCCAACCCTCTCCCCACCTTTTGTGCCTCCTACCATGTAAAACCCTGCGGCAGATTGATGACTGCTGGGCGGAGGGTGGAAATTTATGGCTTTGCAGCCGGGTCAACAGCAATGACAATAGTTTTCAGGGGGCTGGGGGGGGGCGGTGTAGGGCACGCAGCCTCCGTGCCTCTCCATCCTGCAGCCCCCACTTCAGAAGGGGGAGCGCTGCTGTCTGCCCCCTCCCAGCGGCCCTAACATATAACGGGACCGTAACTCAACTCAATTTCCTAAATCCACTGGCTTTGTGGCCGCCTCCAGTGGAGGGAGGAAGCTGAGCAGCCTCCCCCACACATCACCGAGTCGGGAGAAAGCCCAGAGTGGCCCACTTTCCTGGTGGCGGGCAGGACAATGCCGTTTGCAGGGATGTTCCTCCAGGGATGGCAGCGATGAGTGGCGGAGGGGCTGGGGGGGCCCCCGGCGCCCCCACCCTCTGCCCCCTTTCCACCCCACAACAATCACCTAGTCGCTATGGCAACAAGGTTAATGAATGCATCTGTTGGGTGTAACTACAACGTGGGACCCATTCAAGGTGCCCTGATATTTCCATCCTTAAAAAGCCAACCTCCGGCGTTTTATTTGCCTACGTGTGCCACCAAAAGAAAAGGAAAAAAAAATATGCAAAAGTGATAAGAAGTAGCGAAAGTTGTGGGCAGGGGCCGCAGGGGGTTTCTGGCCGCCCGCACAGGGGAGGACGCACGCCTGGAATGTCACTTTCTCTCTCTTTTTTGGTGATGGTATAAAATTAGCACAGTCAAGTAAATGTGTTATAAACACAAAGACGCTGCCGGGAGGCGAAGTGCCTCCGTTTCAGGGAGGGAAGAATCGAGGAGAACAGTTTGGGGGGGAAGGGGGCGGGCGGTCAAACGGCCGGAGGGGGTGGCGGCCGCAACCTGCCCACTTAGTGTCCCGTAACCAGAGGGAAAAGCCATTTCCCTGCGAACGTCCATCTGCAGGGCGTCTAGACAGTCATAAAGAGGACAATTAAAGAAAGAAAGAAAAAAAAAAAAAGCTGCAAGCCGCGGTCACCCCGCGTCTCCTCCTCGCCAGGGCATCGGCTGCAACCTGCGAGAACTGCCCGAACAGGCGAAAAATTATATAAAACAAGAAAAGCCAGTGTGGGCTAGGGGGAGGCTGGGGCAGTCTGGGCCGAAAACAGTTTATGAGCAAGTGTTTTGAAATTCTGCTTTAAATAAGCCGGTAAATGAATTCAACCTTGTCAGATCTCTCTCCCTCACGCAGACCAAATATCCCGCTGGCGTGCTGTCTAGACACAGATAACAAAGGACTTTTTACAGCGCCCAGAGACGCGCTGACAAAGTAGCCAGTTAAAGATGCAGTACTGCTTTCTCCGTCTAAAACGATTTGTCAGATGGACTTAAATGGAAATGCTAAGTTATCGGTCTGGTTTGGGGTCTGCCGGTGGACGGGGCCGGGTGGGGGGGACGTCGGGGGGCCGGCCGCTCCGGAGGAGTAGGAATCGAATCCTCTCTGATCGGGCTACGCTCCAGGCTGCTCCGGGCCTGTACGTGGCTGGTCGGCAAATAATTCTCGCCCTTGTTCTGAGACGCCGACACTAGCATGTTCCCGACACCTGGGGCGGGCCATTTCTCCGCAGCGCTGTTCATTTAAAGGGGGTGGCAAAAGGGTTAAAATAAGATGCGTGGCGGGGGGGGGGGGGGGGGGCAGGGCAGAAATTCGGTGTCACCTGCGACTAATGTTTTGCAGGAGGCTCTTGGACCTGCTTTCACAAAGGGCTGCTGCTCCCTTCCCAGGAAAGGACAGTGGCGGGGGTGGGCTGGCCGCAGGGGGCATCCCTGGGACGCACTCAGGGTCACCCAAACAGATCCTAAACCCGGGGCTGTGCCTCTACTCAGCTAGGCCAAGTCAAAGGGAGGAGGTACCGCCCCAAGAGGCGGTGGGCTGAGCACAGGGCGCGTGCAGACCCCTCGGCCAGGCTACCCCCTGGGGCGGCCTGACAGGCCTGGGTCCCCTAGATGTGGGTCTCTGGTCTCTTCTGTTCAGGATTGCCAGCTTCTGGAGCAAAGCCTTGTGCCCGCCAGGTGTCCAAAGGGGTCATGCTTTCTGCCAACCTTCTCGGCCTTCCCTGCCAGGGTGCTGGCCAAACAGCCACTTCCTCTGCATGGCTGTCCCCGCCGGAGGCAGCTTCTATTTCTGAGACTCGCCTGCCCTCCCTTCCTGCGTCCCTCCCTCCCGTCCTCAAATGTTGTGGAGTCCAGACACTGGAGCCAGACAGCCACAGACCAAACTCTAGCTGCGTGCCCCCATGAGCTGTGGGGCTCCAGCCTCAGTTTCTCCAATCGTGAAACAGGGTCCCGGCCATGAGCCCTGAAGGGCTGTTGTGAGCATTTAATGTGACTGGCCGCTGGCCTGGGTCGTGTACTGGCCTCTGCCCCCAGGAGGCGGGAAGAGGGGGCCGCTTCACTCACACGCAGCAGGAAACAGGGCCGGGGGGGATCCACACTCTCCGAGCTGAGCCCAGGGCTGGACACATGGCCAGTCCACTGGGAGATCACCGTGCTGGTGACATAAACCGCGAAACCTCCCCAGGGGGTTACAGCAACCAAAAACTGCTCACATAAAGGGGGGCATCGCAGGCTATGCGCTCCCCCTTCTGCACGCTCATTTTTAATAAAAAGCTGCTGCTAATCTCCGCTCCTCCCACGGGGAACGGCCCACGGCTCCCCTGTCTGTGGGCAGAGCCCCTGCTTTCACCCAGACACGCGGAGTGGAGGCGCCGCCAGGGACAGGACTCGGGGAGTTAGAACAGTGTTCTCGCGGGTCAAGGGGGTCCAGGCACAGTGGTGGGCGACGGAGGTCCTCACGGTCCCCGGGCCTGGGCTGGAGCTTCCGAAGCCAGCCGAGCCGGTGTGCCATCTACCAGCTGGACCCCAAGCCGGGGCTGAGCCTTGCCCAGGTGACCCAGTCAGGCCCAGAAAGAACACAGTTAGTTCCTTCCTGCACGTGGGACTCCCCCAGGCCCCCGACACCTGCGGCCACTCTCACCTGGAAACCAGGGCAGACGGGAATCAGCGACCCCAGAGCCCAGGCCCCAGCTCCTTCTCCCCAGCCACCCCATGTTGGCCAAGCCAGCGCATGAAACGTTTTTGCCAACATCTCCCCCAAATGCAGTGCTGGAGAGTCCCAGGCCGGAACGGGAATGAGAGAAGTCCTGCAGGGCGGGATCAGGGCCGTGGGGAAGGCACAGAAGGGGCGGGACAGGGCACCAGGGGGCACCACGAACAGCCACCAGAGGGTCCGGCACTTCTCAGCACCTTTGTGGCCGGCCCTTCTCCACCCTGCTCTGCTTTTCCCAAACTCCTCTCAAACCCACAGGGCCTGGTGAGCTGCTCCTGAGAGATGTTAGGGGCTCTTCTGCTTCTCCTTCCCCACGGCTGGGCCAACAGGTTCCAGGGCCCGAATGGGTGATGAGCGCCACCTGCCACCCCAATTCTGGGGGCTCTTCTGCACCAGCTGGGAGGGGCCCTCCAGTGGGAACAGGCCATTCAAGGAGACAAGAGGTGGGCGACATCACAGAGCACCAAGTGCAGGTCAGAGCATGCGCCCCCACCCCAGCCGCAAGCTTCCACGGCTGCCCACGCCGTCAGCCCGGCCTCAGCGGCCGCCCCCCATACTCCCTCCTGGCTCTGCATTCACCAGGCGAGGGGGCGCCTGCATGTTCCCCCCCAACCCAAGAGTGACGGCACTCACTCCGTCCCCGGCTGGGAATGTGATCATCCCACCAAATCCCCACAATGACTCGCCCTGTGAGGAATCACTGTGGCCACTCACGTCCCCATTTTACAGATGAGACTCTAAGAGGTTATAGACCTCACCGGTCAAGAATGGGTCAGAAACCAGAGCACCAAACTGGGGGATTTCGTGTCTCTCCTTGGCCAGCGCCAGCTCCCAGCGTCGCCCCACCAGTGGCACAGGCGAGATGGCTTCCAGGGTCACATCTCGGGGCCGTGCGCATCCGCCCTGCCCTTGACAGAGGAGCACCCAGACATCCCCTAAGCGGGGGAGGCCGAGGGGACGTGGCTAGGCTGCATCCCTTCCCACAGTTTGTTGCGCTCGGGCCTGGCCGAGCACTGCCTCTGGCCCTGGGGTTCCCGCTGGCAGCCTGGCACAGGCCTCCTGGCACAGGCTGTGGGGTTTTATTTAGACGGTGTCAGCTAAGCGGCTCCGGGCGCGCAGGCCTGAGGGGGCGTAACTCGATTGGGTTTCACAGCGCGTTTGTCGGGAGCTGCCTCCATCGTCACAGAGCGGTGCGTGCTTTGCTGGGAGGGCTGGTCACTCGACGGGCAGGCGGGGACAACGGGCTGCCCCCTTCGAAGCTCACTCCCACCCCCTTCTTCGTTTGGGGAAGATTTCTTCCTGCCTGGGCCCAAATCCCACTCTCTGGGGCCGCTCCCCAACCCCTGACCCTGCAGAACAAAAGGGAGCGTGAGCGTCTAGACCGCCAGTCTGAACGCGAGAAGGGGGCATTGTGTGACCGGGACGGAGGCCCGGCCTCCCAGGCGGAAAGGTCGGGGCGCGGGGGCGAGGAGAGGGTGGCTCTGGCCGGGCCCGCCTCTCCGGTCCCACGCACCTCCTGTCCGTCCCGGAGAAGAGACGAGGCCAGAGCTCTGCACCGGGAATCCGGCCTGGGTCGCTGCCAAGGCTGGACGCGCTGCCTCCAAGTGAAAAGTGGGGAATCCCTTGGCTCATCGCTAAAGGAACAAATCCACGGGAGGCCCTCAGAACGGTGCCTGAGACCGGGCAGCACCCATAAACACGAGCGGTCTTTCGGGATGACCCGTTTAGAAGCTTCATGTGTATTCTGGGCTGAGGTGACGCGGGGGGAGAGGCCCCCTCAGGGACCCTAGGGTCTTCCTGAGTCTGGAAGACCCTGCTCCACGCGGAGGAGGGGACACATTCCTGGACACTTTCCTGGCTGCCGGCTGTGTGACCCCAGTCCCCTCTTCACCCTCTCTGGGTCTCAGGGACCCCCATCTGTATAAAGAGGGGCTCGGATCAGATCTGTGGTTTTTCAGGATTATCTTACCAGCAGAAGCCTTTGGCTTGGAAGGGCGAACCTGGGAGCTCCAGGGATCAAACAGAAACAAACAGCCCTGCTAGTACTGCCATGCGACCCTGGGGGTGTGAGGCTCTGCAGCCAGTGGCCGAGGGTTACTGGGCACTTACTACGTGCCGGGTGCCGGCTGAGCCTCCTCTAACACCTGTGGGCTTCGTCCCCTTGCCTCTGAGACTGAAACTGGGCATCAGCCCATTTGACAGACAAGGAGCTCAAGGCTCTGAGTGGCAGAAGCAGAGGCTCAAAGGCCAGGCCACCTGTCTGTAGAGAGCTGCGCTGGGGGGGGGGGGGCAGCAGGAGGTCCCCACGTGGGCCTCCCACCCCACACGTCCCAGGGAAGAGATGCTGGGCAGCTGTGCAAGAAGAGACAGCCGGGGGGGGGGGTGGGGAGGTGACACGTCCCTCCCCCTCCCCAAAATGCTGGTGTGTGTATGGGGGTGGGGGGGTGGACCTGCACCCATCTCCCCAGCCATTGCTACCAACTCTTTATCAGCCGTCGCTGCAAATGCCTGGAGATGGGCCCGCAGAGCACTTTCAGCAGCATAAACCTGTCTCCACGTGATGGGATCACAGGCATTTTGACTTTTGTCTTGGTCATTTATCAAATTCTTTGAATTTTTGTTAAATAAGGGGCACATATCACCTCTTACCATCAGAAGAACTGCACTATTTTCACGGCAAAACAAAAGGAGAACTGCCCATTCTCCCCGGCGGGGTGGGGTGCATCACTTCTGGGCGTCCTCAGGGGTCCTGGCTGGAAATACACGGCAGATGCCAGAAAAGCAGGCACGCAGGTGCGCCCCGTGATCCCCGGCTTGGAATCTGTCCTAGGAAGCACTCAGAGAGGGAACCAACGTCTCAAGGATGCCCCCACCCACCAGAACTAGCAGTCTCTCTTCTGCCCCGGCTGATTGGGATCTAGGACCCACGTTCCTGAATCCCTATCTCCTTACAAGAGAATTGCAAAAATGCAGGTTCCCGGCCTACGCCAAGTTTCTGGACCAGCACCCCCGCGGGAGAGGCGGGAAGCCTCTCCTTTTCAGCTCCATATCTAAGTGAACCGTTGCACCTGATGAATGAGGAGGCATCTTCTGGCGGCCACAGTCGAGTTTCTCTTTGTCAGGGTTGTATACTTCTAGAACGTTCAGCCCAACACATAGTAGGTATTCAATAGATGTGGTGAAGGAGTTTGTGAACGAGGGAGTAAAATACGGAGGGAGATAACCCACCAGGAAGGTTCCTACGTGAGCACAAGATTACGGATGAGACACCCCGCCCTCGCCTCTGCCCCCCCCCATTAGGATGTCACAAGGGGACCCTCCTTCCCTAGCTCTTCCTCCTCAGGAGCATATCCACAGAGGTGCCTCCAGCAGGGGGCTGGGCTGGGGTCCCCCCACCCCATCGCAGGCTCTGGAGGGGGGGGGCGGTGATGCAGGGCTGAGTCACAAAGGGTCTCTGGGCAGGTTGTGGCAAGGGTGAAGTTGCTGCCCGCGGGACCACGACTTAATAACAGAACACGCTACAGTTCTTGAGCATTTACAAGGCACGGAGCACTGAGCTAAGCACATATTCCTTATTTGATCCCCACTATGATCCTACAAAATGACTGACTCTTAGGATCCCCACTTTACAGATGAGGAAACAGAGGCCCAGAGCGGAGAAGCAACCGCAGGGACACTCCCCTGGCGGTGGGGATCTACAGAGGCCCTCGCTGCCTTCCCCTCCTTGGGTCTGGGTCCGCGGGGCCTGCCCACTCCAGACACGGGGGGCTGGCCTTTCCGAGGACCTCGCCAGGCTGCAGGCTTCAGGGCCGGGACAGAGGGCTGGAGCCCCCAACCTCGGCGTCCCTGGCGCCCGGTGCCCCCGGGCCTGGTCCTTCTCCAGAAGACCCCTCCTCTGCTCAGGCCGCTGCTGCTTCACAGCAGCCTGAACCTGCACCTGGCCTACAGCCAGCGGAGGACAGGACGGCGCGGCCAAGGCCACTCCTGGCCCCAGGACGAATTCCTTGAGGGCTGAGGCTGCCAGATGGAGAAGAGGCAGAGTGGCCTCTCCCACACCGGCTGGCGCTGCTGGCTTGGCACCCACTGGCAGGGCGGCCCATGGAAGCCAGAATCAACCTGGAGCTCCAAGTCCTCTCCAGGGTGCAGCCCCCATGTCACCTGGATGCTCTTCCAGGCAGAGAGGAAGAGCTCTGGGAGCCCTGAGCCTCCATCTCCCCCAGTGACTGGCAAGGCAGTTCCGATCCCTAAGAGGCCATGAGGATCCATCCCTTGGTGGAGCCCGCAGCCCACACTCAGCTAAATGCGTGGGCCAGGGAGCCGGGCTGCTAGGGGTTCAGGTCCTGGCTCTGCCACTTACCAGGCATGCGACCTAAAGCAAATACCCTCTAAACCTCGGTGTGCACATCTGCACAATGGGTCTAACGGCAGCAAAGGCTGCCAGGGAGCTGGGAGGATTCCACACCCAGGGAGGAGAGTGCTGGGCAATGTGCTCAGGGGCACAGCGGGGCTGCCCAGGAGCCGTTCCTCTCTCAGGGCTGTCTTCCGGACTTTCACATCTCATCGTCCTCAGCTGCTACTTCAGGCCCCGCTGTGCATCGAGGTCTCAGGGGAAGTGGTCAACCCCGAATCTGACCAGAACCAACCAGGCAGACTGAGGGCACAAAAGACAGCACAAAGCCCGGGCAGGCCCCGAGGCAACACCATCACAACGTCCACACTCCTCTTGTGAGCAGGCCAGGGGCCTCCGCCTCTGCATTCCCACCCGTGCGGCCAGGACCTTTCACATTCCAGCCAAGCTGCAATGCCTCTGTGGGTTGCAATAAAAATTCCTAGACAGGTAGTCAGGTAGGAGGCCGGCTCTGGGATGAACAGAGAGAGGGGGCAAGGGGGCAAGCGCCATGAGCTCTCCTCGGCCTTACCCAGTGTGGCCGGTGGGGTACCCTCCTCGCCTGTGCCCCACGGTCCCCTAGGACCAGACCCAGACCCGGGGTCTGAGGCCTGGGCTCCAGGTCCAAGAAGGTCAGTGAGTCAGGAGCCCCCTGGGAAGGAGCCTGCCTCACCCCTGCCAGACCAGCCTCACAGGGTGGGTCCCTCGAGGGACTCTCAGATCTCCGAGGAGGTTCGACTGTGGTGTCACTGTGGGGTCCTCAAACAGCTCCCTCCAGCACCTGTCACACGCCAACTGTTTTGAAAGCAGCAGAAATAAAGCACAAGCTCTGCCAAAGCCTGAGCCAGACAGGCAGCAGAACTTCCCCCAACGCCTCTGCCACCGGAGCCTTTCCCAGCAGTGACCCGGTGACGGCGGGGATGATGCAGCGTGGTCGGCAGACGTGCCCATGCACCCCTGAGAGGCCCCAGAGCTACGACACACCTAGGCCCTTTGCTTCACTTGCTTCCCACTGTGTCCCCTTATCCCCAGAGCCAAAACTGTGCATTAGGAGGCTCGGTAGTAAATCACAGATCTATTCTGCAAAGCATCAAACCATTTCAGGCACCGTAGGACAATTAAATTAAGGAGGTTTTTTTCCATTACAGAAAAAGAACTTAGAGATCTCGGTTAAAACACACACAGAGATCCAGATGACACACAGCTGCGACAGGCACTCCCCTGCAAACTGCGTGGGGTGCATCAAGAGTCCAAGGGGGCAAAGGCTTGGCTTCCCCATCATCGGCACCATCCCGAGAACAAGCCTGGAGCCTTGTCACCTGCCTGATGCTGCCCCAAGCTCTGTGTCTGGAGGAAGGATGTGGATCTCCCCTTCATCCTAACTTCCCACCCCCGATCTCGCTCCCCCACCTTGGGTTCCCTTCCTGCAGAGGACCCCGCAACCCTGAACCTTGATCTCATTAGAATCGAGCTGACCCCAACCTTCAAATAGCTGGGTGACCTCAGAAGACCAAAGGGCGAGGTGCTTCCATTCTGCAGGAGGTGCCACCTGTCTGCGGTTGCTAGTAGGGACCCCCACGGAGTCCCTGGCAGGAGCCTCTTAGAATGTGACTCTCCCCTAGGCTTCCTGATTTTGGCTACTTCCAAATACCCCTTAAAGGAACTAAAAATCCTAAATATTTTAATTTTTAAAATTTAAATTCTAGCCTATCAACTCACCTTCACTACATACTCTGGTCTTAAACAGTAGCCCTCATGAAATCAGGGCCACGCTTTTTCCGTTTTATCCTGACATGCATTTAACATACATCAGCCTAAGTGCGTAACGGCGAAATTTAAAACGCCCATCCACATGCCACTGAAAGTGGTCTCCCGGGCTCCTGGTTTGCCGTGGGCCTGTCGACGTCTCCAAACTTACAAGGTAGGGCAGTGAGGACACAGGTGGTTTCAACGGAATCCAGATGTAGCTCCATCAATTCATGGTGGGCACGCGTGCCCTTGGGCAAGCGCCTTCTGTCCCCCGCACGTCAGTCTGCCCATCCGGAAAACAGGTCTAGTCACAGCGGCTCCCACGAGGGCTCCGTGTGACGCGGCGGCTGGCATCAGCGACGGCAGGACCGAATCGTGTTGCCACACACAGCCCCAGGGAGCCAGAACACTGCAAACACCCCCATTTTACGGCCGAAGCAAGGACCAGGGGTGCAAAAGCCACAACAGCGATGCCACCACGATTCTGAAGCGGCCCCGGCCTCTGAAGCCCTTCTGCGGGGTCTGTTCCTCCCGCAGAGAAGGCGAGCCGGGGCCCCCAGGGTGCCAGCCCCACACTCCCCGGTGCGGCCCGCTCCAACCCCCGACCCACAGCCCCATTCCGAGGCCCCAGCCCTCTGTCAGCCGGCAGGAACGCGGCCTCACTGCTAGGGCCTCTGAGTAACCGCCTCCCCCAGACATGATTCATACCTGTCTGGGGTCACCCACATCCTCATTCCCTGCAAAGGAATGCACGCCAGGTGAGGCGAGCAGGCGGGCTGGCATGGGTGCCAGGCGGCGCCAGAGGTGCAGCCTGCGGAGTCTCAAGGACTCTGCTGCAGAGTCTCCCCTGGCTGGGGCTGGACAGACAGACGTCCGGGTCTGGGGTACCCGTCTATGAGGCCCAGATGCAGGTTATCAACGCTCCCCCCCACGGCAGCAGCTGGCATTCCACCAGTGGCCAGTGATTCTCTGGGTCCAGCGTGGCCCCTTACAGTACCTTTGCCTTGGTGAGCGTTGCCACCCCAAGCTTCCCCTGTGCTAGGGAATAGGACGCACCCATAAAAAGGCATCACTACGGATCCACATTACACGACGGGGCTCAAAGTCGGGAGAATGAGCGGGAAAAGCCAGTCACAGCAAACATACAGTGTGATTTCATCTATGCAAAGTTCTCCACTAGGAAAGACCGGCCGGCAGTGTCTTCTCCAGGGGGTGGGCACAGACCAGAAGGGGGCCGGGGGACCTGTCCCGGGATGGGGGGCTGTAGGGTCAGTCTGGACGAGTGTCCCATACACGTTTGCCAAAACTCATCACGGCCTACGCTATGTCTGTGCACCTTGGTGCCTGTAGTTATACCTCAATAAATACATCAGAGCAGGGAAGACATGGGTTCCAGGGGAAGGCTAACAATTTAAGGGAAGAGAAGGGACGCGCAGGTGAGGTCCAATGGGCTCCTTCTTCTTGCATCGGGCTAGGTCTGACTGCGCCCATTTGACAGAGAAGAAAATGGATGGGAGGAGATGATAGGAGAGACCAGCACGGGCTCTTCTGGGGCATCAGGGCCAAGAAAACCTCCTGTCCAGAAAGCCTTCAAACGGGGGCCCGCCAGTGCCGTCTCTGCCTGTCTTCTCCCCCTCTGGCACCTTGTGCCAAGAAACCTTTGCAGAGAAGCAATGTGCCACCTCCGGCGAGGCAGAAAGCCTCACACAGGTTGCCAGAAATCGAGGTCTCTGGCCAGCCACAGGGCGCGGAAAGAGAAGTCAGGATGCCAAGGGCCCATCCCGACCATGGTGTCCATCAAACCCGAGGTAATCCCCCCAATCCCGAGGCTGGCCAGAGGCCTCCGGGGTCACTCAGTCATTCCAAGCACCTGGTCCAGAACACAACACACAGGTGAGCCCCGTGCTGGGAGACAAGGCCGCCCGGCGTCCTGCTGCTGCCTCGAGGACGGACGCACATGAGTGGGAGCACCAAGCCGGCACACCCAGAGTCCCTGCTGGTATGACGTATCCTTGTGATGACAACAGTATTAGTAGCAGGCCTCGTTTAGTAACTGAGGGGCTCTGGGCTGAAGACTGGCCTTGGTTTGCTCCTCTCCCTTGCTGGAGCAGCCTTAGCTGCGGCCACAAGCTGGAATTACCCGGAGGGTTCGCATCCTGGCTGCCTGCCCTGTCCCCAGTCATTGGCCTGGGGTGCACCTGAGTGCCCGACTATGAGCCTCGAGGCGGACCTCCTGTGCAGCCAGCACGGCAACGGCTGAGTGCAGAGGGTGCTGCAGGAGCACCTTCCAGCCATGAGGCTCACTAAGCTGTCTCCACCCCCTCTCGGGACCCCAGGCCTGCCCAGCACTCCAGAGGCTGCAGTCACCCCTCTCTCCCTTCAGCTGCGGCTCAATGCCGGACAAACCCTTGCTATCTCAGGCCTGTGCCCCAGGCATCGCCACCAGGTGACCCTTCCAAGGAGGGATGTGGAGAGGTGGCTGGAGAAGCCAGAGAGCAAAGGCAGGGACACCAACACCCTTGCAGTGGGGGGCGGGTGATTCCGAAGTCTAGAGGATGGCAGGCCAAGCACAGGCTTCAGAGCCCCATGGCCCAGGTTCAAATCCTGCTCTGCTCCTCGTGATCTCCCACACCGCAGCACATGACCTGGCTTGGCCTGCTCAGGTACACATGAGGGGCATCCCAAGGACAGTGAGGCAGGGCACGCACAAGAGGAAGAGCGGGGTGTGAAAAGCCACAATGCCACTATGGGTGGACGCAGAGAAAATTGCTCCCAATCCTCATCTCCCCTCGTCCAAGTCTATACTGGGGAAAGGGTCCAGAGCTCATTCTCACTAGAGTGTAAAGGAACGCTACAATGTGTTTAGCATAGGCCTCAGGATATCCAGGGCAAAGAGGCTGTTGAGGTAAAGGGGAGGCTTCTGTGACATGTAGGCTTGTGACCCCAATTTTAAAGACAGACAAATGAAGTGCTGTCAGGAGTCGGGGAGTAACAGGGATGGGTCTTTCTGCAGATCTCACCTTGCATGAGCTTGGAGGTCTGGGAGGCACCCAAGCCTGAGAGCTGAAGGCAGGGGCCTGGGCCACTCCAAGGTGGTGGCACATTCCTAGAACTCACAGAAGGGACGAAGTCCTGCGGCCCTGACGCCTCTCCCGGCCGGACTTCCCTGCACAGACAACTCTCAGCTTCCTTCCTGAGGATTGTCAACATCACCGTCGAGCCCTCCCCGAGCCCCGCCAAGAGTGGACGCTGCTATGCAGGAGCAGTGTCTGTCACAGGGCAGGAAGGACAGTGCGGGACCGGCAGCCACGCTCTCATCCCTGATCCACACCCTGGGAGTCACAAAGCCGCTCAATGAACACCAGCTGGGCTCTCCTAGTCTAAGGAAAGGGTCACAGGAGCTGGGGATTCACAAATTCGCGAGCCAGACCGCAGGATCCAGCGGAGTGAGTTATTAGGCTGACGGAGAGTCACCAGAGAAGCAGACTGCGGGGAGAAATATTCGTCAACTCCACGTAAGTGACTGTGGGATTACGCACTCGCAGGCAGGGCCTGGATTTACACGGACAACTGGAAGCTGGACTTGTAATTACACCTCTGGGCCATGCAGCGAGCAACTCTAATTAGCCTCTAGATGGGAGGGTAGTGACAATTTTATTTAGGGCCAAAAGTAAGTAATAAAATTAGGCAGAATGAGCCACTCCACGCGTTAAGTCCCCACACTTTGCAGAATAACGAAATGACAGGCTTGACAATTGCAAACATCTAATAATTGTGTCGTTGTTAGGAAAACCGAAGGGACGATGGGGAATGGCCTCTGACTCTTAAGCCTGGACATTTAAAATGTTGCATGGTGGACACCCCCCTCCAGTCGATGTTTTTTGTTGTTTTTTTGTTCGTTTTTTTTTTAAGACAACATTCTCTGCATCTGTACCTCTTCAACAGTAAAGGGCTCCAGGACGCCGACGGGGGCGTCCCTATGTGCCAGCCTGCTCGGGAACCGGGATCCATAAACACGGGCCAGATACAGCCGAGATAGGAGCGTATTTAGCTGTGATCTATCGTAACGATCACCAGCAGCAAATGGAGTGGCGTTTAAAGGGCCTGTTGGTGTTATTTAATCGGTTATATTCACCAACGTAATCGACACCCTCTCCATCATCTCAATACACCCACCTCTCCCTCCCATACCATAAATAGATTAGAAAAAATAGTTTCCTGCTATGGCCGTGACCCCATCGGCTGCCAAGCTCAGCCTGGTATGAATCACTCCGGGCTCACCGCGACGGCATTTCAAATGACTGAATGATAACGGGGCGGTACAGACACCAATAAATGAATCATGCCTTCCGCAAGACCAAACCTTTGGCTTTTACAGACACCAATTACAAAGTAGAAAGAAAAGAACAAAGAAATTACTCAGGGTGTTTGCGCAAAGTTGATTCATGGGTTTACAGAATTATTACCGACGAAATTGTTTTTAGGAAGGCAATTAGAGCTATGACCTGCTCCGGCACCATCATCAGCCTGTCGACATGGGAATGTGCAAAATGGGGCAGAGGAGGGCAGCCCCCAAAGTCTCGCAGGGCACCCGGGGACCTCCCTTTCTGC
This sequence comes from Vulpes vulpes, assembly GCF_048418805.1. NCBI lineage: Eukaryota > Metazoa > Chordata > Mammalia > Carnivora > Canidae > Vulpes > Vulpes vulpes. Next base: position 5,068,404 of record NC_132793.1, on the reverse strand, counting down.
CTCCCCCTGGCGGGTTAAGACTTCCGTGAAATTCTTAAAACCTGTAGCCACACCAGCGACGTAGAGGAAGCAGGCACATTTACACACAGTTCCTGTAGAAATCTTGGTATCAACTTTTTTTTTTTTTTTTTTTTTTTTAATTCTTTAAATGCAGCAGCCACAGTAGAACATAGAGATCCTCTCTTCTGGGACCAGGATTTGGAAACACATCATCTACCACAACCAAACGCTCACACCATTTCTCCATGCGAACCGACTGCAGATAGCTCAGATCAAAGCTATTTTACCTACTATAAAACTTGGGGGTAGATGAAGAAAGAGCATTCGCTGTGGCCACATGCAAACTCTGAGCCTCTCCGTTAACGAAGTGTGACCTCTGGGATGAGTCAGCCCACAGGCCTTGGGTTAGGGCTTGCTGGCCAGGCTTCCTGGACAAACTTCTGCAAAGTGTAGAAGCATCGCCGTCAGGAATGTCAGATCCTTGTGGGCAAACCGACGCTGGAGAGAATAACCCCGAGCTTACACCTGGCTTATGCTCTCAGGCAGCCGGCCCTCTAACCACCGGCTCCCTGGACCGTTCATGGGTACAGCAAGCAGGTGCCCTGGGCAACGCCAGCCCCTGGTAGTGGCCAGGTCGCGCAGGCCACTGGGGCAGAAAAACCTCTTTTGGGAAAGGACTGTTTGCTTTCCCCAAAATTTGCTAGAAATCTGACTCAGCTCCCTGCGTCTCTTTCTTCTCAAAAAGGGGCCTGGGAACCCCGATTTCACCCACCCTGGTGGACCCAGGCATAGCCAAGGGAAGGCTCAGGCTCAATGCTGGGCACACCTGTGGGAGGCAGGGTCCCCACGGGGGCCTCCAGTCAAGGGACCTCAAAAAAGGCTTGGTGGGTGGAACACACACATTTTAAAACTTGCGTATTTTGTATCATGAAACATTTATGTATCTCTCATAGATCCAAAGATATGTGGTTTTATATATTAAAGCACACATTGCGGTATTTTTAACCACTGACACCCAAACAAATCCGCAGCTGGATTTGTCACTTTTACCGCCCCCCCCAAAGCCAGGGATGGAACCACCATGTCCTGGAGACCTAAGGACCAACAGGGACTCTCGGACCCCTGCAGCCTACGTGATGTGCATGCCAGGGATTGACGACTCCCCATCGGTGACAGTAAAGGACGGCGGCTGCTCCCGACAGACCCCATCATGTGTCAGCAGTTCATAGGATATCACCCACGCACCCAGTGGTCACAGGGGCAAGTGAGGGACATCGTAAATCCATCCCCTCGCCAGCTGCTTCACTGTTTATTGAACACCTACTCTGAGCCGAAGAGCATGCAAAAGCCAACTAGGACTCGGCACCACCGTCCCCGTCTCCATCACCGCCAAAATCTCCACGAGGGACAAAAGACACAGGACAAGGTCTCCAAACGTAAGAGGCAAGGTGGGATCTTGAACCTGCGCGGCTGTTCAGAGGTGTAGGTGTGTCTGTCTGTCCGGCCCTGGGGGAGCCCAGTACTGCAGGCCAAGGAGAGCTGGCAGGTGCTTCTGTGGGGGACGGAGGAGCCTTAGGAGCGTTCAGAGCCGGCTCCTAGGGGCCAAAAGCAAACTGTATCCAGCTTCCAGATCCCAGGCCACTGGGGATGGTACACTTGCTACCAAATAATTAAAACTCTTCTGCTAGTAGAGCTATTTCCCAAACCCACTGGCACGATACTCATGGATTTTAGTTCCGATACGTCTAAAGGGAAGAAACTCAAGACTCCAGGTTCCCTGAGGCTTCTGACATCCTCACCAGGCACTGCAGGCACCAACTCTAAGCCAAAGGACCCACCCCTTCTTCTTCCCACCCCCGACCCAACAGAAAACAAATACATATTAGAACCTGCCGGGACATCAGGAAGATCCCATGATCCCTGATACCTCCGCAGGTGAGTCACGGGAGCCACCCAGGCTCCTTTCAACACGTGGCGTCTCACCGTCGCCTTGGAGCGACCTCCAGCTCCGCTCGCGGGTGACAATGGGTGGGACAGTAACCCTCCAAAACACCCCGGGTCTGAAGCAGGTCTGTGCAGAAAAGAACTGCCCTATACATTCTCCTGCCGGGGCGGGTGGCAATGCACCTTTGTCATCTCGATACTCTGAGGGCTGAAGCAATAGGGAAGAGACCTCGACCTCGTGGGACCACCGTGGCTGAAGCAGGGGAGGCAGGTCTGCAGCAGGGCATTTCTCCGCCTGCCCCTTAGTGCGGCTTTGACCTTTCCCCGAGGTGACGGTAGCCCGGAGGCTGAGGCACCTTTCCTGCCCCAAACAGTGGAAACTTCCTTGATGGTTCAGAATACTACTTGGTGCCCAAGGCACTTTTCATTGCTCAGGCCAACCTAGGAAGCAGGTGTGAGCCTTCTCTCCATTTCACAGACATGCTAGTGGAGGCCCGGGAGGGACTCGGCCCTTGTCCCAAAAAAGATGGTTTTCAGAGTCTTTATCTTGACCGCGTCCTGTCCACTGCCCTGCCCATGCCCACTTCCTTCCCCACCTCATTCACACTCAGGGTTTCCACAGGCTCGGGGGATATACTGAGCAAAACGGGCACGGTCCCCAACCCCTCAGTGTCTGGGGACCAGGAGCAACACAACGGACAACTAATCGAACGGAACCCCACACAACACGACAAGTGCAACAGGAGAGCCCGGCGTGCTCTTGGAGTCGAAACCGGATGACGGGTCTGAGATCCTGGGGGGGCCTGCCTGAGAGAGGTTTTGAGAGTCGCCTTGGGTTCATTCCCAATCGGCCCCCTCCCTGGAATTAACTCACTTTGCGTCTGCTCACTAGAAGGGCGGCTCTCAGAGGGCAGGGTTGTGTCTATACGGTCGGTCCAGGCATTCTGCACCACAGTCACTAACTACGTGACGAAGCGCTGGATGGCTGAGCACCTAAAGGATGCCACGTGCCCCACACCCGCCCCCGGAAAGTCTGCATTTTCCTCACCTGGCAGTGCAGACCCCAGATGGCCTGGAAATCAGGGTAAGGTTAACAGACATGGTCCCTCCGGGAACATCCCTGGGCCATGCAGCAATCTCCTGCCCCAACATCTGACGGTGGTGGTGGTAGGAGGGGGGTGTAGACAGGGATGCCAGCTCCTGGCGCAGCCTCCTAAGGGACACCTGCCTGGGAGACATCTCGCCAACGAAAGATAGCTAGTGTGCGGCCAGAGTGGAATGGACCCGACCGCACACCCGAGATCTGTTCCCGTTCTTCCCTAGTGAACGGTCCTATGGGCACTTGCAGTCTCGGGACAAAATCCAAACTACCACTGCCGTGTTGAGTCTTGCAAAGATCATGCTGGGGCTCAGGGAGTCGATGTGGTGTTGTGGGGTTAGAAATCAGGGGAGCCCGAGCATTGGGGGTCAGGGAGCTTAGGTCTGAATTCCAACAGATCATCAGTTCCTGGCTGTGTGACCTGGGGCAAGTGTCTCACCCTCTCTGGACCCATTTTGGAATCTGCAAATTGGCGACAGCGTTAGCTCTCGCAGAGCTGTTTTGAAGATTAAGAAAAATGCGTCACTAGTACCTGGCACATAATAAGTTCTCTATATCCAACTAGGAAAGGGAGTGGAAGCAAAAATCCATCAGTCACCCTGGAAACAGAAGAGAAACGCCGTTCTGTGGCTCTCGGAAAGCCCGGGGATGCCCCAGCCCTCTCCAGGCCCATCCCAGGGCACCGAAGCCCCCGCTCTCGTCAGCAAGCCGCTCTGGGACTTTTCCCAGCGTGGTGACAGGCACTCGCATGGGTACCTGACAAGGCCCTGACGAGACACAGAGGTGTCACAGATTGGCTCTGTAGTGTCACCCGAAGGGAAAGTGAGGTTGACTGTCAATGCTCCGAGTTGTCATGACTTCATGGAGGGGGGCAGCCCACCTCGGGGAGGGGGCAGGGCAGCACAGAAGACACAGGTGCTCGGAGACGAGGAGCAGAAGATGTGCCTCCCCCACCCCCGCCCCCATCGGCGAAGAAGATCAGGCTCTTATTTTGATGGTTCACGGCCTGTACACCCTTATTTGTTAAAAAAAACTGACATTAATTTTCAAAAAATGTTAGCCGCAAAGCATCACCAGTTCCTGGGCTTTGTGCTCTGGGTCTTCTGCGCTGGACCTAGTGGGGAGTCTGGAGGTTGGGGGTGCTGCTGACTTCATGGGTCTGTGCCTCACAGCCCCAGCTGGCCCCCAGCCTCCAAAGGCAGCGGACTGTGGGAACCTGAGGGGGTCCCTAGGAGAGCCTGGGGGGCTTCCTGCCCAGGGGTGGGCATGCTGGGGGTCTCCCAGCCAGGCCTGCGGTGGGCCTGGCAGGGACAAGGAGAGGGAGATATTCAAGCATCTCCACCTTCAAGGTCACGGTCCCCACGTGGGCCTGCCTATTCCGGCGTCCCCGGCCCTGCCAGCACCCCAGCCCCAGGACGGGGAAACCTTTTTCCAGGGCAGACCTCCTCAGGCAGCGACCGCCGGGGGGGCAGGACAGAGTGAACAACTGAGACTCCCCCCCCCCCTCAACTGTCACCACCAACCCCCAGGAACACAGAGGGTTCTCTGAAGAGACACAACCCCCCAGCACACAGGAGCTGTCGGTACCCCGTTTCCATTCGGACCACAGGACAGCCAGAAAGTTCTGGGCTTCCATCTCCCTGGCCCCCAATCCCACACTTAACCCACTGCAACCCACAGGGAGATCAGGTCTGTGGGCGGGTTTTGCGGGACCCTCGAAGTGAGAGAAAAAAAAAAAGAATTGCCAGTACTTAAAAACCAAGGGTTTTCCATCAAAATCCGGCTGTTCAGGTCCCGGAAATTGAAAGGTCTGGCCTCACTGGGCCTGCGTGGCAGCTGCCCCCAACCACGGCAGGGCTCACCCCCCCCCCCCAGAAAGCTGAGTTTGCCACCCCGTGCCACGCTTCGCCGGCCTCGGGAAGCCCCGGGCACAGCACGGTGCCATCCTCATTGCTCCCGGGCACCGAGAGAAGAGTGGGCACGTGCCAGCACACAGGGCCTCCACACGTGCCCCTAACTGGGCATTGGCACGCGCATGCACACACACACGTGCACGCCTGTATGCACACGACACCTTTTAAAAAACACAAAACAGGCCCCTGGCTCTGATCATCTCCTCAGCGTGTGCCCCATGCAAGCAAGACCCCAAGGCTGGCAGGAGGACAGCCTGCCGACTTCCACTGCTAGGAGCTCCTTCTCCTTGGGTAGCATCCCAGACCCTGAGGTGCCTGCAAACCTGGCCTTTGGATGATAAAACCCGAAGAGGAAAAGCCACGTGGGCCCTCCAGCTGGGGCCCTACCACCAGTAACCTCCTCCACAACACATTCGTACGTTTGAACCACTGACCAAACCAGGAACGTTGACAAGCCACGGGCCGGGACTCGCAGAGGGAAGATCCGGGGGTGCACCTGCGCCGGCAGCTCTGGGGCTACTGTGGGGCAAGCGCTCCTGGCTGTCCCAGAAAAACTGCTGCCACCCTGGCCCTCCCCAACAGCCTCCTCTCCTGGGCAGCTGTGCACACCGCTCCATTTCCCTCTCCTTCCAAGGGAGAGTGCATAAATCTGCACAACTTAAAGGCCCAACTGTGTGCGTGTGCACTTTTTTCCCCTTTTTCTTACGTGCCCAGAAGGTAAAGCCATTACCCGAAGAGAAGCTGGCAAAGACATGCAGCAGTGGAGCATGTGTGTGCATACGTGTGTGCATGCACTGGCCGTGTGTACACACACACGGGTATGCACGTATATGTGTGTGTGTGCGCGTGCGTGCATCTGTGTGCATGCACGCAGGAGGAGCAATTATGTACTCTCTGCCTTGACAAACACTCAGCTCACCCCTGACCCTGGGTCACACTGGGTGGTGTGGCTGGCTTACCCCAGACCTCCTAGGGAGCTGTGGCCAACTGTCTGATCTGAGATCCAGTCTAGGATTTGCACCTCAACCTAAAACCCAGACAGTCAGAAAACATGTGGGTTAAAAGTCCCCGCTCAGAGGGCCCATGGGGGAAATAGCTCCAGCTAGACAGCCACAGTTTAAACCAAATCCTAAAATACAAGCTTACATGGTGCCAGAGTCTCTCCTCCTAATAAATGCAAATCCAAGATGAAAACTGGGAAGTTCCTGAAGACGGAGCCCCCATCCTTCCTGCGTGGTGCACAACAGGCGCTCGGAGGCCCCATCCTTCCCCATCCTTCCTGCGTGGCACACAACAGGCGCGCAAGAAAGGCCAAGGGAATGACAGGCAGGCGCCAACTTCGAGCGCGACCACGGGTCTTCCCAGGGGCTGATGTCTGAAGGAGACTGAGGTTCAGCTTCTGGCAACTCACCTCCACCCTCCCGCCCCCCAGCCCCTTGGAGAAATAATGGATTAAAACAGCAGTTCTCGGCCAGGGCAATGCGCTCCCCAGGGGACATCAGGGGAGGTCTGGAGACAGTTACGGGTGTTGCGACTTGGTGGAGGGGGAAGCAGAAGCCTGCTCCAACGGTCATCTAGCAGACAAAGGCCAGGGATGCTGCTAAATATCCAGCACAGCACACAGCCTCCCCCTCCCTCCCAACAAGGACGTCCTAGTGCCATGGGTGAAATGCCCCGGATTTGAGACATGGGGCACCGGGCATCCTGGGAGTTCCTGCAGCTCAGTCTCTAGTGTTTGGGAATATCTCTTTGGAATTGGGTTTGAAGAGGAATCAGAGACTCAGTGACACTGGAGTGTCAGGAAGCAAAACTGCCACCAGAGATACTGGCCGCAGGGGTCCAGGGTGGGTCCAGCGCAGGGTGCGCCGCCCAGGGCCCTCCAGAAATGGGGCACGAGCGCCAAGAGCCGTATGACACAAGTCAGTCTGTCCAGGCAGAGGCAGCATCCATCTGCCCCCCCTCCCCAAAAGCCTCAAGCAGCAGCTGGAAGAGAAAAGCAGGGGCTAATTTCTAAGAGAGACAGATCTGTAAAGAGGTCAAGAGGACGCCAAGAGAGCGGCAGGCCAAGAAGGAACCCTTTCCTGAAAAGTTGCCCGGCCAACTCCCCACTGTTAGCTCTGGTGTCAGCCAGCTGTTTTTAACCCCAGGACCCCTGGCTTTTCTAAAGAACAGCCTCTTTTTCTGTGGGGTATCTTGGGAAGAGTGAATTCTCATCAGGCAGCGTCCCTCACCCCTTGACTCTCAGAGAAAACTGGGGCCCCTGGAGCGTGCCGGCATGATCTCCTATCTGGCTTCCTTGGAGATCACCCAGTTCCCGCCCTCCCAAGCGCAATGGGGATACTGCTGAGATCCTCCAGCTCGAGACGGGCCTACTGTGGGGCCAAAGTCCCAAGAGACAGTGCGTGCAGCGCTTCCTGAGAAACAACCCTGGTTTTGGGTCCAGTGTGCGCTGGAAGAGCTGGAGCAAAGCTTTCCATTGCCACCTTCGCTCATCTATAAAGCCGGAGCCGGCCAAGGCTCCACCCAGCTCTGAGATTTGGGGCAACTGTACACCACCCCAGGGACCCAGCACCGTTCCGGGGGAGGGGAGCCCACTGGCACGGAAGCCTCCAGCCAGACTTGGGAGGGCAGAGGCCCCATCTTGAAAGATGGTAAGCTTTTTAAATTTCAACCATCCAGACCTCATTTTTCAGATGAGGAAACTAAGGCGATTTAAGGAACCAACCAAGGGCCACCTGGACAAGGTCCCGCAGCCCAGCTCCAAATCCATCTCTGATGTTCTGCTTGCGAACAACCCCCCAGCTCGAATCACATGAAATGTGGCCTTCCTTCCTCACTTCAAATTTTCCTCCCCATCTTTTTTGTATAAAGAAACTCCAGGCCTTCAGGCTTCCTCACCAGACCCTTTCGGGGAAATCTGATTAGCACTTGTAACAAACTGTTACATTATACCTGCATTTTAAAGATCATTTCCCTTCCTGCCCTGGGCTTTCTTCCAGTAAGTAGGGGGCCGTGTGTAAAAAATACACTGCGCGCGCGGTGACTCATGTACCACCCTGGGGCCAGCTGGAGCAGGCCAGGGTTCCAGGCGCTAACCTCCAGGGCCCAGCTCAGATGCCCGCCTGGGGGAAGCACACGGGTTGAAGGCGATGGATTTAACAACACCTTGGTGTCAGCCAAAATACCATCAGGGCTGAAGAGCCTAAGGAGGGACAGGAATAAGAATGAATTTTTTTTTTTTTTTAAAAAGTCCTGAACACAAAGGAAGGACAAGAGCAAAATGCCTGGGCCCAGTCCTCCTAAAGACAGATTCCATAGGTTCAACACAATAGCGGAGACCCCTGGGGCGGGGAGCGCCCTAAGGCGGCTTTACAGAAGAGGGAAAATGAGGCACCTCGGGTACTTAAACAGCAATCCGTTTAGCACCGGCGAGGCTCTCTCCAAACATGTGCGAACATATTTTAATAATATCCTCGTGCATTTCATTAGCCTCCTGAGTTCATAAAGGGCCTTTGGGAAGCAATCTGGTTTAATGCAACTCAGTTCCGCACATGCTGGCTCTGGGCAGGTTCTCCTGGCACCTCGCTGGCCTGGCGCAGGGCGGCTTGGGGGTTGGGGGTGGGGGGTGGTGGGGACAAGCAGGCTTTCCATCCCTGGGCTGGAGGGAGGGGACACTCACGGATGGAAGGACCCACCACTCAAGCTGGCCTGCCTGCCCCGGCAGGGCCGGTCACGGGTTATTTTTACCTCTTGTGCCTCACTCTACAGGCTCAGGGGCCACGCACTGTGGCAGCCGCCTGCGGAAACTGGCTTATGAGTCACCCAGTGACTGCCCTGCTCAGTGGTGGCCGCCTCTGGCTCCTGGTCCCAGCTGGAAGAAGGCTGGCCCTGGCAGGGGAGGGCTGTGTGCTCCCTTGCCTCGGTGCTTAGGGGTGAGGGTAGGGAAACCGAAGCCCAGAGAGGTAAGAGCCCCCCCCCACACACACACCAAAGGATGGGCTGGGGGTGGGGGTACAGGCTAGACAGCGGCGCTCCACCCAACCCAACCTCTACCCGAGTGGGGTCCGAATGGCGGAAGTAGAGGCTTATTTGTCTCAACTTCTGGGTGCACAGGGTGAGTTGGTGCCAAGCTGCCAACACCCCCTCCCCACCCTCGGTCTATCTCCTCCTTTCAGGGCCAGGCGGTCCCAAACACAGACAGCCCCAAACTTTGACTCATTTGTAACCACGGTCCCAGCCAGGCTGAGCCAAGCTGTCCAGACAGAGGCTATTTATAGGTGCGTCGGGGACACAGACACTCACACAATGAGACACACACTCCAGATCCACCTTGGGCCAGACCCACCGGCGCGGAGCCCTGGATCCAGACACCTGGGCACAAACGGTCCCCAAGCCCCCAGCACGATGCACACGCTGGGAAGAGGCACCCGACCGGGCCACAGGCAGGGGCGCAGGAGGACGACATATGCCCGGGACAGACTGCGACCCAGACACACAGACACAGAGCCACGGAGACGCGCCAGACCCAGACAGACACACACAGACACGCGCGCTCCACAGACGCGAGGAAACCCGCTCGCACAGGCCGAGACGGAAGCGCCACGCACAGTCCAGACACACGCCCGGGGCCCCAGACACCCCGCAGGCCAGACCGCGTCTCACACGCCCGCCGCCCCCTCCCCCTCCCCCTCCCCTCCCCTCCCCTCCCCCCCCCCAGCCAAAGTTGATAAAGAGCCGCCCTAATTGCTCCACCGAGGCTGCCCCTCGGGGAAATAAAATGGGAACTTGGCGGCCCCGAGCGCCCCGGCCCTCCCGCGCCCCGCGCCCCGCCGCCCTCCCGGCCGCTCGGCCCCGGGTCCGAGGCCCCTCGGGCGGGGCGCGGGCAGCGGGGGCCGTGCCAGGCTCTCCGCGCCGCGGGACAAAGCCGGGCCGGCCGCCAGCTGCCGCGAGCCGGGAGGGCGCGCCCGGGGCGCAGGGCGCACGGCCCGAGGGGCGCGCACGGCCCGGCCCCCGCCCCCGCCCCCGCCCCCGCCCCCGCCCCCGCCCCCGCCCGCCGCTGCCGCTGCGGCCGGCCTCGGGGTCCCAGCCCGACGGGGCCTCCGGGGAGGGGGCGCGGGGTCACTCACTGATCTCCATGCTCTGGAACAAAGAGCGTTTGCAGTTGCACGTGCAGGAGACATTGGGCTGCCCGGCGGCGAGGGCGGCGGTGCTGTTGGCCCCCATCAAGCGGTGCATGGACGGCGCGGCGGCGCGGCGCGGGGCGCGGGGGGCGCGGGGGCGGCCGGGGGGGGGTCCGGCCGGCGCCCGGCGCTCGGGCCCCGCATGCAGGAGGCGCGCGGCGGGGAGGGCGCACCCCGGCTCGCCGGGCTCGGGGCGCCGCCAAGTTCCCGGGGCTCCGCGGGGCTCAGCGCGCGCCGCCGCGCTCCCCTGCGCCCCCCGGCCGGCCCTCGGCAGCCCCGGGGGCGTCGGCAGCGCCCGCGGGTGGCGTCCGGGAAATGGGCCGGCAGCCGGGGCGCGCGCGGCCGCCGGGGCTGAGCCTCCGCCGCTGGCTTCCCGCAGCCGAGCGCCTCCGCCGCCGCCGCCGCCTCCTCATTCAAGTCCAAGGAGATCGGGTTTCGCTCCGAGACCGCGGCCGGAGGCAGGCAGACGGTCTGACGTCAGCGCTAGACGGGGCTGCCGGTTCCCACCGCGCGGGGGCCGGGGAGGGGGCGCGCGCTGCGCCAATCCCCGCCGAGGTTCCCCCGCACCCCCTTCCCGGGCCGCGGGGCGGGGTGACGGGGAAGGGGGCGGGCTCTTAAAGGGCCAGAGCGAGGCGGCCCGCGTAGACCCGGGGCGGCGGGGCGGGGGGCCGCGCTGCGCCTCCGCGCCTCCTGGGCCGGTTTGGAGCGCGTGGCCCGACCCGCGGGCCCGGGGAAGCGCGGCTCGCAGGCAGCCTCGCCCCTGGGTCCCGGGGTCCTCGCCCCAGGTTTAGGGGAAGCCTGTCCTCTCCCGGAGCAGGTCCCCGGACTCAGGGCGCGGGGAACTGGAGACGACGAGGGGCGCCCCCCATCACCATCACCTAACATCGAGGCCTCGAGGCCCCTGGCGCCCCCCGCTGCGCACTTTACCCCGACCCCCAGGAGGTCGCCCGGGGGAGGCTGGAATTCGTGTCGACACGCCCCGGACGGCTCCGAGAACCGCCCGGGAGCCCTTGTCATGTAAATACGTGTCCTGGGACTCGAGATGCGACCCAGCCGGCAGGGCCCGGGGCGAAACCGCTGCCGCCGTCTGCTGCCCCAGGGGCCGCCGGCGGGGGAGGGGGGGAGGGGGGGGAGGGGGAGGAAGTGCGGGGGTGTCCTTTTATTTCATTAAGTTTTAATTACACGAGTGTTACAAGAACACATTCTCCTGGTTTTAGAAAGGAATGGGGGTATTACGTCAGAGGTCCTCTCCCTGGCACACCTGCAGACTCAACAATGTGGTGTGGCCCCTCCTGGACCTCTGCTCCAGTCTCTATTTTGTATGCGCTTGGGGAGCGCCTGCCTAGTGCCAGAAACTCACCAAATAGGACCTCAACCTGGTACCTACTCCCCGAGACGGGCATGTTGGGAGCCCCATTCTACAGACGTGGGAGCTGGCCTGGGGAGTTGGTTGCTCAGGGCCTCGCAATGGAAGAGCCTGGTCCTCACCCAAGGCTGTGCACCCCCACATAGTTTCCTCCTTTTTTAAATATCCACATATCCAGGCAATGACTGGGGTTTAGGAAGGAGCAGAGACTCCTTTTGTGTTGGGCAGGGTGGGAGGGGTGTTTAAAAATTATTCCCTTTTAAGAGACTGTAACCAGACCAGAGATTCGCAGAACTCGGAGAAAGCCGGCCCAGGAAGTGGGTGACATCTCTCCGGGCAGCTGGTCCCAGGGATGCCCCCTTGCTCTCACAGAGCACTTTTTGTGAAGGAATTCAAATTCGGGGGTGACTGGGTGTTCCGGGTTTACGGAGGAGCCCAAGGTGCCCACACAGAGGGAGGTTCAAAGGTTCTGACCCTGATTTGTTTGGGAAGAGAGGCTCGCTCTCAGAGCTGTGCCCAACCCCAGGGACCAGGAGGAGGGGGGAAGCGCTCAGGGCCTGGATGCCTGGACAGTCTCAGCCCCTAGCTTGAGGAGGGATCGATTTCACCCGCAGGTCTGGGGTGAGGGAGGTCTTGCTGCAATTTGGCCTCTGCATCTTGGAGGAAAAACTGGGGGGAGGGTGTCCTGATGGTTGCCTGGGGAACCCTAACAATGGAGGTTGGGCCTGGGGATGACGGTGGGTGCCACTCACCTCCTGGGCCGAGGAAGACCACCATCACAGCCCCTCCTTTCAGCTATTCCTTCTTTCAGCCCATCGGACAAACTCTCGGGAGCTTGGACCCTTTCTGCTGGGCACTCAGGATGCCAGGAACAACCCCTGCCCTCTAAATCTCTCGCAGAGGCTCCAAGGCTGTCTGGCAGTGAAAAATCCCGCACTTCGTCTTGGAAATGAAGCAGCATTTACTCAATCAAGACTGAACCACCAGCAGACAAAAATAACCAGTGAATTCAATGGATTAAAAAAAAAAAAAAAACCCGCCTTAGCCACAACATTGACCTCTGGTTGATCTGCCTGGGACAACAGCACCGGCCACATTTCCTGAGCACCTACAGTATGCCATCACTGCTCTAACTAACGGTGGCCCTGGGACTGGTTCGTGGTCTGTGCCCTGGTTCCAACGTTGGTTCTGCTGGGGGTCTGAAGTGGGGTGTCGGGCACGGAGGCCACAACCGCATCTCTAAAGATGGGTGGGACGCGTGACCTTGGCAAGTCCTTTCACCTGTCCCACCTCAGTTACCTCCTCTGCAAAAATGGCCTCCCTAATGGTGTCCTTGACCGGGGTGATGGTGAGTGACGAATAAAGGAGTCAGTGCCGCGAAAGTGTGTAAGAGGCTGAATATGTGCTGGTGGTCTTGTTGTGCAATCCTCATGGCATATTGGGGAGGGGAGGAACTGGCGTCATTTTATCCTCCTGTTTGCAGATGAGAGGATCGGCAATCAGGAAGGCGTCACCCCATGACAGCATCCTTGGCTAAGGTGGTTAATAGGAAAGGACAGACTTGCTTTGGGAAAAGCATACGCTTGAGAACCCACACTCATGGGAGGCTTTGCGTGTGCCTAGGGCTGCCAGATAAACGCGAATTTCAGATAGATCACAAATAATTTTTGGTGTAAGTATATCCTGTGCAATATTTGGGATCGACTTATACTAAAAATTTGTGTGTTGCTTATCTGAAATTCAAATTTCACTGTATGCCTGTATCTTTATTTGCTAAGTCTGACTGCCCTGTGTGTACCAGGCACTGTAGTGCTGGGGATTCGGTGAGGAGGAACAGGGCCCACGGTCAGGATCCTTTCCGGGGAGCCAAGGTGTGAATGGTGCAGTGCGTGTGGGAGCACTCCCCCTACTGGGAGTGTGGGTACGGGAGGATGGGCCGCCTCTGCTGGACCAGCTTGAGTCCATGGGAGGGAGGCCATAAGTCAGGGAATGAGATTTCCTTCATACATTCAGCAAATACTGTGTTCCTGTTCAGTGCCAGGCTCTGTGCTGGGTACCAGACGCAGGGCAACAAACAAAACAAAATCGCCCCCCTCATGTGACATGGGGAGGGGGTGTCACATGGGATAGGGGGCAGGAACGGGAGAGATTATAGACTCACACACAAACCCATAGTTAAACTTAGGTCACTTCAGATATGGTCATGATGAGCTAGAGGCCAAGTTGGAGATCAGGAAAGCCCCCCTGAGGAGGTGGCATTTTATTCAATTCATATTTACTGAACATCTACCTAGAGCCAGGTACAAACCCCTTCTTCCCTCCTGGGGCTCCTGTTGCTTGTAGGTGAAACAGACAACGAATATGGAAACATATACGTCCAGGTGATGATTGAGAGGGTCACTGAGTTCAAAGCCAGAAATGTTACAAAGGGACATGGTCTGGCTATAGCTGGAGCCCACGAAGTGGCCTCTCTGGGCAGAGGGGACAGCAGGGCGGGAGTCTCAGGCCGGGAGCAGCAGGTGCCCAAGTAAAACCCTTGAGGGGAAGAAGAGCAAAGAGATCTTCATAGTCCTATGAAGTCTGGGGCTTGAGATGCATTTCCCAACCTGGTTATAGGGCATAGGATTGTGAAATGGGTATATGTCCTCAGGTGACCGCCAAGACAGGCCTTTCAGGGCCTCCAGACGGTACAGTGCTGCTGTCTGTCCTGATCACGGGTTGGATCTACCACAGGAGGATCTTTAGAGAGAAAAGATCCTATCCGTGCCAGCAAGGAGGGCTGGCTCCTAGTGGCATATCCCTGCTGGCTGGGTTTAGGTACAAGGCCAGCTTCACGAATGTGCGATCCATGCAGGTGCCAGGGCTCCTCCCTCGAAAGGGCCCCAAGCTTGGGTGAATCCTCTACTGTCATCATCTTGAAATTCTTAATAATTTTTGAACGAGGGGCCCTGCATATCCTGTAGTTGCTCAGGTGCCAGGCCTGCCTTGGCAGCCAGCTGGGAACCCAGGGAAGCCAGCGTGGGTTTTGGCTGGGCCAAGGGTGGCTGGCCGTGTCCTGACTCTGTCCCTTGGGCATTGTGGAAAGTGTCCCACTGAGTCAACAAAGGGCCTGCCCTGGCTGGCAGATCCCAGCCTCCGCTCCGCAGGTCCAGCCCTGCCCCTCACCTCCTGCAACGAGGCCTGCCGCACAGATCTGCCTCTGCAGAAGCAGCTTCGGCAGCCAGGGGGGTGGGTTAACAACCTCTCCTCTCAACTGGCCACCTTTGGAAACCCCTTCTAGCTGGGTCTGCTTGTCCCCAAATCCTATGTGTGTGGCCTAATCAGCCTGTCCACGTTCCCAGCTTAGCATCTTTGGACTTTGTGTTTTTCAACTTTGGGGGGAGGGGGTCTCTTTTTGTGTCCAAACACTAATAAGACCTAATGTTTATTTGACACTGACTATGTACCAGGCCCTGTCCTAGACTCTTCAGATTCACTCACTTAATCATTCCACAAACACACATCCAGGTCTACAGTGAGTTCATTGGATCCCTACAGCAGCCCTGTGAGGTCCCAGCTAATATGATTCCTGTTTGACAGATAGGGGCACCGAGGCTCAGGGTGCCACCTGTGCGTGAGGTGGGGCAGGATGTGGATGCAGGTGCCTGGGCCCCGGAGCCCACAGGCAGACCTCAGCAGATGGTGCTTCCTGCTCCCCTCCTCCATCCTTACCACCTCTACCTGGGTCCGCCTGGGAAGGGTGCTGGGTTTGGGCAGCACCCTTCCTGGGCTTCCTGGAATTTCCCCCAGCTCCATCTCCCCTCGGAGGATAAAGAGCAGCTGCCTTCTGCAGGGAGCCCAGGCATGGGGGAGAGGGGAGATGAAGACCCAACTCAGAATCCCACACGGGTGACCTTGGCAGGTGGTTTCACCTTGCCAAACCCGCATCTCCACCCCTGCACGGGGGGGGGGGGGGGTGGAAACAACGGTATTTCACAGTGCGGGGTGGTGTGTGTGTCAAGGCCTCAGCACAGTGACCAGCGGCAGTGGACACACACCTTGTTCACGGCCTGTCTCCCCTTGATTGGCAACCGTAGACAGGCAGCTCGGTGGGCGTGTCACCGGATAGGCCCCTGGTGCGCGTCTGATGGGGTCTGGCCTGCAGCGGGCGTTGGCAAACCTCTGTGGAGTAAATGACTGGCACCACAGATAATAACGTGCAAGTCACACTTGGGCTGCCTTTGCTACTTTCTGGCAATTCTCTCCCCCCTGCTCTCTCCCCCACTCCATGCCCACACTTCTTGTCAGTGCTCTGGATGCCCATCTCATGACAAACTTCTAACCAAGCATCTGGAAGCCAGAAACCAGGGCCAGTATCTACAAAGAAGTACTTGCCTGGTACCAGGCCAGAGCCAGAGGTCTTAACCATAAAGACGCATGTGTGTGCGTATGCATCGTGTGTGTGTGTGTGTGTGTGTGTGTGTGTGTTGTGGGTTTGTGGGTGCATGTGTGTTTTGTGGGTGGTATCATGTGTGCTTAGGTGTGTCACATGGTTGAGCTCTCCTGCAGCAGCAAGCCAAAGAAAGCTGGCTAAACTGGTCATAGATGCACCCCCACCCCCCACCAAGGGGGACATCTCTTTTCTCTGATTCTGTTTCTTTATTTCCAGCAGGAAACTGGTTTCTATAGAGAAGACAGGGCTTTGGGACCAAGGCAGGAAGATAAAGAGTGGAAAGGATAGAAGGAAAGGACAGAAAGAAACATTAGAGCCAAATCCTGTCTTCTGGCAGATGGGTAAACTGAGGCCCAGACAAGACAAGACTTGGCTAGGGTCAAGGTGCTGGTGAAGGGCACAGGGGAGCCTGACTCCAGGCTCAGGTCGCAGGGTCTTTGGTTATCGTAAATAGCGTAGTATGCAGACCTTCCGCTCACAGGCTCATTCAGACATGTTCAACTCCTGTCTGAAACACTTCCAGAAAGAACGGTGCGTCGTTCAAGCTGGTTTCCCAGGCCAGACACACCAGAGCAGAAATGTTCTGTGTCTCTGTTCTCGTGAAGGGATACATTCTACTGTTGTCAGGAGTGATTAATAATGTAAAACCGTGATTCTCGGTGGCGTGAAAGGCATTTGGAGCCAAACTGGGCTGCTGCCTCTGCTGCTGGTTTTGAGGGGGACCTGATGCAAAGGGGGCCGGATGTGAGGGAGGGCTGTCTGTCCAGCGAGGGGCATCGCACCCACACCTAGTTCACACAGACTATTCCATAGCCAAGCACCGGGCCCTGGGGGCACATGGTGACCAGGACAAGCTGGGCGCTGCCTTCACAGAGTTTGCCCTCTGGGGAGCTCACTTACTCATTGACCTATTATTCTCCAAACATTGAATTCTGCACGCCCAAAACTGAGAGTACACATCGCCACTGCTAACTTCCTGATCTCGATTGGGAAAGTTCATTACTGATCCTCACCTCAGTTTCCCCATCTTTAAAATGGGGATTAGAAACAGACTTGCTCAGAGAGCTATAGGCCAGATGAAACAGGGAAACGTTCTGGCTGGCACTCAGCACAGGGCACGGGCAGGAATAAGCTCTTGAAAAAAGCGTGTTATTACTGCGTGCTCTGTGCCCTGGCAACTCGCAGTCTCATATAAAACATAAACCAACCCTAGAATCGTCCCTTCGGAGAAGTTACCCCCAGTGAAATTTCTCATGACTCTTTAGTTGCTTTGTTCAGCGTCTTTCACCCCAGCTGGACTGTGCCCTGTGTGTTCTCAATGTCTGGTTCTGGGAACAGATGCTCAGATGTCCCCAGGGCCTCTAGAACACCAGACAAGCGCTGTGGGGCTCCATGGGGGCCCTGACAGTCCCCACAAGGGAGTGGCAGCCAGAAAACACCCTGTGCCCTCCCTCTGCAGGCCCCCACTAGCATTGGAGATAGGGCCCCTTCCCCTCTACACAAGGAGCCCTGTGCTCATATAGGAACTTGGGAACACGTGTCCAGCAGCTGGCTCCAGAGGCAACCACGTGGCTACACCTGTCTGCTTCTTTGCTGCATCCATAGCTCCTAGCATCAATGGGCTCCTAGCATCAGTGGGCTCCTAGAATGCAAATCCACCGCATGGGGGAATGCAAAACAATTTTGCAACGTGTATTAAGGCCTTAAGATATAGGTATGCTCAGCCTCTGATTATTAATGGACCAGAATATTGATCCTATCTTCACTTTTAATAATAAAAATGCAACTAAATTGAGCGGGGGCGGGGGGTGGGGGGGTGGGGAGAGGGGATTGGTCAAGTAAGGTCAAGAAGATCAAAGAAAACGCATTAGTTAAAAATGTCTCCCAAGATGATTTGATGGTATTTTGAAAAGTCCTTTACAAAATACATTTAAAAATAGGCTGCCGAACTGATCTCAATTTTGTACAAATAAAATTGTGTTACTAGAAAAAAGACTGGAAAGATACACGCCAGAATGTTAACAGTGGTTAGCTTCGTGGAATGGATTGCGTGGAATGGACCTCACTCCACTGTTCGCTGCATTTTCTACAACGCACGTTAATTTAAATAAAAAGAAAATTTTTTTAAGGTTACTTCCAAGGGCCGCCTGCCACCACCACCCCCCCCCCCCAAGCCACTCTCGCGTCTTCCGCCCGCGGCTCCTTTAACTGCGAGTGCGGCCGCGGAGGAGGCGGGGCGTCAGGCCGGCGCGTCACGAGCCGCCCGAAATGACACAGCGAACGGGCCAATCCGAAGTTCGGATTCCGGGAGCCGCGATTCGATTGGACGCAAGTGCGGGCGGCCTCGTCCAATGGCGGGAGGGGGGCAGGAGCCTGGCAACCGCGTGGGGTTTAAATCCACGTGGTGAGCGGAGGGCGGGGCGGCGCCCGGGGGGGGGGGGGGGGCCTCGCGTCCTCTCGGCGGGGGACCGGGAGCAGGTGCCGCGGGGGGTGGGGGGGTGGGGGCAGGGCTCAGCCTCGCCCGGTGCCCGGGTGCGAGCAGGTGCCTTCCAGGGGAGAGTGCGGTGCCGTGGCACGTGCATCCAGTGACAGACGTTTACTGAGCACCTACTAGGTGCAGGTGGGGGCGGGGACACCCACGCTTCCCCCAGTGTAACCGTGTGCAGGCGGCCTCACCTACGGCCCCCACTGCTCTGCTCCATCATTGCCCTTAACGCTGTCCCGGCTCTGCAGGGGAAGAGGTGACAGGGGCAGGTGTGCCTCGAGGAGGGTCTGCACCAGTTCTTAGCACAGCGCTGGAATTTGAGAGATGCGACTGTTCCCTGTGCTAAAGAGTGACAGCTAATATGGGGTAAATGTCTATCATGCGCAAGGCGTTCTGGGGATTTTGCATGTATCACCTAATTTAATATTCTCAAAAAACCCAAGTTAGCTATTATGGTCATTCCCGTTTTACAGGCATGGAGAGGGCGGCCCAGGGAGGCCGGGTAAGTAAGATCCTGCGGCTGGGGCATCGTGTGGCTGGATTCAAACCAGGTCTGCTTGTTTCCAGAGGCCTTGGTCTCAACCAGCCACGATCCCAATATTGATCCAGTGCTCAGCCTTTCCTAAGACAATCCTCATGAGTCAGGCCCCTGCTACTGGGAAGGGAGAGAAAGGGGAGGGAGTAGAACCAGCTGGGTGAGGCACAGCCAAGTGAGCAAGGGCCCTGCCACCTACCGCCTGCCCAGCTCTGGGGGGCAGAGGGGTGTAGGGAGCTGGGTAGCTGCCGTGGGGCTTGCCAGGCCCTGTTGCTGGGCTACGGGGACAGACCTGTCCCGCCGGCTGGTGGTCTAAACCAGCAACCCTGCTGGTGACCTGTGGGCGGCCTGCCGAAGTGTTTTCGGTTTTGCCTCCATAATGTTTAACATTTTTCTAAGCTTTTTTTTTTTTTTTTTTTTTGCCTAAATTGGCACAATTCCCACGCCTCCTGACTGCATCACACATAGGTAGCTTTATTTACGTGTCTCAGCCACACCTGAGTGTCCTCATCCCCTGGTCTGACCAGGAAGGAAGCCCTCAGGTGGGGCCAGGTATCCTAAGACCAGCGTCCCCTGGACACCCTTCGCCTTGCTTTCTGTGTTTAAAATCCCAGAGTGTCTACCTTGAGCCCTAAAGTCCAGCCCCTCCCAGAGCCAAAAGCTCCTTCTCTGGCCCCTGATGTCCTACAACCCTCAGCTGGGGTGTCTGAAAACCCTGGTGGAGGATGCTAACTCTGAGTCAGTCAGACTTGGATTCAAATCCCAGCCTCACTGCTAACCCAGCCGAGGGATGCTTGGCAATAAAAGCCTGCCTTGGTTTCCTCCTCTGCAAAACAGGGATGGTAATAGTTCCCTCCTCATCCGGTTGTTGCAAAGAGTCAGACGAATGTGCTGTAAGGGTTGAGCATTATTACTATTGTGTTTCTGAAATGCATTTTTTCATATTTTAATCACTCAGACATTTGGATGCAACCTACCATCAACCACGTAAAATTAACACAATCAAACAACTGTTCTGCTTTTTTCTCCCAAAAGTTGTTTTTCAACAGATTGTTGAAGCGAAGTATGGAAGACGCTTGGCACAAAGTAGGTGCTCATCTCATGGATTGTTGGTGCTTCTTCGGGATTTAGGTCATCGAGAGCCACTGTCATGGGCAGCAAGCTCTTCCTTACCTCAGGCTGAGGCCTGCCCGCCTGGAACTTTCATCAATTCATGCGCCTGACACCATAAATGAGCTTCTCTCTCCATAGAACAGTGCTTCAGAAAGTGAGGACCCCTCCTAAACGTCACGGCTTCCCATTCGAGACCTGCTACATAATTTGTGGAA
This sequence comes from Vulpes vulpes, assembly GCF_048418805.1. Lineage (NCBI taxonomy): Eukaryota > Metazoa > Chordata > Mammalia > Carnivora > Canidae > Vulpes > Vulpes vulpes. The sequence continues at coordinate 5,048,122 of NC_132793.1, read as the reverse complement.
CCCAGAGCAAACCAGAAATGTAGGGCTCCTTGTTCAAAAATCATTTGTAATGTCCAGGCGACAGCAGCAGAGCTCAGAGCTCCTTCTCGGACCAGAGTCCCATGTGACACTTGTCCCAACCCATGAAGGGGCCCTGCTCCCGCTCGTGGTCCACAGGCCTGTGATGTCCCCCAGAAGCGCACATGGCTGGGTGCGGTTGGCCCGGAGCAGATCAGATCCGGAGAGCTTCCAGCTGGGCCCGAGGAAAGGCCCCAGCACCTGGTCTGTATCTCTAACTCCCCCAGAGAGTCCTGCTTCCCAAGATCCTATCTTGCACCTGCTACTGTAGCCGCTAACTCTATCCCTGCTTTACCGTTTGTTATTGTTATAGAATCTCTCTCTAAAGTGCACAAATCCGAAGTATATAGCTGGGTGACTTTTTACGTCACGTGCACCTAAGTAACTACCCCCCAGGTTGAGATAGAGAACATTTCCGTCACTCTAGAAAGTTCCTTCCTGTTCCTTCCCACTACGACCTCCCCCACCCTGTTGCAGAGGTAACCACCATTCTGACTTCTTCCACTATGGGTTTGCTTTGCCTCTTCTCGAAGTTCGCAGAGACAGAATCACAGTGTGTGCTCTTGCGTGTCTGACTTCTCGCGCCGTGCAGTCTGGGAGACACGTTCTCAGTGTGGTAGAGGTTTGTTTCTTTTCATTGCTCTGGAGCAGTCATGACATACCACAATTTAGCCATTCTCCTGCCGATTCTCTGGTTAATTTTGTTTTTTTTTTTTTTTCCCCCAGCTGTTGGCTGCTTCAGCTGGGGCTGTCGTGAGCATTCTGGGGCTTGTCTGTACGTGCTCCCTGCACACGTGTGCACTCATTCCTGCTCGGGCTTCGCTGGCAGGAATGGGAATGCTCTAGCAGACATGGCCAGGCAGTAATCGGGGGGCTCTTACTGATTTCCCCCCCGCCCCTGCCCCCGGCAGTCCTCTGAGCCATCCCAGCGTTTCATCCTGTCACCACTCTTGATGTCACCACTCTTGATTGCAGCTTTTCTGGTGGGTGTCGCCCTTGACTTTTGCAACTCACCTAAGGAAGCCGAATGACAGGACTCACACTTGCTCTCCCTTTCTGACCGTTGGTGAGAGATCTTCTCGGGCCCTGGACCTTCTTCACCCCCCAGGCCAGAGCTCCCCCTCCCTCTTGGGGTCACTTGCAAATTTCACAAGCGTGGGTTCTCGGACTTCACGTGAGTGCTCGGTGAGGATGCCCACCCGGACGGACCCAGCACGGGCAGGGCCCTGGGGCTTGCTCTCGGACAGCGCTCTCTCGAATGGAGTGTCCAATCTTTCATTAATCTCTTTTCCCAACATGAGCGTCACGTACATCATATTTCCACACCTTGAACAGGAAGCTCTCTGAGCTTCAACAATCTGTTGAAAAACAACTTTTGGGAGAAAAAAGCCGAACAGTTGTTTGATTGTGTTAATTTTACGTGGTTGATGGTAGGTTGCATCCAAATGTCTGAGTGATTAAAATATGAAAAAATGCATTTCAGAAACACAATAGTAATAATGCTCAACCCTTACAGCACATTCACGTCAGGAGGCTCTGTGCTCTGGGCTTCCTGCCCTGAGCATCTCAATAACCACTTCCCAGTGGCCAGAGGAAGTTGGGCTTATGGCCCCATTTTACACATAAAGAAACCGGCACTTGGAGATTTTAATGTGCTTGAGGTCCCACAGCTGGTGAAGGATGGATTTGAACCCAAGTCTCAGCTGTTGACCTTCCTCTCATACGCTTCAGAGAAGATCTTCCCAGATGCTGGCTGGATTCTGATAGACTCTGTCCACTGCAGACACTGGGAGCTGGTGGCCCGTTGGCTGTGTCTTGCTTGATCTTCAGAGGACTGCGAATTTTAAAAATTAGTTGCTTATTTAATAATGAGGATATTTCACGTTAAAAGATTTTCATTTCTGGCTTTTCCTGGTAAATCAAAAGATCAGACCATCCCAGGTGGGAACCGAGTGGGCTCTGTCCCCTTTAGGAGAGGACTTGGGCTGTAGCCTGCCTCAGTTTCCCCACTGCCCACTCTCTTCATTGACAGTCTTGGCCTGTCCTGAGAGCACTGACATGGCCTGCAAGGTGGGCCTCCTGGTGGGAAGTGGAAGTGTCAGTTATTCTAGGTGAACCTTTTCTGGTTCCCAGGACTCACTGCTTTCCTTTCTGGGCCCTTGGGGCAGAGCCTGCTATGGATATAATTAAGTCGGGGGTCTGGAGTTAGGAAGTTACTGGATTATCCAGGTAGGCCTGCACATGTCCTCATCACACAGGCAGAAGGAGGTTGACCCAGAGAAGGCCGTGTGACAGCAGAGACAGACTCTGGAGTGATTTGGACAAAGCCAAGCCATGTGACAGCCACCAGCAGCTGTTTTGCGGGAGCCTCCGGAAGGAGGGTGGCCAACACTGTGATTTTGGCCCTGGGATACTGATTTCAGGCTTCTGGCCTCCAGAACCGTGAGGACAGGTATTTCTGCTGGTCCACACCCCCAAGATGATCATTTGCAGAAGGTCTGGAACTCTCTTTTTCTGATGTCTGGCTGGCACGGCTGGCTCCCGATTTCAGCAGCCACAGTGGGCAACCGTGAGGCAGGCACACGCATAGTCAAGCTGCAGATCCTTGCTCCTGGTCTTTGGGGCAACTTAGGGCAACAGAGATTTATGCTGTCAGAGCTCAGGAGGCTGGAAGCTCAGCACCAGGATGTCAGCGGGGTTGGTTCCTTCCCGGGCTCCAGGCCGCTCTCCCACTTCTGGGGTTGCTGGCAATCCTTGGCGTCCCTTGGCTTGTATACATCCAATCTCTGCCTCTCTCCTCACGTGATCTCTGTATAGAGACAGCAGCCACTGGATTTAAGGCCCACTGAAATCCTGTGTGACCTCATCTTAACAAATGACACGTGGAAAGACCCCATTTCCAAATATGATCACATTCTGAGGTTGGGGATGGGCCTGAATCGCCGGGAGGGGGACACTACTCAAACAGATACCTTCCCGTTCCCAGAAGTCAACAGTCCTCAGTTTCTGAAACAGGGACAGAAGTCGCAGTGGGCAGGCACATTTAATTCAGGGCTCACTCCCTTTCCTGGAAAAGTTACTGAACCAATGGCATGTTGATTGCTTCTTAGAATCTAGGAAGGACTATGCAAGTTTTCTCTGAAGAAAGTACAGCCGCAGCGTCCACCAGAATTTTCCCATTCATCCCTTCGTTCTACTTGCTTATTCAGCGTTTGGGCCCCTGCCGGTTGGGTTTTGAGCAGAGCGGCTGCAGCCCCTGACCTCAGGAAGCACACAGCCCAGTGATCACAATGGACTCCTGAGTCCCCCTGAGTCTTTGCTCGTCGCCCTGGGAGCAGAAGTTGTCAGGGAAACAGCCAAAAGCACAGATGCTCACCCTGGACCGAATCGCAAATCTCACACCTTTCTTCTTGCCCAAAGCCGAACGAGGCAACCTGAAATTCCAAACCTGTTGACCCTGGACAAGAAGATCACCTCTCTCCCACTGACAACAAATCAGGATTGCCTCAGGTTGAGTCTCTGAGACAGACCAGACGTCCTGTCAGCCAAATGCCTCCAGGTGAACCAGGTGAGGAGTCAACTGGGAGGGGCAGTTGGAATCTTTAAACACCTCCCCCTGCTTTTGACTAAAGTCCAGAGCCCTGCACAGCCTGCCCATAACCCATCTGCCACCTGGCCAGCCCGATTTCTTCCTGCTTCTCCTCTGTACCCAAAGCCGTATGGCCTTGGACCGTGACCCTCACCCCCACCCCCACCCCCAACCCCAGGGCCTTTGCTCTTGCTGTCCCCTGTGCCAGCCCCGTATCATTCAGGACTCAACAAATGCTCCCCTTGGAAGCCTTTCCCCCGCCCCTGCCATGACCCACTCCATCACCCTGTTTCTTCCCTTGGGTCCCCAGCAAGAGCCGTGAGGGTCTATGTGAGTCTTTGTTTCCTGGCTGTGAACTTTGCCTCTCTGAACTGTAAGCTGCGTGAAGACAGGGACCTGTCTGGCTTGTTTGCCCAACACAGAGAAGGAATGTGTCAGCCAAACTGAGCCCTCCTCCCCAATAGGGAGGTCATCACGCCCCAGGGTAGAGCACCATTTACCTTGGTCCTCTCTGGTGTTGTCTCAGGGTTCACAGTGACCGGGATAGCCTGTGTAGGAGACAGGAAACGAGTGTCAGAAGGTGAGAGGGCAAAAAAAAAAAAAAAAAAGTTGAGAGGGCCCCATATGCTTCCCTGGCTGGAACCAGCCTTCCCCGTTGGTCCGGTAAGGCTCCAGCGTCTAGAAAGATGCAGCCAGCAGCCAAATTGCTTCCCTGGTTTGATATTTGGGGGTCTTTTTTCTTGTCCTGCTGGGCAGATGGACAGGGCCTCCTTCGTTTCCTGGCAGATCTGGTTACTTTTGGGGAAAGTCTTGATGGGCCATCCTGGAAACAAGTCGACGCCCCTGTGTTCATGGCCCAGGATAGCCTGTCACTCTGACCTACTGGTCCGAAAATCACTTGGGTGGGGGGCGGGGAAGGGGGACAGGAGGGCAGAGGGGCAGCATGGGAAGGGGGCAGGGTCTGCAGTCAGCCAGCGCTTCTGACAATCACAGTGATTCAGACTGGTTCCTACTACTTGCCGAACGCTGTTCTGAGGTCTTCAGCTGAATTATTTCACAAGATCCTTATGAGAATCCTCTGACCTCACTGTTGTCCCCATTTTACAGACATGGAATCTGATGCCCGGAATGGGTAGGTCATAGGCCCAGGTGGTAAAGGCAGGATTCGAATCCAGACCGTGGCATTTTAAAACTGATGCTCTCACTCATGAGTCAAAGGACTTTGATTTGGAATCAGAAGACAGGACTGGAGTGGAGGGGTAATGATCATGACAACAACAGCAACGGCAGTAATAATAGTAACACAGATGCTGCAAATCGCCCCAGCTGTGATAACGGCGGCTTGTGAGCCTGTCTTGAGAGCTGAGTGTCATCCCACCATCCCGGTGACAGTGTCACCTGGGAGGAGCCATGGTGTTAGGGACGTGCTTGTCAGCTCGCTGAACTGCTCTGGGCAGTACTTGGGAGAACTGAAGTGCAGGTAGCAAGTTTGCCTGGTGACTGTCTACCCAGGACTGGCGCTGCCTCCGGTGGGGGGGGGGAGGGTGACATTGCCATCAGGCCACTGTGAAAGGCCCCCAGGGAAGGGGCGTGAACTTTTTGCAAAGATGGAGATGTTTTCCGTTTCGCTGGCATTAATGAGTTCTTTCTTGTAGGAAATGATGCTGGTCGCAGAGAGTCATTTGCAAGATGTTTCCGGTTGGCATGTTTGAAGTTACTGATGGAGGGTGGTCTCCTCCCACCCCCGGAAACGAGTTGTGCCCGTCCGTGAACTCTGCACAGGTGGGTGGTGCTTGCCAAGGTCATGCCGTCTGTGCCCCTAGAGGTTGGGCCCAGGCCTGGGGGTGTCCACACGCCCTCTGCCACCAGTCAGCCCGCAAACGGAAGGTGGGTCACCCCACTAGGCTCCACCTCTGTTGGCCTCACCGGCCCTGCAGGGTGTCGCAAGGACCCACCCTGACGAGCTACTGAGAAGCCGGATGAGGTGAACTTGGAAATATTGATATTTGGGGGTCTTTTTTCTTGTCCCGCTGGGCAGATGGACAGGGCCTCCTTTGTTTCCAGGCAGGTCTGGTTACTTTTGGGGAAAGTCTTGATGGGCCATCGTTTCGCCCTCTCCGCGTTTTGCACTCGTGCAATCCCAGGACCCACGCGTGTGAGCGGGGCTTTGAAACGCCCCAAACTGACCCCGAGTCAAGAAATGGAGAGGGAGGGAGGAGCAAGTATGTTTGCCCAGAGGGAACGCCCGTGGGGTGGAAGACTGGAGACAAATATAGAAGCAGAGGGCTTATACTTCTGGCAACGACAAAATAAAGCAAAAAATATTGATGTACGTGAGCGATTTGTCATTGAAATGTTCCAACACTGAAAATAAATAAGACTACAGGGGAGGTCTGTGCTGGGCTCTGGAAAGGCACCTCGGGGCTGGCTGCAGGTGGAGGGGGCAGGCCCAGCCCCAAGGTGGGGGGCAGCGTGCGGGCTCCCTGGCTCTGACCATGGCCTCACTTGTTTGGAAACGATCATTTCAGCTCCCTCAGTGGGAGCTGCTCTCAGGAACCCACCCAGGTGAGGTCATTAGGCACATGACTTCACGTCTCTGGGCTCAGCGGTTTCCTCTGTAAAGTGGGTAGTAAAGTAAAAATGATTTCTCGGGCAACGCTGAGAAGTTCAAGGCCTGGGTTCAGGGCCCATTCTCCTCCGCTGGAGGGAAGGAGCTGAACCGTGCTCCCAGTGTGTCCAGTGCCAGCATCCCCTCCAGGGCCGGGCACACAGGGGTCAGTGAGGAGGCCAGTTCTGAGGCCAGTTCACAAAATCTGAGCTGTGGTCTGGATTTAGTCTTGGCCTGACTGCCACGGGGCCTCTCATAGCTGGTGGCAGTGACACTCCCCAACCTGGGTTGTTAAGAGATGAAAATGTGACCCCTCTTACTTATACATAAGAGACTTTGTGGTCTCTCCTGCCGCATCCCTGGGATCTGGCCCAGTGCCTGGTGCATGATAGATGCTCAATGAAACAACTGGAGTTAAAAATTCAACATAGTTTCTTCTAGACCAGGGGTGGCTAACTATGCAGCTCATGGCCGAATCCAGCCCAATATTTGAAAGGTGCAGGAGCTGAGAGTGGTATTTACATGTTTAAGTGGCCGGAAAAAAGTCTAAAGGAATAATATCCTTTGGCACACGAAAACTCGTGAAATTCAAGTTCTGGGTCCATAAATAAAGTTTTATTGGAACACAGACACGCTCATCATTCACTTACCGTCTGTGGTGACTTTCCTGCTCCAGCAGAGGTGAATAGTTGCGAGAGACCTTATGGCCCAACCAACCCAAAATATTTCCTCTCTCGCCCTTTAAGACAAAATCGGCTGACCCCCGGGCTAGACAATGGGTCTTAATCCTGACTGCACCCTGGAGTCACCTGGGGAGCTTTAAAAATCACATGCCCAGGGTCCAGCCTCAGGTTCTGACTGGTCCCCGATGCCGCCCAGACATGGGTGTGTGTGAGAGCCCCCAGAAGGTTCCAACGGGCGGCCAGGGCTGGGAGCACTACCTTAGGTGCTGGCTGTTAATTGTGAGTCCTCCTTTTTGCTATCCTAATAGTCCGGAGTGTGTGCAGAGCATTGGAGCACTGGTGAGACCAGCACCAACACCCCCCTGCACCCCTCGCCGGTCCCGGGGAGAGACTGGGCCCCAGCTTACAGACTCAGGCTCGGAGGGCCTCCAGGAGGAGGCAGAAATGTGTGAAGCGGGCAGGTGAGGCCGCAGCCTGTCTAGCGGCCTGTGTGCCTCAGCTGCAGCCGGGTGGGCTTGGGAGGATGGGGTGCGGGGGGGGGCTCCTCCTTGGTTGGCTGGCAGCAACCAAGCCAGGCCTAGGAGCATGTTTCCATGCGTCACACACCGGCTGTCCGTGCCCGGCCCCTCGAGCAGCGTAGGAAGGCGCTCCCGGGGGTCGGACCCCGCTCGGCACCTGTTGAGTGCCCAGCACCTCGTACTGCCCCACGAGGCGGGGGCATCTTCCCTTTTGGTGAGCAGAGGTGGCAACCTCTCTGGGGCTTGGGCAAGTTAAATAAGGTCCTTAGAATGCCTGCCGGGTGACGGTGCGGGTCAGAATTTGAACTCAGACCCACTGCGTTTTGTGGCAATAGGAGGAAACCCAGCACTTGTCCCTCCCTGGGGCCCAGGCGAACGCTGTAGCAGCGGCGGCAACGTCCTGTGGCTTCTTTCTCGAAAATCTTTTATTTTTGGCCTGAGACAGCTAATGCTCGGCCAACGTATCCAAGGAAACCAGGATGCTTGGAGCAAGCTGTACCCACTCTCCATGCTAAAACCATCAGACGGCTAATTCGGGCTTCTCTAGTTATTTATTTATCTTTAGACCCCCGTGTATCATTTTACACCCTCTCCCCACAAATGCGACCGTCTGACACACGTGTCCAAGGCACACGACGATGGGCCTGTTCTTTCCGGGGGTGGTTGGCTCTCTGCTTCTCGTTTGCGAGCTTCCCAAGTGAGGCTTGATCTGGCCTCGGTGTCCACTGCCACCACCCCGGCCTCTTCTTGGCCCACAGGGAAGATCCAGAACTTCAATTCCCCCGCCCCCGGCATGTGGCTCTCGGTCAAGATTTCTCAGTTCTCACTATTGACATCTGGGGCCAGGTAACTCTCCGTGCTGGGGGGCCGTCCTTCTAGATGCCGGTAGCGGGGTCCCTTGGTGTGACAATCCAAAGTGTCTCCAGACATTACCACGTACCTGCTGGAGGTAGGATTGCCTGATCAAATACAGGACCCGTTATGTTTGGATTTCAGGCAAACAATGAATTATTTTTAGTGTGAGTATGTCCATTTGATATTTAGGACATAAATGAAAAAGTTACTTGTTCAAATTTAACTGGGTGTGCTGTGGATTTATCTGGTAGCTGCCAACCCTATCTCGGGGGCAAAAATCACTCCGGGTTGGGAACTACTGCTCTAGAGCCGGGTTCTTAACCACCACACCTGCTTCCTCACCTGTAAGATGTGGACACTGCCAGTAGGGACCTTGTCAGGGTGTCTGGGCACCAAAGGAGCAGAGGCAGGTAGGGTGGCAGCCTGTGGGGTGGACCCGGCCAATGCCAGCTGCTGTTCTTCTTGACATTGTGGGGGCTCTGGTGAGGCAGGCTTCCCGACTTTCTTCTGTTCTCTGCCCTGGTCTCCCTGGGTGACTGTTTAATGGAGAAAATGCACGGGAGCAAACACCCCCCTCCCTGGGGATGGGCAGTGGGGCTAGGCCTCGCAGCCCACACACATCTTTAGCAGAGACCACCCTCTCCTGGGCAAAGTGCACCCCCCCCCAATTACAGGTCCTTCCTGGGGCTTAGCCCTGTGCTAAGGACCGGGGGCCAGTGGAACCCAAACACAGACAAGCCCTGCCTTCCAGGAGCCTGGGGTGGCATGAAGCAGTAGACGATGACCGTGACACAAGGTCCCCCTCCTTCACTTCCTTGGTCTAAGAGTCAGCAGGTGGGTCCCTCTGATCCCTCCTCCTGCCCCTAATCCCCACATCCCATCCATTTAAAAAAATAGCTTTATTGAGGGGTTGACATACATGAAATGACATGCACATATTTAAGATGTACAGTTGGATCCGTTTTGACCTTGGCACAGCACTCGTGAAACCACCCTCGCAATCACGATACTGGACACTCTCCATCACCCTTAGAATTTTCCCTGCGCCCCCTGGTAACCTCTCTCCTGCCCCCACCCCCAAGGCAGCCATGGATCTGCTTCTGTCACTATAGATTACTTTGCATTTTCTAGAGTTTTGTATAAATGGAATCATACAGTATGTGCTTTTTTTGGTCTTGCTTTTTTTCACTCAACATAATTATTTTGAGATTTGTGCATGTTGTTGTGTGTAGCAATAGTTCACTGCTTTTTATTTCTGGGCAGCTTTTCTCCATGTGAATATGTGCCAGCTTGCTGATCCATTCACCTGTCCATAAATCTTATTATTTTTTTTTTACAAAGCGATAATTTATTGAGGTGTAACATACGTACAGAAAAGTGCACAGATCATACATGGCCTGACGAGTGAAATCTCATCGAGTGAACACACTAGCACCCAGAGTGAGGAATGGACATGACCAGCACCTCAGAAACCCCTGTGTCCCATTCAGAGGGGACCCTGTTTTCCAACTCATGGTTCAAGCTGGTGGTTCTGGAACTTTGTGTGAAAGGAGCATACAGCACGCCCTGTTTGTGTGTCCAGCTTCTTCACTCAACACTACGATTGTGACATTCCTTCCTTCCTCCCTCCCTCTAAGCCTCCCTCGGTCTTCCTTCCTTCCTTCCTTCCTGCCTTCCTTCCTGCCTTCCTTCCTTCCTTCCATCCTTCCTTCCTTCCTTCCTTCCTTCCTTCCTTCCTTCCTCCCTTCCTTCCCTCCTTTCTTCTTTCCTTCCTTCCTCCCTCCTGCCCTCCCCTCCTGCCTTCTTTCCTTCCTGCTTGCCTCCCACTAGACCATAACCCCTTTGAGGGATAAGACTGTATCTTACTTTTGTTAAGTTGGTGTCAAGAACGGCAGAGTCTCTGGCCTTCGACCAATCTGTTGGGAAGGGATGGCTTATTTCCATGAGAAAGGAGAGCATGAAGTGTGAAGAGCTCCAGCCCTCCACTGTCCTTTGCTGGGAACCCTGGAGGCATGTCCCAGGAGGTGCTGGCCAGGGAGAACCGAAATGCAGGGTCCCTTCAATTTAGGGCTAGTGAGATGGTGCTGGAAATCTGGGGTTACAAAAGAGGAACTTGGGATTTGGTTCTGGTCTTTACCAAGCTGGCCTTGTAGAGTTGTTTTCGGGGTGTCCCCTGGGTCCGCAGTATGGGCCTTTCTGGCAGAGGTAAGGTGTGCTCGGCTCTCTGCTCTGTATCTTCTTTGCGAGGTCAACTAGTAGGGTTGCCAGATAAAATAAAGGATGCCTCGTTAAATTTGAATTTCAGGTAAACAATGGAGAATTTCTTGGTATAAATATGCCCCCAATATTGCATAAGACCTACTTATACTAAAGCATTCTTCATTCCAAATTTGAGTAGGAATCCTGCATTCTCATCTGCTATATCTAGCAAACCTATCTAGCAGAGCTGAGTTGGATGAACGAATTAATACATTTCTTTTAGTTGTCTATCGTCGTCCAACAAATTACCATAAACTTAGCGGCTTAGAACAACACACATTCAGGGGCACCTGGGTGGCTCAGTAGGTTAAGCATCTGACTCCTGATTTTGGCTCAGGTCATGATCTGAGGGTCATGGGATCGAGCCCTGCATACAGTTCTGCCCTTAGCGGGGTGTATGCTCCAGATTCTCTTTGCTTCTCCCCCCACCCCATCCCTTATGCATGCACTTTCTCTCTCTCTCTCTCTCTCTCTCTCTCAAATGAATAAGTAAATAAATCTTAAACACACACACACACACAGACACACACGCACATTCAGTAGCTCACAATAGCTGTGGGTCAGGAAGGCAGGCATGACTCAGCTGGCCAAAATCAAAGTATAGACTGGGGCTGCGGTCTCATCTGAAATCAAGGTGTGGGGCTGGAAGAAAACGAGCTTCCGAGTCCCTCAGGCTGTTGGTAGAATCGATTCTCTCGGGACTGTGGGATCTTTGGCCATTCGCTTCTTCAAAGACAGTGGGAAGAGCAAGAGTCTAGAGCAAGTCTGTAAGCAGGGGCATGACAGCTGTCAGTGTGGCCACATCCACAGTGAAGCACAGAGTGACATCTGTCCCTAGAGGAAGGGCCGGCTCAGTAACGATGCCCCCATACCACAGAATAAGCACAGCAACAATAGAGGAGGGTGCGACTCCTATCTGAGGATGGAGAGAGGTGCCCGTGATTTATCTCTAAGTACAGAAAGCAAGTTGTACATTTTTCAAAACGAAAATAGCTAAATCATTTTTTACATCTCTACTCGCCCCCAATTATAAAAGCAATACATGCTCATGGGAAAAAAATAGAGAAAACAGAAAATTATAAGGAGACAGAAAGTGGAAAGAATCCAGAATCTTACTGCCCAGAAACACTACTTTTAACATTTTGATGCCTTTTCTTCTAGCCTCATTTCTATGCATATTTGCACACATGGGGATATATATATATATACACACACACACATATATATGTATATATAAAATACACACACACATATTTCAATATATTGAAGCAAAAATAGACTCACACTAGGAATGCTGTTTAGTGGCTTGCCTTTCTCCACGTAGCTGTCACGCCTTCCATGCTAATGAATATAGATCTATCCTCATCTCTCCTGGCGGCGGAGCATCCATGCTCGATGCGCCATTCCTTATTCGAGCAATCCCCTGTGAATGGACATTTAGGTTGTTTCCGGGTTTCATCCCTGGCACACGATGCTGTGGAGAACACTCCTGCACGTTGCCCGTTGTGTGATCATCTGATTCTTGCCTTGAGATAAGTTGGCACAGGAGGGATGGGTGCCTCAAAAGGTGTACCCAGCAGGTGGTGCCTCATGAAGCCATGAGGGCTGGCCCTGAATTCCATGGCTCTTTGCCTCACCAGCTGTTTTATCTGGAACGTGTTTCGTAACCTCTGTGTGCCTCAGTCTGCTTGCCTTTAAAATGGGGATAATAACCCCTGTGCCTCCTGGGGCTTCTAGGAGGAGTCATGAGTTTGGAAGTGCTTATGACTGGTGCTGGCTCTCCCTACAGGGAAGCCAGAAATCCAGCTTGGATTTGCTGTCAGGAAGGTGCTTTGGGGATCTTGGTATTCGCTGGGAAGTGGAGGATTGTGATGACATAGCAAATAGCTAACGCATGTGTCTGTCTACCCTGCACAGGGCACTGTGCTAACCTCACAGACTCAGCCAATGCTCGACGGCCTAGGAGCTGGGCACTGTCACCCCATTCTCAGCAGAGGGAGGTGAAATACGCAGGCAGAGGGGAAAAAAAAAACCACTGTGGGGGAAGGAGCTGGGTTCAAATCCTGGCTCTGTCCCCTCACAGACTGAATGAGGCCGTTGCAGGTAGTGGGGGGTGGGGTGGGGAGGAGACAGAAAAGGAGCAAACACACAAATATCAAAGAACCACAGATCCTTGTACTACTGGGGAGGATCTGAGATGGGGTAGGAGGGTCTGAGATGGGATATGAGGGGGGCTTTTGGTTTGCAGGCCTGGGAGCACCTTCCCAAGGATGAGACCTCTGAGCCGAGACCAGAGAGACGAGTTGAGCAGTCTCCTTGGGGAAGGAACTGAGGGCCAGGAGCATCCAGCCCAGGTGGGGCCTGAGCTGGGCAAGACCTCAGTTGAGTTTCAGGAGCCCGGAGCAGCCTGTTCCGGAGCCAGAGAAGGAGGAAGCACGTGCTTTAAGTACCACCGCGTTGTTGCAGAGGACGAAGAGGTAAATACCTTATTCAAGTTCCTGGGGCTGGGACACCAACTCAGATGGTCCAACCCCTGCCTGAGGGACATGGGCTGCATTCGCTTGGCCTTCCAAGTGTTCAAGAGAAGCCGAAATCCTGATTTCTATGGGAAAAGTCCTGATGTTTACATTTTGGTAACCAGTTAAAAATAAATTAAAATACATGATATGGAGATATGAATCCACGTGTGGGCCATGACTTCGTGTGGGCCATGACTCTGCCATCCTCTTGCTGAGCCTCTGTCCCCTGATCCAGCGTAGGCCACACTGACGATGGAGGACAGCTAGAATTGGGTCATAGTGGACCGAATGGGGGCTGTGTCCGTCAGTCCAGAGCTGAGCACCAGCTTGTGAAATATGGCTCCTACTTGCTCTCTCCCCCCCACCTTGCCCAGTGACCTTCAGGAGGTCATGTTTCTAGACTCCTTTCTGTTTCTGCTCAGAAAACAAATTCCCTCAAAGTGCCTTTTTACCCTCACTTTGCACCACGTAGGCATCCTGTGTTCGAAACACAACGTGGTAACATTCACGGGGTACGCCTCCATCACCAGGCAATCCCAGTGGGAGAAATGCATCCCCTGGCATCGGTGCCCAGAGGTCTGGGTGTGAGACCTGGAAGCATTGTCTGAAAAGCCAAACTTGACAAACCACCTAAATGCCCCGTAATAGAGGACTGGGTGAGTAACAGTACCGCTGCACAGAGGTACCAGGGACCTACTCACAAGGGTGAGGCTAGGAAGGTAAGCACTCTGGCCAACTGTGGCCCACTGCTTATTTTTGTAAATAAAGTTTTATTGGAACACAGCCATTTGTTTGCCTATTGTCTATGGCTGCCTTCAAGCTATGATGGCAGACTTGGGTAGGTTCAATAGAGACCAGATGGCCTCCAAAGCCTAAAATATTTATTATTTGACCCTTTCCAGAAAAACTTTGCTCCATCAATAAACACTGAGGTAGAAGTCTCTCCATGACTTATTGCCTCATGAGAAAACACCAGAAGAGGGGAGGAGATGCACAATAGTATAAATAGGATGGTTTCAGTTTTGTAAATAACAATGAACAACAAAGTTGGAGAAACCTCCCTGCAGGTGCACGTTATAGGTGCACAAACTCGGCAAGGATAGACCCCCAGCTGCTAATAATGTTACCGCTGGAATTTAAGAGGTAATAGACTTTATTGAACATTAATTAGGTGCTACACACTGTGCTGAATACGCAGATCCTCTCACTTAATTTTACAATAATAGGGTAGGTGCCAGTCTGATGCCCTCTTTACAAGGGGGAAAATGAAGGCACAGAGAGGTAAAGTCACTTGCCCAAGATCACACAGCTTTCAAGTAGCAAAACTGAGATTCGTCAATGGGGAGAAAAGCAACACTTTTTACTTTAGAAATGCCTCGGGAGTTGGGCAAGCATGTGGAAGATAGAAACGTGCCTCTATTTGCACAATTGCATCAGATACCCTACTGATCTCAGGCCCTGCTTACCTACCAGCATGTTCTTCCAAGTGGGTCTCTTGGGTGATTTTTTTCAAAGAAGGTCTTGAGCAGGATCCCAGATCTCTTCTAGTGATGGGTGGAAGGATAGGAGACAGTAGACTGGGGAGCAGATACTGAGCCCCCAGGCAGGAGGTTCACCCCCTTCTAACTGGGGGCCTGCCAAGCTGAGGACATGTGTTTGTGGGGGAAGCTGGGAGCTCACCTGTTCTGCCCAGAAGGCACTGCATTTCATGAGTGTTATCAAATGGTGACATTTTGGAGTGCAAGTCGCGGGGTTGTTGTTAATACTGATTTAATGGTGCTAAAATGATTAAGCATGGTAGGCTTTTAAACAATGAGGTTCATAAAAGGTGTTAATAACCTCTTAAGTGCCTCAATAATATTCCCGCCTATCATAAACGCCCCAATTAGGCCTCTCCACTTCTCTTTACCCAAGGAATGAGGGAGGAGGTGGCCGGAAGGCTAGAAGGAGCCTTCTGGAACAGAGGGGCTATGCCTGGCTTGGGAAAACTCAACAGCAAGGCTGGGGAAATGTGCACGCACATTCGGGCTTCTCAGAAAGAGGAACCTGGTGGAGGAACCGCCAAGGACGTGGGAGAGGGGGTGTGGGGCTGCCCGGTGTTCGAGAGGCCGTTGGCAGCTGCTTCCGGTGGGCTGCTCTCAGCCACAAACCCACACGGTAGAGATGGGGCCCGGCGTCGGGGCTGGTACCCTCCCCCGGATCGGTGTGGGCAGTCTGGCTCCTCCGCGTGCACCACTGCAGAATGCGAAGGCCTGGGCCCTTGTTTGCAAGTTGAGAATTCCCAGACGGCAGGAGCAGGAGCGTAGCATCGGACCAAGTGCCTGTGTGACTGCGTGGGTCACACTCCTGTGACGCCAGCACCCTGCGGGTCCTTAGTTTCCTTCCCTATCTATAAAATAGACTTAGACCCGTATATGATTTAGAAATTTCTAGCAATCCCACGAGAAAAAAGCAGAAACAGGTGACATTAATTTTAACAATGTATTTAAAAGTTAGGTTTAATGGACTACATCCAAAATATTATCATTCTGACATGTAATCAAAGGAAAAAATTACCATCGGGATATTTTACATTTCATTTTTCATGTCAAGCTGTGGAAACGCAGTGTTTTGCACGTAATGATGCACATGGTGTATCTCATTTAGGACCAGCCACGTCTCAAGTGCTAGATAGCCACACGTGGCTTGTAGCTGCCACGTTGGGCAAAACAGATCAAATAAACCACTGTGTTTGCAGTTTGCAGGCACTCGTTAACTTCAGAGTCGTGCTCATTTCTTCCTGCGTCTTGGTTTTCTCAGTTACCAAGTGGTCATCATATAACAGGAGTCTGACAGGGCCCTTCTCAACTCTCTGATGTGTCACATGCAGTATGTGGCCCAGGGGCCAGGAGTCTGTCCACCTCGGCCATCGGGTTGGAATTGCTGCCTGGCTGCTTGCCACCTGGGTGACCTTGGGCAAGTCCCCAGCCACCTCTAGTTCAGTGAGCCAGGGTGTCTACTGACTGCACCCCTTCATGAGGAAAGAATAGGGCACAGTATGCAGTCGGCGCTCACTAAAGGTCAGCTGCATGGTTCGTGTACCTGGGTTTTCTTCTCTCCACACCCTTTCCCCTCCCTCTTCCATGAGTGCCTCAGATTCCTCATCTGCAAGTGGAGGTAATGAAAGTGTTCTAACTTGGCAGTGTTTGGACTCTCAGGGAAGCGTCATTATCCTTCTGGTATTTTCAGCTTCTAGAACTATCCCCAGTATGCAGTAGGTGCTTCATAGGTGTTAGTTAATTAACTTAATGAATGAACACATGCATACATGGATGCCCACAAGAAGGAGGGCATTTCTCTGTCTGTGCTTTGAAGTTACAATTGGAGCCCTGCTTGCGTGAGGCCCGAAGGGACTCTGGGTGGGGACTTTGAAGCCCCTCATGCCTTTGTCTGATGGGTTCAGGGACTCTGCTCTGTGAAGTCCCTTCTGGCCAACTGCCAACGCCCAGAGCCTCTCAGGGTCTCTCCTAGCTGCCCCGAGGGGGTGTAGCCTTCCTAGTGCTGGGCTCTGGGTAGACCAGCAGGCCCTTCCACTCCTGGTTCTCACAGCCTCTGAGCATGAGGTTCTGTGGGTGGGGCCTGCAGCATGGCCTGGGAATGACCCCAGCACAGGGCCCTGCAAGACCCCCCTTCCCCCATCCAGGCCTGTTCACTCCTGATGCATTTAGATTTCCAGATGGCAATCATTTTAGCAATACTGCACTTTTATATCATTGAAGGCAAAAGATAAAAAGGCAGCGCTTCCCTCCCGCCCTCCTTCTCAAGGTCTATAAGGATGATGGCAGATCGCCGACCTCACCAGGGGCCCACCTCCAGCCAGAGGGAGGAGGTTCTGGATGGGGTTAGGGGTTTTTAGCTCCCCTGGCTCCCCAAGAGAGGAAAATAAACTTGTAAATGTGGGAAACATTGCCTACCAGCATTCTGCATGCCTTGCTCATTTGCACTTCATCGTCATGGCTTTTGCCATATCTGGGTGCCACTTACCTAACCATTACCTAACCATTACCTAACCATTTTTTTTTAAAACGACTTACTTAAAAAAAAATTTATATACCATTAAAAAAAACCCTTTTTATTATGGAGAATTTTAACAAAAGTAATCTGGATAATATAATGCAATACATCTATATCATATAATATATAATGTAAAATATGTATTATATATATGAAAATATGTAATATGTTATATATAATTTAATATAGCATTATATACAATTTGTAATGTATAAAATTTTATCTTATACATGATATTAATATTTTTATAATATAAATGCTGTATAATATAATACCCATCAGCTAGCTTCAAAAAATTTCGACTCATGGCCAATCTCGTTTCCTCTCTATCTCTACTCACTGCCCCCTCTCCAGATTATTTTGAAGCAAATCCTAGACATCATGTCATTTCATCCATAAATATTTCAGTATTTGTCTCTAAAGGGTTCGACTGACTTTTAAAACTGAGTTTATCTTAAAAGTGAACTCTATGTCACTATGTTAAAAGGAAAATCTGGGTCACTCTCCATAAAGAAGGAAAAATAAACACAAAGGGAACAAAACGGTGTTATTGACTTCTAGGCGGGCGCTTGCCCGCTCTCTTGGCTCAAAAGGGGGACTAGCGAGAGCTGGGGGGTGAGTGTTAAGGACAAACTAGCACCCGCGGAGACTTTCTCCATGACAGATCTCATTGGAAAGGTTGAAAGAGAAAGCAAAGGGGAAAAGCTTCTGTGTGCAGCCTGTTATTTGCTGCTGGGTCCAAGGACCCCTCCTAGCTTTACACCTGTCCCGACCCCTGTCCCGGGTGACACAGGCCATGCCTACATGGCACTGCGCCTGCGATGGACAAGCAGAGATGGGGCTGCTGTCAGGGAGATGCTGCTGCAGAGGGGGGTCTGGGCCTTGCAGGAGCCCCACCTGTGTCCCGCCCGTGCTGGTCACCTGTCTGAGCATGTGACTCGCCCGTGTCCTGACCCTGCTGGACACCTCTCTGAGCATATGACCCACTCTGTGTCCCAACCTTGTTGGACACCTCTCTGAGCATGTGACTCACCTGCGTCCTGACCCTGGTGGACACCTCTCTGAGTGTGTGAACTTGGGCGTGGGAGAAACTCCCAGGCCTCAGTTTCCTTATCAGTAGAACGGGGACCGAGTGGCTTATGCGCACAAGGCTGTCGTGAGGCTCAAGTGCGGTCATTTGGGTAAAGTATACAAAGCAGTGATGGGCTGAGCGAAATCTCCCTTATTTTCTTGTCGTTTTACGGATTTTGTTATTTTGAGCAGCTAAGTGTGTCACCTTGATCAATTCCCGAGTGTCCCCCTGAGTGGTGGGGCTTGGGCTTCCTCTTTTCTGTCTCCTACCTGGTGGGGGCAAAGATTCACTGATGGCAGGACCTCGCCCCCCCACCACCCCCACCAGGCGTTCGGGCCCCCAATTCCCAAAACTTTGTGCCACATCTGGGGCTCTCCCGCACCCCTGAGCCCATCCTGCAAGCCCATGAGTCACTTCTGCCTACCGGGGAGAACCAACCAGCCCAGAAAAAAAAAAAAAAAATCCAGACTCCCATGGGCGTCCCCAGCTGCCTGCTCCTGACATGAGCAGCGCCACCCCCACCCCCGTGCCTGCCAGACAGTTGGGCAGACTGCCAGGTCTGTGATTCACACCCGGGAGGGCAGCAGACAGCCCCCGCCGGGCTGGGCCGGTGCGTGCGCGGCTTTCTCTCCCCTCTCCTCGCAGGGTTGTTTTGCTCTGGGCTGCAAATTCATTTTTAGATCCCGGCCTCCGCCCTCCCCCACCTCCCGCTTCTATTCTTAGAAAGCAAACTGGGATGTGCTTGGGCTTCGCAGTGAAGTCAGACAGAAGTTTGCCCACGTGCTCCGGCCGCCTGAGACATGGAATTAATTAAAAGGAGGCTCTGAGCGGCAGGTTCATTGGCCGGAAACGCAGCTGGCTGCCGGGCCTGACTCCGAGGGGATGGAGGGTGCTCCGGTCACCTGGGTGCTCCTGCCCGGCAGGGGGGTGCTCCTGGGATGCGGCCGCCCGGCCTGCATGGGCCGGGCCCGCCACGTGGTGGTTAGACACCAGCTCCTCCACCTGCCGGGCTCCCGAGGGGTTTAGTTAGATAAATACATTCTAAAGGTCTTGAGAGGTGGATCGCCCTCAGGAACCTGAGCGGCTGAAATGCGCTTTGTCGGCAAAAAGCAGCTGACCTTCAGCGCCAGCCCTGCGGCAGGCGAGGCAAGGAGGGGAGAGAGAGGAGGAGTGCAGCGGGGGGAAGGACTTGGGGCCGATGGGGGGTGTGGGTGAGCACCCGGGAGGACTCGCAGCCCAGTGAGAGGGGACGGGTCTGCGTGGGGTCGAAATCCTGGCCGTGCCACTTTCCAGCGGCTTCGTGACCTTGGGCCCGTCACTTGACCTCCCTGTGCCTCCATTTCCTTACCTGTAAAATTGGAACCTTGATCATGGTAGTACTCCTCTCTAAGTTAAGACGAATAAAGTGCTCCAGCAGCACTTGGCACAAAGTGGTGATTATTAATTCACCTGCATGTATTATTGTAAAGGAGGCAGGAAAGTGAAGCAAGAGCCCCCAGGCAGTCAAACGGCTTCTTCATTCTGTCTTGGCCCCAGCAGATGTCAGTGGTGTTGGCTGGGGAGGGAGAGGCAGGTCCTCCCAGGGGGGCAGAGAAGCAGGTGAGAGGAAGCAGAGATGTCCCCTCTAGGGCACTCCCTCCACGACTCCAGGAGAGACATCCTCAGAGAGCTCAGATGCCTCCTCCTCCTCCAGGAAGCCTTCCCTGACCACCAGCAACCTCTGCTGCCCTCTTCCAGGCTTCCTGTCGCCCTGGGCTCCCCCTTCACCCATATCATACTGTTATGATGATGCCTCTTGTTTATATATGTTTTCTTACCCAAAACATTTTCTTAAGCATTTTTGCAAAGACTTTCATCATAAATTAAAAAAAAAAATCCAGAAGCATGGGGGCAAAAAATAAGGAGGTCTCACCCCACCTGATCCTATGCCCCTCCCTACTGTTTGCTGTGTATCCCTCCCGACCTGTGGGAGGGAGGTCGTGGGTGGGTGTGTATCACCTTGCTTTGTGTACAAATGTGGTTGCAACGTGCACATAGGTGCCCACTGAGCAAAGCAAGCGAGCTCTTGGACATTGTCTTGGCATCTCTCCCCGGAAGTGCTAATCTAATTATTCTCTTATTTTTAATTTTTATAAATATTGATATTAAATATCAACATGTATATTTATTTATAAATGTTTTTTATAAATATTGTGTCTATGACACAGGCACCCAGCCAAGACAAGTTGCGCACAAGGAAGGAAAGTGCAAACGGAGTGTCGGCCCTCGGGAGGTGCCCAGCCCCACCTCCCCGCCGCCACTGTCCTCCGCGACCTCGCCTGGCAGAGACTGTCAGCACGCGGAAGCTCGGGGTCAATCTCTACCTCTTTCCTTTGCACATCGGTGGTGGCACGTGCCGCACACGCCGCTCTGCCCTCCCTGAAGCCGCCCCTCACGGCCCAGCTGCCTCCTTCCCTCCGCCGGGCTGGGTGCTCGTCCGTGGTCCAGCCACGAGCTGCTCGGCGGTAGGGACGGGCGTCGACATTGCAACACGCGCCCCTGAATTCTCTGCTGGGGCTCCCACCGAGAGGCGCAGCATCTGTCCCCTCCCTTGGGTGCCGTGGGCTTTAGGACTGTTTCAGCCAATGGCCTTTGGCTAGAGTGATGCTGCCAACCCGGTGGGGACCCAGGTCCCCATCCTTGCCAGGCAGAAGGATGGGAGCGTAAACCCGGACTTTTCCAGGCCCCCCGTTCCCACCTGCTCCCTGTGGCTCTGTCTCCACCGCCAGAGAAGCGGTGGGAGCCTTGCCGTCCCAGCGTGGGTGGGGTCTGGTTACCCTGCCATGTGGGGCAGGACCTCGATTCTTCCCAGACCCCCGCTGGGGCTCGGGGTCCCCTTTGCTTGCAACCGCCCCCCTCCCTGGGCTGGAGCTCAGGGCTCTGCCAACGCCGGATCATGCCACGGTTGGGTGGCTTGGTCTGGGATCTTGAAGACAAGATGGGGATTCCCCTCCCTGCGGGGAGGAAGGCCTGGAGCCAGGGGGCAGGTGGGCTCAACAGGGTTTGTGGGGGCCTCTGGGAGGGAAGCGCAGCTCGAGCTGTGGTTCCCCCGGAGCTGCACCGACGTGGGGGGGGGCCCTGGGCTGCTGTGAGCTGGTAGGAGTTGGGGGCTGCAGCCCAGGAGAGGGCGAGGGGACGGGCCTTCTCAGGTGGGGTGGCCGGTCCCTGCAGGAGGGCGGACTCGAGGATGCGGAGGTGGCCCAGGAGATGGAGGGCTAGAGATGCCACTTTTTTTTTTTAAAGTACTTTCTAATTGAGGTCTAACAAACCTCGAGTAGCCTTCTTTAATTTTATTTGTACGGCTTGATGAGCTTTGGCTTGTGCGCCACCACCTCCCGGAAGACCCTCGCGCCCCTTCCCAGACAGCGACCCCTCCCGGATAACCACGTTCCTACTGAATCACTGTCAGCCAGTTTTGCCCAATCTTGAACTTCATATACGCAGAACCGCACGCTGTCTGGGTCCTTTTCTGTGTCTGGCTTCTTCTGCTCCACGTCTTTGAGATTTATCCATGTGCTTGCCCGCAGCGTCGCTCCCCACACCCCACCTTTTGCTTTTCATTGTTCGGCAGCAGTGCTTCTCAGTGGGGGGGTGATCCCTTCCCAGGGGACATTGGGCAATATCCGGAGTCAATCTTGGTTGCCACATCCAGTGGGTAGAGGCCAGGGATGCTGCTAACACCCTCCAGTGCCCAGAGCGGCCCGAAGCAGAGGCTGATGCGGCCCAGGGCCGGTAGTGCAGGGTTGAGAAGCTCTTTCCCTGCTGTCGAGCAGCGCGTGGGGTGTGTCCAGCCATTACCCACGGTGCCGCTGTGAGGACCCTCGTATGCACCTCTGGACACCTCTGTGTGCCGTTCTCCCGAGCACGTTCCCGGGATTGGAAACAGCAGACCCTGCCGCCCCGTCCTCCGAAGTGGCCTTACTGCTCGCACTCAGCGCTTGTATGCGAGGCCCAGCGGCTCCACACTCTCGCCGACACTTGCTGTTGTCTACCCTTTCCATTTTAGCCACGTGCGTGGGTACACCACACGTATTTTTCAGATGCACAAGCTTCTTGTCCCAAACTCCTGAGTCCTCACAGGGGGCTGTGGACATGTGTCATATTTTGACTGCCCAGAGTCTGAACCTCGTCTTACATTGGAGGGTCCCCCACATTATAAATCTCGGTGGGAGGCAGATTCCACCTTCCGCTTTCACACCCTACGACCAGATCCTTACTTCCCCAGCTTCCTTTGTGGCTAAATTGTGATTATTTACTTCTCGCAGGGTCACACTGGGGTGGAGCCCAGTATCAGCTCCATCCTATGGGTGACAAGACTGAGGTTTGGTGGGGCTGGGCTGTCCACTCAGGGTCACATGCTGGCAGGTGGTGGATGCCACCGGGGGACGCAGGCCTGTCTGGCTCCAAAGCTTGTGCTCAGGTCCAGAGGTCCTTAGTGCCACTTGTCAGTCTCCTCTTTGGGGCTCTTAGGGGCTCACTTATCTCTGTGTCCCCAACTCCAGCACAGTGCAGGCTTATTAGGCAATAAGGGTGTTTCTGGTCTTAGGTCATCCCCATAGCCATGAATTTTGGTCATGACTGTGGTCAAGGTCGCTGAGATGACTTTGGCCTCTCACCCTCCATTACCTTGGCACAGAGTGGTTGCTCAGTAAACCTTTGCTTAAATGAAGGAAAGAAATCAGCAACCTGCCTAGAAATAGAAACCCTGAATAAGACTTAAGTGAAAAAAGAGATGTGGTATCTACAATGGGAAGGCCAGAAGGAGGGCTTCAGGCATGATGTGATCAAGGCTCTGCTTCCGTTATGCACCATTGGCTTTGCCCTCCTCCACGCATTGGCTTTGTTTGCAGGCTCCCCTCATACATGGGAGGCTACCAGTGCACCAACTGGTGGCAAGGGAGGTGGGATGACCTTGACTGGCTTAGTTAGGCCAATCACCACATCAAGGAAGGAGTCAACTTCCCCCAAGAACAGAGGTGCCTGGGAATGGCAGATACCGGGACAAAATTAAGATTTTGTTAGGGAACAGAAAAAGGGCAGTGGAACTTGTAGGCAGCTGATAGCACCCACTGTACCCCTCTTTACATTAAATCTCTTGTTAACATGGAAGGAAAAAACCAACATTCACTCATTCAGTCAACTGAAGGCCTCTATTAGTTATCTAGCTGTGGAGCAAATGTTTCCCAAGCTTCCCGGCTCGAGACCACAGGCATTTATCATCTTACAGTTGGGGTGAATCTGGCTCAGGGTCCCCACAAAGCTGCTGACAGGATGTGATCTAGGGCTGCCTGGGCCGGAGGCTCTGCTTCCAAGGTGGCTCACACAACGGAGGGAGGCACGGGGGGCTTCAGGTCCTAATCACGAGGACCCCACCCCGGGATCGTTTGAGTGTCCTTAGGATGTGGTGGCATTTTATCCAAGACTGAGCGAGCCAAGACAAACAGCAAAGGGAAAGAGTGAGGCTTTTGTGCCCCAGAGACTTGGCCTGTTTGCCGTCTGCTGGGAGAAGTCACCACGGCCAGCCGCACTTGGGGAGAGGAAGGCGGCTCCTTGTTGGCGGAGGGAGAGTCCAAGAGGTCTGTTCAAGCCGCCACGGACTCCTCATCTCAAATCCTTCTGTGCCGTGGCCTATGGGACAGAGCGGCACTTCCCTGCTCTCTGCGCTCAGCGTGGGCACGCGTGTCCACGCGAGGCCGGGGCTCCCTCTGGCTGGAGGGGCTTCCTGCCTCCGGTCGTCTCTGGTCAGGTAGAGGGCAGACGCCGAGCACCCTCCATGGGGCTCTTCCTGGAGACGTTCTTGTGCAAGTTTGCTGAAAGTCCAGCTCTCCGCTAGTTACCTCTTTTGGGAAAGCTCTGAAGAAATTCTATAAGGAAGCACCATCCTGTGCTTTGCACACTGACCCCTCACCCTGCCCTCAGAGGGCATTGGGATCATCCCTGAAGGGACTGGGACACAGGCCAGAGGGCCCACCAAGAGCACTGGGCTGTGTGATGCCAAACCCACGTCCTCTCCCCACATTGCCCCCTCCACGGAGAAGGTTTCTGTTTAGGGGGAAATGCCCTACAGGAGGTGAATTTTGTTCATTCAGAGTAGCATTGTTGTACCTGGACTTCTGGGGGCCCCTGGGGATGGGGGGACCCACGGACCACTCTTTCACTGAAGCAACACGAGTGACAGCTACTGTCGGTGACGGACTTACGCTGTGCTCGCGGATCGGCTTGTCCATCATGTGTCATCCCATCTAGTCCCCACACTAGGGTTTGCTGAGGCAGGGCTTTCGAGAACCCCCTACCAGAGAGGAAGTATTTGAGTCTCACAGGTGTCCAGCAGGTTGCCCACAGCCTCACAGCTGCTGAGTGGCCCAGCCACAACGTCTGTCCAGGTCGCCTGCGATCCGGGCCCCAGGCGGGCTCCCAACTGCTGCCCCATGAGCAGGTTAGCAACTGTGGAGACCCCGGCACGCTGTCTCTCTTCGTGAGGCCATGTGACATCCGTCAGCGGGGCTGTGGCCGGTGCCCGGCGCCAGCATCAGCTGGAGGCAGATGCGGGCCGGGGGAAGAGCGGCTGCCGTCAGCTCGCGGACGCACGCTCCATCAGCTCTCAGGACTGAGAAAAGGTTGCCTTCCTAGACCACATCTATATTAATAATGTGACTGACAGGCCAGAGGGGGAAGTTCTACATCTTTCCTTCTGGGTTTTCGCTCATCGCCCGTGATCTATTTCATCTCAGTGGAAGGCAGGGGTTCCAAGCTCCCGTGGAGAGGCAGGCGTGCTGTGGCTGGGATCGGACTTCTGGACACCTGTGCTCTCTGGACGGGCCGGAGGGAGCACGGCCAGACACAGCGGGGCCTCGAGGCACACATGGGGGGCCGGGCTGCCCTTACGCCTCATCCTCCTCCTGTAGACCCCCAGCCCTGCCTCTTTCCTGAGCGCTGGACAAGCACCGTGCCATGGAACCTTCTGTTAATGAAAACGCTCTCTTGTCTCTAACACGGTAGCGACCGGCCACGCAGGCCTACTGGGCGCCGACACCGGTGCAACTGGGAGCTGAATTACCAGTTTTATAGAAATTTTTAAATAACCTACACACAAAGACCAACAGCCGCGTGTGGCAAGTGGCTACTGTGCTGGGGAGCAATGTCCTCCCCCTTTGGTTTCACACTCGTGCCCTTGGCCCCAAAGCAAGGATACACACGATGGGGTTTTTTTGGGAAAGCACTCCAGGAGCAACCGGGTGGCGAGTGGAGACAGAAGTCCGGAAGAGAAGCCCAGCCCAGGGGAGTGAAGGTTGTCACAGCGGAGCTCCAGCCCCGCCTGATCTGAGTGTAGACCGTGCTTCCGAGCTTGTCCTGTGGAGTGTGTCCCGGGAGCTAGACAGCAGTGAGTGCCACATGCAGGAGCCAGGCTGGGCCATTTCACGTCCGGGGCAGAAGGCTACCTGGGCAGGAGGTAGCACGCAGGCTTCCTAAGGAAGAGCCTAGGGGGGCGCTGGGCCTTCATGAGGAAGGAGCCCCTGCTTAGGATGGAGATAAATGGACCCTCTGCAGAAGAACCTCAGGTTAGACCCCCGGCAATTGGAGGCAGGGAGGCAGGGGTGGTCCAAAGGGCCATTGGGGACAATCAGGTCAAATCTCTGTCTGTCCAACGGGGCAGTGGGGCTGGGCTACCAGGCCAGTGAGGACGGTTTGCTCTTCACTCTCCTCCCTGCATCCCTACCCTGGAGGGCAGAGCCCGGTGGGCAGGTTAGGAGGAGATGAGGCCACACAGGTAGGAAAGAGGCGGGAGAGGAAGACCCGCTTCAAGGGTGTGGACTTCCCACCTGCAGCGGACTCAGGGCGAAGGAGTGTGAAGCTTCGCGTGCAACCAAGGCCAGAGTTTGACTATTACATGGGTCCTGGCGCTTGAAGTATAGGCAGGAGGATCTGGTATCTGGTCACATGAGATGACCAGAAAGTCACAGGGTCTGTCCAAGTTTTCACCCGGGGTGAAAAACGGTGCCACTGAATCCATTCTTGCAGACAATGGGTGATGAAAATGATACAATTTATGAGTATATCTCGAGCTGCGCTTGTTCATTGTGAAAGTTGCACAAAGAAATAAGTCATCTAGGTACTGAGGGACTAGGACAACAGTTTTAAAAAGGGGGTTTCTGTGATGGTGGGATGGAGAGGATGCCTCAGCCAGGGTGGCCAGGGAGAGCCCCTTTGAGGAGGTGACATTGGAGTTGAGGCCTCAATGTTTGTGGGAGGATCCAGCCAGAAAACGATCCAAGAGGAGAAAACAGTCTCTGCAAAGGTCCTGAGACAGGAGCAAGCTTGTGGTAAGAGAGAGCGAATTAGAGGGGGAGGAGAAAGTGGAGGTACGGAGAGGTGTCGGAGGAGCTCGTCAGACAGGGTCGGAGGAAAGGATTTTGTTCAGTGTGATGAGAAGCTGTTAAAGGGCTTCTAGTGGGGGGTAAGAAGGGGGGGTGGATTCATGCCTTTTAAAGGTCAGGGGCTGCTGGGTGGAGGGTGACTGGGGAGTGGGCAGGAGTGGCTGCAGGGAGTCGGGCGTGTGGAGGTGGTGAGAAGGGTCAGTTGTAGATCCTAACTTGGAGGTGCAGCCAGCAGGGCTTGCTGGTGGCTCACAGGTGCCACATGAGAGGGTTAAGGATGGCTGCAAGGTCCGAGCCGTGGGATGCTGGCACCACGTCGGAGATGGGCGGGCCTGGGAGGAAGCAGGTTATTCTGAGGAGGGGAGTCAAGGATTCTCTCTGGCTGAGGGCGGTGCCCGGGCAGCCCCTCACTGGCTCCATGGCACGGACAGCAAGGTGGCCGAGAATTAAGGCTCCGGTGTCCAGCGGTCTGGGTTTACCTTGTGTCATCTTCGACAAGTCAAAAAGTTTTCTCAACTACAAGACAGGGACAGAAATAAGAGTATCTGCCTCACAGGCTTGCTATGTAAAGGGAAGCTCTGCGTAGTGGGCCTGGCACATAGTAGGAGCGCAAGAAATGAGAGCAGTTCTTATGCAATGTTTGTCTCTGATAAATTTTTAGTCTCAGAGCCTATTTTATCTGAGATTAATAGAGTCATGCTCTGACGTTTATTATTTGTGTGTCGCATATTTTTGGTGTCCATTTACTCTGTCACTGGTAGCATATTGGGAGTCTTGAGGACAGCATAGTTTCATCTTTTTTTCTCTCCCCAACTGATTCTGATGCTCTCTGTCCTTTTTTTTTTTTTAAATAGGCTCCATGCCCACTGTGGAGCCCAATATGGGGTTTGAACTCATGACCCTGAGATCGAGACCTCAGCCAAGATCAAGAGTCAGATCACTCAACTGATGGAGCCACCCAGCTGCCCCTGATGGTCTCTGGCTTTTAATTCAAGTGTTTATTACATTAATATTTAATGTAAATACAGATAGAGTTAGATTTGTGCTCACACGTTTTGTCATATTCTGTTTTATTTGGTTTCTCTGTTTTTTACTTGTTTTTGCCATTGTTTCTTTGCTTCTCCCTTCTTACTTCTTGGTGTTTGGATTATTGGAGGGTTTTTTTTTTTTTTTTTAAGTCTTATTTATTTAAATAATCTCTACACCCTATCTGGGGCTTGAACTCATGGCCTTGAGATCAAGAGTCACACGTTTAAAAAATGTTCTCCTGTTGATTTTTAAAGCCATACTTCTTTGCATTATTTAATAATTTTTATTGATTATTATTTTTTTCAGAGAGAGATAGAGCATGCAAGTGTGTGAACAGGGGAAGGAGGGGTAGAGGGAGAGGAAAGAGAGAATCTGAAGCAGGTTTTGCACTCAGCACAGAACCTAATGTTGAGATCCATCTCACAACCCTGAGAACATGACCAGAGCTGAAGTCAAGAGTTGGACGCTTAACCAGGTGTCCCTCTTTGCATTATTTTTTAATGATTTCTGTAGAGATTAGATTATGCATCCTTAATTTTCATACCCACAGTTAATATTGCACAACTTCATGTAGAATGTTTTTACATTTGCATCTACATCTTGCAAGGGGCAAGCCCATATTTGCACCTCCTTTATGTTTTAGTTTATATATTCCACATACACACATTTTATTTTCTTTTTCATACATACATATCTAAATCCCACAAGACAATGTTATAATTCTTCCTTTAAATGGTTCTATGATTTTTAAGAGGAGAAAAGGACAATCCTTTGCAGATACCCTCATATTTATCAAAGCTAATTTCTGAGGATCTGAGATCCCATTGGGCATCATTTCCCTTCAGGATGAAGGACTCCCTTTGGCATTTCATGTAGTGAAGACCTGCTGGCAGCAAATGCCCTTGGTTTTCTCTTATCTGAGAATGTATTTATTTTGCCTTCATTCTTGAAGGATATTTTTACTGGTTGCATAATTCTTGGTTGACAAGTTTTTCCTTTAAACTTACATCACCTGGAAGGTATTTTTCCATACCTCCTGGCCTCCATGATTTCTGATATGAGGTCAGCCTTTAATTGAGTTATTGTTCCCCTGTATGCAATGTGCCGCTCTCTCTCATGGCTTTGAGGTTGTAGTGTTTACTCTGGCTTTCAATGGTTCCGCTTTGATGTGCTTTGCTCTGGGATTTTGCTTTTGCTTGCTAAGTTCATTGAGCATCTTGATTTAGTACATTTCTATTTTTCACCAAATCTGGAAAAATTTTGACTGCTGTTACCCCCACTATTATTTGTGTTCTATTTTCTTTCACCCCTCCTTCTAGGATTCTGTTTGCATGTATGTGAGACTCTTTCGCATCATTTAAATGGGTCCCTGAGGCTTTATTCCCTTTTCTTTGAATCACTGTTGTCTCCACATTAAATAATTTCTATTAACCTATCTCCAAGTTCACTGACTCTGTTCAAACGTCTCCACATGGCTGTTAAGAGTCCAGCCCTTGCATTTTTCATTTCAGATAGCATACTTTTCAGTTCTGGAATTCCCATTCAGCCCTTTTTCTATTGTTTCTGATTCTCTACAGAAATTTTCTATTTTTCATTACTTGTGAGTACATACTTGTACTCATACTTGAGTACTTGTGACTTTATGAGAGCTATTTTAATAGCTGCTGTAAAAGTTTTGTATTCTAGTTCCAATATCTGGTTGATCTGAGGATTTTTCTAGGTTAACTTCATTTTCTCTTGATAATTTCATCCACTTCTTACTTTTTTATTTTCTTATTTTTTAAAAAATATTTTATTTATTTATTTCAGAGAGTGAGAGGGAGTGAACATGAGCAGGGAGAGAGCAGAGGGAGAGGGAGAAGCAGATTCCTTGCTGAGCAGGATCCTGGGATCATGACCTGAGCCAACGGCAGATGTTTAACCAACTGAGCCACCCAGGCACCCCCATTTCTTATTTTTTTTGTAAGTTATGTTATTTTTGGATTGTATTCTGGTGTGATAATGGAATAATGCCCCTTCCACCCTCAGAGGTGTTCACATCCTCCACCTGGGAACCTGCGTGTATGCTACCTTGCATAACAAATGGACTTTGTAGATATGACTGAGGATCTTGAGATGGGGAGACTATTCTGGATTTTCCTAGTGTCCCCTGTGTAATGACAAGGGTATTTACGATGAGATTTAGCAATGGGAACATAAGTCTGAGTGATGCCAGGAAGGGGCCATGAACCTCTAATAGCTGAAAGGGGGCCTCCAGAAGGAACCAGCTCTGCTGACCCAAGTTTGGCTTCTGACTTGTGCAGCTGTGGGATAGTAACAGTGTTTTTTAAGCCACTAGGTTTGCAGAAGGTTGTTACATCGGCAATAGCAAATGAATAAACCTGAATGTAATGAACCCTGAATTGTGAAGATTCTGGGATTTTGTTATTTTTCTCTGATGAGTGCCTTTTCTTGGGTTTTAGCAGGCAAAGATGTGAGTGAGTTTGAATTTCAAACTGTGTTCCTAGGGTGGCAGCTGTACTGTCAGCTCATCCCTTTATCTTTCCTGGGCTGCCTTGGGTCTATTCCAGGTGCAATCAGGAGTCAATCAGAGATGTGGGTGAGCAGAATTCGGGGGTCTCCTTTCTGAATCTTTCCCAGCCAAGACTCCCTGCTGTCTTCAATAGCCAAGGTTCCCTGGCTTCTGTATTCTGTGTCCCTGGTGTCCCTGTTGTCTCGTGCCCTGCACTATGCCCATCACACTTAGCCTCAGGCCAGAGGCTGCAAAGACAAGACTTGCTTTGTCCAGACCCCTTCTCCCCTGCAGATCCACTTCTGTTCACTGTCCAGAACCTTCGGGTGTCGGTTTTTTACATTATGCGCAGGTTTTGTCATCATGTCCTGCAAGGCAATTGTTCCCTCTTCACTAGATGTGGACATCTTCTGGTTGAATCCCAGGGTCCTTTGAGGGTCCTTTTATCTCCTAACTGGTTTTTGGAAGGAGAAGAAGAGAGGACAACTTTTTCAACACTGGGTTCCAGCTGGTTCTCTTCCTTACTACCTGCGTGTCCTCGGGCAGGTGACCCGATCACTCAGTTTCCCATCTTCGGAGCCCGATGCTGCAGGACCACTGGATCCATGAGGAAAGACGTGCATTTTTACAGTGCTGGGTCCCAGCTTGGTCTCATCACTGTTTCCACAAGCAAATCTCTGGTGCTCATGGAAGGAGAAACTCAAAGCTGGTGCCGGCCAGTTTTTCAGCCCCATCAGTTCCTCCAAGTGGTTAGCTCTGGGAAAGGCATCTTTTCATTTCCTGCCAGGAAAATGAAACATTAAAACCTGATGCAGTGCTGAGCCACAAGTTGTTATTCAGAATCTCTACATTGGATTTCCCCGAACCAGCCCTGCGAAGTAGGCTCTGCCTCTAAGCCACTGTCACAGCGAACAAGGAGGCACCCGGACTGCCCGCTGGGACGTGGCAAAGCCATGGAGCCTGTGCCAGACGCAACAGAGTTGGGCCCTGGACTCAGGCGGGCTCCCACTGCAGCTCCAGTCTCTTGCTTCGGAGACTGGCTCATTTGTTTATTGGACACTTGTTTACTGAGCATCCAGCATGCCAGGCTCTGCGCTGGGTGCTGAGGCCACAGCAGCAAATAAAGCAGACAGGTCCTGCCTTTACAGAGTGGGTGTCTGGTTAGAGGTCTGGATGTGAGCATCCCCTGGTGTAAAACCACAGATGTACCAAGCGGGCGGGAGGGGGCATGACATTGTGTGTGCAGGAGTCAGGAACTCGGTTTGCTCAGGGAGGCTAATGGGATGCCCTGGGGAAGTGACATTTGGGTTGAGGTCTGGAGGATGGGTGGAATTTAACAAGGATGAGGCATAGGCCCTGTGGTGGGTGGGACACGGTAAGTTCCAGGGCAGACCTAGGGTGGGGTGGGAGGATGCTGTGGGGAGGTGGGCAGGGCAGGTGATGTCATAGAGGGGCGCACCTGACTTGCCAGATTTAGCAAGAAAAAATACAGTTCAATTTGAATTTTAGGTAAGCCAAGTAAATTTTCTTGGTATAAGTATATCCCAAGTACTGCATGGGACATACTTATGCTAAAAATAATTATTTGTTGTGCATTTGAAATTCAAACTGAACTGGGCGTCCTCAATTTTATCTGGCAAGGCCTCGCGGATCAGGCAAGGAACTTGTTCTCAAACCAGGAGCAAAGGGAGGAGGTGAGCCAGGAGCAGCAGGAGCAGCAGGAGCTGGGCAGCAATCGGCCCGTCAGCTGGTGGCTGAGGGAGGGGGGCCTGAGTGGGCACGGGGCAGCGGGTGGCCCGGAGGGGTCACTGCAGGGCCCGGGGGAGCTGTCCCGGCGCCTGAGGCTTTCGGAGGAGCAACCAGGAGCTGCTGCCTTGTCCTGGGAGCGTCTTCCCGCCAACCCCCCTCCAGGGAGCACAGAGCACAGCCGCCTGCCACCCCCCCTCCCCCCGGGAGGAGGCCCTTACTCACTGGGTGTCAGAGGCAGCTGGGCCAGAACCCTTGCTTCTCGTCCCCAGGAGCCATCACCCCGCACAGCGCCCCTCCCCACCCCCAACAGGGCACTGCTTGGCCCAGACAAACATCTTATGCTCTGTTTGTTTTTGTGATTCAAAAATGAGTCACCCCCTCCAGGCAAGAGTGAGCTCAGGGCTTTTGCCCAGGCTTGGTTGGGGGGAGGGGAGGTGGCTGGGAGGGGCGATGCAGGGGTGGCTGAAGGGGGGAAGTTGGGAAGGGGGAGGTGGGTGACTGGGGGGGAAATGGTGGTGGCTGGGATGGGGTGAGGTGGTGGTGGCTGAAGGGGGGAGGCAGGGGTGGCTGGGAGGGGGTAGGCAGGGTGGCTGGAGGGAGGAGGTGGGGGTGGCTGGGAGAGGGGAGGTGGGGTGGCTGGGATGGGGGAGGTGGGTGACTGGGATGGGGGAGGTGGGTGACTGGGGGGGGGAAATGGTGGTGGCTGAAGGGGGGAAGTTGGGAGGGGGGAGGTAGGGGTGGCTGGAGGAGGAGGCAGGGGTACCTTTCCCTGAGGCTGCTGGGTTCAGAGTCCGCCTTCTGTGTGCCCCTCAGTTCATTCAAGTGTAAGAGACCTGGGGGCCTTTGGGCCACACAGTCCTGGGTGTGAATCCTACCTCTTGGTTGCTAATTATCTCATCTTTTTGAGACTTAATTTCCTCATTTATAAAACAGGGATGATGACAGTCTCCTTCAGGAAGCTGTTTGAGGATTAATGGAGAGAGGCTTGGGATCCAGGAGTCTGGGACATGCTGCTCGTATCAGGTGACACTGGCCAGGGCCCCTAACCTGCTGGGCCAGTGGTGACAGGGACCCCCATTCTCCCGACCTCTGGGGCTGGCGAGCAAAGCAATCTCTGCGATACAGAGAAGTGCTGTCTCAGAGCACGACCTGTCTCTGTTCAGATCATTCTTTGTTCAAAGTTCTCCGCATACGGCTCCTGTTACTTTCCTGGTATAATTAATTCCTAGATACATTCTGGAGTTCCTTGTTTGTTTGTTTAGATTTTATTTATTTATCTGAGAGACAGAAAGAGAGCAGGAGCAGGGGGAGCGGCAGGCAGACGGAGAGGGAGAAGCAGACGCCCCGCTGAGCAGGGAGCCCGATGTGGGGCCCAATCCCAGGACCCTGAGATCATGACATGAGCTGAAGGCAGACACTCAACCGACTGAGCCCCCAGGCGCCCCACTTTCTGGTTTGTTTGCTCTTGTGAAGGATACCTCTCTGGTTTCCAGTTGTTAACTGGTGGTGTAGAGGCACCCTTTGGACTTTTGCTGGCTTTTCTGATTCCTGTTATTAGTTCTGGAAATTCGGGAGCTGCCCTGTGCCAGCTGCTGTGAGGAGCCCCTTATGCACTGTGTCCCCACCCTGGGCCTGGGAGCATCCCTGAGGGAGCTGTCTATACCTGCAGGATCACCTCCAGATAAAGAAGGGAATTCATGTTGTTGAGAGCACTCAAGCTAGAGGGCTCAGCGCAAAAACCCAGAGAGCCAGTGTTCAGAGAAGTGGGAGCGGGTGTCAACTCGACTACAAAGGGCTGCAGGCAGCTTGGACGGACCCTCACTGGGTTCCCTTGCCCAGGAATTATGTCCATCCCCAGATCCCAAGGCTCTCCTGCTCTAACGCCGGCTTTCCTTCCACATCTGGGACTGCATGTCGCCCCGAGCCCACCTATGTGCAGTTAGGCAGAAACATGATTTCATCCCTCTTTGGAGGGAGCCAGTTTTCCCACCACCATCTATGGAACTTGGGGCCCCCGTTTGGTTTCTTCAGGTCACCCAGGTGAGGGTTTGTGGCTGGGGATTCCTTCCATGTGTGTAGCATTTTCCCAAACAGACCCTCTGCTCCACACCGGGAATCATTTCCTCTTGCTCCCCGATGGCCGGAAGCCCACAGGGCAGGGCTCTGTTCTGTTCTCCTGGCCCGGCCCGGGCACTCCACTGGTGCTTAATGAGTGCTGGTGAACAGGAGACTAAATGAACCAGTGAGGGACTGGGGATGGATGGCCCCGGTCACAGTGTCAGCACGTGGGAACAGGTAATTGCTTTTTGCTCGCACTCCGAGCCCCGCGTCCCTTGCGTGCCATTTGCAGGGCTCAGAGCCTCTCCTCGTCCCTGGGCTGCAGGGACAACCAGCTGGCACGACGGGGGAGGGAGTTTGGACAGTGCAGCTAGAGCTCATCCTCACGACAGTGTCTTGGGCTCCAGGGACTTTCTTGGAGCTGGCATTGGCTCTCACTGCGGTGGCCAGTGCAGGGCGGGCCCTCGGATCCGCTGCTCAGAAATGCCACCCCGCAAAGTGGGGAGAACCCGAGCGCCTCTCCCCGGTGCTCCTGCAGCTGGTGGAAGCACTTGAGATCTGCCTGGCAAAATGCAAAAGGGAAATCAAGGTTCTGTGGAATCTGTTGTGCGAAAGAGAAAAATCTCCACATTTTCATGGAGATGGGGGAGCAGAACCTAAGGAGACAATTAGCACTTTGGTGGAATTCAGTTGACAGGTATGCTTGTCATAAGTGCCCGGGGAGAGGCCTCCACACACCAAGGGCGAGTCACCGATACCCACCTCAAGACGGCTCTGCCTCTCAAGATGCGGCGGCTGGTAGGATGGGAAAACCATCCCCAGGTTTCTGGCCTGATGGACGTGAGAACAATAACCGGGGACGCCTCCGCTCGCCTCGAGGTGTTGCCTTCCTCTCCTCCCCGCACCCACAGCCCAGGTGAAGGCCAAGCTGTCTGGGGCTCAGCTGGCAAAAGAAGGCTCATGGGGAAGCAACCACTTACTTAGCAGAAAAGGCCCTGAAAGGAAATATTGACATTAAATCACAGCAAGAGGGCAATAAGGGGATAAGTGTGTCCTGCGGTGGAGCGAGTGGGGCGGGGGTGCTGCAGCTGAGGGCCCAGGAGCACAGGCAACACAAAGCACAGGAGACACTGCTGTGGGACTGTCCCTGTGCGAGGGGGAGCCCCCCTCCATCAGGAGAGACCAAATCCACAAACTTACAGTTTGTCTCCACTTGTCTGTTCACCCATGTAGCTACCTACCTACCTACCCATCCCAACATATTCATTCATCCGTCTATGCATGCATGCATCCATTCATCCATCCATCCATCCATCCATCCATCCATTTATCCATACATTCATTTATCCATCCATCCATCCATCCATCCATCCATCTATCCATCCATCCATTTATCCATACATTCATTTATCCATCCATCCATCCATCCATCCATCCATCCATCCATCTATCCATCCATCCATTTATCCATACATTCATTTATCCATCCATCCATCCATCCATCCATCCATCCATCCATGCATTCATCCACCCATCCAACCATTTATCCATCCATCCATGTGTGCATGCATTCATCCATCGATCTATCCATTTATCCATCCATCCATCCATCCATCCATCCATCCATCCATCCATCCATCCATATATCTACCCAGCCAGACTTATATCCATCCATCCATCCCATTATCCATACTCCGGAGAGGAGTGAGTGAGGATGCTTGATGCAGGAGTATAGGAGCTGACACTTGGTCTAGTCACAAGTAGCTGTTCCCAGGGGGAAACTGAGGTTAGGGAAGGGAACAGATTCTTTCTTTGCTCTGTTTCACCCTTTCCCAAATACTATACCCATTCATCAATTTATTCACTGTTTCATTGGAGACCTGCCACCCCTTCTTTCCCCCATGCACCATGCTAGGCATTACGCGGCATGGAGTGAGGCTGACACCCTGTCCTGACCTCGTAGACTTACACCGTACCCGAGGAGACAGATAAACAGACTACGTGTACAGTAATTGCAGGTTGAAGTGGCTACCTTGCAGGAAGCAAGCAAACGTGCATGGAATCCATTTTTAGAGAGCAAAGTCTGGAAAGGGTTCCCTGGGGAGATGAGAGTGAGCAGCTCTGAGGACACCTGGGAACAGAGCATTCTATCAGTGGGAACAGCATGTGCAAAGGCTCTGAGTACCCCTAGGAGCTGTGAGCGGCTCTGGCAGGGAGTGAGTGCTCAGCCGGGGTCATCCTGGGCTCCCAAGTGGTGCCTCCAGCCCCTATTTCCCAGACAGCCCCCCTTTCCCATCTCCCCACCACAAAGAGCCATTTTTTCATTAGGAGTCCAGTTCAAAGGTTTCCCAAAACATCATTAACGCTCAACAAAGGGAAGCCATCAGGCTGCCTATGCAGGAAGGTTGTGGACAGCTTGCCAGTTATCAACTGGAGATAATTAAATCATGAGTTCACAACAGCCCCCTCAGGACCAGGCATGCTTTTTCTCTTCCCTCCCGGTTTGCTGCCTGCAACATGGAGAGGGAAATGGGTTTGTCCCCAGGAGAGAGAGGGAGAGCAAAATACTCCTCATCGGAGGAAAGTGCAGGAATCAGGAGGAGCAAGGAGCCAGCCCCCAGGGCCTGGATTGATTTCCTGATCAGCGGGAGCTGCTGCCAGCCACCGAGGAGGGCCTGTGTCATCGGGCCGTGGTCCCACACCAGGAAGCCGTGCCCCTGTCCCCTGACCGCTGCTGGCTTCTCGGGGAACAACGCGGCTCCCACGGCCCCGGGGCTCTGGGTGGTCACCACGGCTGCGCCTCTCTGAGGGATCAGCGCTTGGTCGACACTAGCTGAGGCTTGTTCTTCATTCTCCCAAAGGCTCCGCAACACACATCCCAGTTCATTTGATAGACGAGGAAGCCGAGACCCAGAGAGGGAAAGGGATTTCTCCAAGTCACAGAGTTAAGTGCTAAAGCCAAGATGCAAATCCTGACTGGGCCAGCGTCAGGCCGCAGCTCTGGCCTTCTCTGTGATTCTCCAGTGTGTTCCCCGAGTAAAAGCAAGAGCCCTGGGCTCTGTGTTAGCTTGATTGTGCGCCAGCCCCATCATGGGTCACTTGCCTGCCTCTGCCAACTTCCTCTGCGAGTCTTTGGGAGCTATTCTTCTGAAAAACAAGGCTGGGAGCCTCCCAGGGCCCAACCTGTGTGAGCAGGAGGTCAGGAATGGCTGGATCAAGGCTCCAGTGCCTGCCTCCCCACCTGGGGGAACATGCCAGTTTCCTGCTGCCCGGCTGGCAGGTGCTCAAGAGGCTCCAGGAACACGGGATTCTGGGCACCCATGCAAGTGGGTCATCGTGTTCGGCAAGACTGCCGCAAGGACGAGGTCATTGTGTTCTGTCTATGACATGGACCTCCAAGAAGTCGTGCTTTCCCCCTGAACCAGAACTCACTTCTAACACAGAAAGAAGGCAAAGTTGTTCCAAGAGACAGTGACCACCAAGGGACCCTGTCCTGTGACTTCCCTGTACCTGCCAACCAGCGACGCTGAAAATAATACCGTAGGAGGAAACGGAGAGAGAAGACGGCTACAGTCCCTTCTCCTCCCCGTCCTTCCTGACGCAGCAGGAGCCAGAGCCGGAGCCAGGTAGGACGTGCACGTGTTAAGAAGTGAGATCAAAACGGCCGACTTGGGCAGCCCGGTGGCTCAGTGGTTTAGCGCTGCCTTTGGCCCAGGGCCTGATCCTGGAGACCCAGGATGGAGTCCCACGTTAGGCTCCCTGCATGGAGCCTGCTTCTCCCTCTGCCTGTGTCTCTGCCTCTATCTCTGTCTGTGTTTCTCATGAATAAATAAATAAAATATTAAAACAAACAAACAAACAAACAAACAAAACAGCTGACTTAGTTCCGGGCGGTGTTTCTCCTGTTCTGGGAAGAACGAGCTAGGAAGCCCAAACTGTGTAAGTTTGGTGACTCTGCATGCGCGTTAAATGCTCTTATATTTCCATTTAAAACTGACGTCGTGTGATGTGAAGGTGAATGATCAAATTCACGGCAATAATTGGAGACCTTTCCCTTACTTAGGAGCACTGCGGATGGCACACAGACAACACCGTGGCGAGTCGAGGGGGAGCACCCGGTGTGGCCACTTTTGGGCACGTTGCCCCGGCTTTGGGACGAGGTGGCCACAGCTTTATTTCACGCTGGCTCGGGCCGAGGCAGGGACCTGGCTCCTCCAGGCCCAGGCCCCTGCCCCGTGTGCTGTTGGACACCAGGCAACGGGACGTAAGGCTGGAGAGAGGCAGCTCTCGCCACAGGCCCTGGGGCCGTGGCACC
Organism: Vulpes vulpes; assembly: GCF_048418805.1. Lineage (NCBI taxonomy): Eukaryota > Metazoa > Chordata > Mammalia > Carnivora > Canidae > Vulpes > Vulpes vulpes. Next base: position 5,009,832 of record NC_132793.1, on the reverse strand, counting down.
TGCTCAGCACACATCTCCTCACTGAATTTTCCCAAGAGCCCCAGGAAATGCTGCCGTTATCCTCGATTTACGATGAAGAAACTGAGGCTTGAGAGGTAGAGTGGCTTGTGCCAGTGGGTGGGGGCCAAGCTGATGCTGGCATGCAGACCCGTCTCGAAACCCCAAGGCTTTCCCTGCCGTCCCATCACGCCATTTGGCACGTGCACGAAATAAAATCATGTCCTGCGGGCTCTTGGCTTTGCAAGGTCTGCTTCGTCTCAAACTTTGGTTCCCAAAGCCCCTGGCAGCCTGTCATCCACCCAGAGAAGTGTCTACCTAAAAGTTCAGGGAGATACTGGGTGGGGAGGAGAGATGGAAAAGAAGCAGCCGATTTTCGTGGCTTATTTATTGTCAGATGTTTCGTTGGGCCCTTGTGTCGGCCCGGCTTGACCCCGTTGGCCTCGGCCGCGCGGGTCGCAGCACACCTGGCCGCCTCCCCAGGACCGCGAGCGCCCGTGTCCGGGCTAATTATATATTCCTGTCTGCCCATACGCTCCTGTTTGCGACAACCTGGGTACTCTCGAAATAAATGGCAATCTAAAATTGAGAACAGCTAGCATTCCTGAATCAATTTTCACATCCTCCAACTTTGAAGCATAATTCATCTCTCCGTCTTGTGCTTGCGTGGAGACGGGACGGCTTCACGTTTGCCGTGTAATTTCCCGAGGAGCAAATCAGTACTCTGCAGCGTCTCCGTGACTCCGCGCCCCCTCTGAGCCCTGAAATAAAAGCAAGAAATGCCAAGTCTCCCCGCTTTATTAAACCATGTGGGCAAAGGAGTGCAGGGAAGATGTATAATTTATTTGCTGAACTGCAAAGACAACCGCAAAGAATCCAACCTATAATTGTGAGGATAATCACTCCCATTACTGAGCGGTGCTTGTCTGCTGCGTGGGGAGGGCGGCGGGGCGCCGAGCTTGCACGTGTCACAAGTGTGACACCGAGCAGAGAAGCGTGCTTTGCTGCCATGCTACTGAGAATTGGGTTTTCTGGAAACGCACATAGATTTAAATATGTAGCCAGCGCAGGTCTTATAAAACATGCCCCTCGATGCATTTTTGCACCTGGCATGTGCACATTTGCTATTTTACACATATGTGTGCCTGTCTGACCCCCACCGTGAGCAGGGCACCTGCCCATACCTCCTGCCCTTGTTAGGGCTGTTCTGCAGATGAGTTTTTCTTGCTTTTGAACTTTTCATCAAGGGAACTGTAAGGCATGTGGCCTTTGTCATCTTTTTTTTTTTTTTTTTTTTTCTCCCTCCCTCTTATTTCTCTACAGTGCTTCCCAGTCTGGAGCGTTATGGGAGCTTCCTCTTTTTCCTTACTGTGTAGTACTCCGTTGTGTGATTAGGCCATAGTTGGTCCCTCCATTCTGCTGCGGGTGGTCATTCCAGTTGTTTCTGGTTTTCTGGTGGCCGTGAACCTCATCGGGAGATCTGCATTGCTTGTAGTGAATGCGGGCTCCTCCCCTGTGGATGTGGATGTCATGCACACACACACTTATGCACACACGCCTGCACCTGGAGTCCTCACCAGCACCTTCTCGATCCTTTCTCCTCCTCCTCAATTTTGACTGCTCAGGAGGCCAGAGAGCAAACACCCACCGTGCCCGACTGGAATGCTTGGGCCTGCTTCTTTCAGGAAGTGAATTCATCATTTCTAACCCAGTGGCTTCTTATTTTGCAGCTCCTCTGAAGTCTGTGCGGTCCCGGGAGACTTCACTTCCCTTCCCGGTTCCCGGCAGCACGTTGCCTTTATTCGGAGTTAACTACTAGACCTAATTAAACAGCATCATCTCCTCAGAGTGGCTGATTTTCTTCCCTTCTGAATACAAATTAAACTTCCATGCCGTTAACATTCAGGTCAGTTTATCAGAATCAACCTCTTCCAAAACTCCAAGCCCAAAGTGACTTCAAAGTCAGCCCCGCGCCTCCCGGCTGCCGGGGAGGCCCCGCCGCGCCCCCCCTGGTGCGGGGACTCCACCCGGGAGCTGCTGCGGGAGGAGGACTCGGTGCACAGCCGAGTCCGCTGGGCTGGGGTCGCCCTGGAGGGTCCGCGGCGATCAGACCCCACGGTGCCGGCCCCCTTTGCTGGCTACGGCACTCACTCCCCGGTTCATGGAGATTCAAAATCTTCCTTATTCTATTTGTCTAGTCTCGTCAGGGGGCAACTGTTGATTCAGCGCCTCTGTGTGCCAGGCACGGCGCTGGGCTCTGTGGAAGCCTCGGTGCGCAGGACACACGCGTCGGGGAGACGGAGAACGGGAACCCCCAGCTCTGTGTGCACCTGTGCCTGCCGGTGGGGTGCGGTGCCACGGAAGTGACAGGGAGCCACGACTGCGGGATTCCAACTGAGGCCGAGGCTGGGGGGCTCGTGGGGACTTACAAGAGGCTGGGGCCTCTCCGTCATCCTTGGAGTGACACAGCTGGTCATGGGACCGTCAGGCCTTGGCAGGTAAGCTCCTTTGCCAGAGGGTCTGGGTGGTCGAGCCTCAGGCCATCCTTCACAGGTGTGTGGCCCCTCACTGGACCTGGAAACACCGGACAGGTGCCTGGCCCGTAGTGAGCTCCGTATTCGTGCGAACGAGCTATTATCCTTACCAAGGTCCTAGCGTGTGCCTGTGTGTGCTGAGGGTTGGATGAGAGAAGCAGCCGTCTGCCTGTCTGTCTGTCTGTCCCTGCCTCCATCTATCATGGTTGAGGCCTGAGACGAAGCTGCACTCTGCTTTGACCTAGGAAAAGTGTTTCCCTATTTCGAAAGTGCCCGGCCACTGTGATTAGTTTTTGGAACGTGGCTGACACGGTTTGGGACTTGCTTTTGCTTTCTGGCCGGAGGCGGTCGTTTCCTATTTACTTTGCAGGCTTGTGACCGGCTAGGCCGGCGCTCTTCCTCGGGGCCGGGGCTCTGTGAAAGGGTTCTGCTCTGTCCCTGGCAGGGGGGGCCCCCTCGCGTGCTCAGGGGGGAAGGTCCTGCTCAGGTACTGCAAATAAAGGAACAGACTTGAGAAGGGAGGATCAGGGGGTAAACCTGCAGGAGCATGTGTGTGTGCATGTGTGTGTGTGTGTGGATGTGACTGTGTGAGTGAGCCTATGTGGATATGTGTGAGGGTGTATGGATGTGAGTGTATGGGGTAGATGTGAGTGTGTGTGTGTGGATATGTGTGAGTGTGTGGGTGTGGTGTGAGTGTGTGTGGATGTGAGTATGTGGATATGTGAGTGTGCAGATGTGAGTGAATGTGTGCAGATGTGTGAATGTGTGGACGTGTGTGGGTAAAAGTGTGGATGTCAATGATGGTACAGATGTGAGTGGAGTGTATGTGTGTAGATATGGGAGTGTGTGGATGTGTGTGAGTGTGCGAGTGTGTGTGTGTAAATGAGAGTGTGCATATAAGTGAGTATATAGGTGTGAGTGAGTTGTGTGTGAGTGGATGTGATGTGTGTGGATGAGAGTGTGTGAATGTGTGAGTGTGCGAGTGTGTGGATACGAGTGTGTGCGTGGGGGGAGGGCCGAGGGAGGGTCTGCTGAGTGAAAGGAGGGGCGCTGGCTGAGACTGGGAAAGGAGAAGGAGGAAAAGCAAGTGTGGCTGCTTTTGCATGCTCATTGTTAAAAAAAAAATCTTATGTTTAAAAAGCCTTGAAGAAGAAAATAAAAACTACTAGGACTCTCATTAATTGGAAAGGGTCACTAGCATTATTTTAGCGTTATGTCTTTGCAGAATTATTTCGTGATACATTGAACAAGAAGAAACAGTTTTGAAGAGGTAATATATTCACATAGTTTAAAACCAAACTGTACGAAAGGCAAGAGGTGCAAAGTCTTGCTCCCACCCCTGGATTCCCGTCCTACTCCCCGCTCAGTTCCTTCTACCCAACCCGGAACATCCTTTATTTATTTTTATGGCAAGGATCTCTATGTAGTTACAGGCAAATGCAAACACGTATTCAATCCACAAAAGGCATCATACTTGCACACCGCTCTGCACCTCGCTGGCCACACCAACAATGCATCATAGAGACTTTCTCAGGTCAACTCTCAAGAGTTCTCTCATTTTTAAAAACAGCTGGATGGGGGGGCACCTGGGTGGCTCAATGGTTGAGCGTCTGCCTTTGGCTCAGGGCATGACCCTGGAGTCCTGGGATCGAGTCCTGCATCGGGGTCCCCGCAGGGAGCCTGCTTCTCCCTCTGTCTGTGTCTCTGCCTCTGTGTGTCTCTCGTGAATAAATGAATAAAATCTTTAAAAAAAAAATAAAAATAGCTGGATGACATTCCATCATGTGGCTGTACCATGACTTATTTAATGACTTTTCCTAATACTTTCCTTTGCATACAGAAATACCCATTTTAAGCCATAACAAGATTATCCTACCCATATGATATTGTTAACTCCTTTTTTTTTTGCACTAACAATCTACAGTGGACATCTTTTCATGTTAATCAAAATTTGATCACATCACCGTTGTTAATGATGTCACACGATCCCATGGTGTGGATGGTCTTATGTTGTTTTATATTTCCCTACTCATGGGCAATTAGGTAGTTTCTGCTTTTTGCTCTTCCAGAGGGGACCGGTAATGAATGTCCTTGTATACATTTATGGATTTTTTTCCTTTATTTTTTAAAATAAATTCTTGCCAATGGACTTTTGTTGCATTAAAGGGCACGGGTGTTGCTGGGGCTTTTTGCCAGTTGCCCTCCTGGACAGCTGTGCCAGGCTGCCGTCCACCATGGGTGGATGGGAGGACCCATCAGGAGATGGGCTGCTGGTCACCAACCCTGCATGCGACCAATTTTTTCTACCTTTGCTGATTGAACACATGAACCATGATGTGATTACTTCAAGGGGTATAACCCTACACTTGTCTTCTTGTAGAAATCAAGGTCCTAGGACACAGTTTAAAGAGGGATGGCACAAACTTCCAGTTATAAAATAAATAAGTCACAGAGAGGAAAAATACTGTACAGGGAATTTGGCCAATAATATTGTAATAACGTTGTGTGGGGACAGATGGTGACTCCACCTACTGGGGTGAGCACTGAGTAACATACAGAATTGTTGAGTCACTCTGTTGTGCACCTGAAATTAATACAGTATTATATGTCACCTGTGCTTTGATGATAGTTTTTTTTTTTTTTAATGGGATGGATTCCTGGGGTGGCCTGGCCATATGGTGGCCCCAACCAGCCTGTTTCTTTGGAACACTGACTTTGGGTCCATGAGCAGGTTGGGAGATGCTGAGGCAAACCTTCTGTCCTAGAGGATTATTCTGTGCTTTCTGGGTTTATCTGGACTGGGTGGCTTTTTTTTTTTAAAGAATTTATTTACTAATTTATTTGAGAGAGAGAGAGGGAACGGAGGGAGGAGGGGCAGCAGGAGAGGGAGAGAGAATCCCAAGCAGACTCCCCGCTGAGCATGGAGCTTGACACTCAGCTCAATCTCATGACCCTGAGATCGTGACCTGAGCCAAAATCCAGCTGGATGCTTGGCCGACTGAGCCCCCCAGACGCCCCTGGACTGGGGACTTTTGATTAGCATAGAGGGTGTTTCAGTTCACTGCCTTCTGATGATGCGGATATTTTGCATTTATTGAGTGCTTTGAGGGGCCATGCATTAAATCCAAGATTTACATGGATTGTCTCATTGAATACTTCCAAGAGCTTTCCGAAGATGTGGTTTTCACTGTCTGCATTTGATGGATGAGGAAGTGGCGAGCCACAGCCTTCAATGGGCTTTCTCAAGGTTCTCTAGAGTCAGTGTCAGGGCTGGGTTCTTACTCCATTTTTTATTATGAAAAATCGTCAAATATACAGAAGAGTTGGAAGGAGAGTACTCACCTCCTAGATTCAGCAAAGGTTAAGTATTGTCCAAGTTTGCTGTTTCTGTGAGTGTGCGTGCATGTGGCTGCGGGTTCATATGTGACTACGAGTGTGTATGGGTGAGTGTGTGTGTGTGTGTGTGTGTGTCTGTGGGTAAGAGTGCACGTGGGTGGGTGCGTGTGTGTGCACGTGGGTGGGTGTGTCCATGTCCATGTGCCAGTGTGAGTGTGTGAACTACTTGAAAGTGTGGCCACTTGGAGAAGACGGTGGCCACTAACTATCCCCCTGTGAAAAGTTCTACTTTCTCTTTGAAATTATTCTAGATGGGGATACTTTGGTCCCTTGCAAAGCATCTGCTTTCCCAACAACCTGTCACCTTGTGGTTTCAGTATCCACTGATGAGTCTTTTATGAATCAATTATTTTACCAGGAGTTGCAAAAGGTGAATCTGCTAATGCTCTTTCCTCTTGCATCGAACAGACGTTCCGCCGCAGAGGAGAATATTCTTTCAACCACGGGGACAAGCCAGTCCCTCCTGAAAGGGCTGGGTCAGCAGGACCAGGGTTTGAGCACAAACCCCTCAACGCCAAGATCCAGAGTGGACACTCTTCCCCTCCCTCCCCATAAAGCATATCAAAGTCTTAACTTTTCCAGATTCTGGAAAGTCTTCCAACATCACCCCCTTTTATTTCTCCTGGATTAGCAGGTGGTCACTTTGGCTTTTGGGAGTCCTCTCCCTGTCCCCAACAGGAAAACTGTCAGGAATATTCACTCCAGGGCTGCTTCTACAGGGGGACCTGGGGTCTGAGGGAGCGTGGTGCCAGCCCCCACTGGGCTAGCTGTGTGGCTTTGGCTGGGTGACTCAACCTGAGTGTCAGTGGCCCTGCCTTTGTCATGGGGATCTCGATGGTGATGCTCACCTGTGAGGCTGGGATGATGACCCCATGCCATCGTGTAAACGAAAGGGCCCAGCAAACGGGAGGTCCACATCCTGTTGTAGCTCTGTTAATACAAGGAACGTCAACATCGGGAAATGTGTTCATGACAGCATTGACTTTTCTGGAGTTTTATGAGAATTAAGTGAGCATTTACTGGCACGTTACAGCGTCTCACATGTGAATAGTCACAGAGGGTCACTGAAGTGTTTGATGCTGTTAATAATAATAATAATAATAATAATGGGAAGGAGGACAGGGGTCAAGCTGGGAGGCTCAGTGAAGCTTGGCCTGGGGCCCCTCCCTCCTCTAGCAGTGTCACAGGATATGTAGTGCTGGTGTGGTTGTGTGACCCCCGAAGGTGCTACCTCTTGTCCTGTGTCCTGAGGGCCTTGCCGTGAAGAGAGAAGTTGGATGGAGAAAGAAAACAACTTTGATTGAGCGCGCAGGTGTGCCAGGAACTTTTCCTGTTTATTTCTCGAGTTCTGTTTTTGTTTTTTCCTTCACGACCACCCTGCCACGATGGTTCTGTGGTTTTGGTAGAATCAAGACTCCTGGCGCCAAGCAGTGGAAAACCTATCTCACTAGCTTAAGCAGAAAGAGAATTTACTCCTGCAGAATGGCTCACGGAACTGGATTAAGCTTCAGGTGCGGCTGGATCAAGAGCCTCGGGGGATGTGGCTCCCACTCAGCCTCTCCCACTAACCCTGCCCCCGGGCCCCGCTTTTCTGTGTGTTGGCCTCAGCCACTACCTAGCTGCCTCCTCCTGGTGGCGAGATGGCGGGCAGAAGCTTCAGGATTTCCTCCAGAGAGTGTCCCTGTCCTCCCAGCCCTGGCAGGAGTCCCAGAGAAGCCTCTCGCTGGCCTCTCTGGGTGACAGGAGCACCCCTGTGCCCACCGCGGGGGCCACAGGGAGACCCAGTGCTCTGATTGGTCAGGTCAGGATCGGGAACCACCCTTAGGCTCATATTTGGGGTCAGCTCTACTCCCCAGAGGAAAATGGGGTGCTATTGCCACAGAAGAGGGGATGGACGCTGGAAGGACAAAACTGCCCTGGGGCCTGGGGGTGGCCTGGGTGACGAGCACCCACAGGCCTGGCCACCGGGAAGTGGAAGGGGACAACCGGCCCGGGCGCTGGGGCCGAGGACCACCGGCTCACAGTGAACTCTCGGCTTAAAACGTGATTTATATTTAGCACGAGGAAAGCTGTCAAGCTCTTAAATATGCATGGGGTTGGAGGAGCCAGGAGGGAGAGAAAGTGCAGAGCCTGCATGTGCCAGCGAGGAATTAATTAGAAATAAACCCGATACGAGAAGCTGTCTGAGTTCTGTTCTGCGTTTGATGTGGCTGCCAAGTGATGACTCTGGGAGCTCTCTGCGGCGCAGCGAGCCCCTGGGCCCCTGGGGTCCCCCCGGAGCACGGCACACCTGCTCCCCTCCCTGATAGGTGAGGAGCGCTGGGAGTCACCTTCCCCTGCCTCGCCCCCATCTCGGCTTGGGGGCGACTCCCGCCCTTGAGGCCTGTCCCTGGGCGGGGGGGGACTGTTTCTGGGGGGTGGGGGTGGAGTCAGGGCCCAGTTACCCGGTGCAGCGCGGGCCGCCTGATGTCCTGGCAGGTGCTGCCTGCAGGGGTGAGGACGCGGGGCCTCTGCGGCCAGTGGGCGCTGGGCGCTGGGCTGCACACGGGCCCTGCCCGACGTCCAGTCTCAACTCCCGGCCTCTCCCCGCCCGCAGCTGGACACACAGCCCCTGCCAAACGCCAGTTGGCATCAAAGACTCTGAGCCGGAAGGGACATGGAGCCAGAATGATCTTTCGAAAACTGAACTTTACCAGGTTGCCCACCTGCCAGGGATGAAGCCCCTCCCACCCCCATCAACCTGAGCTGTAGAGCCCTGGCCCTCTGCCTGCCCCCCACCTCTGCCACCACTCTTCTTGGGTCCCAGCGTCCTAGTGTCCCCCTGCGCCCCAGTGCCTGTAGACCCTCACCTGTGTAGTCCCCTGTGCTCTGTGGCTCCCTCTTTCTAGAACTTTCTGGCCTCGCATCTGGTTAGGTTCTTTATGTGACTTGGATTTGATGTCATTTGTCATCTTCTTAAGGACAGCCCGGGGTGTGGGTTGGAGGTCCCAGGCCTGGTGCTGGCAGCCCAAGGTGTAAACTAGGGGGTGCTGGATCCTGCCCTGACACCGGGGTGGGAGGGGAGGTCCCGCCGAAGCTGGCAGCTGCCAGGGGCACTGGCCATGATTAAATCCCCATGAGTCCCAGTCCTTCCGGAGCCCGGGTGTCCTTCTAACTGGGTGGCTCTCCGAGTGCCTGGGTATCCCGTCCACAAACTCCTGCTGGGCTGAGATCAGTGTCAGCACCTGTCGCTGCTGCTCACATCCCCTCTTCCCCAGCATACGGTCCGGGGCTGGGGGTGGGGGTGGGGGACTGTCCTTTCTAGAACAACCTTTACCAGCAGGTTCCCTCAATGCCCTTTGCAGGGACCAGCCCCAGCCCTCCACATTCACCCCTGCATGGGGCTGATTTAATTCACACCCAATCATGCGGGTCCATCCTCACTCGGGTTTCGAGAACCCTACTCAAGATTCTGACTTCATCCATTTTTAATTTTTTTTTTTCCGTGAAGACAGGAATTCGGGGATATTTATCTCGCCGGGTGTGTGAAAGCTTAAATAAAATAAGCTTTATCTGTTGGAAGCTGTCAACTGATAAAAAAGGAAAGAATTAAGCATATTTCTATGTAATGAACTCTCCAGGCAGAGGCAGATTTCCGTCTTTTGGCTTAGTTGTTCTCTGCAGAAATAGCCCTATGCCCAGTCTGAGAACTGCCTTGGGACTCCAGTCTCTGACTCCCCCCCACCAGCCTGTCTAGACACCCCAGACATCCTGTAAACAGAGAAATTGCCGGGGAGGAGGCAGCATGGAGGCTGGGTGGTGTTTGTCACTTGGGGACAGCTGAATGGAGATTCACGGCCACTGGCATGTTCTCCTGGGGACAACAGCACAGCCGTTACCTTCCGCCCTCGAGCGCATTCCTGGGTCAAGGCTCATGCCCGCCAGGGTGGCCTCCTGAGTCCTGAGAGGCTGGGGCTGAGGTGGGCGTCCTGCTCAGCCACAAGGAGCCTCTCCACCGGTCAGGAAATGCAAACCTGCACAGCTGGTGGCACTCCTGCCCACACCCACTGCCACCACCGCGGGCCAGGTCGCCAGTGTCTCCTCTCGCGCGGATCATGGCAGCGGCCCCTCCTTGGTCTCCCTGCTTCTGTCCTCACCCCCCTGTGCCCCAGGTCAGAGCATGTCGTGTCTCTGTTCAAATCACTGCAGTGTCACCATTGCTTTTACAACGAGCTCAGGGCCTTACTCCCCGAGACCTGCCACCTGCCCGGCCTCACCCACCCTGCTCTGCCCCTTGCTCACTATGGCCAGTCCCATTGGCTTCTTTTCAGCACCTCGACTGTGCCAGGCACAGGGTGGCCCTTGCCATCATGGGGTTTGTGCCATAGGGAGATGGATGAGTGTCCAGGCAGGACCATACAAGGCTCAGGATATGGCAGGAGAAGCTCAGGGCGGTGGGGGCTGGGACAGGGGTCCTGACACCTGCTCAAACAGTCTGGATGAGCCTCTGGACAGGCAGGGCCATAGCCAGGTAGCCAGGTGCTATGGGGTGAGTGGTGGGGAGAGCGGTGGGAGGGTACCCCAGGCAGGCCTGGGCTGGCTTGTGGGGGTGGGTAGAGAGACGGTGAGGGTTTTCCCTTCTCGGGGACGCTCTGACTTTCTGATCTTGGCCACATCCTTCCCCTCCCTTGGCCTCAATGACCCCAGCCAGCGGTACAGCGTGAGAGGGCCCAGCGGTGCCTTCGGGCGTGTGGCCCCTGCCTGGCAAGGAGGGAGGGAGGCAGCTCCTGGAGTGGGAATGGCCTCCCCCCACCCCCGGCCTGCCCTGGCCCAGCCGCACTGAGCATCTCGCCCGAGGTAGGCCGGGTAAACGCCAGCTTGACCCTAGGACGGGCCGAGGTCGGAGCTGCAGGGCAGATGGACTGGCGTCTGGCCCGGTCCCACCAGACCCACGGCGCTGGGCTCACAGCTGGTGACAACATTTCAAGGGGACGCCGTGATGCTTTGTCAGGCCATCGACGAGCCCTTTCAGAATCCTGACCCAACAAGGCGGTGATAAAATATGCATTCTCAGGGCAGGGAGGCCCCAACAGCCCATTATGGGAGACATTACCTTGTTTGAATTTAGAAATGAGGTCGTGGGGGTGACATGTAAATGCAGTCTCTGTTTGCCGCTGGGGCCAGCCGGCCTCCCGCTTCGTGTGGAGACACCGAATGCCAAGTTTACATTTGCTCTCAGGATGTTTGAGCCTCTTCAGCTGATGTCTGGAAAAGCTCGGGCGCTGAGTGGCCGCCTGGAGCCTGGTCTGCCTGCAGCCGGGCTGAGAAACTCTCTGGAATCTGGGGAGCCATGGGAAGGAGACATCCCCAGCCCCCGTGTCTAACCCTCACAGTCACTGCGGCGAGGGGAACAATATCCGCTTGCAAACGGCCGGCCGCCACCTCCGAGCAGGCGCCCGGGCGAGGCCGGGTGGAGCCGGGGTGCCAATGCCCGCAGGCCGAGAAAGAAACCAGTTTCTTGTACCAGTTTGCTAAGCTTGGCTCCTCTCGCATCTTAACCAGACGATTCTATCAGACTGGAAGGTCACCAAGTTCGACCGTAATAAGAAATACCTATCGCAGAGACTGAGCGACCAGCCCATTTCTCCCCGGAGGCAGACCCCACCCTGGAAGACAAAACCAGAATTGTTGCGTGATGAATCACGGGAGAGGTTTCTCAGCCGACGCAAATGCTCCCCAGCACTGGCCCAAGGAAACAGGAATAACCTCCATTTAATGAGTACGGCCGTCGGGTCTTAAAGGTTGACATGCTTATGGTGTTGAATCATCTCAACCACAGGACCTTTGCAAGTGACAAGGTCAAATTTCTATTCACCGTTCCTTGTCGTCGTAGCGTTTATCACAATCATACTTTTACGTTTGTGCATTTGGCGACCTGGTGAATGTCTGTCCCCTCCCAGACCGCACTGCCCGGGAGGGGACAGCTCATCGTCTTGTTTCCTCCCAGCTCTTTCCTCAGAAATAGCCCAGCGCCCAGCATGTGGTAGGTGCCCAATAACTATAGGTTGAAAGAGTCGACAAGAGCCCTGATAAAGTCGGCTCTGTCACTGCCATCCTTCCACGGAGGAGGAAACGGAGAACTGAGGTGAGGCGCTCGGCTTGCGTGGCCGGCACACGGCGGAGCGGGATGCACAGCCAGGTGGTCGCCGACGCGAGGCCTCTGTGCGCGGGTCGTCTGTGCTCTGATTTCCCAACACGCCACGCAGCCACAGAGGGCACTGTCACAGCTCGCGCGGTCCCTGCGCCCCAGCAGGCTCCTCACGGATGCCCAGGTAGAGGTCCACGACAGCACAGCTCTCCCCAGAGGGTGGGGTGAAGGAGGCACTTACCCGCCCTCTGGACTCTGAAGCCCGAAGACGACGGGCTTCCCGCGTGGTGCTGCGTCCCTGCCACCCTTTCACGGAGCATCTGGCCCCGGGTGGGATGCTGCCTGCCGGACTGTCACCACCGCACCATGAGGTCCCCCATCTCTTGAGGGGACCCTCGGGAAGATCCACGAGCCCCTCCCTGGCAAGGCTTTCTGGAACCAGCCCTTCTCCTTAGGGTGCCAGGGTCTTCTCCCCACCCTCCGTCCCCTCTTCGGAGAAGAGCTTTGTTCAATTGCAAACAGCACCTTTGTCCCGAGAAAGGCTTGTTGCTAAACCACAGTCTTTCCTTCCCTAAGCCTGGTGGGTTTGGTTCACTTGTAAAGCGAAATACCAAAGTCATCATTCTAGAACGTTACAGGGCAGGAGCAGGTCGGGGAATGAAACAGCTTGCTCAGAGCTGTCCGGAAAGCCTGAGGGAGAAGGTGATGCCCTGCAGTGGGGAGAGAGGGGGCTCCGAGTCAGACAGGCGGGGTTCACATACGGCCCGGCTGCCTGCAGGCCGTGTGGCTGTGCGCCCGTGGCTCAAGCTCTCTGCGCTTCCCTGAAATGGAAATAGTAAGAGTGTCTGCCTCCCAGGGTCGCAATGGAGAGGCAGCACGTCATGGCGCGGAAAGTGCTCACGCACGGAGGAAACGATGCACTAGCTATTAGGCATCAGCATCCTCACGGCCGCCACCACCACCACCACCACCACCACCGCCGTCATCATCGCTGTCACGGGCAGCAGCAGCAGCATTATTGGTGCCCCCAAGAGGCATGAGAACACAGCCAGCGCATGATCTACCAGTTAGGAGCACTTGGTTGGTGGCAACGAACATCTGATTAGTAGCGACTTGAGATCAAACTTATCTCTGGTTTCTGGGTCTCTGTTCCTCTTCCATTCCCTTTTGCCTTATGCTCTACTATGGCTGCTGCAATGCCAGCCAACACCTCCACGTTCCAGGTGGGACAAGGGGGACTGGGCGTGTTACAGCCACTGGTGACTGTCGCTATTCCCGTACCAGCTGAGGGTGTCCCACTGCAAGCCTCCGTTACTCTGCCAGGAGGTTTGCTTTCAGCTCATGGGGCAGGGGGTGGGGGGTGGCGAGCTGGAAGTGCAGCTGGGTTGGGAGCAGCCCTCCATGATGAATGAGAGTCAATAGATACCCGAGGGTGGATAAATACCCCAGCTCCCTCGCCTCTCCGCTGGGAGAACTCTGAGGGGCGTGTTCCCTCCTCCCTCCTGCCTCCTGCATGGTCCAGGTGTGCACAGCTGTAAGCTGCTCATCAATACACTCGGTGCCCGCGTCCTCCCTTCCTGGCCACCTCCACACTGCGCTACCTTGACCCTCAAACAATTCATTTGCATGTGAGTTTTCCCTTAGAGTCGGCCTGTGAGAGCACCCGGCTGAAGACAGGGGCCGGGGCCGGAAGGGGCACTCCCCGCTGTCCATCTCCATCTCAAGGTGCCCCTCTTGCTAAAGCTCCCCATGCAACATTCATGCTCATCTCATGGAGCCCGAGCTGCAAGGGTCACTGGGAAATGTAGTCCACTAGCCAGGGGAAACGCTTGTTGAGGAAGGAGCCCAGGAACACGGGTATGGGAAGGCAGCCAGCACTCTGCCACCATGAGAGAAGTTTCTGCCTACATCTAGGCCAAATGTGGCAAGGAAGTATCGAGTCCCTTGGACCCTTGTGGTCTTCTGAGAAGCTTCTTCATTTATTTCATGCCACTGATGCCGACTGAGCCCCTGCTGAGTGCTTGGCTCCGGGATGCCGTTGAGAACCTGATCTTGTACTCAATCATGTCGTGCTTACTGGGAACCATAAGGAGGCAGAGAACTGGGGCCCATGGTGGGAGAAGGCTGGCAGGTGCCCAACCTCCAAGCTTTTTCCTGCGGGTGACACTACTACCTGCTGGGGAGGCTGCATTATTCTGCAACACAAAGGTAACGCAAAGAATCCAGGCCTGCGGGGCTGAAAGCTGCATGGGCATCTGGGGTGGGAGGGGGCTCTGCTCTGTGGGATGAGGTTGGGGGGCACCATTTTGAAAGTGGCTGGCTGTCATGCCAAGAGCCAAAGAGCTCTGAGAGATGGCCAGCATCAATGCACATGCGGCCTGGCGGTGGCCCCAGGACACTGCTGCTCACGCTGATTGGCCAGGAATGCTCACGTGGCCCCACCCAACTTCAAGGTGCTCAGGAAGTGGAGTGGGTCAGAACTACCTGGAGGACGGCATGGCGGCCACCACCCACTGGGATCATTTTGGTGCCTTTCCTTCCGGGGTCTTTCTGTGCTTCTACGCACATACTATGTACCCACAGAGTACAGAGCGCGCCGTATGTAAAGGTCATTCTGTAGCGCTCTCATCTCAGAGAGCTTTCTGAGCCAGGACGTGCAACTCTGTTTTGTGCTTTTAAAGGCTGCAAAGAGTGTTGTGTCTTGGACACCCCATGGTTAATTTTGCCAGCCCCCTACAGAGGGACTCTTAAGGTGTCAGGTTTTTGCTATTATGAGCAGCCCACCATGGCTGTTCTTCCCTGTGCTCTTTAGTACACATCTCTCAGGAAAACGGAGGTGTTGAATGCTGGCTCGCATACTCGAAATTTTCTCCAGATCCGGGGTCCCTGGGTGGCTCAGTCGGATAAAGCGAATGCCTTGGGCTCAGGTCGTGATCCTGGGGTTCTGGGATCGAGCCTCACCTCGGGCTCCCTCTTCAGTGGGGAGTCTGTTTGTCCCTCTCTCTCTGCTCCTCTCCCTTTGTGGTCTCTCTCTGTCTCAAATAAATGAATAAAATCTTTAAAAAAAAAAACACATTTCTTGGCGATCCCTGGGTGGCTCAGCGGTTTAGCACCTGCCTTCAGCCCAGGGCATGATCCTGGGGTCCCAGGATCGAGTCCCACGTCAGGCTCCCTGCATGGAGCCTGCTTCTCCCTCTGCCTGTGTCTCTGCCTCTCTCTCTCCTCTCTGTGTCTCTCATGAATAAATAAATCTTAAAAAAAAAAAAAAAGGAAAAAAAAACATTTCCCCCAGATCCTGAAGGATGATGACTGCATCAACATGTACTCCTACTGGCACGGATAGAAATTCCCCACATAGCTACAGATGAATAATATAACACAGTTTAAATTTATGTTTTAATCTGATGGGATGTTCTCTTTCATTTTTCTCTAATTAAAAAAAGTTGCTTGTAAACAATTTGAGCAGCGAAGTGTGTGACACCAGAAGTCCCCTGTTTGCTTTGCCTCATTTCATGTCTCATTCCAGAGAAACCACTGGGCCAACGTTGAAGGACATCCTTCTAGATTTTTCTTTACGCGTTTACCTCATAGGCGTTCATAAATATATGTTGATCACTGAGTGCATAACTGTTTTCCCACGTGTTATGTATTGTTGTATACTGTTCTGGAGCTGGCTCCGGCCACCGGCCTCTGCCTCCAACCCCGATTCTTAGCGCCTCTTCTTACACTCGTTTTAAGTTTGCTGGCTGCTTGGGTTTTCTTCGCTCTTGTTTTTCTGTCTTCTCACACATCTAGGGAGGAAGGAGAGGGAGGAGGGGAAGCTGATGATGGGCTGTCTGCTTTCTCTCCCCCTTCCCGGAGCTCCATGGGGCGGAGTGACCAGTGTCCAGACGTGTCTCTGGGGTGGAGGCAGGAAGAGGAGAAGGCAGGCCGGCTGCATGGTCTCCGCCAAGGAGGAGGGGAGGCAGGAGCCCGGCTGAGGAAGGGGATGCAGCACAGACAGGAACCTTTCCAAACTCCGGTGGGGACCAAGAGATGTCCTGTGGCAAAATTCAGCAAAATGCTATTAAAGATCAATTTTTTATTGTTCTGTCCTACAGGCAGCTTGGGAAAATACCGTCGCTTCAGCATAAATGAGCTGGTCTTATTGTAAACGACACTTTCTGCATTAGTTCTGATTCTGGACTCATAGAGCGGTCCCCGCAGGAGCCACAGAGACCCAGGGCGGAGGCCGCCAGGGCTCGGGGAGCAGGTGCCAGGGCTGGCCCTGGGTAGGGCAGGGGCCCTCTCTCCTCCCTGTCCCGCCCCGGGGGGAGGGGAGGGAACCAGAGCAGTCATCTGTGCAATTCTGGCCAAAGAAAAATCAAATAAACCAAGTGACAAAACATAAACCTGAAACCACGCACGCCATTTGAGATCTAGGTAAAATACCTATGTCTACTGGCTTATTCACAAACTTATGGGGTGCATCCTACGTGCCCGGCACTGTTATTAATATAAACAGATGCTAATTTATTTATTTTTTACAATAACTTGGCATGTAGAACTTGATTACGTGGCCGCCGTGGAGATGGTTGTGTGGGAGGGGGTGGGCACGCAGGCCAGTTCATGGTCACCCCTGGTTCCACGTGGCCTCGCACGCTCCCTGGGCTGACCCCACCAAGTTCGGCTGCTTTTCCTGGCACAGGAGTGTCCTGTTCCCCACGTTGTGAACCAGCAGGCACCTCTGCGGTCACATCCCTGCTTCTCAGCACCACCCCGGGCCCCGCCCCCGCTGGGCTTTGGCACAGCTGGCATCTGGTCCTTGGTGTCGGGGCAGCGGCCGCCTGGGGCCCAGGCTTATTAGGGAGGACCCTGAGATGCTCCGCTTTCCCCAGCGGCCCCCCACGCGTGGTCAGCACCCAACAGGGGAGGGGAAGGAGTCAGGGCGTGAGCCTCTCTGTCCCCTCCCTGGGGCATCCATCCCGACAGCAGCAGCGGTGTCTTCTTAACCTGCCACGGCTGTCCCCTGTCCCCTCGGGCTCACGCTCTTCCGCTGGGTGTTGGCCTGGAGCTCTGCCCCGGGCATCCCAGCCACGCTGAGGGGGGAGGACGCCTAACCACAGCTGCCACCACATCCCGGACCCTCTCTGCGGCCAGGTGCTCACCGAGGGCTGAGTGGGGCTTGACACCCATTGCCCCCATGGCTGCGAGTCCTTTGTAAAGGGACACGAGCTTGGCACAAACACACCCGAGGTCACCTGCCCAGACATGGCCCAGCATTCGCCTTCTCAGCCTCCTGCTGGGTGTCACAGGTGTGTGTGGTGGCTGGCGGCCACCCTGCAGTCCCCACCGTCTCTCCTGGACTCCAGGAGCTTTGCATTTGTCCCCCGACCCCCAAAAGCCCAGGGCAAGGGGGACAGCACGATGCCTAGTTTCAACATGAGGAGATTTGGGCTCCGAAACGTTTATGGAACTTCACTTATTCCTTCAACACGGGTTTGCTGGGTGGCTCTCGGTGCTGGGCACTGTTCTAGACGCTGGGGAGCCATGGCGAGAGCTCCCTGTCTCCTGTGTGCGTGCGAGCGGACAGACAGGAAATAACAACGACAGACACGTTATGACAAATTGTGGACCATGTTACAAAGGCACCAGGGGGAAGGTGCCAGCTTGGTGTCCCAAGGAGGTGCCAGCTTAGCTGACATCTGGAGGCCACCAAGGAGCTAGCCTGCAGGAGGCCATGGGGAAAGGTTTTCCAGGCAGAGGGAACAGCACGTGCAAAGACCCTGAAACGGGAACATCTCGGTTCCTTTGGGGAAAACGAAGGTGGCCAACACAGCAAGACAATGGTGGGGACGAGAGGAAGGAATGGGAGCAGGGGGGAGGCGGACCACACAAGCATGGTTGACCTTGCCAAGGGTGATGGGAAAGGACGTGGTCCATCTGCTTGTTGAGACCATCTGGGGTGGGGTCTGTGGGGACACCAGTGAGGAGGGTGGTGGCCTTTTCGTGCTGTCGTCTTTGTACCCCTCAACCTGTCAACGCAGGACCCCTCAGAGAAGCCCGGGACTGGTGTTCCTGCTCCAGTGCACACTGGCCCGGATGGAAAGACCAGGAAGCCCAAGGGTGTGGGTGCCCCGTTATTTGAGGAGACAGTGGGGGATGGGGAAGGAAAGGCTTGGGCAGGTCGTAGGAGGGCCTGGGTGCTATCTTTAAGCATTCCTCTGTGCCTCTGGCATGAAATCTAGAACATTCCAGACTCCTTAGCATTGCACATGCAGCTGCACATGCTCTCTCGATGCCTCCCACCTCATCCGGTGCCTTGCCGTGTTCGGCACCATCCCTCATCTCAGCCATCTGGAAGGTCCCCCAGAGGTCCCCTGGCCCCGCTGCCCCAAGCCCCATCCCCTCCTCCACACCCTCTCAACAACCTCCTGTTGTTGATCCCCACTGATCCCTCTGGCAGGCCTGCGGCGCTGGTCAAATTGGGCTCCTCTCCTTGGGGTCCCAGGGCCCTGTCTCCCGGGGGCTTGTCACCTGCCTCCTTGCATATTGGCCCCGCTCAACCCGAGCTCCCGGCACCGGGACTGGGCCTGTTTTGTTCACAGCCGTATCCCCAGCACCTTGAACAGAGCTTGGCCCGTTGCAGGTGCTCGACCAATACTGGTTGGGGGTTGAGTGACCAACCCTCAGAAGAGGGGGCAGGCTTATTCCTTGTGCCTCCAAAAGGCAGCGCCAGTGTCAGTGGCTGAAAAGGACAGAGAGGCTGATCTTCATTCCATGTAAGAAAAGCCTCTTTGATAACTGATCTCTCTGGGGGTGATGGGGACCTTCCGGCCGGTGGGTGCTGGGAACACCTCCCAGGGGTTCTGGGGTCACTGCCCCATCCCCAATGCACAGTCAACCCTCCCCTCCCCCCCAGGAGGCAGGGAGGGTGTCTTTCCTTCTTGCACCTGAAACCGATGGTGCAGATGGCAGCTGCTCATTACACGCACACTGAATGGATGGATGTGGCAGTCTTGCAACCCCAGAAACTTCTAGAACTGTCCAGTAGGGCAACTTGAAATGTGCTGGTCTGAAATGAGCCCTGTAGCAAGTGTAAAACACACAGTAGATTCCAAAGGCTTGGTATTTACAAAAAAAAAAAAAAAAAAGTGAAAACATCAATAATCTGCTTGTATGTTGAAAGGCTAATATTATAGATATATTAGGGTTAAATTAAATACGTCATTAAAGTTAATAACACCTGTTTCTTTTTACTGTTTATTTTTCTTTTTTAAATGGGAGTCCTGGGGGGCTTAGGTCGCTTAGTCAGTTAAGCAGGCTCAGGTCATGATCCCAGGGTCCTGGGATTGAGCCCCATGCCGGGTTCTCTGCTCAGTGGGGTGTCTGCTTCTCCCTCTGCCTCTGCCCCTCACCCCTGCTTGTGCATGTGCTCTCTCTCTCTCTCTCTCTCTCTCAAATAAATAAATAAATAAATAAAATCTTTAAAAAAAATTTAATGGGATTACTGCAAAATTTAAAGTGTGGCTTGCATTATATTTCCAGCATACAGGGCTGACCTAGAACAGAGCTCCCAACTTTTTTTGGGTTCACTGCATCCTTTCAAATACATACAGATAAAGAATTTGTAGCAGCATATTTGAAAGGATCCAAAGGCTCTAAACAGCAATTAACTGTGACAAACCCAGCATCGTCCTCAGGCGCTTGCTGGGCTGGCCCCTGCCCTCCCCCCGCCTGGTGGCATGTGGGTGGCTGGAGGGGACCCTTCGCCGCGCAGGCCTTGCCGTCTCCTATGCAATTAACACACCAGCCGTCTTTGCAAAGGAAGAGCTTCCTGCTCTGTGGGCACAATCCACAGCACGTGTTCTGCTCGGGCCCTCGACCCACTCAGCCCTGCGCCCTGCCGCACACAGGTCAATGTAAGATTTTTATATCCTCTTTGGCAGAAAAAAGAGCCTGGCAATTTGTATTAAAAGAAAAGTGTGCACCTCTTAACCCAGCAATCCCTGTTATACAAATGGCTCTCAGAGCAATAAAAGCGTGGGAATGTGGTCATCTCCATTCCTTCCCTCCGAGCCAGCCCTCCTCTGGCTGCCCACTGTCCCCAGTTGTTCTGGGTGCTGGAGGCCGCCTCCAGCCATCCGACAAGGTGGTGCCCCACTCTGGCTTTCACACTCGTGTGCACAGATGTGGGTGGCAGTGTGATCTGTGGTTAAAAACACAAAACCAGGAACCACCTAAATGTTCTTCATGCACAGGGAAGGTGAGGGACATTTGCTGCTGTGAAAAGTCACAGTTAGATCCACTTGAATGGATGTGGAGAGATGCCATTGTAGGTTTTTAAGGGGAAACAGTTTTGAGTGGTGCTTATGGCATGATTACACTTGAGGGGTTGCTGCAAAGGGGTGTTTGTGGGGGAGCAGGGGAGCAGGGGAGAGGTGCGGATGAGGGTGTGTGACTGGTAACGGGGCAGGGGAGGGATGGGACACGCCAACTTTTTCTGTGTGCATTTCCGTTATTTGACTTGTTCCGACAATCGCGTGATGCATTTGTAATTGGAAAATGGAAAAATGTAGGAAGACCTGAATGTCCTGCATGGATCCAGGTTTGGAGGACGACCTGGTGAAGAAGCGGTGGCCGGCGTGCCCCGGCACAAGCAGAGGATCCTGTTCTCCACATCCTGCTTCAGAAAATTCAGCTGCTTCTCCCTACCCTGGGGGTGTATTTTGTCTTTCATGTATAGGAACACGCGTGGCGTTCCCTGATCCCAGGGAGATGGATTTTCTACCCGCACCAAGGCTAGCTCCCCTCGTACTTGCCTGGTCTGGGATCCCTCTAAGACGTGGAATCAGGAAAAGGAGAAGACACAGGAGAACACCGCTGAATGGTCACTGTACTGATTTACTGGCAGTTCCATTTTAGGGCGAGGGTCCTCTCGGATCCATTTCCTCTTGCTCCCCACCTCTGAGGCTTTATCAGGCTCACCTGTGTGTCTCTGAGGCTTTCTGTGCTGGAGCCACAGGCGGGGCGGGGGGATGTCCCTCAAGAAGAGAAATCACTGTAGACATAGCAGGGATGGAGTTTCAGCAGGGCTCCGGGGTGGAGCGGGGCCGGACGCATTCCGGAGTACAGATCTCCTAGGACAGTCGAGCCCAGACAAGAAAGGTCCAATCCAGGAGGCCCCTGGATGCTTTGCTGCTGGAAAAGCCCGGGGGTGCCAGGGACCGAGTGATCTCGATTCTGGGGACTCAGATCTTTTTTCGAAGCTGGGACTTGCTGGGCCACGGGCCAGCCAGGCGGCTGGGGTCCGCTGCCACGCAAACAACCCCTATTTATTTAACAATAAAGCTAATGTACTGGGACCCACTGAAACCAGAAAGTCAAGAGCTGGTGTGGGTTTAGCAGCCCCAGCAACACGGCCAGACACGGAGGGGCAGTGGCAGGGATGGGAGTCGGCCTGAGTCAGAAAGTGGGCTCTTTCTGTCCCAGAGCGTGACCTGGCACCGCCGCCTACACCGCCTTCGGAGGCCTGGGGCTGTCTCCTCCAAGACCGTGTCCTCGTTTCCTGGGGCTGCTGTAGCAGAGTACCACCCATCTGGTCGCTTAAAACAGCAGAAATGTATTCTCTCACTTCTGGAGGCCAGCATCGGGGTGTCACAGGGCTGCGCTCCCTCCAGAGCCTGCAGGGGCTCCTTCTTGCCTCTTCCTAGCTCTGGGAGGTCTGCCTGTAGCCCACGGCCTTCCTTGGCAGGTGGCCGTGTCCCTCTCACCTCTGCCCCCACCGTTACTTGCCACCGCCCTGCATCTGCGTCTTCACAGGCCATCTTCTTACAAGGACACGAGTCATATTGGATTGGGGGCCCGCTCGGAGCCACTGCGGCCTCACTCCACCTTAACTAATTATATCTGTGACAAAGGACCTCATTTCCAAGTAAGGTCACACTCTGGGAACTGGGAGGATTTGGGGTTAGGATTTGAAAGATATCTTTCAAGCGGACACAATTCAACCCATAACAAAGAGGACAAAGATACCCGAAGGGCTGTGGGGAGGACTGCAGGAGATCAGGGGTGGGTGGGGACACAAAGTCCAGGGAGTGCACACAGTAGGTGCTCTGTCCTGCACAAGCCACTGCGGTTTCGAACCGCCCTGGGCTTGAAGGAGTGGGTTTTAGTTGGCCTCACATGAGTCTTGGCACCCAGCAGCCGTGGGTTTGAATCCAAACTGTGCGACCCTGGGCAGCTTCCTCAACCTTTCTGAGCCCCTATTTGCGAATCGAATTCCTAAGATGTGGGGACAGTTGATTCATATCAGGTTAAAGCACGTCGTAGGTGCTGGATTCGTGAACCACCTGGAACCTCGGTCACCGTAGCTCTCACAGGGGACCGACCATTCAGTGTCCACACCTGGCACTGCTGCAAGGAGCCCGTGAGGACACGGGTCACGATGAGCTCTGAATGGCAGGGCCCTCGACGCCAGGGCCGCCGGGGTGGAGCCCAGCTTCCCAAGGAGGGCCGACGGCCACCCCTGCCTCCTTGCAGTGGCTCTGGGACCCTAAATCTCTCTCGGGGTCATCTGGACAAACTGGCATAGGCGCCTCAGCTGTGGGAGCCGAGGAAGCAGCCCCTGGAAACTTCGGCCATCCACCATCTGGGGTTCTCCAGGCAGCCCGGGGCCCCGAGGGCCACCAGTTTGACCGGCAGTGAAGGCCAGAACCGGGGTGTCAGGGAGCCCCAGCCCTGCCCAGGAACGAGTCACCTGCCAGGCGGTGGGAGGCTCTGGGACAGCGTCGCTGAACGGTGGCCTGGGGATAGGGAGGTGTCAGCTGAGGGACTGTTTGTCACGATCCCTTCTGTCCTGCTTGCTCTGCCCATGTGGGTCCGACTCGGTTTTGCTTAATGACCAGAGGCATTCAGACGAGCAGGTTTTAGCTCAAATAATGCCAAATGGCCATTTGCACTATTTTCAGCCCTTGAGCATCTGGGTAGTTGTTCGGCGAGTGTTCCTTGAGCAATGACAACGTGGCCAGCGGGGTTCTAGCACCGTGGAGAAGCTGCGGAGGAGCCAGACTCAGTCCTGGTTCCCACACAACCTGCACGATCTAACTGGATAACTGCACGTTGTTAAGGCACCTACTATGGGCCAGGCAGCCCGTGTCGGGCATTGGAGAGCCAGCTGGGACCAGGGTCGACCAGCCTCTGGCCTGATGGTTTACTGTGTGTGTGATTGTTTGAAGAACAGGGCTGTGATAAAGAGCCTACTGTGTGGGCAGGAGCCATCTGGGCCCCAGGGGAAAGCTGGGAACGAGACAGACCCAGCCCCATCTGCACAGAACTTACGATCCATTCGATCATTCACATGGATAAACTGATGAAACACCTACTATGTGCGGCGGTGACTGCATGGTCCTGGGGGCACCCGTGGGCCCAGCTGAGCCCACCCTGAGCAGGTGGCTGCTCTCAGGCGGGCAGGTGGCTGGGCGGCCCTGGGCCCTGTGCGGAGGCCTCCTCAGGGCTCTACCGGGGTGTCTCCTCTCCTCTCTGGGTCATTCGACCCCTCACCATGGCTCCAAAGCTCCTACAGTTCCAGGTGTCTCCCTTCAGGCTGGAGCCTCTGAGAAGGGCCCCAGCCACGGAGACGGGGTCATGGGAGTCCATCTCCTCCAGCCCGGCCTACAGAGGAAGACAGAGCCTGGCACGAAGGACACCTCCCCAGGGAATGAGTTTTCCGTCTGCCCACGTTGCTCCTTCCGAAACCCCTCGTGTGGCTCATCATGGCCTTCAGGACAGAGTCTTGATGCCTTGGCCCTGCTGCGGGGGCCCCGTCCATCCCTTTGCATCCCTACCGGGAGGTAGGTCCCTCTGCCCTCCAGGCAGTGGCCACCCGGGACCCACACAGCTCCTCATTTGGGCCCCACACCCTGTGCTGCCGCTTCCATCACCGCTGCTCGCAGCCCCGCTCCAGCAAGCCAGCCTCCTCCGCCCCGCAGACCCCAGTTCAGGTCACAGCCTACAGAAAGGCCCTCCTTGGCCCCGGAGTCCAGTCCAAACCCAGGTGCTCCCTCCCACCGCAGTGCTGAGCTCCAGAGGGCAGGCCCTGCTTTGCCCTGTTCATGCCTGCCTTGCTCTGCCCATGTGGGTCTGACGGAACGGGCCTGGAACGGAAGGTGCTCCGTTAACTGCTGCTGAAGAGGTGGGCAGGAGCCCTTGCACTTGGGGGCTAGGCTTCTGCTGGACATCGTCTCCCTGAAGGACGGAATTGCATTTCCAGGAACAAGGTGAGCCCTCGTCTGCGGGCCACAGACACAGCAGCTGGGTCGTGGTGGGGTGGGGTGGGGAGGGACTGAGGCCGGAGAGCATCTGCCCGTGTCTGTGCCCGTGTCTGCCTAGCGTGCCCCTGGACTGCGGGTGAGGCCAGGCAGGAGGCTGGGCAAGTTGCTGGGGTCCTGGAGGCTCAGTTCCCATCTGCCAAACAAGCTCACGGTCATCTCCATGTTCCAAGCGCTGTTGTGAGGACCGGTGCTTGCCTGTGCCGATGATCCACAGATCATTCTTATTTCACGCTGTTGTATTAGCTTCCTGCGGCTGCCGTAACCAAGTGCCACCAACCGAGTGGATTAACCACCCCCCACGGAGTGATCCCCTCACAGATGGGAAGCTAGAGGCCCCAATACTGGGCCATTTCTCTTCCTTCCCTCTTGCCTAGCTGCTGTTCCTGGCGTTCCTCGTCCTTCCTGGGCTTGCACACACGCGGCTCCAGTCCCTGGCACTGTCATCAAGAGGCGTCTTCCCCCTGTGTCCTTCCCCTCGGCCTGATAGGAATTCACCTGCTGAAGCCCCAAGCCCCAGGGTGGTGGTGTTTGGAGGTGGGTATCAAGGTGGGTATCATGTCCGTTGCTCCATCCGGCCCTGTGATAACCCGGTGAGATCGGAATTGTCGCGCCCATGTCTCAGATGACGAAAGCGAAGCGCGGGGGCCCCGGGGCTCAAGCAGCTGCCAAGTGACAAATGCAGGGCTTGTACCCGGATTCTTAGCAGCCGGGACCCGCTGGAGACGGCAGGATTGGCCCTCTGAAATTGCCCACACCTCTCTGGCTCTGCAATCAACGTAATTGGCCATAAAAAGGAAACTTAAAGAAGGGAAAAAGAAAGAAAACTCAAATTGGCCCTGTGTGTTTACAACCAAAGGTTCTCTCCTGGGAGCAGAGTATGAAATTTTAATATTTTAGGCAGGCAGGCAATGCTTCTTGTCTAGACACAGGGAAATGTTCAGACGCAGGCTTCTTTGCAACGCTCCAGCCGGTACAGAGCCGTTCCCACACACACACCACCCCCAAACCCCAGAATAGGGGGTGTCATTTACTTCGCATTGGCGAATAGACATCACGGAAGCCCTGGGCCCCGCAGGAGGCCTTGGGACCCCAGAGATGCTGGCTGGTGCGCTGTCTCTTCCCAGACGATTGAGCTGCTTACGAATCAATAAACACAAGGTTGATGGGGACGAGGGCTTCCTCCCTGAGGTTCACGCCGTTCTCAGAATGATGGTGAACGTGCAAGTGGGATCATTAACCCTGTAATTAGCTCGCAGAAGTGCTGGGCAGGGCGAGGAGGGGGCGGGTGGTGAGGGAGTGAGGGGGCTGGGGCATCCCGGTGGTGAGCATGGCCTTCCTTCTCCTTATTTGGCACCTGGGAAGGTACGCAGAGCCGGCTCCTGCTGGTCACTCTAGTGCCGGAGCCGCCTCCGAGCTGTGCATCCGCCAGCCAGGTCCCCCCTTCCCTGTGCCCCAGAGTCCTCATGTATAAGATGGGCTCAGGTCCGGGGAGCTCCTGGGCCAGCAGAATCTGTCTCTTCAGCCCCAGTGGTTCCGGCAGGACCATCCTGGAGAGCAGCAGGGGCGAGGACAGTGTCTGGGGCTCAGACCCTTCCCACGGGGGCCGCCGAAGGAGTGGGCGCAGGGGGCATGTACCACACAGGTGTCTCACCTGCAGTGGGGAAGCTGGTGCTCAGAGCCAGGCGGGGGCAGAGCCAGGGCCAGGACTTTCTCCTCTCAGCAAACATTCGCAATGGTGCCCCTGACGAATGGTGCCCCTGTGGCACCGTGAAGCCCACCAACCGGACCCTGGAGGCCAGCTGAGCATGCGGGACCCGCACCGAGGCTGGAGGACTGCAGCGCACTGCTGCTTGCGCAGCCACTGTGTGCGGGGTGCCCTTGCACACCCCAGCTACCGTGCGCTCCATTTCCTTGTTTTTTTGGAAGGAATCGGTGACCAGAGAAGGGAGGGATAGGCCCATGGGGGAGAGGTGAGGGCAACCCCTAGGGGCCTCTTTACAGAACGGCTGACGCCCCCTCCCCAGCCCTGGCAGCATGGTCTTCTTGCTCCCCGCTGTGCCCCACTGTGGGGCTGGTGTCTGCTGGAAGCACCCTGTCCACCCTGTCCGGGCAGCCGTAGGAGTGGCACCAGGAGTGCAGAGATCATGCACCCGAGGTCCAGGGTTGACACACTGTTTTATTTTGCATTATTTATTGCCCAGTCCACGTGCTGCCTTTCTTCCAATGTGCGCGCAGCGTCTCAAAAGTGCTTGCCGAGCAAGTCCACGGACACCTGCCGAGGCCGGTTGGTGTGCCAGGGCCTGTGAGGAAGTGGTCCCATGATGCTGAGAGTGAGGGCTGGCAAGGCAAGTGGGGGGTGAGGGGGACAGTGGCCTCCCCGTGGCTTCCCCAGAACCTGTGAATGTGTGTGTTACCTGGAGAAGGGAGATAAGGTTGCTAATCAGCGACCTTGGGATGGGGAGATGCTCCTGGGTTAGCAGGTGTCCCAAGACGATCTCAAGTGAGATGGGAGAGGCAGCGGAGTTGTGCCCCAGTGGGAGCTTGAGGAAGACTCAGCTGGTCATTGTGGGTGGGGGTGGCCTCTAGAAGCAGGAAAACGGGAAGAAATGGGTTTTCCCCTTGAGCTTCCAGAGGGAACAGGACCCTGCCAACACTCTGAGTTGCCCAGGGACGCCCATCTGGGGCTTCTGATCTTCAGAATTCTAAGATAACAAATTTGTCTTGTTTCCAGCCACCAGGCAGGTGGTATTTTGTTACAGCAGCTATAGGGGACAGATGCAGCCAAGTTCCTCATCCAAGGTCACGTACAGTAAATGGTGGGGTTGGGTGTACACCCAGACCTCAGTGATTGGCTTGGGGATGGACACGTACACGAGGCTGGCGAATCCGGAGCAATCCTAGCAACTCCCTTTTTCATCAGGCCTGCTGAGGACATACAACAGGTATCGGTTGAGGGTGCCAGGAGTTGAGCCGCCGCCACTGGGGAATCGTTCGTCTGGATCACAGAGCTCGGGGAGATGCAAACAAGATGATGGCACCAGTGGAGGCCCTGGATACCACCATGCCTGAAGCCAACACATCTTTACATTCCAGGAACCCATAAATGTCCTTTTTTGCTCCAGCTGGTTTGAGCTGGGCTTTTGGTCACTTACCCCTGACAGCTTCCTGGCAGTCTCAGGATTTGGACGTGGCTTTTGAAAACCTGAGGGACTAGAACTTGGTCTTGCTTTCCTTTGTACAGACTCCCCCTTTCAGTTTTTCAGAGAGAACAAAACGTCAGATGCCAAGGAGGCTTAGAATCACACAATCCCACTATGGCCCAGCCTGGGGAAGCCCCTCGGTCCTTTGTTCTATGGTTTTGGCGCTGAGGCTCGGGGAGGGGAGGTGACTGACTCAATGTCACGCAGCTGCTGAGAGACAATTGGGACTCACATGTGGGTCTCCTCACCACAAACCCTGTCCGCTGCCCTCTGCAGTTCCACAAGAAAGGGCTCCGGGTCCTTGATTTCTGGACTGTTTTCCTGCTGACAGTGTGGCCTCGATTTTGCCACACTCAGAATCTGGCTCACATTTGCTTGTGGTCCAGTCTTTAGAAGCTGGCATCTGGGCTGAGCCGCTCTCCGGGCCAGAAGTGGTCTGGAAGTCATTCGAAGGGTCTGCCCATCTGGTAAGATGCGGTTGAGCAGCTAATACTTCCCAGCCTAGGCTTTCTTCCCGGCCCCCAGCCTCTCTGGCCCCTCAAAGCCCTGTGAACAGAGCAATGTGCCGAAGGCGGGTCTCCCAGCCAGCCTGGTTTCTCCGTTGGTTACTTGCCATGCTTGGAGGAGACAGATGGCTTCGCTTACGGTGCAGCGTGGAGCCAAGAGGTCTGGACCCCAAGTGGGTGCTATCAATCCCCAGACGTGTCAGATGCCAGCAGCAGCCCAACGGGAATCACAGCCTTTGCTTCAGCCTTGGCCACCATTAAATTAAAATCTTTTGCACGCCCTTCCTCACTCACTGCAGGGGACCAGCCTCCCCTTACCGCGCGCTGGTTTGAGCAGACTCCCCATCACCGATCATGAACCGGAGACTCGAGTCCTTACTCAGTGCCAGGATGTTATAGACAGTTCCGTGACAACCCTATGACCCGGGCACAATTATCCCATTTGAGGTCCCTGGGGATGTAGCCAGAGATGCGTGGAGTGTCCACCTGGACAGCACTGCTGGCGAGAGTCAGAAGCAGGGGTGAAGGCAGCGTGGATCTTACTTTGTCCATTTGATCGTTGAGACAGAGGCTCAGAATGAAGCGACTCCCTCAGAGGCACGCGGCACATGGGCAGCCAAGACGGGACCGGTGTTTGTGTCTGTCTCCCCCAGAGGCCACACTGATCCCACAGGGTGTGAGACTAGGTGTGGCAGGTGGGTGACCTTCCGCCCGGGCTAGCAGGCCTCCCTTGTGGAACCTGCCTCTACCCAGGGGATTGGAAACCCTCCGAGGCCCCGGAAGCCTTGCCCTCTGGAAGGCGGTGCTATCCAGCCCGTAGATCGCAGCAACCCCCTCACCTGGGCACCCCCACCTGCCCCCGCAGGACCCCCGAGAACTGCCGTGGCTCCTGGGGTTGCTTGAAACTCTAGAAGGCTTTCCGTCTGAGGTGTATTCTCTCCTTCCCGGGGGAAAATGTGTTTCCCGTCTCAGAAAGTGAGCACTTATGCATCCACGGGCAATTTACTGTGCATCTGTGGTGTGGCAGGCTCTGCACTCGGAGGGGGAGACTCGTCGGGACCCTGCCCTCAGGGGGCTCACATCACAGTGGGAGAAGCAGACTGATGCTTTGGGCGATTGCCCGTGAGGAGGTGGGGAAAACTGAGCAGGAAGCTGGGCCGGGGCACGGGGGGGCGCCGGGGGAGGCCTCTCTAGGGAGGTGACATTGAGGTAAGACCCGAACAACGATCAGGAGGAGGCCGTGAAAACATCTGAAGACAAGTTACGAAGAGTTCCCGGCATTCTCCAGAGAGCATGGCAAGTGCAGAGGCCCTGAGGTGGGGAATGAGTTTCTCTTACTGGAAAATCCTTGAGGTCAAGGGAAGAGGGGGAGAATGGTAGGAAAGGAGGTCAGAGAGACAGACGTTTTTAAATAGAGCAAATAACCCACCAGCGGCGTGTTCTGCGGCACAAACATCCGACTGCTGTTGGCCGAGGGGACGGGGGTAAGAGAAGTCAGGTTTCTGGCACGTCCAGCATGTGACACACGCAGCATCTCACGCCAAGCTCGCGACGACCAGGTGAGCGCTCTCATCCCGTGAACAGATCAGGAGCTGGAGGCCCAAGGAGGCGGATGGGGGCCCAGGACGCCGCTCCTGATGCGGCTGGGGCCCCGGGGGGCTCTGGGGCAGAGGAAGGCTGCTTCTTTGTTAAAGATATGAAGCCCAGGGGACAGGGCTGGGCTGGCCTGGCCTCCTCAGTCTCCGCCGGAGCACGACCAGGTTCCGCTCCTCCTACTTCCCACCGACGTTTTGGGAAGTCTGGGGGGCCTGAGCCCCACAGTCTCGGGCGGCGATGCCTTCCTTCCTTCACCGCGGTGCAAAGCCGCAGGGATGGCACTTCTGCCGACTTTTCCTGGCTCGGGTTGGGGGGCGCCCTGTCCCGCTCCAGGCTGGGGATCTGCAGAGTCTCTCTGGGTGCAGGGCTTTTCAGAGAGTCTCAGAGACAGCTTCATCAGGAAGGAACTGAAAACAGATGCTCTTTGGGCAGCACGTGCGAATCCACGGGCAGTGGGTGTGATGGGCACGGCCCCCCGCCGAGGCCCGGGAGCTCTGGCTGGGCCAGGGGGCTCCCTGCTCTCCCGCTGGGTGTGTGCTGGGGGCTGGAGGGGCACCTGCCCAAGTTCCCGAGGAGGCCGTGGCAGCCAGGATCTCCTGGGTGCTGCTCTGTGCTCGTCCCGGTGGCGTGGCGCCCAGAGCCACCTCTGCAGGCACCCATCCCCGCGGGAGGCCAGGGGGCTGGGAGACGACCGGTTCGTTCACCTGCAAATATGTCTTTCTCCTTGCTCTGCGCCAGTCTATCCCCCCGGGCGCCAGGATGCAGCCCTCGGCAGGCAGGTGACCCAGGAAGCCCAGGCTCCCAAAGCTCGGCTGTACCGGCACAGCCACAGGTGGCACACGGAAACAGAGGTGAGGAGAAGAGGAGGGTTGCGGGTGAGAAGGGGGTCAGGGTAGAGAAGCACTGGGAGGAGGCGGCCTTGGCGGGGAGACCCGATGAGGGAGAGAAGGCCCCTTCCCTGGGGAAGGACAGGATGATGGAGGACCTTGAGCACCGAGGGAGTGTCATCTGCTGGCCCTGCCCCACGTGAGGCCCAGTTTCCAGGTTGGGAAACTGAGATGCAAGGGACCCAAGAAACTTCTTGAGATCTAAGAAGTGACAGAGGTGCGATTCGAATCCAAGCCCCCTGGTACCCGGGGCCTGCACACGTCACCACCAGGTACATTGCCTCTGGAAGGAGTGGGAAGCCCTGCCCCTGCCACTCACCCTGGCCCATGGCTCTAAAGACCAAGGGGGTGGTGGTGCTGGGCATTACCGGCCTGGCCGCTGGAAAGCCGTCCTCACCGCTCCCCGGGCCAGATGTCCCCTGGCTCTGCTGGCACCTGCACCAGGGACCGGAAGTCGGCTCGCAGGGAACTGCCAGCTGCAGCTGCCCAGGCCGCGTGTGGCACGGGGTGGGCGTCTCGTTTCCAATCTGAGTTCCGAGGTGGCCCGGCCGTGTGCGTGGCTCCGCAGCTCGGGGCACGTGCCACCTGCCCAGGTCCAGCCTTGCCCGGGCCCACGGAGGCTCCGCTCACCTGCCTGGACACCACGGCGGCGTCAAATCGCTCTGCTGCTCTTTAACCACTCCCGATTTCTGCTCTGCCTGCGTCCCGGGTGAGTAACACGAAGGTCATAAGCTGCAGCAAGTGCTACGCGAACACGTCCACACAGCGTCTGTCCGCGGTCTGCCAGCATTAGCCGCGCCAGCCCCTTGCACCTCCCGAGGAGCCACCTGTATGTCCCCCAACATCATGGTGGGAGCAAGAGCGCCCGGGATGAGGCTCTGCCCTCAAATGCCACCAAAGTCCCCAGGCCCTGGGTCCCCCCTGCGGTTTGGGCTCCACGCTTCTAGGGACAGGCAGGGGGCAAAGGCCTTCGCTGCTCGGCCCTGTTGGCCTCAGGGAGGCTCGGTGCACAAGCACGGTTGCTGTGGGGCCCGAGTGGCCCCTCTCAAGTGGCCGCACCAGCTTCAGGCCACCTGTTGCCCACCATTCCTACTCGGCGGGCCCCCGAGCTCTGGTTCTGGCTCGGTCTCACCTCCGAACTGCCGCTTGGCCAGGGAATAGCCCGCCTCTGGATGGCCCACCCCGGGCTGGCAGTGGCAGGGAGGTGGGTGGGAGGCTGTAAGACGCCCCCGGGCCGCCCCAGCCAGCCCCAAGTGCCTCTTCCTTTGTGCCAGGTGACCAGCAGCCTCAGGACCGGGGCATCCCAGCCCCTGGCAGGAGGGGACAGAGGGCTGTTAGCAGGCAGCGTAGCAGCAAGATGAGAAAATAAAGTGCATCTGATTAAACTTCAGGCAGAAGAGCATTGACTCATCCCTGCCCACCCCCTCCCCGCACCCCCAGGCTTTCTTTCCAGAGCAATCACTTAAACTTTTCCCACTCTGAGTCCCCACAGGTGATCAAATCATTTATTGGGTTTGAGTTTCCCTGGAGACGGACATTAGGGGTGTTTGGTTTCCCAGGTAGGCACTCGGTGTCCACCCCACCAACCGGGTGGAGAGGGTCTCAGGGTCGGGGTCCCCCGGGCTGCCTCCCTTTGGCCAGCTTCATCTGGGTTTCGGGAACTGTGAAAGGAAGCTCTTGAGCAGGAGCCCATGGGAAGTGTGAGGCGACCGTCAGTCTGATTTACAAATCTCGGTACAAATGTTGTGGCTGCTTCCTTTTAACAGACTAAATGTTATGAAGTCGCTTTGAACGATGGGGAGAGAGCTGCGGAGGGCCGCTTCCATCCTCCAGCCCGATAAAGCACTCTATAATCACGTCCTTCGTGGAACGTTTACCAGAAATACGTTCTATTAAGGCGCAAAGCTATCTGTTAAGTCGTCAAACTGCAGCTGAAAGACGCAATTTTTTCCCACATACGCCCCCCCCCCGCCCCGCCCTCTCATCACCAAGAAAATTGAAGTCTCAAATCCAGCAGACAATCACGCCTCGTGGAGTGGTGTCATGTCTGCAGGCTTTGGAGACACCTGCAGTGGCCTCTAATTAGATTGGGGGTTCTGTAAGGGGGCGGGGGCTCCAGCTTAATGCAAGCTGCAAACTCATCATGTTTAATGAGGTTGTTCTATAGGGAGCAGCCAAGCACATGGAAGACTTGGGACACACACTTGCCAAACGTACAAAAGCAGTGTCGCAGAACTCAGTGTCATTGCCGTGAGGGGAGCAGGAGTTGTCCGCATTACGTTCGAATGACTGTTTTTGCGTCCATGCTGGTGTGGCACAGACGGTTGTCCCTTCTAGAAGGTTCCAAGTTTCAATCGTGTCCTGGCTACCTCCGGCCCTGGGCTGTCTCTTTGCGCACAGTTACATGAGAACTTTCTTACACTCTGGCAACGTTAGGTGTGAAAGCAGACACGTTCTTCCCTCATTTTCTTGGGGCCCACGGCTCAAAGACAGCCCGAGGAGCTGGCCTCCGGTGTGGAGGCAGCCTCTAGCCTCGCTGGCCACCTCCGTGGGTTACGGTTTACGGCCCTGCAAGAAAGTGACCGAAAGATGCCTGCCTGGATCTGATCTGCACAAGTCCAGAGTCAAGGTCAGTTCCCTTGTTGACAGCTGAGAAAGCTGCCAGGCCTGGGGACGAGAACTTGTACCGTCTCCAGCTCCCTGAATTTATATCAAGCTGGTTCAACATTTTATAAGTGGGAAGAATTTCTCAGTCATCCACCCGTTTATATGAGAATAAGACCTCCAATGCCGCCACATCAATTTCTAGACCAAGGGCCCTAAGAGAAGCAGCTCAGTTCGCCTCTGTGTCTTTATTTCCCATCTGTAAGATGAGTGTAGAGGGATTTAGTGATTAATCAATTCATGTGTCAGTCCCCCAAATACTTATTTCCAGGAACTAGAGATTTAAAAAATGAATAAGATATTTTGCTATCCTCTAGGAGCAAGGATCCTTTAGAAGGCAGAGCCTGAGGCAAGGATTAGGAGGATAGGGCTTACTGGGGAGATATAAGGCTGGGCAGGGAGGTGAAGGTCAAGGGAAGTGAGGTGCTGTGTGGAGACACAGGGCGTAGCCTGCCACACCCTGACATGCTGATGAGCGGCAGAGTGGGTGCCCAGCAGGTGTGTTGACACAGCACAGACTTCGCTGGTGGTAAGAGACAACCACACCACAGAGTCCACGGGAGAAAGGACAAGGAGTGCTGCCTGGCTCCCACGAGAGCCTTCCAAGTTGTCTCAGCCGCTGCTAGGGAAGCCAGAGACCATGCCCCAGGTGGGGTGTGGTGCTTCATCCACGTATGGAAGGGGAGATGCAGGGTGGCACAGTGGGGGCACTGTCCAAGAAGGGAGGAAGAAGCACTCGGGAGAATCTAAGGAGGTGCCCAAGGCGTGTGACCCAGTTCACAGAGGCAGACAGTTCAAGAGGCAGGTGCGTGTGTCTGAGTGGGTGTGAACGGTGCAGGGGGAGCCTGGGGGGTACACACAGGAAGAAGGGGCACATATCCTGACACCCAAAAGATGAACAGGATTTGATCAGAGGAAGGATGGGGTGGGGGGCAGTGCTCCAGGCAGCTGGCACAGGCAGGTAAAGCCTGTGGGCTGGAGAGAGCATGGGGTTCTGGAGAAGAGGGAGGAGGGCCCGGCTCCTCGCGGGGCTCTGAACCCCAGGGCAGTGGGGAGGCTCGCTCCAAGCATCAGGTGCCTTGGCCATGGCTCTCAGGGTGGGAGTCTCCTCCTCTGTTACCTGCACTTGCTTTTCCTCTCCTTTTTCTCTCTCCTTTCTGGGCTGGTAGCCCAGAAAAATTCACCACCAGCCACTGTCTGCAGACACCAGGGGTGACACAGTCCTGCCATCAGCGGGCTGGTCTCATGACGAGTCACTCTCACACCCGCCGGCCGCATGGTGCCGAGAGGTGGCAGCCTGGCTCCTCTGCTGGCAAAGGAGGGCAGGGAGGCAGGTGTGGCTGGTGGGGCAGGAGCTGTGATGTCCTGGCTGGGGCTCCATCCGGCTGGGAAGCCCACGAGGGGAGGCAGGGTCAGCCTCCAGTGGGGGACCCCGGGGATGTGGCCTGTGGGGGTCCCGTCTGGTGTCGGCTGAGCGCAGTTCAACCAATAGCCGTGGGGCAGAGTTGCCCGCCAGAGCCTTCCCTCCCCACTTGTCTAGAGCCACGGGGATCGGGTTGGGGATGGGCACGGGACCCACGCTGGACAGGCCATAAGTCCAACATCAAGGCCCAGATGTGCTGCATAAATGCATGAATGAGGAAGTCACCGCCCACCAACGGCTCAGACTCTAGTTCCACAGGGAGAAGCGAACCTCAACCTAACTCCTCACGGAGGCTTCTCCTGGGCATGTGCTCCCTAAGTTTTCTTATGCGTGGGAGCAGCCCCCCTCGTGTTGATGTCAAATGACACCTTGCCCATACCTAATGCCTCCGGGTCACGTCCATGTCCCTCCCCGGGATTTTGTGGAAGTTGTTTTATGTTCCAGGCCTCTGTGTTGCTGTGGAGCCGTCTGAGGTCAGCTTGATGTTGCCCTGCTTGCCCATGATTTGTTTTCCTGCCTCCACGTTCAAAGTTTTCCTCCATCCTGGGAATTCAGTGCTTCACTTAGAACATGTCTCCGTGTTGAGCCCTTTCAATAAAATGTTCTGAGAACATAATGTATTTTTTTCCCCAACATAAAGTCTTAGAGGTTTTTCTTCATTTCAGGGAAAGGTTTCTGTTTCCCGTCTTTGAATATGTTGCCATTGTTGGGTTTTGTCATCCAGGGATGCCCCAAACCCTTAGACCACACTGCCCACAGCAGGTGTGTCTCCTCCACTCCGCTCGCCCTGCTTTGTCTGTGTTTCTTTATCTCACCTCGAGCCTTCTCCCAGTGTGAGGAATGGAATCCCCGAGTGGTCCTCTGTCGTTTACATTATTTCTTCGCTACGTAACGATGTTATTTTTGTTTTTATTTTTAGTCAGTTTCCTTAGGTCAGCTTATATCCTAGATAAGATTTCTTGTTTTCATGATGCTGTCTTTGAGTGTTTGTTCTATTGAATGGATGGTTTCCATTAGGTTTTCTGTTCGGTAAAGCCACTGAGAGAAATTCTCTTCTGTTTCTGGAGACACATTTTCTTCTGAGTTGGGCTCTTCGTTCTGTTATACCTCTTCTTTTCTTCCCTCTCCCTCCTCCTTCTCTATCCTTCCCTCCCTATCCCTCCCTATCCCTCCCTATCCCTCCCTCTCTTCTTTCCTTCCCTCCCTCCCCGATCCGTTCCTCCACCCCCCCTTATTGTTGTAACTCTCCTTTCTCTGAAGTCTGCTCTGTCTGAATTAAAACAACTATTCTTGTTTTCTTTCGATGATTGTTAGCATGGTATATCTTTCTCCACTCTTATTTTTAATCTGTAATATCTTGATATTTGAAGCAGATTTATTGTAGACCACATGGAGTTGGGTCTTGTTTTCTACTCTGTCAATCTCTGCCTTGTAACTGGTGTATTTAAACCATTAATATTTAAAATGGTTATTGACATAGTTGGATTGCTGCCTACCGTATGATACAGTTTCAATGCATTGTGCTTCTTATTTTTTGTCTTCTCTTTTTCTGCCTTATCTGTTTTTTTTTTTTAAAGATTTTATTTATTTATTCATGAGAGACACAGAGAGAGAGGCAGAGACATATGCAGAGGGAGAAGCAGGAGGGGAGCCTGATGAAGGACTCGATTCCAGGACCCTGGGATCATGACCTGAGCCAAAGGCAGATGCTCAAGCACTGAGCCACCCAGGTGCCCTGCCTTGCCTGGTTTTAACTGAGTATTTTCTCTATGATTTCATTTTCTCTCCTCTCTCAGTATATAAATTAGGCCTCTTTTAATTTTTTTTTTCTTCAGTGGTTGCCTTCGAGTTTGCAGTATGCATGACAACTAACCTAAGCCTACTATCAACCAGAACTATCGCACTTCATGGGTAGTGAAAGTACCTTCTAAAGACTATTCTCAATCTATCTCAATCTTTCGTCCCCTACACCTTGCTGTCATTCATTTTACTTACTCATAAGGTACAATAACCCCGTGTTTGCTATTACTATTTTAGTTTTAAAATTAGTTTAGAGAGAGAGTGAGAGAGAGCTGCACTCATGGTGGGAGGGACAGAGGCAGAAAGAGAGAGTCAAGCAGACTCCCTGCTGAGTGCAGAGCCAGACACGGGGCTCAACCCCATGACCCTGAGATCATGACCTGAGTCATGAACCAAGAGTCATATGCCTTACCAACTGAGCCACCAAGGTGCCTGCTATTGCTATTTTATTTTATTTATTTTATTTTGGTTTTTTTTTTATGCTATTGCTATTGTAAACAAACAGTTGTCTGTCATATAGATTATGGAGAAGAAAAACAAAAAATGTTATTTTACTTGAATGTATGCTTTCTTTTTTCATGTAGACTGAATTTTCCTTCTCTTTGAAGAACTTGTTAAAATATTCCTTGGAAGGTAGATCTACTGGGGACAAATGCCCTCATTTCTGTTTGTTTGAGAAACTCCTCATTTGTCCTTCAAATTTGAAGGATAACCTCACTGGATACAGAATTCTAGGTTGGTAGTTTTTTTCTTTCAACACTTTAAATATTTCACTCAAATCTTTTCTTCTTGAATAGGTTCTGAAGAGAAATCTGATGCTATTTTTATCCTCACTCCTCTATAGGTAAGATGATATTTTCCACCTTCTAGCTTCTTTTAAGTTATTCTACTTGCCTTCAATTTTCTAAGGTTTGACTATGAAATGGTTAGGTGCTGAATTTTTGATGTTCATCCTGCTTGATGGTCTCTGAGCTTTTGGTATTATTAATTTTGGAAAATCTCAGACATGTTATTATGCACATATTTCTTCTATCCCTTTCTTTTTTCTTTTCCTGTTATTCCCTTCTACATATGTTACACCTTTTGTAATCATCCCACATTTCCTGGATATTTTATTTCCTCCTCCTCCTCTCCATCTTCTCCTTTTTCTCCCTCTTCCTCTTCTTTTTATTTTTGTTCTTTTTTTTCTTTTTGATTTTTGAGTGTGGGGAGTACCTACTGCCATCTTTAAGCTCCCTGATTCTTTCCTCAGCCATACCCAGTATATTGATGAGCCCATCAAAAGCATAGTCACTTTCTGTTACAGGGTTTTTTATTTCCAGCATTTCCTTTTCATCCTTTCTTAAAGTTGCTATCTCTTTGCTCATGTTACATCTGTTCTTTGCTCATGTTACCTCTGTTCTTGTACTTGTCCCTGCTAGAACCTTTAGCATATTAATCATAATTATTTTTAATTCTTGTTCTGAGAATTGTGAAATCTCTGCCATATCTGAGTCTGGTTCTGTTGCCTGCTTTTGTCTTCGCAGGCTGTGTTTTCCCTTGTCTTTTAGTATGCCTTGTAACTTTTTGTTGAAAGCTGAACATGTTGTATTGAATAATAGGAACTGAGGTAAATAGACTTTAATGTGAGGGCTGATATCAATCTGGCTCAGAACTGGGGCTGTGTTTCACGTTTTATTACAGCCATGGGTATCAGAATCTTCAACTTCTTCTTGTGTCCTTGCTTTGGTCCCTGTTGTCTTCGGGTTTCCCCAAAAATTCCTTCTTAGATTGAGTCAGTGTCTTGCAGCTCTCAGTTATAAACTCCCTGTAATTATATTGGGGTCCTGTGGATGTGACAGCAAGGTGATGGGGAGAGGAGGTGTTCTGTAATCTTACAATAAGTCTTTTTAGTGGGTCAGAGCCCCTGGGCTGGGAACTTCAGAAAACTTTCTTTGACTTTGACTTTTCTCCTCTAGATGAGATAGAAGGACTGGAGAAGGGAGGGGCCTCCAGCTGTGTGGCCACCCCTCCCTAGGTCACCTGGTAAAGTATTTTCCCTTCAGTGCAGACCTTTGCTAAGAACAGAAAGTCTGAGGCATATTTCAACATGATGCCTTCCCCTCCCCCTGCTGGAAGCACAGGTGAGGATCCGGAGGGAAAACTCACAAAGGTGTGGGACCTCGAGTGAGTCTGTCATGGCAAGCCAGCACGCTCAGCTTCCAGCAACCATCGATTGCTGCATAAGTGTTTTTGCCTGCTACTGGCCCCAGCAGCTCCCAGTCCCCGTGAGCTGTGACTGTATCTGCCTGTCTCCCTCTCAGGTTTCTGGGGCAGCAGGATGCCCTGTGACCCCAATTCTCTGAAGGACCTTAGAAGAGATGTTGATTTTCAGTTTGTTCAGCTTTCTTCTTGTTGTGAGGATGAGAACAATGACTTCTAAGCTCTGCATGTTGGAACGGAAACTGGAAGTCTCTGAATACATTTTTAAACCAAGTCGTAATGTATTTTATTGCCGGTTACTTAGAGCCTCTTGAAAAATTCAGATCAAAGGAACAAATTATTTCTTGCATAAGGTCTGTGCATAATTGCCTCAATTACCTCGATAGCCTTCTTGCGTGTGGAGGCTTGTGACCTCAGGTCAGCCTCAGAAGCAGTTCCCCCAGCTCAGGTTGCAAGTGCTGTGCCATGATCGGGCCAGGATGGTTGGGGAATCTTGTCCCAGGCTGGGGCCGTGTTCACAGAGTCATGAGCAGGGTCCCGACAAGGGTGAGGAGAGTGAGGCACCCAGGGTGCAAAATCTGGGGATGCCTGATTATCCTGAGAATATCTTTCTAAATTTTGCAGCCTGGATGCCTTGCTTGATCACCCAAGTCCCAGCCCTGGTTATGAGCACAAGCTCTGAATCCAGATTGCCGGGGCTCATCCCTTTCTGCTGCCTGCTGGCCACGTGATCACTGATAAGAAAATAACCTCTCTGTGACTCAGTTTCCTTACTTGTAAAGTGGAGATAGGGTTAAAGCTTCCCAGTGGGGTTATGGTGGGGACTAAATGACTTAGCATGGGAAAAAATGCTTAAATGAAGCCTGGCTGCTGCGGGTGGCACATCTGGCCTCCCTGCAAATTCCTATGCTAAAATGCCAGCCCCCCATGTGATGGTATTTGGAGGTGGGGCCTTCGGGAGGTGTTTAGGTCATGAGGGTGGAGCCCATGTGGATGGGGGTAGTGTTCTTATAAAAGAGGCCACTTCCACCAAGTAGAGACACAGCAAAATGAATTTCTCCCAGTCATGTGTCCCCGGGCCAGTGACTAATGCTGCTGGTCTCCAGGTTGCTCATCTGTGAAGTGGGCAGATGGCCCCGAGGAGCTCCTGGGGCTGCAACGAGCATGGGATGAGGTGCCACATGGAAGGGCCGAGGCCTCCATGTGTCTATGAGGGGCTGCCATCCAGTGGGCATTTACAGTTCAGTGCAAAATTCACAAGGCCCATCGCCCCCTCAGACCTTCTGATTCAGCGGTGAATTTTACATTGTCTAGATGAAAACGAAATTACTTCCATGCCCACCAAAACCGAAACCCCATTTCCTTTAGGAGAGAGAAGAGCCATGACTGGCTTGCAGAAGCCCTGAGAGGCGTTTCCTAATTTTGCATCACGGCGACTCACTGACGAGGCTGTCTCGGTGAAAGCTAATCAGAGTCGACACTTTTGCCCCAAAGAAAATAAACTTCTCCTTAATGATGTGACAGAGAGACAGAGCCAGGAAATCTTATCCGAAAAATGCAAAAGGGATAGAGGAAACTGGCTTCTCCTTTATGCCAAGCATCTGTAATTTTGACAGTTCGCTGATGAAAGAAAAAATATATCAAACACAACATATCCTCTTAGCTGAAGAAGTCTGCCGGGCGAGGGAGGAGGCTTCAGGGGAAGACACTGCAGTTTCTCCCTCTCGGGTGGAACAGGAGCTGATGTGGGTTTCCTTCCCTGCCTCCTCTCCCGCCACCTCTGCCCCCACCTCATTCTCCCTTCTTGTCTCTCTCCACACTAGTCGTCCTCAGCCAGGACCCCTCACCTTCAGGCCCTCCTGCCACTTCCCACCGCCTTCCGAGCAGTTCCCAGTCCCCACCCCCGCAAGGGGTCCTCTCTGTCAGCTGTGAGCTGGCACGTCTCCCTGGGTCTCCCAGTTTTGGCTCCTGCCTAAAAATGTTACGGAGACCTGCTACCGGCCTGGAGGGACCAGCTGCCTGCACCAGAGAATCTTCTTCTGGGCTCCAAGGGTCCCCTCCTCCGACACATCCCTCCTGCCCAGGAGACCCCGTTTTTTCCGTCACTCTGGGGTAGGAACTGTGAATGGTTGGCATTGGCTTGATCCTGTTCAGCCGATGACGTGCCCTCAGAGCGACTCCTGTAAGGAATCAGGAAAGAAGGCCCTCTCCACCCTACAGAGACCACATGCCTTCCTCTTGATATCCATGAAGACCCGCTGGCTTCCCATCAGGAAGCCTGTGGATGTCCTAGAAGATTCCAGGGCTCATAAGCATGGGAGGCTCCTCAGAGCCGAGCTCTGCTCCCCACTCTCAATAGGAAAGGGCCCAGTTCTTATTATTCTTCTGGGTCACTGGACCAAGTTCAGCTCAAATTGGCTTAAGAGGAAAAGTTCAGAGGTCTAGTAGCTTTGGGTATCACTAGATCCAGGGGCTCTGACAACGCCACAAGCAATGTCTCTTTCTCCATCTTTTGACTATGCTTCTGCTCGTGGAGGTTCCATTCCCAAGGAGAGGCTTCTCGTGCCATTACTTCCAGAAGTTTCCAGCCTCCATTCCTGCAGCCTAGCATCCCCAGTGGAGAGAATACATCCTATTCCCCAATTCTCTTCACAACGGCTGTGGCTGCCTCTCATTGGCTGGGCTGGGAGGTCACTTGCCCCTCATTGAACCAATCACCATAGTCAGGAAGCAGGAAAGGATGCAAAGCCCTGATCGGCCAGGCCTGGGTCATGTGTCTTTCCTCGGAATTAGAGGTGAGATCTGACCCACCGAAACCTTGTGGATGGGGAGGGACCGAGCAGGCCCTCACAAGAGAGCGGGGTGCTCTAGGGAGAAACAGAGGGAGGGGATGTTGGGCAGCACGTGGTGTGCACACGTGTCCAGGATTGCCGGCCTGGGGGTAGCCCTGGGATCGAGCCCCGAGGCCGGAATCCAGTACACCCGTACTTCCTTTGTGTCTTCTGTGGACCTGGAACCCAATCTTGATTTGGACAAGACTCGGGTGGGACAGAACTGAATTCCCATCCCAACCTGGCCACTTACCAGCAAGTGTAGACACTTGCACAACCTCCCTGATGAAGCCCTGGCAACATCTGCCCAGGCTGGCTTCAGAGGTCCACAACCCCTGCAGATGCCCAGGGCCCCTGCCTGGTGTCACGCTTATTGTTGCCATCCTGAAGTTCTTAATAATTTCTGAAGAGAGGGCTCCATGTTTGCATTTCGCACGGGGGCCTCATAAATGCTGCATCTGAGCCACACGTGTCCCCCAAGGTTTGGTGCACTCAGTCCCTGTCCAGAACCAGAAGGTGTATTGGGGCAGGGAGGGGGCATCCCTGGGACATCTCAGCCCTCCCTCTGGCCTGCTCTCTCTACCCCAGCCTCTCTCCCTCTCGTGGGCACCCTCCTGTTCTTCACTGCGGTCTTGGGCCAGCCCACCTCCTACTCCGAGGAGGCTGTTTGGGCCTGAGTGTCCATCTGACGGTTCCTTCTCGCACTGCCTGCCCTGTGGCTTGCTGCCCACTGGGCACGCGTGGGTACAAGCGGGACCTGGATCTGGCGATGCCTCTGGTGCGCTTTGACCCGTGGGCAACAGAGGCAGATGGAGAAGTGCGTCCCTTGCCATCCCCTGCTGGGTGGCCCTCTGAGCGCCCACACAGCCAGGCCTCCTGGGGGCCTCTCCACCCCGTTCCCGCCTCGCTCGCCGCCCTGCGCTCCCGCTCCTTGGGACACTGCTTCGCCAAGCTACCTGCTCACAGGCCCTTGGTTTGCTGCTGGGGCAGCGCTTCCCCTCGTCTTGGCCACTAACTGGCCCTTGGAGGCAGCGCAGAGTGACGTGAATGTGGTGGTCTTGTGCACACCGGGGGCTCTGCTCACATCGACCCCGGGCCCTCTGCGCCCCCTAAGCTGGCCTGGAAGCAGCTGCTTCCTACACAGGGGTGTGGGCTCAGGGAGCTCCAGGGTGCCAGGTCACAGCCTGGTGGGTACAGGGCAGGACTCTGCCTACACACTCCCCTCGCCTCAGCAATTCCTTCAGGTAGAAGCGTGTGGGAACAACCCTGAGACAGGAGCTGATTGGGGGTGTCAGGTGGGACTGGAGGAGGCTGGCTCCGGAGACCCGCACATGGAGGGGCAGCATCTGGGAAGCCCAGGGTTCTCGGGGATGTGTGATTGCCCAACCCTGCCAGCATCTGGAGGGGACCCACTGAGATCTCCAGCTTGGATGGCCTCGGAGTATACGAATCTTGGGGCTCTTGCTGGGGGCACATTAGCCTCTGGGCTCCTTGAAAGTCTGGGGCTGAAATAAGTCTCCACCAACCAACTCTGTACTTGAGGGCTGGGGGCCCAGATGAGGACAGGAGGCTCAGGTGGTGAGGGGCCTCCAAGATCCCCTGGGATGCCAGCGTCAGAGCCAGAAGCACCCCTGCCAGCCTGGGCCTGTCCCTTCTCAATGCAGAGCCCCCAGCTTCTGAGTAGCAAAGCAAGGAGTAGGACTGGAGGCCTCAATCTGGGGGTCAAATGACCTCCCAACTGGGGCCTCTGACCAGAACAGCCCTTTCCCTGGGGCCCTGGTGGGGAATAAATGAGAATATGTCTGAAAAGCACTTGGCCAGTGTGGACATGTCACAAGCTCCCGGGCAATATGAACGGTGCTGATGACCACTCCTCTTCCCACTCTATCACCCCAGGGATTTGGGTCCTTAGGGCCTGCCTTTCCCAGGGTTCTCAAACCCACCAAGAAGCCAGTGCTTCCTCCTCCCAGGGCGTGGCTGACAAACATCTCCGAGGCCCCCCGACTGCCTCCTCCCAGGATCCAGAAGCTGGGTCCTGCTGCCCCAAACAAAGCTGACAGACGTCTGCGCACCTGCTCCCAATTAATCAATAGTTTTGCTTAATTTCTTTGCTCCCAGGTAAAGCCAAGCAAGGTGTGGCATCTGCGGGCCATGGGCAGTGGGCCAGAGGGCGGGGATCAAGCCCCCATAGAGAAGCTGGCCTCATCCTCTAAAACATGCACGGCGGGAGGTTGGCAGTTTTTATTCTCAAGGCCTTGAGAGCGGCTGCGAGCCCCACCAGGTTCCCCAGTGGCTCTGCAGAGACCCTGCCCCTGGCCACCCCTTTCTGCGGCCCACCCCACCCCTTGAGGGCTTAGGCTGGAGCTTCAGGTGAGCACCAACGTTCACCGAGATAGGTCCCCCGACGCAGACTGGCGTCTCCTTCACTGTTTGTTTTGGGTTGGGGTGGGTTAAGGAATTTTACAAAATGCCTGTGTAGGATCCTGCAGTGTTTATACCCTAAATGAAACCCGAGACAGCGTTCCTCCTTCCCACAAATACTTCTGAATATTTCCAAAGTCCTTTCCAGACCCCCAGAGGTGCGCGGGTACAGACCTGTGTGGTTACGGGCCTTCAGGGAAATGACCCAGGCGGTAAGGCTGGAGGCCTCGGTTTACACCTGCTGTGAAATGGGACTGGGGGTGTCTTCTCTGCAGGGCTGCTGGGAAACATGGTGGATGCATATTGGGATGCCTCCTTGGACAAACAGGGCTGTCACCAGGAGGGCGGGTGGAAGGAAAAGTTCCACA
This sequence comes from Vulpes vulpes, assembly GCF_048418805.1. Lineage (NCBI taxonomy): Eukaryota > Metazoa > Chordata > Mammalia > Carnivora > Canidae > Vulpes > Vulpes vulpes. Next base: position 4,965,569 of record NC_132793.1, on the reverse strand, counting down.
TGGGCCTGAGTCGCCGCCACTCAAGACACAGGCTGCCGAGGGTCTGGCTGCGCACTGATGTGGCCGAGGGCTGGCCCCGTGACTGGGTAAGTTCCTCCAGTCTGGGGTGACCCACTTGTCCCGGTTTTCGGTTTTAGCACTGGAAGTCCCCCCAGCTGGGAGACATTTCAGTCCCAGGCACAGCAGGACAGTTGGCCACAGGGCCTTGGCTCCATCATCTGTAGACAGGGGTAGTAACAGGGTCATTAGGTGACCGCAGGAGGTCACACGAGTGGAATGCGTATGTTCAGACAGAGCTCAATCCGCAGTAGCCAGCACGGTCACTTAGCAACGTAAGAGACGCAATCGATGTGTTGGCCCCTAGAGGCAAGTGGAAGGAGGCCTCGACCATGACTTCCTGCCTCCCCTCCTCCCCTGGTGGCCCTTTGGGGGCCGACGGCCTCGTCCTCACAGGGCCGCACAGGCAGCCAGCCCCAGTGGCGTGCCTGCCGCGCGTCAGCTCCACGGGCAATGCTTTCCACTCCGCAGTGTCGTCCCCGTTCTAGAGGTGAGAAACCAGAGGCCCCCAGAGCAGAAGCCCCACGCCCACCGCAAGTCAACCAGGGTTGCTCACCTAGGTCTGTCTGACTTGTAAGCCCACCCTTCCCAAGGATGGAAGAAGCTTCCAGAACCAAGATCAGGAATGAAACCCGGGGGTGGCCACCCCATGAGCCCTGGAATGATGTTGGCCCCCATAGAAAGCTCTGGAAGGTCAAGGCCACAGGTTGTTGGCTTCTTCCTCCCACTTACTTCTGGAGCAGGCGGTGGCATTCGTGACTCGTGGGCCTGGCTGGGCTCGGGGTTTGCTCCCTGAGTACCTGCCCTCTGATTTTTCCTTCTGTGCCCATGTGGCCTGTGTGTTGCCTTGGCAAAGAGTCGGAAACGTGGCTCCTGGCACCGATTCAGCTGCCTTTGCCCTGCTCTGGTGTCTGCGGTGCCCGCTGGGCCTGGCCAGGCTCCCAGGGCTGTCGCTCCTGAGACGGTCTGTCCCTCACCCCCAGCTCCAGCCCAGGCGGAGGGATGGGGGCTGGGTGGGCCCAGAGGGGCAAAATGAAGCTCCTTAAGTTCCCTCAGAAATAGTCCTAAAGCTGTTTTTTACTCAATTCATCAACTCATGTCTTCTCAAGTCAACTCAGATTAAGTCAATGTAAGTAGACCCAGGCCAAGTCAGCCCAGCTCCATGAAGGCCAGTCTGTCCGTCCATCCTCACCCTATCCGTCACGCTCCGGGGTTTATTGAGGGTGTGAGGTTGACTTGGGGATCCCAAGTCTCCGGGGCTTCCTTGCTGCAGAGTGCTCACGCCGTAAGGGGGCATTTTAGGGAAAAGAGGCGAGGAGCTCAGCCACTGCACTTATGGAGTTGGGCTCCCGTCTTTGCTCAGAAGTTCACCGACCTCGTAACCAGAGAAAAGGCTAAAGTGGTTACCCAGGTGGGTCTGACTCGCTCTCTTCTTTGTGTACCGATGGCCTTACTGGGAGGTGCACGTAAGGCGGAGATGACGTGGTGCACAGAGATTTAGAGCCCTGGCTCGCCTAGAGGCAGCGTCCCCGCACAGGGCCTCCTGTTATCACTACCTCCAACTTTTCAGGGCAGCCCCGTGCCAGGCAAGATGACCTGAGGGGCAGGGAGAGACATCCTGTCTCCTGGAGCCTTGAGCCAGCCTCGCTGGCGAACATGCCCTGACGTCGGATCGCGTCGGGCCAGCTTGACGGCTGACCACAGCCCCCCGAGGGTAGTGGTCACTCAGTGCTCAGATTTTGTGAGGCGGCAGATGGCCGGACTGTGCACGGCCCCCCCACCCTGGCGTGCTCCGGGTAGCACCCGCGGGGTAACCGGGGTCCTTGGGAGGCCGCTTAGCCCATTGCACGTGAGAGTTTCCAGAGACGACGTGTGCAGGATGGAAGGGCTGCCTCGGGTGCCCGGAGTCCAGGGTGTAAGCGGGTCAGAGCACCAGAGGAGCGAGCGGTGGCCCAGAACCCCCGGGCCGCCCCGCGCTCCAGCCCTGGCCCCTGGCCCCCCCCCGGTGCTCACCGCCCCCCGCGGGGCCGCTCTGCAGGCGGGTGGGAGGGCGCATCTGGAGTGAAGACGGCGGGGCCCGAGTCCCTCCTGGGCCACCTGCCATCTGTGCGTGGGCTGCGTCCCCCCTCAGGTCTCAGGGTTCCCATCTTTATCAGTGTTGGCCTTGTTGGGCTCGTGGATTCTGCTCCTGAGGCTGTCCTAACCGGTGACCCCAACCTAGGCGGCTTAACCTAGAGATGTGCTTGTTCCGGTTCTGGAGGCCGGAGGCCGGGGCGTGGAGTCAGCGGGGCCGCGCCCTCCCGAGGCTGTGGGGGAGTCCGACCGTGCGTCCTGCGGCTTCTGCTGCGCCCCCCACTGCGCCCCCCGCTTCCCTGGCTTGTGGCTGCTCCCACAGGCTCCCCCACATCTTTCTATGGCTTCTCCCCTCCCTGCATCTCTCCCCTTCCCTGCGTCTCTCCCCTTCCCTGCGTCTCTCCCCTTCCCTGTGTCTCTCCCTTTCCTGCCTCTCTCCCCTTCCTGCATCTCTCCCCTTCCCTGTGTCTCTCCCCTTCCTGCATCTCTCCCCTTCCCTGTGTCTCTCCCCTTCCTGTGTCTCTCCCCTTCCTGCATCTTTCCTCTTCCCTATGTCTCTCCTCTGGGTGTCTCTTATAAGGACACTTGTTGGACTTAGGGCCCATCCCGGTAATCCAGAATGATCTCATCTCAAGATCCTAAACTTAATTACATGCTCGATCACCTCTTTTGCGAAGAAGCCCGCATTCACAGACTGCGGGGCTGGGCGGGAGGACAAGGACACACTGTCCTGGGGACCATGCTCCTCCTGCCATGAGCAGCCTGGGGGTTACGGGCAGTGGAGGACCCCGGAAGCCGGAGCCTGCGCTTGGATCCCAGCAGCGGTGCTCCGCGGTGTGACTCCAGGAAGCCACCACGCCTCGGCGTTCCTGTCGCCGGCGGCGGAGGGAGAGGCTGATAGGAGGTGTCCGAGCCGTTGTTCTGATCACGACGGGCCTTCACCCGCGGCCGCGGCTTCGCTCGGTGCCGGCCACCCCATCAAGCAGCCGCTGTGCGGAGGCCAACGCAGTCATTCATATAAGGCTGGGGGTCTCCTGCCGCCTGGCTCCCCTCTGCTCCTCCGACACCTGCTCGCCCCCGGCCCTGGGCCCATTTCCACCCTCAGCCTCTGGGGGGGGGGGGTTGGGGAGCCTTCTGTCAATTAAAACTACTGTTGCACCCCCCGCCCCCCCCCCCCGGCTCCCCAGTTCCCAACTGCCTTTGGGGCGGAACATTTAAGATGTGGTTTCTGCAAAGCCACTTTATAAAATGAGAGCAGTTGAATGCTCTCGGGTGTAGGAGTAATTATAATTCCCAAGTTTCTCTGAACATTTTTCTAACTGGATCTTTTTGTGTCGCTGTCTCAGAATAGACACGCTTGTGGGCTTTCCTGGGCTCAAAATAGTCGTGAGATAGGGGTTGAAATCGACATCTGAGTTTGAATTATAACAACTCGGGGACAACTTTTGATTGGATGAACTTCACCAGCCAAATGTGGCTCCTTCTGCAGATCCAGCTTCCTTTTTTGGAAGAACAAACTCCCCTGCGTGAGGGCTGGGCCTCGAGGTGGGCCTTCCCCGGCGTGGCGGGCCCGGGGCCGTGCGGGACGCGTCCACAAGGGGTCCAGGACCCGGATGGAGACGGGGCACCTGCCGCCAGGCTTCGGAGGCAGACGCGTGGGCAGGCCTCCCTCCGCCCGCATCCGGACCTTCTTGCAACCTGGGCTGACGCTTCGGTGGCTGTTGGTGGAGCGTGGGGACTAAGGGCCTCGGCGCCGAGGCCAGAGGGATGGGGTCAGAATCTTGCCTCCTCCACTTACGGCCGTCTTGACTTTGGGCAACTTAACTCTGGTGCCTCGGTTTCCTCTTCTGTCAAGCGGGATAACCGTGTGCACATCTCCCGGGGTGGTTGTAAAGGTTAAGTGAGCTGATGCACGCAAGGTCCTAGGGCTCTGACTGGCACAGGGTGAGTGTTGCTTCTTTTGACTGTTTGGCATACAGCAGGTGCACAGTAAGTGTCTGAGGACCCAGAGCGAGTTGGAAGTCGTTGGTCCTCCTACGTCACAGCTCAAGGTATGTCTAAAGCCATGTGGGGATCTGTAACAGGCTAGGTCCTGCTGGGACCCCGGTGGCTGCCCCAGATGACTCGGGAAGGGCCGTGGGGCAGACAGGGCATGGATGTCACACCAGCCCCAGCTGTGCAAGGGACAGGGGCACTTTCATCCTGGACTCTCAGGTCCCTTCTTCAAAAATGCACTTGAAAAGCTATCCTGGCCACCTGCTCCTGCTCCCTGCCCCTGTTCCCAGATCCCTGGTTCCTGCCCCATCCCCTGCTCCCTGCCCCTTGCCCCTATCCTCTGGCTCTTGCCCCTATTCCCTGCTCCTTGCCCCCTACCTCCTATCCCTGGCCCCTGCCCCTGTTCCCTGCCCCCTGCCCCATCCCCTGCTCCCTGCCCCGATCCTCTGCTCCCTGCCCCTGCCCCATCCCCTGCTCCCTGCCCCCTGCCCCTATCCCCTGTTCCCTGTCCCCTGCTCCCTGCCACTTGCCCCTGGCCCCCTGCCCCCGTCCCCTGCCCAGGATGCTGTGTTTCAAGGGACTGAATTCATTCTCCAGTGCAGCAGCTGGACTATGGACACGTGTCACCTTCGGGAATCTGTGTCTCTGGCAGGGTCTGGGTTAGCCCTAACCGCATAATGGAAAAATAATGCACTTAACTTCATTTTCTTAAACAATATTTTATTGATTGAACCCAAACCGTCTCATCCCTGGATCCCCTCCCGCACTCCCCAAGCCTGTGCAGAAAAGGAAGGATGGAGGGAAGGAAGGTGGCCTGTCTGGCTTGATCAGCCCTTCCGAGATGTGGCCGGATGGTAATCACGCCGGGGCCCTCGGAGGGCAGGGCGGGGTCTAGGTGCCCAGGCTGGGTGCCTGTCACCCGTGGGTCTTTCTGGTGCACGACACCAACAAAGGAAAAAGCAGTCCTATCTCCTAGCCCAAGAGCTCTTCAGCCATGGAGCCTTTGCTCAAAGGAGATGCAAGAGATGGGGAGAGCTAAAGAAGCCAGGCGGGCGGCTCTGCGGGAGGCGCGGGCACCAGGCGGGGCGGGTGGCACGTCACCACCAGGTGCTGCTCGGCCGATGACCGCGCCGTCGGCAGCAGAGGAGACCTCGAGCCTTTGATGACGGCCACACTCTGTGCAGGTTGACCGAGCCGCCGGCTCGGGGCGAGCCGCTGTCTGAACACTTCCCATTATTACTGCATCGCTCGGCCCTGAGTTAAGGTGAAGCAGGAATAAATATGGATTTAAAAAAAAAAAGGTGATAATGGTCCCTCCTCGCTGGTAGGAAAATTACTATTTTAAAGTCACAGTGTGTTCCCCTTAACCGCCCTGTCATTCTGTTTCATGCTTCTAACCGCGTCCAAAGGCAGGGCCACCTTTGTGTCCCGTTTCTCTGAGCACCTGGCGTAGTTTAATCAGCGTTTGACCAGCGAGCCTGGGGCAGGAAGAGGCACCCGGGGCTGCAGCGGCCCTGAGACCCCGGCCACAGGTGCTCCAAGCTGCGTGCCGCGACACGGCTGTATTTACCCCAGAGGACGCGCTCCCCAAGGTCACTTCTTCCTCTAAAACTCTTTTCCTGGCCCAGTGAATTTGGATGTAATGAAACGGGCACATTTTAACTCTGTAGTCTTGTGACTTTTGACAAACGCGTTCACCTGCGTCGCCACCACCCGGTCACGATCTCGAGCACGTCAGGCAGTTCTGAGCGTCCTGTTAACAAGGGAGGCTATTTTATAGATTGCACGCCACAGGCCGGCAAAGCTCTTGCTTACCGGGAATCTCGGGCAGTTACCCGGCGAAGAAGTTCTGGTTTATCACGGCTTGAAACAAGACGGGCTTCTACGAAAGGGGGCGGTTCTTCGTCACCCCAGTTACCGTCCGGGGGGGGGGGGTGTTCCTTTCTCAGGGATGGGAGGGGGCGCTTTCATGGTGGGGCTAAGTGGGAAGATGTTTCGGGAGCGGATCTGTTGGCGTCTTGTCTTGGAGAATGTCATGATGTCTCCTCCTCCTCCTCCTCCTCCTCCTCCTCCTCCTCCTCCTCCTCCTCCTCCGAGGATCTTCTGGCCCCGGTGGACCACAGGCCCTGGGAGGCTGATGTAGCTGCAGCATCCTGAGGCCAGAACATCTACGACCTACTCTGGCACCTTCCACGAGTCCCCATCAACTGTTCTGAGGCCTCCTCCCTGACCTCAGGTGCCTGTTAACACTGGGATTGCTCTGACCAGCTGGGGAAGGCGGCTAACCCCAAAGCTAATGGGCCTATGATGGGATTAAAGCCCCAGCAAGTACAGTAGGAAGATGATTCCCTTCCCGTCCTCACTCCCCAACTCCCAGATCTGCCTCCTCACCACATGCCACTCCCAGGCCAGCCACTGAGATGGGAGACGTGCGGAGCACAAGACAGAGGAAGCTGCCGCGAGGGGCTGGGAGCAGCGTTCCCTGGGTCAGGAATGGTCAGGATCCAAGTCATCTGATCTGACATCAAGGAAGTCAGGGAGGTGTGACACCTTACATCGGAGCATCCTCAGAGCCCCCTGGCCACCGGCTGGGCTCTGTCATGCCTTTGAGGCTCTGTTGCTGTAGGTCGAGCTCCCTGGGAAACTCCTATGCATCCCTCAGCAACCCAACCTGAATGTCACCTCCTCTGAGAAGCCTTCTTTGAATTCCCTTAAGTCAGTGTTTCCGACGTCCCTGCCCTATGCGTCTCCAAATTCCTTTGCTTTATGTGCTTTTTTTTTTTTTTTTAAACAAGATCAATTTCTTTACATTTACTTTTGGTATCTCAGGGGCAGAGATCCGAATAATATCTATCTTCTAGGCTTCAAACTGCCGGTGTCCCCTGATCCCTGGAAAGCCCCACCTTGCTCCATCTACTCCCTTCCCTGCCTCGCTCACGGCGGCTGTTCCACTGCTCTTCCTCCCGCGCGGCCCACGCCTGGCGCTGGATGTGCGTCCTTGAATATTCTGTGTCGGTCCCACGAGAAGAAAACCCCGAGAGCACAGAATGGCATGGCCCTGGGGTCCTTTAACGCCCTTCCCTCCCTGCACACCCCCCGCCCCCAGCTTTGTTTTATTGCCGAAATTCCTACTGCCATTTTGGGCCCCCAGGGAGTGGGAAGCTTTGAGGCAAGAAGATAGAGCCGTGGTTCCAGATGTCTCTCATCTCCCACATCTGCCTCTTTCTCTGCACATTAACGATCGTAAGATTTTTACTATGACAAAGTCCCGGGAAGACCGGCCAACCCCGGTTGCCAGCGCCGTGTCTCTTCCATCACCGGTCAGCTAAGAAGGCTCCGGCTCCGTTACCGTCGGGTGAGCCAAGGAGAGGGACCGGAGGGGTTCCTATTCTCATGATCAAGACCCAGATTTCACATCAAAGTGATTCGCCTCGCCAGGCTCAACCAAGGTCTCTCACGAACACTCGGTCATCACGAGTGTTCACGAAGAGGTTCTGTCTTAAATTACTTTTATGGATCGTTCTAATTTTAAACGAATATGTAGTGTGAGGCTCACAGAAATCTCCCTCGATGGCAGGGGGCGGGGGGTGGGGGGCGGTGGGGGGAAGAAAACTGGCTTTCATTTTACAGTTTCTGTCTCGGTCAGCATTTCTAGCGGCGAGAATGACAAACTTTGCTTGGGAAAGGCCAGCGCCGTCAGCTGTGTTTTATTATTGAATATTTCTGGGGGTGAGCTTGGCTGCTGCTCTGTTTATATTACTTGTAAGATTTCATGCAAGACTCTGCGAGGTCGCGGGCTTCGTCCGAAGTGTCTGATGTGCTGGTAATTCATTCCATCCCCTTCGTTCCTGGCCCCTCTCGTTTTATTTTTCTCCCAAAGGCACTGCACACTGCCAGAAGATGGGATCTGGTGGAGGGGGTGCTGCGGACGCCCCGGTCCCCGACGTGTCCCCTCCAGGTCGCATCCGCGGTCCGTGACGGTGCAAGGGTGTCTTGCTCTGGGGACCCAGGGGTGCCGGGTCTCCACTGAGCGGCTTGCCCCCCAAGGTCAAGCGAATGAGCTTTGCTTCTGTCCGGACACAGGACAAGCCCCTTCCCATGCTCCGTCCATCACATCCTGCCGCTGGCTTTTTGGGGGGCTCCCTGGGCACAGTGGGGAGCTGCACTTTATCTCCAAAATCTTTCAGTTTTACCTAAAGCTGGCCCGCCCGTCTTGGAGCAATGTACTTGGCTTTGGAGGCAGCTTGCCTGGCCTCTTTCTCTTTATTCTTTGTGAGCATGGAAGAAACCCCGCAAGAGAAGTCATCGGGCTACCTGGGCTCCCTCCACCCCCACCTGCCCCAGGCCATTTGTTTACTCCTTTGCTTCATCTACAGACATCGGGGTCAGCTTCTGGGTGGGGATAGAACTAGAATCCAAATAGCAGCGGCCTTCACCTTGCACCCTCAGAAAAAATTGCCTCCAAAACCCCCTTGCACACTCAGGCGGAGTCCAAAACTCTCTACTTGGCTTTTGCAAATGTGGGGAGGGGTTGTCGATCGAGGGGTTGTCAATTCGTCATCGCGGTCACCTCTGGTCTGTCCCCATAATGAGCTTGGGTTACGGGTCCTCCCGGCCTCTGCGGCCTCGACCCTTTAGGGTGCTGCGTCCTACAAGAGCTTCGGGCCCCCCTGCGCTTCCACGGAGAGCTGTCACTCCCACAAGACACACACACCCGCAGATTTTCCTGGGGGTTGGAGACATCGCGAGGATTCTCATCCCAAAGGCACAAATAATATTCGACTTGCACGCATGTTTCTTGAAAGCTTCTCAGTCCTGTCTGCAGCGTGGGTTGCCCACCCCCAAGGCAAGAGCCAGGACTCTCAGGGGCGGTTCACTCACTCCTTCATTCATTCCTTTTATGTTTCTTCAGCACCTACTATGTGCCTGAGAGCCTGCAAGCACAGGAGACTCAGCCACCGCTCTCCCGAGCACCTGCACAGCTGGGATGTGCTCGGCCCCAGGCTGGGCTGTTGGAAAGGAGCTGAGCTCTGCACGGACCGCACCCCATTTTGGGGGCATGGGTGGGGTCACCCTGAGCCAGCCCCTGAGAGACTCCAGGCAGGCTGAGGCCTGACAGGGTGGCTTGCCGGGGGGAGGGGGGAGGCGTGCTCCCTGGGACCGGGTGTGAGGATTCTAAGCCCGATCTCTGGGTCCCCAGTAGGGGCTGGGCAGGTTCACCTGCCACTCAGGGGAGGGAAGGGTCAGGAGCAGCTCCGCAGGGAGGAGTACGGCCCAGGACTCCTCGGGGACCCAGGGCCCCGGGCTGGGCGGCTGAAGCCACGGCCCTAGGGCTCTGCCCCCCGGGGGTCTCCTTCATACTCCTTCGGGTTTTCCTCCCCTCCCCTTCCTGACCCCCCCAAGCACAGTTCCCTCGAGGCTGCTGCTGTCTCAGGGCGTCTGCTCTTCTGTGTCCCCACAGCCCTCTGCGGCCGCCAGCCTCTGTCTCCACCGGGCCCCTCGGCCTCTGCTTGCTCCTTCTCGTCCCCTCGGGCCTGCCTGGGTCAAACTCCTCCTTTTCTGGATTTGCCCAAATTGTGGGTCATTGGCCAACACTTTGGAGACAAATATCTGTGTTGATCAGATGGCTGGAAGGGGGCCGGGGCGGGAGTTGCGGGGACCGTGTTCAGGGGGCGGGGAGTCTAGCAGCCCCATCTCCTCTCTGCCCTGGCCCCGGGACAAGGCCCTCGGTCCACGTCGCGAGTCTGACTCATTTCCACCAGGAGACACAGTGGCGACCACAAAACCAGTGCAGCAGGGAAGGGACTGCCGTCCCGGGGCGACCGTCGCCACCCTCTGCCCTGTGCAGGGCCTGGCTCTGCAGGTGCTCTCGGAAGGGTCACCGGAGCCACGGTTCTTCCCAGGGAGGAGCGCCCCGCGTCGCCCGGCTTCCGAGAAGGGGCTGGAGAAGGCGGGCGGTGGGCGCTGCGCCCCGCGGGGCCTCTCGCACCTTCACGCCGCCTCTCAGCCTCCTTCTTCCCGAAGCGAGGGCACGTCAGTAACCGGCCTCCTGACGATGTGCGCTCGTCGCGGAACCCCAGGGCAGGAGCAGGGCCGGGGTGGGGGGGGCATCTAATCTCTGGAGATTTCTAAGCTCCTTTGTGCAGGTGTTTTCTCGTCTAGGAAGTGGGATGAGTGAGAGTGCTGCGCTTGGGGGGCCACCCCAGGGCCCACGTCATCACCGTGACTTCTGCTTTCTGAGAGGGCGACGGGGCTGCAGGTGACCAGGCGGCCTGCTGGAGGTCCTGGGCTGCTGGGTGGCGCGGGGCCCATGTGCCACGCTGCCCCCAGTGCAGCGACCCCTCCCCCACACCCTGCCAGGGGAACCCGGAACTACCCCCACGGAAGCGCGCACTTGGCACCCCTGTGTGCGGGCGCCGCTCCGTACGAAGTGCTCTGCACACCCTGACTTACTCAGGCCTCACAAATGCAGGAGCTGGCATGAGCATCCCTGTTGGAATAAGGGGAAATTGAGGCCCGAGTCGCTTACGCCACTTGCCCACGGGGGAGTGATTAGCAAGTGGCAGAACCAGGATGAGGTTTTCCATCCTACCCAAGCTGCGTCCTCCGGCTGAGGGCTGGTGGGCTGGGGGAGGGGGGGGACCTCCCTCCCGCCCTCACCACTCCCCCCCTCCCCACAGACGACCTCATGGTCCACAAAAAACTCTCTTGATCACAAAGGACGTTCAGCAGAGATTAACAACTCGAATCGCCTGGGGGCCCCTTTGGTTCCAGATGCTTTTTGCTAATTCCAGATGGTTGTTTTGTTGGTGGTAAACTAGCGTCTTGGTGCTCCTGGCTTCAGTTTGCAAGAACAGGATTTCTTTTCAGTCCAAGTGACTCCTCCCCGGGTCCAGGTCACACAGGCATGGGGGTTGCCAGATGTCACGCAGCACCCAGCGCTGTCCTACAGGTGGGTGCTGGGGCCTTCAGCCCCACAGCCCGGAGAAACTACAGGCCCTGGGATGTGCACGCTTAAAGAAACTGTCGCCCTAGCCCTTCTTTTTTGGATATGATTTTTTTTTTTTTTAAGCTAAATGGGTTAGCTCAGGGTTTCTTAGGTGTGAACGCATCCACACAAACCCTCTGGAGGTTTTGCTAAAATGCAGATTCTGGTTCAGCAGATCTGGGGTGGGACCCGGGGTTCTGCATGTCAGAGCAGCTTCCGGAGACGTGATGCTACGGGTCCCAGGACCACACTGGGAGAAGCAAGGGAAGAGAGGGGCTGGTGGATGGTGTGTGGTGTGCTTGCAGGGTGTCTGGGGGCTGGGGTGCAACCAGATTCCAGAAAGGAGAGTAAGGGGAAGGGTCAGCTCTGGGAACAGGGACATGGGTGGGTAGTGAGTGGCCCACGTTTGGCTCATCATTCAGGCCCAGGGACCAGAAGGAATAAAGGACCGAGAACCAGAGGGTCAGGTGCTATTGACAGCTCCATCCCCGGGGGCTCACGGGGTTCTGGGACCCCTGACTTCCCTCTGATTTCACAGCAAAGTGAGGACTCTTCAGTTTCCCTCAGCCCTGACACTGGCCAACAAGGGGCCCCAGGGACATCTTGCTCCACTGAGAAGGATCGGGGTCCCGAGGCCAGGCCCCAGGGGAGAGTACCAGTGAAGCTCAGGGCATCCCAAGGGCAATACTGTCTGGAAGAGACACAGGGCTCCTGGTTAAAGATTTTTTCATTTGGAAATAACTTCAAACCTTACAAAAAAGTTGGAAATAAAAAATAAAAATCATACAAAGAACCCTCATGTACCATTTATTGGGATTTACTGGCCATTGGCATTTTATCCCTTTGCTTTATCATGTCCTCTCTCCTTCCTGATTCTTCCCTCACTCTCTCCCCTGCATCCCACCCCACACACATACCTGTGGATTTTTCTGAGCCTTTCAAGAGCACTTTTACCCCATACTGGAGTGTGTGTTCCCTAAGAAAAGGAGTGCTCTCACGTACAGTCACAGCATAGGCAGCAATGTCAAGAAAATTCACGCGTGCAGTTCTTTGATCTGACCCTCCATCCACATGCCAGCTTGCACCATTGGCCCGACACCGTCCTTCATAGCGTTTTCCCCAGTAAAGCAGCATCCAGCCTAGGACCGGGTTTAGCATTTGACCATTAGAGCTCTCTAGCATCCTCCAACCTGGGGCAGTTCGGGAGCCTTCCTGTGTCTTTATGGCTTTGACTTTTTGGAAAAACTATAGTCCCTCCTCCTTGTCCCGCTTTTAAAACCAACGCAGGGCTCCCGGGTTGGGATCCGTCTGGTGTTTTCCATGTGGTTAACACCAGGTCCATGACCTGGTGACATGGGTTCTCTCCAGGACACCCCCACCCCCACCCCGGCCAGCGCTGGGATGTTGATCACCCGGTCAAGATACTGTTGGATTCCTTCACTGGATCATCACTATTCTTTCTTCCAACCACACACATATCCAGCTCTTCACCAAATTTCCAAATCATCCATCGGTGACCAGGACCCTGACTGGTTTACACCACCGTGGTTGCAAAATATTCCCAACTCTAGCACCTTCTGCAGCTCTGTCTGCACTCAGCATTCTGCTTTAAGCAAGAGCCCCTCCTCCCCTCCCATTCATTCATTCATTCATTCATTCATTCATCATCTACTTATTATTAGTATGGACTCATGAATTCCCATTTCCCCCCAATGGTTTATAGTTCTCTACTGTTCTTAATCATTTTGGTGTTCAATTGTCCCAGACTTGGCCCCTTTAAGGTGCTCTTCTATTTTTTCTTAGTACATCCTTGGTTTGTGGAATGACAAGCTATTTGAAGCTGATCTAGAATCCTTCTGGCCTGGCCCTGGAGTTTACTGTTTCTCTGAAGAGCATGCTCCTCTTCATGGGGAATGGTTTTAGGAACCCAGATCTGGGTACTAGGGGGCACTCATCACTACGGGGTGTCTGTTTCTAGGCCTCTCTAGTAGACAGAGCTAAGAAATATCTGACATATAGATACAGACATAGTTGCATATGTACATGGACACACACACACACGCACGGCCATGTGAACATTCCCACACGCACCGTATATAAATGCATCTTGGAAATCATGTGCTCCCCCCATGTCTCCTTGCAGACCCAGAAGCTTGCCTGTCAGGCCGGAGACCGTGCAGGGTGACGTGTCCACCTACCAGCGTGCTCAAGGTCCCTTTCAAGCTGAAGTCAAGGTCCTGTCTGGAACAGCTGAGCGGCTGGTGCCACACAAGCCTGCCCGTTGCCACCAGCACGGGAGACCTCCATAGGCCGTCCTTGCTCAGGGACCCTCCGTCGGGCTGGTGGAGATGTCGTCGAGTCCACTAGAGCCCTCACCCACCCAGTCCTCCGTCTTGTCCTTTCCTTCAGGAACTGAAGTTAGTTACGCTCTGAGGCCCTGGGTACACCCAACTTCACCTCGCCACGCACCTCCCGTGCCAGCCACCTGACACCCCTCCTTCCCTGGTGAGAATCCCGGCTCCGGCGAATAACATCCCACGTATGCATAGGCTCAGTTCTATCCCCCAGAGCTACTTCACAGTTGTGTTGCTCAGAGCCCCGCAGAAGCGTCTATTTAGGAGTTGGGGATACATCCAGCATATGTTCAGCCCCAAACCCTGGGCCCCAGTGCTGCCCAGGACCATGGGTGTGAGCCAGTAGGGTTCACTCTGGCTTTCTCGTCCTTTATCGTTTCCACGTTCCGCTTGGTCGTGGCGCTCGTTTGAAATCCACTTGAGTTCATCTGTTCGTTCCCTGTCGCTCTTAGATCCTCCCGCCCCCATTTTTAATAATTTCGTTTTATGCTTTTGGACATGTGAGCCATCGACATGTTCCCAAATGTCACAACTGGACTGAAGGGCACAGCCAGTGAAGAGTCGCCTCCTGACCCCCACCCCATCCCCCACTCCACGCTCCGGGAGGGGGTCAAGGTCATTGTTTTCTGGTTCTCTTGTCTGTGTTTTTCTTTCTCCGCGTGATTTCTTATCTCCCCTTTTCATACACGGAGGGCAGGGCACGTACCACCTGTGCCCTTCCGCACCCTGGTGTTTAGCATGGACAACATCTGGAAATCTCTCCCATCCGTGCGCTGCAGTCCTGCGTGTACTTCTCTGTGGCTGTGTCGTGTGCCACCGGGTGGAGGTGCCTTAGTTTATCCAACTCTGCGCCTGCCCGTGGGCTTTTGGGCTGCTTGCAATATCCTGCAATTGCAGATGATGGTGCGATGAACACTGCGCGCGGATCCATTTCCGTTCAGCAGGAGGCGCATCCTTCGTGTAAATTCCTAGAAGCGAGATGGCTGGTTTGGAGGTAAGTGCATGTGTCATTTTGTGTGATTTCACCAAATTTTCCTCCATAAGCACTGATTCTCCCTTGCTGCACGCCCATCCACAAGGTGAGTGAGGGCCCTTCCCCAGGCTTGGAGGTGCAACTGAGCTCTTGACCTTGGCCATTCTGGTGGGTGAGAGACGGGGCCTCGGTGGAGCCGACGTCAGCGTTCCTTTATTTGGCCTGTTTCATATTCAAGGGCCATTTTATATCTCTTTTTTGTAAATTGTGTGTTTATGTCTTTTGGTCTTTTTCCTATGGTATTTTTGGTCTGTTTTTCTTGCTTTTAAAAATTTTTAAATTTATTTTTAAAAATTTTTTCTTGCTTTTTAAAAAAAATTTCTATGTATTTCACTTATTTATTTTTGTTCTATGTATTTATTTATTTATTTTTATTTATTTATTTTTTAAGATTTTATTTATTTATTCACGAGCGAGCAAGAGACAGAGAGAGAGGCAGAGACACAGGCAGAAGGAGAAGCAGGCTCCATGCAGGGAGCCCGACATAGGACCCGATCCCAGGTCCCCAGGATCAGGCCCTGGGCTAAAGGCGGCGCTAAACCGCTGAGCCACCTGGGCTGCCCTGTTCTATGTATTTTAAATAATATTAATGTTTTGTCTCTGACACATATTGCAGGGAATTTCTTGCAATTTTACCCTTTGTCCTTTGACTTTGCCTATGGTGCTTTCTGCCGTGCAACCCCTTTTAATGGAAAGTTAATAAAAACTTTGTGAAACTCGTATCAAACTGTCATTCTTGATTTTTCATCTGAAGGTCTTTCCCTTCACCCAGCTTAAAGAAGTTCACCCACATTAGAAGGAATTCCTTTGAACGGTTGTACCGTGTCACTGTTGCCTGTGGATCCCTTATCCGCGCGGAGTTACTCTTGTGTTTTCGGGATGAGGAATGGATTAATTCTATCTTCTTTCCAACTGGCTGTCTAGTTGTCTCAACACATTTATTACTCAGCTCGCCTTCGCATTGGGCTCATTTTTAATTCTTTCATGAATAACCTTGGGGGTGGCGGAAGGAGGGGGCGGTGGGGGCAGGGCTTTGATGATATTTCCAAGTGAAGAACAGCCGGCCTTTGAAGGCTAAGAGGCCTCTTCCTTCCACCTCCCTGGAGGCTGGAGGACGCTGGAGTCCCCACCCCAAGGGTGGTGTGCTGAACTGGCTTCCTGGGCCACCAGCAAGATGGCCTGCCACAGCATTCCTGGGGACCAGGTCCCCCCGACCCAGGAAGCGCAACTCCCACCTATTATTGCAGACAGGAGCCAGAGCGGGGAGTACAGGCAGCCGTGAGAACCTCTGGAATTTCTGAACAGAAAGTTGTGAGTTTGGCCCGAGCCATCTGAACAAAATTTCCTTTGTTTGCATTTAGCAGATCAATTTACGGAGTGCCCTTTACCTGCTTGGACTCAAGGTCTGCAAAGGCCGAATTTTGTAGTTAAAGAACCTCAGCAAGTTCCCGAGGCATGAGCCCCAGGGGCCCCCAATACTTGCAGGAGGGTGCTGCGATGCTTTCTCTTTTGCATCACATTTCCTTGGCTGGAAGATTCAAGAGCAGTGGGCTTCTGAGCGAGGAGGTGGTGGGGCAGGCACGCAGCGGTTGTCGCTGAGTTCATGGACAGCAGAGCTAAGCGTGCGTGTGCTTCTCCCCCCAGTTCTACCCTGACTTGGGTCTGATGTCTGGGACTGGAGGTCGGGGACCAGACCAGAGGGGGCTTTCCTGCTGGCAGGGCGTGTGGCCGGGGAGCAGGGCTTGGTGACCAAGGCCACCCATGGCCAGGCCCCCGGGTCAAGGTGAGCAGATACCTGACTTGAGGCTTCAGGGAGACCAAGCTCAACCGTGGGGAGGAGCTGGGGGTCACTGCCCACCCACTTGGTTCCCTGTGATGGGCTCTAGCCCACTCACACATCCCCGAGCGCCCTTGATGCCCTTGAGCTCTGCGCCCACAGCAGACCCAGCTGGTTGACTACCCTTGGCTTTCCTCTCTTCTCTTTTGCCTCAGTGACCCCATTCATGCCCCTCTGCTTGTGGGATTGCCTTTACAAAACTGTCTGCACGCAAGCCTTGCCTCAAGCTCTGCAAAGTAAGACCTGCCTCCTTCCATCGGTGTAAGCCTGTCACATCACTGGCCCTGGGGTAGGGTCACGCTCTGCTGTGAGGCCACCCTGGACCTTGCAGGGCCCCTGCCTCAACCCGCTTGCAGCAGCCACAGTCCCCCAGATCTGGGAATGCTGAAAAATGTCTCCAGGCATTGCCAAAGGCCCTGGGAGACCAAACCTCCATCACTGAAGACTGCTGCTTAGAACCGCGGCCAGAAAATTAACTGCCAACGAGGTCACATAAAGGAGAAAAGAGGCCCTGGGACCCTGGGGGCTGCGGGGACCTGGAGGGCAGCACTAGGGGGGACGGTCCCACTCCACCCCCACTCTACTTTCAAAGGAAGCTAGAAGCTGAGGGTCAGTGTCATTTTTTTTCTGATTCCAAAATCTGAGCTGACCAAAACAAACACGTGGGAGGACCTGCCTTGGCCCTTGGCTTCAGCGAATGGTCCTGCTTCCCCAGAAATTCCCCTGGTCCTGAGACTGACCCCAGGCTTGCGGCCTCGTGCCTCTGTTGCTGGGAGCCCATCCATCGGGGGCCTGGGAGAGGCAAGCCTTGCTCTTGTTCCTGGAATGTTTCCAGTGATTTCCCGAAAGTACGGAGGTCTGGCGCCCTTGCCCGTGGGGAGGGAGGGAGGCCATTTCCTGGGAACCTCAGGCTGAGTCAGAGAGCGAGGCCCACGGGGCAGGGCCTCAAGGTCTCTCTGGCCACGCAGCCCCCAGCAGGGCTGTTGGAGTCTAACACACTTTGGGGATTCTTCACACACAGAAATACGGCCTGGAAGCTGCGCTGCTCTCGACACGAGAGCAAAGCCCTCTCTGCGCCTCCCCCGCCCCACTCCCGGGCCTGGGGTACGAAACCCAGACGCCAGTTCCCACCTGCACCTGCTCATGTCAACTCTAGTGAGACACTGACACCGCTGTGGCCCCTCCAGGGAAGAAGTCACCGGCAGTATCGCTTGACTGCCTGCTGCCGACCCGGGGCCTGAATGACATTCTACCCCCGGACCTGCCAGAGCATGGGCCCCAGCAGGGTCAGGAGCTCGGGTCCCGGAACGTCACAGCCTCCCCAGCCCCCCGAACGGTGCCCGGTCTGCGGCAGAGGATCAAGGAACGTCCGCCGAGGGCAGAATGCCTAACCCCGCAGCTGCGTGTTGGGCAGGAAAGGCTCGGCCTCAGGGAGCGCGAGCAGCTTTGCCAAGGTCACACAGCTGGGGGGGGGGGGGGGGGGCCTGGGGCTGCGTGGCTTTCGGATCTGCCACCTTAGCCACTTCGCCGTGCCCAGCAGCAGGTGTGCCGGGAGGACCAAACACCGAGCCGCCGTCTATTCCCGGAGCAAACGCGCACTGAGCACCCTCGGTGCAGGGTGCGCCCAAACACGACGGGCTTCCCGGCCTCGGCGGTCCTACGGCTGCTCTAACTGACTGCCGCACACTTAGCAGCCTACAGCCGCACGCACTGGTTCTCTTGCAGTTCCGAGGGTCAGAAGTCTGAAATGGGCCTCGCTGGCCCCAAATCAGGGAGCTGATGGAGCCGCCTTCCATCTGGAGGCTTCTATCTCCTCCTTGCTCAGCCTCGAGAGGCTGCTGCACCCCCTGGCTCACAGCCCCCTCCTCAGAGCTCGAAGCCCGCGGCGGCTTCACATGGACCCCCACGCCGACCACGCCCTTCCTCGCAGGGGGACCCCCGTGATTGCTGCTGGTCTCCCCCCCGGGTCACCCAGGAGCATCCCCACCTCGAGATCTTTCACTTGATCCCACCTGCAAAGCCACTCAAGGTTCCGGGCTCATGGGGGCGTCTCTGGGGGCCCGTGATTCTGCCTAGAATCTCAGAACGTCGTAGCAAGCCTGCGCTGCCGTCACCGAAGACCACAGAACGAGGGGAGTTTGAACACCAGAAACGCATTTCCAGGCAGCACTGGCGGCTGGGAGTCCGAGATCAGTGTGGGTGCCCATGAGGCGGGGTCTGGGGTGCTCTTCCTGGCTTGCAGACGGAAAAGTGGGAGCAGAGAGCCCTCTTGCCCTCCTCTTGTCAAGGCTTCATGTCCTACTGAATTAGGACCCCATGCCTATGACCTCATTTAACCTCAGTCACCGCTGAGACAGTCACATCAGGGTTGGGGCTTCAACATAGGGATCTAGGGGGACCCACTAAGTCCGCAGGCCCCCACGTCCACCACGGCCACCACACCCTGGGAGCTGCATTCCTAGGCGGCCCTGCCCACTGGTTGCCCTTTACAACATCCCTCCAGGGGTGTGGGAGCTCTCAAGTGTCCTCTTTACTCCTTGGCCCTCCTTGGGGACGTACAGCAGCTGAGTAACAGAGTGGCCTCGGTGACAACGCTGTGTCCCCACTGAGCGCGCTCAGGGACTTGCACGTACTGAGCTCATGGCCATGCCTGAGTCCCTCTTTGCTCTTTCGTGGTCGTTGGTATTTTTAAAGTGCTTTATGGCAAACGGTTGTTTCTTCTGTGCTAAATAAAATACAGGACTAAAACAAACAAACCAGGGCTTTCCTCAAGTCCAGTGCGTCCAATAGAATATCCTATGATCATGGAAATGTCTTTACATCTGCGAGGTCCAGCCTGTAGCCACTCGCTGCGTGTGGCCAGTGTGACTGGGAAGAGAATTTTTTTTTAAGATTTTATTTATTTATTCATGAGAGACGCAGGGAGAGAGAGAGGTAGAGACACAGGCAGAGGGAGAAGCAGGCTCCCTGCAGGGATCCCGATGTGGGACTTGATTCCGGGACTCTAGGATCACCTCTAGAATCACGCCCTGGGCTGAAGGCGACGCTAAACCTCTGAGCCACCCGGGGCTGCCCTGGGAAGAGAATTTTAAATGGGATTGAATTTCTGCTCAAATTTAAATAGGCACACGTACTGGTTACCACGTGGGACAGCGCAGCTCCTGGTGCTTGTGAGATTCCTGGGACTGTGAGCACCCGGTAGGACAAACAAGGACTATTCCTCCTCCGGAGAATTTCTCCCCAGCATATGAACACACCTGCATAAAAAAAAAGTCTTGTGCAGAAAAACCCCAAAATTTCATTCGAAGAGCTATATCCCCATGCCCAGCCTCCCGTGAAAGAGCAGGATGGGCCGGGCTGGAGGGTGCAGAGAAATGCCAGGAGGGCTCAGGGTGGGGGGGGGGGGAGGTGAGGTCTCTGGGCTGGCAGGTGGGTGATTGGGGTGGTGACTTCAGGGCAGATGACCCAGAAGACAGTGGGGAACTCACAACCATCATCCCTCCTGCCTCCCTTCCTCCTGAGCCTGAAACGCAGCACGTTTAGTTTAAGGGGTTTTAGTAAAACCCTGAGCGGCACGAGTGGGGAAGATGTATAGAGGTCAACATGGAGCTCTTAATTCCCGTGCAAATAAATCCGCTCTCTCAGCACGCTCTGGGACATGCCACTCGGGTGGGGCACAGAAGAGGAGGCCCCCCGCTCTCCTCTGGGTCCTCCTGAAATCCCGGACCCCAGGGAAGGCTTTCGGAATGTGGGGAACACTGGGGGAAGCTTCCGGGTGAGTCAACAACTTCGGGAAGCGGCTCCCCAAGCGCCAGGGCCTTCCCGCCCCCCCCCCAGGTGCAGTGCCCCCCTTCCCTCATTTGTTAAAAGCTAACTGCCCCACGGTCCTCTCCCAGGCCTGCGTGTTTGTTCCGCCCGCCACTCCGTCATGTCTTACAGAGACAGTGGGACCCAGTCTCACCCTTGGTGTGAACAGGGGAGGAGGAGTCCTGCCCCGAGAGGTGAGAGCACCGACCTTCACCCAGATCCAGTGAGGTGCCAGGTACTGGGGCGGAGCTCTTAGGTGCGGTCACACTTGGGTCTCCAAATCACCCCTCCCACCGGGAAGAGGACACTGAGGTGTAGAGAAGCGAAGCACCTTGCCTGAGGTCTGACCACAAGGGAGCTGCGGGACTGGGATTCTGGAAGATTCTGGAGGATTCTAGAGTCTGG
Organism: Vulpes vulpes; assembly: GCF_048418805.1. Lineage (NCBI taxonomy): Eukaryota > Metazoa > Chordata > Mammalia > Carnivora > Canidae > Vulpes > Vulpes vulpes. The sequence goes on along the minus strand of NC_132793.1, from coordinate 4,945,020 downwards.
GTTGTGCTGCTTGCCACATCCGGCACATCCTCCCGGGAGAGACAGATACCGCCACCCACACGAGCGAGCGGCTGGAAGAGTGGACTCGGGGCACAGAAAGGAGAGAGCGTAGGGGCAGGGTGGGAAGAGCTTTGGGCGATTGATAAGGCGAAGCAAAGGAGGTAGTTCGCTGCTGTAGGAACGGTGGGAATTCCTGCACAGCGTACCCTGCGCTCCAGGGGGCTTTTGGAGTATTGTTCTTTCAGATTTGCAGCTTCCCAGTCAAGGGACACCACTGTCACCCTCTTGTTTTACAGGTGGAGAAACAGGCTCAGCATGGGACTCGATCCGTGAGGGGCGGCACAGGGCCTCAAACCCAGATCTCAAAGCTGGTGCTCTTCGTGGGCCCCCGCTTCTCCTCCTGGGTTGAGGAGCAGACGGGAGTGGGGCCGCAGCCTGGCCACGTCCCCATTGCTTCCGCCTGCCCCTGCAGTCATGGGGCCTCCCAAAATGCAGTCCTGTCGAGGCCTTCAGATCTCAGCCCCAACGGGGCCCACGGTCACTCTGACATTTCCCTCCCCCTCCTCGTGTTGACAGGCACGCACCCTCCGTCCGTGCTGGCACCGAGGACAAGAGCGCCCCGGAGGGTCTGTGCCGCCTCTGACGCCGAGGGGTGCTGTAGGGGTGCCGCCTCTGAATGAGAGGGTGGTGGTGCGACGGCGTCTACCCCCTTCCAAAAGCAGGAGGCGTGAGCCCAGAGCCTCCGAGGAAGGCAGGACACGTGGAGCGGGGGACCAGGGCCTTGTGAGGGGTGGGTCCCCACACGCCGGGCAAGGTTCCCAACAATCCTGGCATCACAGCCGGGTGGGTGCATCAGCCGCCCACCGCCCAGCCGTCCGCTTTCTCTGCACGCCCTCCCCTTGCAAAGACAAAAAAACAGGGTATTAAGGGCTTTTAAAAAAAAGACACGGGTTTAGAAGTCATAGTGACCTGAGCCAAATCTCAGCTCAGCCACTTACTTACGAGCCAGTTAACTTCTCTGACCTTCCTTATCCCTCCTGCATAAATCAGAAAACAAGGTACCAACCCCGTGTGTTCATTAGAAACAGATCAATACGTGAGCGCTTGCCCTAAGGCCGCGCGCACGTCCCCACTTGTGCCGCGGAACGAGTCCTGTTTGGTCTCAGCCAGCCAGGGCGAGTCTTCTCTGCTTTGTCAAACGCTTGCTTTCCCAGCATCCCTCATAAGTAGGGGTAGTCGTGTGACCCGGTTTTAGATGATGAGAGGAGAAAGGAGAAATTCTGCTGGGGTGCATCTGGGAACAATTCTCTTCCTGAATAAAAAGACCAGATCTTTAGGGGAGAAGGTCTTTGGTCTCAGCCCTCTTCTTCCTGCTGGGGATGCTGCATGCAAGGGCATGCCGTTTGGGGGTGCGGTAGCCGCCTTGTAACAACGAGGCAACAGGCTGGAGGACACTTCACTGAGTACATGAAGGGACAAAGCCTGGATCCTGACCCTATTGTTGAGCATCTAAACCTGCCCTAAGACCACATATACCTGTTTAAGTGGATAGGTAAATACTCTTAGGGTGGAGTTTCCTATTGCTCGCAGTCAAAAGCATTGCTAACGCAAGGCGTTGAGGAGCAGTCCGGGAGCACGAGAGCAAGAGTGAAAGCAGAGGGGCCCTGAAGCAGCGCTGGGTGTGACAGGCTGGCGGAGAGGACAGAGGGCATTTTTTCCAGAAGTTGTGGTCTGGACCCCTTAAATATCCTATGGAAATGCAAGTACCTTTTGCTTATTTAGCTGTGTGCTCTGACTAGCCCGTACGGAGCCTTACAGAGCAAGAGGTTATTTGGATTACATTTGAAACCGTAACTTGGATTCTTTAAAAAAAAAAAAAAAAATCAGGACTGAAGAAGGAGCTAGAACCCAAAGAAGTTTACATGGTGATGGTCACATGCCTTATGTCAGGCCTTTTTATTTGGAATGATTTAAGGGGTATGAAATCAGTTTGCTGGCAAAGAGACTAGAGAAAGGACATTAATGTTAGAGGAAAATATGCAAAAAGTCAAAAACATAACTCTCGGAGAAGCGCACAGTGAGAACTCGTGAGAGTAGTCTTGTTCATGGCTAAGCAGGATGATGAGGTTGGTTCGGACGCGGTAGGAGAGACCCATCAAAAAGATACAAAACCGGTTCATGTCTTGTGTCCCACGGCGGGGGGGGGGGGGGGGGGGGGAGATAAACTGTGGTTATCTTTTCTATTGATCGCTAATCAGTTGTGCGTCTTCTGGAGGATCACTGTCAACTTCTCAATCTCCTATAGGTTAACAGGTCACTATTCAAATGTGGGCTCAAAACGAGAGTCAACGGTAAGTCACGCAAAGTTGCATCAGAGAATCAGATCGCTTTTTTTCGGGCATGTTAGACATGCTCTGGTTCGATTCTGGAAGAGCACGTAATAATCTTTCCCCTTCATTTCCAAGTTTGATTAATATCTCAAGACCATAAAAGGGAAAATATATGGTGATGCTCTGGGGCTCGTCGAGCCCTGAGGTCTGGTGCCTTGCCTTTCATACTCATGTACATGTTGGCACACACACGTGCACACACCTGGGTAGGAGAAGTCCTCCTGGGTTGGAGTGTAATCCTGTTAAAACCCAGGCCCCATGCTGCCCGCTGATACATGGGTCCAATTTGGTTGCTACAGGGACCCCTGGGTGGCTCAGCGGTGGGGTGGCTCAGTGATTGAGCATCTGCCTTCAGCTCAGGGCATGATCCTGGGGCCTGGGGATCGAGTCCCACGTCGGGCTCCCTGCAGGGAGCCTGCTTCTCCTTCTGCCTGTGTCTCTGCCTCTCTCTGTGTGTCTCTCGTGAATAAATAAATAAAATCTTAAAAAAAAAAAAGATTTCAAAACTTAAAAAAAAAAATGTGGTTGCTACAACCACAAGTCAATAGAAGGCAGTTGAGTCGTTACTGGTGTCTCTCAAAGAACATCAGAGGGTCCAGTTCGTGACCAACAACATGACGATGCCGACCACAACCACGGGAGACCTCACCTTCTGAAAGCTCCAGGCTTCTTCAGACTGTGGAGTTACAGGCTCCCTCCCATCCACCAAATCCCTATTCTTTTCATGTAGACAAACTCGGCTTCTCTGGGCAGGGCCTCCCCTCTTCCCTCCTGCCTCCGGCCCTATTTCCGTCCACTGCCCGTCTGATTCTGCGTTACCAACTCTGGGACGTGGTTGGCAAGGGCTAGTCCTCGATTCAGGGACCAGAGGAGCAGGAGCCGAGTCAGGAGGCGAGCATCAGCTCGTAGTAATACATCCCACTTACTGCGAATGGTGCCTGCAACTCCGAACCAAAGAAGGCTCGGGCGGAGAGACCCCTCTGTGCACTGCGCACGCACACACACAGGCACGCATGTGTGCACACACACACCGTGAAGCCCCAGGCCGCTTGGGGTCCAGGGCCTCTCACTCCCACGGCCCTGGGAAGGGCCCTAACGATTCTGTGCTCCCAGTTTTATCTCCATCTTCTCAGCGAAGGCCTCCAACAGCGTCAGCATCAGGCCACTCAGAACGGCATCGGCCCCCCCCTTCTCCAATACCTGGGGAAGAGCTACTGTGGTATGAGGCATTTGGGGGATTTCCACCAGCCCTGTCTTTTGGGGTGCACACGGCACCTGTTCCCGATGGCTCATCTTGCTCTGTCGCTGCCAGGCTATGTCCTGGTGGAGCTCTGGGGCCGCCCTCCATCCTGTGGTGACCAGGCCATTTCCCATCTGACGCTGGCGTGTGGCCCTGGGGGGCCCGACAGGGCCATCACAGGTCTAAATGACATCTCACTTACCCACGTCGCACTGTTTGACCTCCGCTTCCTGTCCCACAGCTGGGAGGCCCCGACAGCCGGATCCAGGCCCCGGCTCATGGGCCCTGTCACGGGCCTGACGTGCCTCCCAGCCTGCCCGAGGCCCCTGGGCCTCTGCCACTCACCGATTTGGGGAACTGGGGGCTTATCTTTAAAGAGCAGATGGAGAAGTTCTCATTTTTTTATTAGAGCCATCCAGTCTGCATGGAAAAAGTAATCTGCTGGCAGCTGCTAGAAAAGCTATTTTAAATGCATTTCCCTAGATCCTCAGCTGTCCAATGGGGCTGGGTTGCTCTCCCTCTCCTCTCCTGGAACACGGCCAAGGGCTGGTGTCCTGCTCATAGCTGGGGGGCCTCCTGCACAGAGGGAGCCCCGCCAAGTCTTTGCCAGTGTCTCCTGGTTCGTGGCTGTCAGCTTCCAGCTGGCATGAGGACCAGGTGCCTGGTGCCCAGAGCCCAGGACAGGCTCCCGTGGACACTCCGTGCCCGCCGGCTGGGATCCTGGGAATGAGGGGAAACTAAGTGCTCCCTTTCAAGCCCCCTCGCCCCCCGCCCATCCATGACCTGCACTCTCCTCCTTCCAATAAGCATCCTTTGAACCCTACCATCCCCAGGCACTGGCCTCCATGGCGATATTGCAGTAGCTGAGTGGGTGAGGTCCTGTCCTCTTGGGGCTCACCTTTGGTGTGGAAGAAGCGGGAGAAGCAGCCCACAAGTACACATGTGCCTGGAGAAAGGGATCTCCGAGGGCTGTGTGGATGCAGCAAAGTAGGGTGATGGGATGGGTGATGGCTGCTGGTCCGGGGAGGCTATGTGAGCCTGGGGATCGGAGTGGGCCTCTCGGAGGAGGGACCGGCCAGCTGAGATGCAAAGGAGCTGGCCGTGTGACGACCCGGAGGGATGGGTTCCGTGCTGCAGGACCCGCACGTGTACAGGCCCTGGGGTGCCCATGACTCAGGAAGCTCAGAGTGGCTGGAGGAAGGTGACAGAGGTGGCATGTGACAGATGAGGGTGGGCAAAGGACAAGAACCTGGTATCACTCTGCAGAGACAGCCGAACCTGAGGGGACTTGGCCTGCCCCTGATGTGACAGAGATGGCCGGAGGCAGGCAGCATGTGCGGGACGCATGAGAGCCCTACTGGCAGGGCTGGAGAAGCGGGGCAGTGGCTCTTAGTCTGGGCTCCCCAAGCACCGACCCTGACACAGGCCAGGAAGCAGTTTCTCTGGGAGTACCTCCCAGGGAGCACAGGGCGGGGGGAGTGGGGCTGAGCAGGGAAGGGAGGACAGTGAGTGGAGGCCACTGCTGTGGGCACCAGGCTCCCCTGCCCTGGCGACCCCGAGGGACTGTGCAGCTCAGGGGCCCCTGGGAGGAGGAGCCTGGTCTATGAGAGGTTATCCTCCTCCCAAGGGGCGAGGAACAGCCGGAGGGCTGATGAGAAAGGAGGAGGCTGGGGAAGGGCTGAGGCTCAGGATTCTAAGAGAGGTGGCCTGAGGAGGAAGCTGCAGGCCTGAGCCCAGTCTCAGGGTCCCCACACACTGCGTGCATTTCCCCCAGGGGACTCCCCTGCCAACGAGGCCCAGGGCAGTGTTTGTTTAATAAATAATTAAAAGAAATAGCAAATCAAGAGAACCCAGGTCTCGGCTGCGGCTGCGTGCTCTTCAAACAAGACACACAGAGAGGGAGCCACCCTATCCTCCAGACAAGTGGTTCTCAACCCCTTTCTGGAGTGGTTGTCGCCCCTGGGGTGGGGGTGGGGCTGCAGCCAAGGGCCCGAGGCCAAGGACGCCGCCAAACATCCCACAACACACAGTGCGGCCCCTGCCACGAAGAACAGCCAGCCCAAATGTCAATGGTGTGGTTGGAAAACGCCACTCTACTGGAAAGATGAATGTTCCAGAATGTTCCAGAAACACAGACTGGCCTCTTATCACCCAGAGACTGCTTGGCCTCGTGACCCCAGGGTAAGTCACCTGCTCTCTATGCCTCCCTCCCTCTACCTGCAGCCAGGACACTTCCCACCCATGGTTTTCTCCCCCGACTCTTTCCAGGGCAAACAGAACCCTTACAGGAATGAGGCTTTATAAATAAAGGCCCGATGTTATTTCACTGCCTCGAAATCCAAGGGAGGGGAAAAAGGTCACCTCCGGCCCAAGGCTGAAAGAGCTGCCTCATTTCTTTCTGGAAACAATCTGCTCTTAAGCCCTAGCCAGGAGGCCGAGCTCTGAGCATCCTGCCCCACAAGGTCAAATCCGTTTGAATGCGGCCGTCTCTCTTCTTCAAAGAGCTGGCAGTCCCGGCTCCCGGAGCGCAAGCCTTTTCAGGAGGCCCTCAGAGTAACGAGGCGATTCAGCTGTTACCTGGACAGGTAACCTTCTTGGGAGGGAGTGCGATGTCTCCTCTCAAAGAGATCTGAAAAGCCTCCGTCAGGCAACTCTTCCTAATTGTTCTGGCACTTTTCCCTGGCTTGCCGGGTTTTCATCTAAAGACGTCCCTGAAAGCCCAAGACAAAGCTGAGTCTCCCGGCCAACCTCACATTTGCTGACCCTGCGCTCAAGGACCACAGGCCTCGAGGGGTGGCTCTTGAACTGGGAGGATTTAAACCACATAAGGAAAGTATTAAACCCAAAGAATGCAATCATCTTGTCCCATCGGAGACACCCCGTCGATATTTGTACGCTGATAAATCATGCGTTGGCCAGAAGGATGGGTAAGGGTGGGAAGCAACGATAAATCATCGTGTATTTCTCCTTAACCCTTGTGTTCTTGAGCAAACTGTCTCCCCAGGCTCTGTCACCAGCACTGGGAGCTGGGGCAGCAAATCCCAGCCTTCTTTCCAGGGCTTCTGTGTAAGCTCTGCTGAAACTTCTAAATGCCCGGGTAGGGACTGACTTCCAAAATGCTCACCCCATTTAGCCTATGTGTGTTGGGAATGACTGAGTGGGGGTGAAGGTGTCCATCATGGGTCAAGGGCCCCACTGCTGGGGTCCGGTGGCCTGGATTAGAGTCTGGCTCCCGGTTAGGCACCTGCTGTCCTGAGGCACTTAGGCAAGTGAGAGGGAGCCAGGTAAGAGGCTTGACAGCCTGGACACTTAGATGCAGAAAGAACAGAGCAGGAACCAGGGCTCCCATGCAACTGGTTTCAAATCCTGGCTGTACCCCCTCTCTTAGGTGTGCGACCCTGGTCACAGGACAGCTGCTCTGAGGCTCCGTGTCCTCATCTGTGAGACGGGGATCAGCCCTTCAGCTCGGTGACCTCATGCCTGCAAGAGTCCGCTCCACGGGCCTGTCCAAATACAAGACTGTGGGGCCGAGACCCTGGTCTGTAAGCAACGGGGATGCGTGGCCCTAGGCTCGCAGGATGGAGGTGTGAGATGCATTCCCGAGAGGCATTTTATTTCTGTTGGATGGTGAATTGATAACCAAGGGTACTTTATGTCTCTCTCCAGGCTGCCGAGAAAACACGTTGTACCTAGAAAAAGTTGGCCTCGAGGGCCTGGGAGACGGAGTCCAGACCCACTTCCTGTCCTGAGTGGGTCCCTTGCATCCTCTGCTCCTGATGGTCACAGCTTTCAAGTAAAAAGCCTGAAAAAAAATAGGATCTACTTAGTTGGAGTTTTGAGGTTTTTTTGTTTGTTTGTTTGTTTGTTTTAAAGATTTTATCTATTTATTCATGAGAGACACACAGAGAGAGGTAGAGACACAGGCAGAGGGAGAAGCAGGCTCCATGCAGGGAGCCCAATGCGGGACTCAATCCCAGGACCCCGGGATCACACCCTGAGCTGAAGGCAGACGCTCGACTGCTGAGCCACCTGGGCATCTCCGGGGAGATCTTGAGTTTTGGTGACTTGATCTGGAGAAGCCCCCACCTGCACCCCGTGACCCAGCTTAAGGGGGTGGCATGGGGCCAGTCGGTCACCTAGTAAAGGACACCCAAAAGGAGTCGTGGGCTTTAAAAAAAAAAAAAAAAAAAAACAGGAGTCGTGGGCTTGAACACAGCAAGAACATGAGGCCCGGAGAGGGAGGACAGGCCCACGCTCACCCCACGAGCCAGGGTGCTGCCAGATTGCAGCCACATATATGAAGACGGATTATTCCCGGATGTTCTGCGATCATTCATTGGTTCGCTCGCTCATTCTATGGAGGTGAGGGTGGGAGTGACAGCCCTGGTGGGCCTGTGACCCCACCTGTGACTCAGCCACTCATGCCAGGAGCCACAGGGATAAAATCACGGCTGTCCCCCCGCCACTGTGCTACGTTGGAGTGAACCCCCCACGGCCCGGCCTTCCCCCTGGGAAGTGTGTGCAGGTCTCCTTGGGGTCTCCTGCCTGCCAGCCTGAGCTGGCCCCCCATGGTTTCCCCTTTCCACATTGCTTCCAAGATGAGGTCACTTCTTGTTTCAGCTCATCTTGAAAGGAGTCCTTTCTTTTAAAACCTTCCCTTTGCCTGCTCTGACCTCCTGGGGGAAGGGCCAGGTCTCAGCCCCTTTCTCACGGCCTCAAGCCAGCGGAGGGACAGGACCACCCGCCTGACGCCGTGTCGCCGAGTGCAGCGGGCCACGAGTGTGCATCACACCTCGCCGTGCCCCCCCGGCAAACACGACCTGCGGGCCAGGTATGGGTCCACGTGCAGGGGACACCGCAGGAACTGACCACACAGGTGCACCTCCATCTGGCCACCTTCCAGCCTCCGTTCCCTGGGGTCGGACAGCCCTGCTTTGACGAGCCAGCACAACCTCCAGATGGAGCGGGTCCGAGGCCTCGCTCTGGGTGGAATCCTGTGCTCCTCTCCACTCGTGGACAGTTTTCCATCGAATACGGATCTCTCGGATTTGACCTACAACAGGATGACAGTAGAGAGCTCACCCGGGGTGGCCTGGCTAAGGAGGACCCCTCAAGTCTCCCAAGCTGTGGGAGGACAGGAGATTGATATTTAGGGAAAGGCCGACCGTGAGGAACCCAGCACTCATCCTGGTGCCTCTCATTGGGCCCGAGAAGGCCTTACACTCTATCCTCCATCACTTTTCTCCGACTTTGATACACATCCTTCCTCCCGATGCCTTTCTGGTTCTCTTTACCCAGCGCTGTTGCATGACGGGGACGGCGGAGGGGGACCCCAGTCACAACACCTGCTAGAAGCCTGTTACCGCGCCACGCGTATTTTCATGAATTATTTAGTTTAACCTTCCCATCGGCCTTGAGGGGTTTTATTATAATCTCCATCATACAGGTGGACCGCTGTGTGATCGCCCATGCGGCGCTTACCGCTGTCGGAAACGTTCCTGCTTTTTTATTTGACCTCCTCTTGTCATCTGTTTCCTCGGCTAGACCGTGGTAGGCTCCTTGAAGGCAAGTGTCCTATCTTTTTCCTGGCTGTGTCTCCAAATCTAGAACAATGCCTGGCACGAAGGCAGTTCTCAGTAAAGATCAGATGAGTGCAACAGGGTGAAGGAGAGCTAGAGGGTCATACCCAGGCTTCTCCAGCTGAGACGAACGTGGTAGCGCCGTGTGCCCCTAACTCTTCTCTCTCTCCCTCTCTCTCTCTCTCTCCTTTCTCCCCACTGGAGCCCTTGAACCTGTGGTTCTCAGCCCTGCTTGCACATGAGCGCCACCTGGGGAGGCTTGAAAACCCACTGCTCCTCAGACCACGTCCTACCCACTGAGTCAGCCTTGTCGGGTGGGTCCCAGGCACCCAGGCTTTCAAAGCTCCCCAGGTGATTCCAACGTGGGGCGAGGGCTGAGGACCACTGACTCACACTTCCACTGTTGAAAGTGTCGTCATGGGTGACCTGCTTCCCTGGGCTCATTCCCCAAAAGTAGCCACGAACGAATCCATCAGCTCTGCCGAGATGCCCTCCTGCAACTTTACCAACGGGGAGAAGGACCCTGGAGGAGGTAAAGCCGCGTCTCCTTTCAGGAGGCCAAACCTCATCCCGGCGCTTCCCTATTTACAGACCCTTCCAGGGCCATAGAGGCATCTTTACGTATCTAGGGCTTTTCAGTATTCTAGAAATATTGAAACCTGGGCATGGACGGGAAGCTCTGGAGCACGGGTGGGTGGGGGAGGGGAAAGTAGCCTGGAAGGATGCTCTTTTGGTTGGGGAAACAAAGGCACAAGCCGTTCCCCACGCCTTCCTCGTGAGTGGCAGGTCTGGCGTGAGCAAGGGTTTGTGTCCAGAATGGGCTGAAAGTTCCTGCACATGGTAAAAGCTGCCACTTGCCAAGGGGGTTGGAGGCTGTGCTGAGCGCCGCCAGAGCAGCATCACGGAAACAGCCTCCCCATCATCACCGGCTGACGGGCGAGGACGCTGAGGCTGGAGCAAGTCCATCCCACACGGCCCGGGAGCCGCCGCACACATTCCAGCCTGGCTCTCCTGACACAGAGCCTGCTCTTGAAACCTGCTCCTCTCAGAGGATCCAGGGGGTGGGCTCTTCCATTCGGCAGCATCTCTGGCCTCTACCCTCTAGGTGCCTGTCACACTGGTGCCCCGGGTGTGACAACCCAACCTGTCTCCAGACATTGATGAGTGCAACTGGGGGCGGGACAGGAAGGCCCCCCGGGGAGGAACTGGTGTAGATAGACTGTCTGGGGACACCCTGGTCTCATTGGTCTTGGGGGGCCTTTACTGGCCTAAAGCAGCCACCCCACAGCTGCCTACTGGGCTGAAGAGCACAGTGTCACCTGTTCCTGGCACCACCCCTCCCACCAGATCCCTGCAGCTAGCTCTTCCCATTTCTTGCTGGCCTCGCTGTACTGTCCACAGCCAACGGGCGGAAGCAGGAGATAAGCAGTGCTCTGAGGACCCCCCGCATCTCCCCGTCTGCCTCTGCCCCCGGCTTGGCGCTCCCCGCACCTGACCCTCCAGAACACGCCCCCATCGCTGGTGCTCCCATGCTCTGGACAGGGCGTCCTGCTCCCCTAATTTCCCCCGTGGCTTCTGGCTCTCCTCCCAAACCGTGGCTCCGGGACAGCACTGTCCACCTGTTTCTCTGCTGAGCGTGGGGTCGTACGCGGGAGGCCCTCTGCCTAGGTTTTTCAGTGGATGCGCTAAGGAGAGAGTGGAAAGGACCACTTTGAAGGCTTGTGCCCCCGGAGCACATGTTGGCCTTTGTCCAGGGCAGGTGGGCGAGCCTGACTGTTGTGCAGCAGGGATGCCTATTTATCGGGGTTCTATCGGGGGGTTACGGTGTAAACGTTCAGCAGCCAAGGGTTGAGTGACAACTTGCACTTTGGCAGGGCCAGGTGGGTGTGACGACCAGAGGCCGGAGGGTCCCTGAGGGTTGGCTTCATTCCTTCTGGCCTCCTCCCCGCCCATCTACGCAGATGGTGTCCCGAGGCCACCCCAGAGGACGCCCTGGCTTTGGGCTTAGCCACCTAGACCCGTGGTGCTATTTTGTGACTTGGAGAAGATGGGGGGTCGGGGTTCATAACTGGTGAGTGGCCCAGTCAGCGTGAGAAACAACTCACTTGTGGGCACTTCTGTCCCAGCCCCTCCCAGGCTCCAGAAAATGTCTTCAGATTCATCCCCAACAACAGGCTGGGTCAAGCGTAGGGGAGGGGAGGGGACGCTTTGGGGATGGTGGACCAGTGGGACCTCCTCCCCTGGCCTCTGTTTGTGCATCTGGCAAGTGTGGTAATCTTGCCCCCAACACACATGCACACACACACACACGCATCTGCATGCATAGCCAGGCACACGTACACATGTACACGCAGGCAAAAGCACACGCTTACACACACACAGAGTAGGCTCGAGCCTGGTGGTGGCTGGCACCCTTGCTGTCTAGACAGGGCCGGGAGCTGAATGGTCTCCTGTGGGAGGCAGGCAGCTGGGAGCTGCACACACGCACGCACACCCATGCACACGCGTGCACACGGGGACGGTTTAGCGATGCTTCATTAATTGATGATCACTGTCAGATGCAAGTCCAGAGCATTGAGGGCTGGACGATCATTCCTGCTCTTTGGATCCCCAGCATTAAATCATCACTGGAGTTAAGGGAAACGTGGCCCTCGGTGCTCGTCCTCGCCCCTTCCTTGGTGGGGGTGCCAGTCCGCAGGCCGGGGCGCTCCTCCCGCCTGCCGCTCTGCAGGTAGCTGGCAGCCAGCCCGAGGTCCGGATTCCGGGCTCGAGGGTCTCCTTCGCAGCCCCCAGAGGCCGTCTCAGACAGACAGGAAGGAGGGGACGGGCGGGTGGCTGCCAGAGCCGCCGGCTGCTCCCTTAAAATATTCCAGTCACATCGCCGACGGCGAAGCCGTAACCCGGGTGCATTGTAACAGAGGGAGAATTTCATTTTGTTTTTGAAATGCTGTTATTACACACTCGGGAAACCCACAAAGGCACCTTGGCAGGACAGGATCAAATAAATACCTGAACTCAGAGGCGGCAACATTTACTTAGCAAATGACATTTTAATGCTGTGAGTCGAATTTACATACTAATTAAAATTTCCCTTTAAAACATGGAGACTTTTGGCCTCTCCGCCTACCCACAGTGACAAAGATTAAAAGATTTTTTATTACGTCCTGTCAAACAGAGCTCACTGGGAACGGTGGGCGCGCGGCCACACCACCCCCGATCGCCTCCCGGGCACGTCCAGCCTCCTGGCCTCCACCTGCCGCCTGCCTGCCAGGCTGGGGTCCAGGACCCTGCTCCTTTGAGCTCTCAGGAGCTGAGATGGGTGCAGGGAGAGACTATCTGGCTCAATGTCTGGTTCAGTGCTGCCAGGGAACATGTTCCTGGTCTTTGGTGGTCCTGGCACAACTTTTTAAAAAATGCAATAGTCACCCTGGCAGGGGAGACAGTGGAGGTTTTATTTTGTTTTAGCCGGTAACCTGGCTGCTGCACCTGGCGAGTGGGAGGGGGCGCTGGCATATCCAAGGGTGTCCCTTCTCTGTTTGCCTCCCTCCCAAGGTTCCTGCTGACTGCAAGGTGCGGTTCTTTGAGCAGCAGCCCCTTCCAAGCACTGGACATATATGGGGTCCCAGATGGAGCCCCGTTTCCACTGGAGGCCACCCTGACCTTCTATCCGCTCATGTGCCAGAAATGCCTCCTTTCTTGCCTGTTCTGGGGCTACCCTGCTTCAGAGCGGGGTCCCCTGACACCCTGCTCAGTCATTTGATGAATATGTATTAAATACCTAGAGTGGTCAAGCAGCATCCCAGGAAGACTGGCAAGAGCCCTGCGGCCTGGAAGCTTGCCCGTCGGCCAGGGAGACAGACGTTATCCCAACAGGACAATTCCGGAGAACAGCAAGTACCCTGATGACCGCAGGAATCGGTGCATGAGCCCTGGCCCAGGCTCACACTCTCTGTCTCTCTGCATATTAACTCGGTCAAGCCTCACAACAACAACTCACGGGGCAACTCACATCCCACACGACCACCCCTGTCATTTCGCAGATGAGGAGACAGAGGCACGGGTACTTGAAGTAACTTGCCCAAAGTCACACAGCGCCTTGGTGGCAAAGTACACGCTGAACTCACCAAAATGAGCCCCAAAATGCGTCTGTGGCTCCCTCCCATAGGTATTCAAGGAAAATAAAGCAGGTTGTCCGTAGAGTGAGCGGCTGAACAATAGGTCTGCCTTATTTCCTCTGAGTTATTACTATTTTAGGTAAACCTTGCTCCAAGTATCACTCACCTTCGGAAAAGCGCACACACCAGAGGCAGGTGTTCGGCCCCACGAGTTTTCACAAGGTGACGGCACCACGCAGTCACCCTCCACGTGAAGAGCACTTCCAGCCCAACAAGCCCCCAGCCCCGTCCCGGTCTCACCCCCGGCTCTGCCCCCGTGGATTTGCCTTATCTCTTCTTGAACTGAATGTGCTTGGAGTCATACTGGACGTGCGCTCGGCCATCCGGCTTCTTTCATGCAACTGTACGTGCACGACATTCCTCCGTGGTGCGGGGCGTGAGCACTGCTCTGCTGGACGAAGTTCACCATAACTCACTCTTTCTACGGGGGCACACATTGCGTTGCTGTCGGCGTGGGGCTGTCACGGCCAGAGCCCTTGTGCGTGGCCATACGGATGTGTATCTGTTGGGTCTCCACCCAGGATTGGAACGGATGGATCCTAAGAAATACGTACGTTCAGTTTTACTGCCAAAGTGTTTGGCCAAGTTGAACCAGTTCACACTCACATCAGCAAGCAATTACTCCACACTTTAGCCCACACCTGGTGTTGCCCTGAGTTTTCAGTTTTAGTAACTCTGGTGGGCGTGTAGACGTACGTTACTCTTATGTTACTTTATTTTGTGTTACCCTAATATGTAATGAGATGTTGACTGGCAGCTGGAATGTTCCCTTTTTGTGGGGTACCTTCTTTCTTGTTTTGTTTTTTTTTTTCTTGCTGTTTTCTAGGAGTTTGTTATATATTCCGAATATCCAAGTCCTTTGTTGAATATCCGTGCTGGGACTATCCTGTCCTACCCTGTGGCCTGTAGGTTCCTCTCTCACTGGTTTCTCTGGCTCGATAGATGGTCTTAATTTTAATTTTATTTTAAAATAGTTTATGGGACGCCTGAGTGGCTCAGCAGTTGAGCGTCCAGCCCAGGGCATGATCCTGGGGTCCCTGGGTTCGAGTTCTATATCGGGCTCCCTGCATGGAGCCTGCTTCTCTCTCTGCTTATGTCTCTGCCTTTCTCTGTGTGTGTCTCTCATGAATAAATAAATAAAATCTTTTAAAAATATAAAAATGAAAATAAAATAGTTTAGCACTCTTTTCTCTTTGGCCAGTGCTTTTTTGTGTCCTGCTTTGAGAATTCTTTGCTTACCCCAAGACATAAACATCACTTCCCCTGTTTCTGTTTTGAAGCATTATGCTTTTGACTTTACATTTACAAAGGCTCTTGGAATTTGCTTTTTGCATATGATGTGAGGGAGGAGTCAGAGAAGGCCAGAGCCCACACTAGGCCAGGGGCAGGTCAGCATGGATTACAGTGAGGGCAGCAGAGAGAAGGCAGGCTCTCCCTTGGAAGCCCAGGAAGCCACCGAAGGCAGAGCGGGCAAGACATGGCTAAATGAGGTTTAGACAAGAAGGCCTGAGCTTCTGGGTGGACAGCAGTGTGCGCGACCAAAGGATCTGGAACATTTGCACACCAGCAGGCAGCCCTCAGGCACCTGTGAGCACATCAAGCCTATGTCCTATTTGACCCACTGGTGACCCATCCTCCCCTAGGACCCTCCTGGGCCTCCCTGACCCTGGTTCTCTCCTCTCTTTCTCCACCCTAGGAGGGCTCAGCCTGGTCCCTTCTGGGGACCCAAGCACACACTCTCCCACCTCTGCTCTGTCCTGAAAAACCAGTTTATCCCTTACCCCAGTATCTTAGGATTCACCCAAACCCTTTCCTCAGTCTCTTGCCTGCTTCCTAAAGTCCCTCTCTCACTCCTGACTATTTTTACTGACCCAGCAGCTGACTTCTCTTCCCTGAAGGAAACAATCAATCTGCCATGAGAGAGGTGGAGTGCCTCCCTCTCCAGGTGGTATTAGCCCCATGCCCAATATGTACCCATCCATGAAGTTGCCCGAAGATGTTCTCCTAGGGACTCAGTCTGAGATGAGTGTCAGTGGGACCCCTGTGGAAGCTGCCAGCAAGTGTTAGATGCTGAGACTCTATGCAGCTGGCCCATATGCCTGTGATGCATCTCCATGGAAGGAGCTGGGGGCCGCAAGTCCCAAGTGCCTTTCCACCTGCAGATGAGACCCTCACAGCCTAGCTTCAGAGGAGGAGCCGCTTCTGTTCAACCAAGAGACACGTCACAGTAATAGACATCCACAACTGGGACCTCTGCTTTGGCCGAAAAGACAAAGCCTTCAACCATTAAAATAATTCCACATCCATCCCCATCTGGTCTCACCTCTAGCATCCTCCCCTGGAAGGTGAGCTCCAGACTGGGACCATGTGCTGGAAAGGAATGTAGGTTTTCTGGTCTCAGAGCACTCTCCCCACACCACCCCCAACACGCACACAATCCAGAATACTCCATTCCTCCTGAACATAGTTTTCTTGATTGCTGTTCTTAAAAATATAGGTCTTGCATTAGGGATTAGAATTTTCCAGCAGTCACATGGATAATGAGAACCAGCTGAGAGTCTGTTTTGGAAAAATTAAAGACCACAAGGAAAGGCTCTCCAAAACACAAAACCAAAAGAATGTTCCTGTCCCATAAGTCAGATACCCACGGATATGCTGTTTATCTGTTTGTTTTTACTTAGAGGAGTGCTTTAGAAGAGCAAGCTCTCTCGTGGGAGGATTTGCAAATGTGATGAGTGGGGGCAGATGTAGCATTGTTTAAGTGTCTGAAAGTATTGTCTTCTCTGTCAAAGCTGTGGAGCCCTGTTCTGGTTGTCTGTTGCTGCATAACAAATTATCCCAAGCATCATGGCTTCAAACAGCAACTTATTATTGTGTACTAGCGTTCTGTGGGTCAGGTGAATAAGGTGCAGTGGGGATGCACATGGCTAGGACCTGGGCTGGGCTAACTCAAATGGCTGGGAGCTGGCCCAGCATCTCACCTTTGCTCTCTCTGCATGACTCCAGGTAGATAGCTTGGGCTTCTTCATAGCATGGTGGCCTCACGGAGTGGCTCAGAGCTCCATAAGGAAGAAGGTGGGAGCTGGCCATCCTCTTAGAAGCAAGGTCTGGAGCTAACAAAGCATCTTTTTTTCACCCAGGTGGTCAAGCCAGTCATAGACCAGCCCAGATTCAAGTGGGGGCAACATGGACTGAACCTTCCGTGAGAGGAAATTTAGATCATTTGTAACCATCTTTGGCTACCACAACCCTAAACCTTATGGTACCTGGGAACTTCAAGGCTTGAAATTCCAAATGACAAGAATCAAACCAAAAATAAATAGAATGCTCCAGGTGGATCAAAGAAATAGAAAGTAGAAAACGCAACACGTTGCCGCTCTAGGTCTCAGGGGAAAATCAAAGCCATTTAGTCACACAAGCTTTTGCCTATTCACCCATTTGTTCAATAAAGGGAAGACTTACTATGTGCAAGGCACTGTCCCAGGTGCTGGACATACAACAAACAAGCCAGACAGGCCCGCCTTGCTATCGCAGAATTTACAAACAATTGTCAGGAGGGGAAGACATTAAACACATAATTACAAAAATCTTTAACTATCGAAAGGCAACATCATGGAATCCTAAAAACATAGTACCCAGGCAGGAGGGTCAGAAGAGGTTCTTCCGAAGGAAGGCTGTGGACGTAAAATGGATGTAAAGAACCAGCTGGAGTTTTCTGGGTGAAGGAAGGTGAGGGAAGAGGGACATTCCCAGCACAGGAAGCAGCCGGTGCAAACACTCAGAAGCAGAAAGACAGAGAGGAGACCAGGTGGCCAGAGCACCAGAGCACAAGAGGGGAGTAAGGTGGACCGGATGTGTCTTGGACCTGACTGTGCAGCTTGCTAAGGATTTTGTCCCATCACAGGGACGATGGTAAGCTTTTGGGAGATTTTAAGTGGAGAGGGACCTGGCCAGATGTGGGTCCTCTAAGCTCACCCTGAGGGCTCGGGGAAGAAACTAGGAGACCAGGGAGGGATTGGCAAGAGTTGTCCAGGTGGAAGGCAGCAGGGACTTGCTCCAGGCAGGTGGGCTGGAAGTGGAGCACATTCAGAAGGTAGAACTGACTGTCCTTGGTGACGACACAGAGTCTGGTCATGGGAGGGTCGCTATTAATATGGATGGAAATAGAGGACAAATGAGTGAATAATGGACTGGGTGTCAGTCATGAGGCAGAGGCTTCAAGGTGGACCCCCGGGTGAGGGGTTTGAGCTCTGAAGTGGGTTTTGGAGCTGTGGGTGAAGCAGCGCAGCAGGAGAGAAAAGAGGGAGAGTGAGGTCATTTTAGACTCAGTGAGCTTCTGGTGTCCAAGGAGCAACCACCTCTCCCTTCTTGGATGAGGCTCTCTCTCAGGGGTCCGGGGGGTCACTAGGTGCTTTGTTTCTGGGCACCAGCCCTGGGACGGAGCCAGTCCCCTCTTTAAGCCTGGCAGCGGGCCAGAGCACGACTCCCCTCAGAAGGCGGGCTCCGTCCTAGGAGAATGAGCAGCGGAGGAGGCGGAGAGGAGGCTGCAGCCCACCCCAAGGGCCAGACCAGCGCTTTGATGTTTCCCAGAGGGAGCTGAGACTCCAGCCCCCATGTCTGATGATGCCAGTCTCAACAGGGTGCACGCCCAGCCCTGGGCCTCCAGCCTTAATTATATCCGAGACTGTTTACAGTGTGTAATTATTGCCATTAATTGACTGTGGGAGGCCACACTTCTCCCCTGCAGCCAGCTTTCTGACACTGTAATCCCCCATCCTGCATGCCGGCCTGCAGGGGCAGGAAGGGAAGGTGGCTGGGTTCTGGCTTTATTCTATTACCAGCATATGTTTATTTCTGTGATTTTCTAGAAAGAGATAAGCCAACACAAAGAAACACACACACACGCGCACACACACACACACGCACAGCAACAAACTCCAAATCATTGCTGGGATCTGTATTCTAAATGTAAACAGTTATTTCTGCATCTCACATAGATGCCTGCGCTCCATCCCTTCGTGCCTGCCTAACCCCTCTTTCTCCCTCTAGATGTGTCACGATTCGTGAGCCTGTTCGTTTTCTCACCTGACAAGAGGAAGGACAGTAGTACCCACCTCAGAGGGTTGCCACGAAAGTTCAGTGACTCAAACGTTCATGCAGTTTCTGGGGTGTGAGTCCTCACGTGCAGGGACACCAGGTTGTCACAGAGACGTCCCATCTTCTGAGTCCCGCTTGGGGACTGATACACGCTGACTGGCCTTTGAACTTGGGGCATGCACATCCAAGAGGTGTACGACGGCGCAGGTACTCTGGGCGCCCAGCGGAGAAGTGAGTCCAGGACAACAGACAGTTTTCCCATTTGGGTTCAGTTCCTCGGTGGCTACACAGCAAAGCAGGTGCAGAATGAGCTGAGCGGACCCCAGACCGTCATCAGTGTGTCCCCCTCACACCTGCACTTGTAGAAGCTCCTACCTTGATGGGACGTTAGTGTGTATGTACCTCCGTGCCCTGAAGGAGCACTCCGCAAAGGGGAAGGTGAGACTGGGGGTCACACAGCCTGCAGGTGGGGAGGCCAGGACTGGAACTGTGTCTTTGCCCTCCTAGTCCAGTGCTCCTTCTAGTGGAGCAGCCACATCAAGCCCAGGGGATAGACACCATGTGCTTTTACTATGAGTAGGCCCACACATAAGCATAAGCTGAGGTGTCCCCAGAATAGACCCCGGGGAGGAAGACGCTCCTCACCTAGGTGCTCGCAGTCTCCTGGGCTGCCAGGCTCTGGCTGGAGAGCCCTCCTGGGAACCCCAGGACCTGCTGCTGTGCAGATGGCCGATGGCTAGGTCACATGCAGGAGCACCCTAAGAGGGAGCTCTGGGGCTGAACCGACTCGCTTCAAACCCACTGTGCTGCCTGCATGGACATAGTCCAGTGACCCAGCCTCATCCCACCTCTGAGGTCACGCAGGCTCCCAAGCAGATCCTGAGCTCTGCATGCAAGTGATGGATTAAGGAAGGGCTCTGGGAGGTGTGAGCTCACACATAGCCCCAACCCCGCCCAACCCCCCAGCAGGTCTGGAGTAGAAGCTATTGCTCTGCTTGTCCTCACTACAGCCAAGAGAGCTGGGCTTTCAACCCCCCAACACCCACCAGTCCCCTGGGGATGGTCACTCGGGGAGGCTGGTCCATGAAGACCCCGGGCTCCTGCAGGTCTCCGAGAGTATGGGTGCAGTCAGAGCGGAGGGCGGAGATGGAGGTGGGGAACAGAGGGGTCAGGGGGCTGGGGTGATGGGAGCAGAGCACCCCCAGGGTCTGCTGCAGGCTCCCATCTCCTCACCCAGAGAATGGGAATGAGAGTGAGACCATCTCATGTCATAACTGCTCTTGGTCACAGAGGCCTTCCGCTCGGATGAGAGTCAGGCTGGAAATACAACAGATTTTTTCTGCTTCCACGATCAGACCAACGAGAATGCCCTGGAGGCAGGGAGTGGTGTTTTGCTAGCCCCTTGGGTGCTGGGACACCTGAACCCCGGTCTCTGAACCTCATGGATTTGGACAGGGCACAGGTCCAGGCATTTAGAGATGCCCATCCCTTCTAGACTCTTCTTCTGGGAAGGCTCCTCCCGAGGGTTTCTCAGGACCCTAGGAGGCAGTGCCTGTAAAGACACAAGCTGGGAGTTTGTCTCCCCTCGGCCTAAAACACGTTCTCGGCGTCGGCAGCGTCCCGCTCGGGGATGAGTTCAGTCGAGAGAAAACAGTTGGCAAGTCCAGCTGCGTCTAGCGGGATCAGAGTGTGGGCTCGCCACGAGCCAGCCGGAGGCACATATTTCGCATCGTGTAATTAGACTAATTATAGTAATTGTATTAACTGTCACTTCTTGAAATTGTACTCTGTGTTCTATTATTAACACCCCCATTTTACAGATGAGGAAACAGTCTCAAAAGGCAAAGGACCTCTCTCAAGTTTGCCAACCACCTCCACTCCCTGGCAGCCTCCCCACCCAGGGGGCCTGGGGCGGGGTCGGGGGGGGGGGGACCCAGGCAAGGAGCCGTTTCTCCCGTCAAGCATGGTCCGCGGCAGGGGTGGGGGGTTAATGTACAGGACCTGCCGGGCAGGTGGGAAGGGCTCCGCTCTGCAGGTGGACAGCACGCAGCCCCCCGGGCAGCGGTGGGGGGCGTGTCGGGTGGGCCTTAGTCCAAAGGGAGCTGGGTTTCCTTGGCATCTCTGCCCATCAGCATGTCCGGGCACCGGGGTGCAGCCAGCCCCCAAACGTGGCTGTCCCCCCGGGGCGGGAGCCAGGCCCACTCCAGAGCATTAGGGGGGCCTGTCCGGGCCAGGGCAATGAGAGGGTGCTGCGGACCATGTGTGCACCGGGTTTGGCTCCCTCATCACCTCCCCACCCCTGCTTGAATGGAGCACTGATGCCTGGTTTTGAAAGGAAGTCGGATCCCGGGGGAACACGCTCTTCGACAGGTGAACCAACCCCAGCGTCTGCCTTCATCGTCTCTGCCCTGGCACGGGGAGCGGACTTCCCCAAGTCCTCCTGGGAGAAGCCACCTATCCCATGAGGAGTCACAGTCCCTGGGCTGGAGCACCTGCCCTGCGATGCTTGCCTGGGACTGGGCTTCCGTTCCTTTTTCGGTCCTTCACGGTTTGATTGTTTAGGGTAGAGGGAGCTCTTGCCGTTGGTCCTTTGCTGACTTTCTCTTCTCTGTTCAGGAAGCCAAACTGATCCCTGACTTGGGGATGGGTTGTGACCAGTCCAGGGAGCTCCTGGTTGGGGAACAGGCATACGAGTCAGTTCTGGACAACGGGATATGAGAAGGCATGGCGGGGCGGCGGAGGAGGGGGGCTGCTGCCATAGGGTTTCTCACTTTACAAAGAGAACTACAAGGGGACACGGCCCCCTCCCCCGCCTTGGACTATTGTCACATCTGTGTGAGATGCTTGGAGTGAGGGCAGCCTTTTTGTGACACTGAGGGGAAGCACCCAAAGACAAACCGGGCACATAGAGGAGAAACACCGATTCGTGGTGTCCCTGAGCCACTGAATCAACTGACCCTGGAGCTGCCCTGCCCTTGGTTTCTTGACCGATAACCTAACCAGTTATCTTATTGTTAAATCAGTGGAGACAGGATCTCCTCCCCCGTACTGAGGGCTCCCTGAAGCGTTTAGCAAAGCTCCTGCCCGGCACTACCCAGCTTTCTTCCTGCTCTGGTGTCAGCCGTGAAGCAGAGTGACTTTCTATTTCTTTGAGGTGCCAGAAGCCCCCAAACGTAATTTCTTCGTGCCACCTTGCCTACACTTAAGGTCATAGCAGCCCAATCATAGCCTCCAAATTCGGTGAAAATCTCTTCCATTGTATGTGATAAAATAACAGGCAAGCAGAAATGAATATAGTTTGCATCGCGGGCCACGCCAAGACAGCGGTGGCCTAGATCGCGTGTATTTGCACTCAACATTCAGCAGAGCTTTCTGAGCACGTACCACGGGTTGCCATGCCATATGTTCTCGGTGCTGCAGGAACGATGATAAAACAGCCCCCATCCCTGCCCTTGTGGAGCTTACAGCCTTGCGTCTGAGCACTTGAATGTGCTGGATGGTGAACAAAATCCTGAAAGCCTGCCCTCGTGGCCCTTGCAACCTCAGGCAGCTCAGGTTTCAAGCCTCCGCCGTGTCAGGAATGGAGCTGAACTTCCAACAGATGTTGGATTTCATGATTTGGGGACTATCACGGTCCGGTTTTAAAAATAAGATGATCGGGGCCCCTGGTGGCTCAGTCGGTTAAGCGTCTGCCTTAGGCTCAGGTCAGGATCTCAGGGGCTTGGGATGGAGCCTGCCCCTGCTTCTCCCTCTCCCTCTGCCTGCCACTCCCCCTGCTTGTGTTCTCTCTGTCAAAGAAATAAATAAAATCTTTTTTAAAAACTTAAAAAAAAGATGAAATGGTTGAGGTAGTTGCCCAAAGGCATACAACCTGTCAGGTGACAAGCTGAGAATGGGGGAGACCCCTGACTCGAGAGCACCAGCCACCAGCCCACATGGCTTCCTGCCTCCCCAAGCCACTCCCTCTGTGTGACCTCAGCCTCAGGGCTGTCAGATGGGATGACCAGCCTGCACTTGGCCTTTCTTGCTTGGCTGTCACCTGCAGAAGGGCCCTTCTGTCTCACCCACTCTAACCAGTTGGTTGCAAGCCACCAGTTTCCTGACACCTAGTAAGTCCTGGGAGAGCAGAGGAGCTGTGGTTCCTACGCTCCAGACACCCAGGGGCTAGAGCCACAGTCCTCAGCTCTGCCACCCGGCTGAGCCACCAGGAACTTCGGACTCGGTGCACAGGCCGATCCCAGTCCCACTGCATCACCATCTCTGGGGCAGGGGTGGGCCCAAGCCATCCCGGGTGCAGCCTGCAGGAAGCCAGCTGGCCAGGGGTCCAGGCAAGGGGGGAGCAGGGATGTGGAGGGAGGAGCGTGCTCATGCTTGAAGGGCAAGGCAACCACGAACCGAGGGGGCCTGCTGGGACCTGTAGACCCTCTTGGGGAGGCTCGTACTTGAAAGGAGAACTCCGTCAGCTGTGTGGAAGACACCTGGGGAGTAAACGGGGGGCAGGGAGGGCATATTAGAGGCCCGGTGATGATGGTCTCAGGCAGGTGTTTGACAACTTGGACCACTTAGCCTGGTGACCCGGTGGGAAGTGGTCGGCAGAGCTGACCGGATTCGCCAAGGGACTGAATGTGTGTGTGTGTGGGGAGATGAGCAGAAGGTCAAGGAGGACCCCAAGGCAAGGTTCTGGCCTGAGACACGAGGAGAATGGGATTCCATTTATTGAATGGGCAAGAATAGGGGGGTTGGGGCCGGGGGTGCAGGGGGCTCGGGGTGCCGGGGGCTCCATCTGGGGCTGTTGATTTGAGCTGGTGCTCAGGCATCTGTGTGGGAGTCAAGAAGAGGACTTTTCTTAAAAAGTGGAGAAAACTTTACAGCATTTTTGATGCTAATGGAGATGATCCCGCAGAGAGGGAAATGTGGGTGGTCCAGAGGTAAGTGGACAACTGGCTGGTGCCTGAGGGGAGGGATGGACGGGTTGCGGGGATGTGGCAATGTTGTGGAAATCCTCCTGCAGCTCTGAGACCAGTTGGACAGTGGGGAGCAGTGGAGGTCTGAGGAAAGAAGGGGACAGCGAGAAGTAGGGTCGGCCTTGGAGAGCAGCAGAGGAAGCTGACACGAAGCCAATTTGCCAGGCAGCTCCGAAGGCCCGCGTGACACGCGCAGTGAAGTGGCAACTTCTAAAATAATTTAAGCTGCAATATAACGCGGTTGATGACAAGATGGACCTTGGAGCCAGAATGATCTGGGCGCACACCTTGGCCTGGGCAAGGTGCATCACCTCCGAGCCTATGAAGTGGAGCTGACGGGCTACCTGGTACGGTTGTGGGAGGACCAGACACAGTGACACGGAGAACCTGGCATGGGACACAGGTGCAGGGGACAGAGTGGTTCTCAGTCGCCTTCCTGAGCCCTCCCTGAACTCCCCGGCGGTTGTCCCAAGCACGCTGACTTTTCTAGAACTCACTGTTGTTGGTACATGCATCTCCCCCCGGGACAGTGGGTTCCTCCAAGGGGAACGAGTCCTAGGCCTCTTGGGTCCCCGTGGCTGGCATCACATCAGGCCCCAGGAGATGGCTGAGCAGGTGCATCTACTCAGACGAGATGCCGGTCGGAGAAGGAGGTGGACTCCCGTATGGCCTGTGGATTGGGACCTGGGACCCCAGGGCCAATCTGAGTAACAGGCAGACTTTGTGTGCCCGGTGAGGTTGAGTCTTCAATAAATAAAATCACAGACAGAGAGCAAGGGAAGGGGAAACAAGGAAATTGTAAAATCAATAGGCGGCTGACATCAGAATTTACTGTGCTATGTGAGATACTGAAAAATCACGGAGTCTGGGTCTGAAAACATTAGCATTTCAGAGGTGCTCAGGGGCCGCATTGGTGGGTAAGGGGGGCCTCACTCCGCATTAGATCACTGAGCAATCGCTGAAACGTCTGCCTTTTGCTGCATGGGCACTAATTCCTTCCTGACATCCTTATGGATGGAACAGCCTCGAACCATTTCCAAAAGCCCTGAACAGAATCAAGAAATAACTCCCCACCTTGGTTGCCGGCACCCAAAAAAGCTGACTTGGAGCTGCTTTTGTAAGTATTGATTTCAAGTGAGATTTTTTTTTTTCCCCTGATAGGAAGACTCGGGAATCTGGAAGGGGTCAGGCTGGGAGTGCAGATCCCACGTCCTGGGCAGGTTTGCAATTCAGAGTATTTGGGGGATGAACCAAGCATAAGGCTAAATGTCTCTGGCCGGGGGAGCCCATTAGCCATTTGCTCTCGGGTTTAATTTGCCGGGACTGGCGGAGATGCCCCAGGATGCCAGCCTTGCCTTTCCAGGTGTATGCGAGCGTTCAAGTCACATTCCATGTGCAAACACTCACCATCAGTCACTGATGCTGTGGCGCGTCCACTGCACTGAGTCATATGAAATACCATGAAACACAACCGTGGGGGGTGGGGGACACCCCTATGAGGACCTGTCTCAACTTCCCCTGTCTGCCTCTTGGCTTCAATCGTCCTCGGTCTGGATGCCCCCTCCCCTAGCCAGACACACACTGTTTGTAAAGATCCACTTCAGTGATGCCTCCTCCATAAAGATAACTTAGACCCCCTGTGTCAAATAGGATTCTCTCCGTGGCAAGGGACAAAAAACCAAAACAAGCAAAAACTTAACTTGACTTAAAATAAAATAGGACAATGTATTTACTCACACAGCTGAAGAACCCAGGGGGAGACCTTCAGGGGAGGCTGGATCTAGGTGCTCCCTGCAGGCTGCCAGGGCATGATCAGCTTAGGGTTGCCCTACACCGAGGCACAGGGACACATGGGGACACGGGGCACAAGGACACAGACGGCCACGGTCTCACAGCCTAAGGCTGTAAGCATATGAGAATGTCCATCTCTCGGTCTCCAGGTATGAAATCCCAGGGTTGGACTTGGGTGGGGTCTGGTCTGGGCCTGGAGTTGGAGCTTCTGGTCAGTAGCATCACCCTCCCCACCCACCCGTCCTTGCAATGGGAAGGCGGGTTCCCTGAAGGAGAGGGAGGTGAGGGGCTGGGGAGGATGCTGGGGGTGCTCCGCCCCTCACCCAGGCCCCCCTAAACCAGAACCAACCTCTCCCTCTCCATAGGACCCTGGCGGAGACTGGGGGTGTCTCATGCGTGTCATCTGGAGCCTCCCCACCAGACGGAGAGCTCCCCGAAGCAGGGACGGTCTTGGTGCATCACTATGTCCCAGGGCCTAGGGCAGGGCTGTCACCAAATGAGCCTCCGCAGCCTTTGTTGGGCTGGACTGAGGGACTTTTCACCAGCACCCATGAGCCAGAACCACGCCCTTTCTGGAGATGTCGGGGGCTGGGGCCACAGATCCAGAAAGAGAGGCTGCAGGGCTTTGGTGAGTGGGCAGACAGGCACCCCGGGGTGTGCACCCAGGAGCACCCTGCCTCCCCAGATGTCTTCCCCTTCCCCTCACACGTTCATATAGACATGGGTTCTCCTCGGACCAGACTTGAGTCAGGCTTCCCTGACCTTGGCCTCACAGGCCCCACCGCGGGCTCCCTCTCCATCCCCACAGAGTCCTGCTGACTATCCTGCTGCATCGGTGTGGAGAGGATCCCCACCCTCAACGTCTGATCAGGGTCCTCGGGGGTGGGGGGGCTCACCCCTTTGGCTGCCCTTAGCGAGAACCCTGTTGGCTCAGCCTATCCAGAGCCCCCCGACCCTGAGCTTGCCTCCCGGCCCTGCTCTCCCACCCCGGCTGGGAGTCTCCTGCTCCTGGCTGTGGTCGGCACCCGTCCTCGCTGAGGTCCCCCCCGGCCCCGCCACAGTTCCCAAGTAAAGTCCATTTTTGCCACTTCCATGATGCCCCAGTTCCTTTTTCTCTAACAGTATCTTGGAGCCACAGTGGTTTTCATATCTTGGAGCCAAGTTTCTGTGGCCGTCCTTTGGAGAAGAATGTCTGGCCGACCCTGCCCTGGGGCAGCACGGCCGCTCCTGCTCCCCCTCCAGCCCCCCACTCCGCTGCAGTGTGAACCCCAGCACAAATGTGCGACCCCGATATCAGGCCAAGGCCAGCAGCCGTCACCAGGCAGGACCAGGGACAAGTGGAGCCACCCATTTCTCCAAGCCTGGCAGGACCGAGCACACAGGATGCTCTACGGGACCCACTGGAGGGCCCCCCGTGGAAGCCTTGCCTGTGGCCACCCCGTCCCCATCAGCCGAGTCTGCTGAGCGCGATGCTAACTCATTGGAGCAAACGTGCGCCGACGGGGCCAATCGGAAGGTGTGACATCCCATATGGGCTCCCCCGAAAGGACGCCTGGACGGAGGAGGAGGAGCAGGAGCTGGTTATTTACACCCCCGGCCAGGGTGTCAGGCAGGAGCTTGGCCAGCAGGGGAAGGATCCAGAGTGGGCCTAGGGAGGGCCAGGGGAGAGGCAGGAGGTGCCAGGGGGACTTCAGTCCTGGCCCAATGGGTCTTCCCAGTTTGCAAAACTCAAATGAACAGCCCTCCCCGGGTGCCCCGAATCAACCTGTCTTACTCACCTGGGCTCGTGGGTGAATGGATTTCTTCAGCCTTTCAATTGGCCCATCACGTCCCTGCCTGAGTCGTCACCTTTGCCCGGTCAGACGAGTTCCTCTTGCAGGGCCACGCGGCCTGCGTGCATCCCGCCCAGTGTGAACCACTGCGGGCGGCTGACGCAGGCCGTCCCCGGGAGGAAAGATTTTGTGGTTCTTTAGGTGAACTGTAAACAAGGTGGCAGTTGCTTTTTAATTAAGCATATTTTTAAGGGGAGTTCTGGGGGACTGTGCCCGGCGTTCAACTACAAACCGCGTGTGACAGTGTGCCGGGTCCCGGGGCACCTGATACATGGAACGCCAAATCAGTAATCCTATCTGACAGACGATTTCTCCAGTAAACCCCATGAAATATCTCCTGCTGGTGGAAGGTGGCACAGACGGGGCCGCGTAAACACTGGCAAGATTCGGGAGCCAGAGGAGGGGCTGTGGTTGGTCTCTGAGCTGGTTTGGGGGCCGCGGGGAGGAGGTTCATTATGAAGTGGAACAGGCCCACGTGGTGGGCTTTCAGTTCGGCATCTCTCTGGGGAGACCTGTGGGAAGCTGCTCTCTTGCAAGTGGATGTTGGCAAAGTGGGGTCCCTGGGAACTGGGGAGAGGCCTCCCTATACCCCGGAAAGTCACTGTGTCCTTCTGCTTAAGAACCAAGTTCCAAAAAACACGGAAGTTCCTCAGAAAGTTAAAGATAGAGCTACCCCATGATCCCGCAGTTGCACTAGTTGGTATTTACCCCAAAGACACAAACATACTGATCCGAAGGGGCATCTGCACCCCAATGATTATAGCAGCAATGTCCACAAGGGCCAAACTGTGGAAAGAGCCCAGACGTCCACTGACCGATGGCTGGATAAAGAAGATGTGGTCTCTGTCTACAATGGAAAACCACTCAGCCATCAGAAAGGATGAAATCTTTCCGCTTGCAGCGACATGGATAGAACTAGAGGGTATTAGGCTGAGCGAAATAAGCCAGTCAGAGCAAGACAATGGTCGTGTGCTCTCACTCATATGTGGAATCTAAGAAACAAACCAGGTGAACATAGGCGAAGGGAAGGAAACATGAGATGAGATGAAAATTGAGAGGGAGACAAACCATAGGAGATGCTGAACTCTAGGAAACACTGAGGGTCGCTGGAAGGGAAGGGGCGGGGGATGGGGTAACGGGGTGATGTGACGAGCACTGGGTGTTGCACGCAACTGACCAAATCTCTAAATTCTATTTCTGAAACTAATAATAAAAGAACCAAGCTCCAGGGAGAGGATTTCATTGGTCTGACTCTGTGGCCACCTCTCGCCCAGGAGGGCAGCGGACCTCTTCCTCACAGCCCCACCCGATGTGAGACACAGACGGCTGCTCCGCTCGGCCAGACCGTTCCCACAGGGCCTGCGCCTCTGTCTTTGGACACTGCCTGGGTGGCTCTGCCTCCCCTGCCTGGTCCTCCAGCTTCCACACCGTGAGGGTTCCAGCAAAGCCTGTCACCCACGTACTGCAGAGTTGGGTTCTGATGCTCACAACCCAAACCACAACTGGTGTTATCCAGGAGCCTCGCTTTTCTCACTTGTAAAATGGACAGAACAGCCTCCGGTGATTCTCGTTCCCAGTTTGTGAAACCCAGTTTGCAAAATGGGTGTCTACTAGGTCCCTGTGACAAGGGCTGGATGAGAGGTTTTTGAAGATTTTGGTCTGAGGACCGCTTTACCCTTTTAAAAATAATTGGGATTCCCCAAAGAGCTTTTGCCTATGGAGATTGAATCTATCAATATATAATGTGTTAGAAACAAAAGCCAATATATCTTTAAGGCACCAGAGTCATTAGCCCACAGAGCAAGGACGTCAATCACACGCCGTGTGGCTGCTGGAAAACCTCACAGCGTTCCCATGAAAGGATGAGCGGAAGAAGGCAAAGGGTGGCTTCGTATTATGCGAGGGCAATGGTTTTGAGGCTGTAACACCCTCTGAAAAGGTTTCAGGAGCCCCGAGGGTTCCCTGGACCACGTGCTTTGACAATCACTGTTCTCACTCCACAGCCACGTGTGTCTCCACTCTCTGCTGTGGGTTCCTTGTGCACTTTCCAATAGGCACACTGTACCTGAGGGCTACACTTCTGAATCCAGGGCATCTCCAACTATGGCATGTGCAAACATCCCTGGAGAGCTTGGAGGAGCGTGAATTCCTGGGCCCTGTTCCCCTAGGATTCTGACTTAGTAGGTCGGGGTGGGGCCCAAGGGTAAGCATTTCCTACCATCTCCCAGTCTTTCAGCAAACTATTCTGCCCTAGAAACTCAGATCACAGACAAAAAAAAAAAAAAAAGGTTCTAAAAAAAAAATCTTTAAATATACTTATGTCTGATTCCAAGTTCCCATCACTCAAGGGAAACTCAGTCTTGGTCACCCTAGGATGTACAAAGGCACTGGGGTCTTGCACGGAGCCAAGCATTTGCAAGTGCCTCTGGTCTTCGGTTTGTGCTAAGTCCCCCGGCTGTGCTCAATGCCAAAGCCCCAATTTTTTAGAGTTTCTGTGCCTCACTTGGGGTTCGGGGCTGAAGCATGATCCCTTTGGCTGCTGGAGGTACATGGAGGGAGGGAGGTGACTGGACAAGGGCCATGGTTGTCTGGGTGAAGGCAACGGGTAGGAGGCGAGGCAAGTGGGCCAGAGAAGCACATTCTAGAGAAACCCATCACAGAGAGCCGACAGGGCTCCCCGGTTCTCCAGGGTGTCGTGGTCCAAGGGGGCCAGAGCTGGCCCTCGGAGGTATTTTTCTGCTAGATGGCTGCTCTGGAAAGATGAGGACCTGGTTTCCTGGAATTCCTGGCCCTAACTCAGCACAGAGCAGACGAGTGGCCGTGCACTGGCTGTTTGGAGACAAGTCCGGGAAGGGTTGCTCTGCGCTCGCCCCCCACACCCAGCCCCGCCTGGGACGTAGGCTCTGACCACTCCGCTTGGCTCACAGTCTGATGTGGCCCCAAAAGGAGATTAAAAGTCACCCTGGAACGCTGCTGGGAGGCCGGGAGCCCAAGTCCCAAGCCTGGAGTGTACGTTAAATACACATGCGTGGGGCCGCCAGCAGCAGTCGGAGCGGAGACCGGAGCTCGCGGCCATATGGGGATGTGGTTGTGGGAAAAAATATTTATAAAATGGCTTTTCCAAATGTTTAATCTACAGCAGATGCATCTTACATTAATCTGTTTGGCTTGGCTTTCGCTGTGGGGAGACGCCGTTTCATTGTGCGGGCCTCCCGGAGCACAGGAAATGGGGGCTAAGATTCATCTGTGACTCAACCCAAAAGGAAGGTCTTTGGGGGAGGGGGACCAACCTGGGGTGGATGGGAAGGGCAGCAAGGGCGGGAGGTGCGGGGCCGGGAAGAGGAGGCAAGGAAGCCTCCCACATCCCTTTGGCTCCCATGGGTCACCCACAATTTAATTTTCGTCTCACAGATGCTGTGTGTTTAATCTCCCCTACTGGAATAATAAACTGATGGCCGCGTTTCTTACTCAAAAGTTGTGCTGTCACTGTGATTACCATTGAGTAATGGGGCCCCACACCCATTCCCAACTGTGGTATTTCCGTGACTTTTGCAGAAGGGAAAACAATCCCTTATTGAGAGTGGTTAACATCATAGATGTTTCTAGAATGGGAAGCAGGACCACTGCTTGTTCCAGCCTCTTGCTCACTATATGTCAGCCACCTTCTCCATATTTCAGATCCCAGAACACCTGAGCCCACTGCAGGGCCTTTTGCATATTCTGTTCCTTCTCCTGGGAAAAACTCTCCCCTCACCCTTTACCTAAATAACTCCTGTTCTGGGCTTGAACATCACCTCCTCAGCTAAACCTTCTGAGTTTCCAGGTCACAGTAGGTTTGCTCTCACAGAGGCCTGTGCTCTCTGCATTGCCGTTAAGACACTCAAAACTGCATTTCAGTCTATACAATGCTATGGTTCGGGCCCATCTCCCATAGCAGGCCTTGTCCACCACCGCTGTGGGCACCTGCTTGACAGCTGGCCTGAAGACTTCTAGACGGCCAGAGCCAGAGGAGGTGACATGTGCCTCTCAGGAGATTCCTCTCTGAAGACCTGGGCAAGGAACCATCATAGTAGGAAGGACATTTACGTTAAAATGCTGGAGATCCTTTCAGCCCCAGGATGATCACCTACTGCCTGGTCTGAGGACAGGGCAGGGGATGGGGTCCCCAGAAACTCATCCGGTTCTGTTTTCACCTGTCCAGCTGTGGAAGGCAGAGTAGCACCTCCAACCATGTCCATGTCCCAGTCTCCAAGACCACACTACCTTACCCGAAGGGACTTTGCAAATGTGATGAAGGATCTGGAGATGGAGAGATTACCCTGAATTCTCTGGGTACCTAGATGGGCCCGATCTAGTCCACATGAATCCTCACCAGCAGAGAACCTGGGAGCATCTCTAACTGCTAGGGAAATACAAATCAAAACCATAAGGAGATAGCATCTCGCGCTCAGTAGGATGTCTACTATCAAAACACCAAAATAACAAGTGTCGGCGAGGATGTGGAAAAAAAGAAATCCTCGTGCACTGTTGGTGGGAATGCCAAGTGGTGCAGCCACTGTGGAAGACAGTGCGGAGGGTCCTCAAAAAGTGAAAAGTAGAGTTATCGTATTATCCGACAATTCTACTTTGGAGTCTAAACCCAAAAGAATTGAAAGCATGTTCTGCAAGAGATGCCTGCACACCCATGTTCGTGGCTATATTGCTCGCAACAGCTAAAACGAGGAAGCAAGCCGTGTGTCTCCATCAAAGGATAAGTGAAATAAGTGAATAAGCACGCTGTGGTGTATTCAGACAATGCGGTATCATTCAGCCTTAAAAAGGACGTTCAGACACCTGCTGCAGTGCGGATGTACCCAGAGGACATGATGCTCAGTGAAATAAGCCAGACACGGAAAGACAAATGCTGCATGGTTCCACTTACAGAAGGTACCAGAATAGTCAAACCCATAAAGGCAGAAAGTAGAACGGCGGTGACCAGAGCCAGGGGGAGTGGGGGAACGGGAGGATGGAAGGAGGAGTTTGTGTTTAATGGGGACAAAGCTTCAAATTTGCAAGATGAAAAGAGTTCTGAACACTGATGGAAGCGGTGGTCACACAACAAGGTAAATGTGCTTAATGCCACCAAACTGTATCTTCGGGAATGACTGGGACGGGGAATGTTATGTTCTATATATTTGACCATGATTAAAAGCCATTTCTTGGGACTCCTGGGTGCCTCAGTGGTTGAGTGTCTGCCTTCGGCTCAGGGCGTGATCCTGGGATCCAGGATCGAGTCCCACATCGGGCTCCCAGCGAGCAGCCTGCTTCTCCCTCCGCCTGTCTCTGCCTCTTTCTCTCTCTCTCATGAATAAATAAATAAATCTTTAAAAAAAAATTTCCTTTTATTGGAGGGCTTTTGCTGGCTGCAGCTCTGCAGAAGACATAGGGAGATCCCAGGCAAGAAGCAGTCGCACCCCGTTGCTGGTTCTGAGACACGGGCCCACACACAGGACGGGGAGCCGAGAGGCCCCACTGACAGCCGGCTGGGAAATGGGACGTCAGTCCTCCAACCACAAGGAGGTGAATTCCACCAACGACCCAAATAGCTGGACACAGATGCCACCTGAGAGCCTCCAGGAGGGTCACGGCCCTGCCTACACCTTGATTTTAGCCTCGTGGGGCTCAGGACAGACATCTGACCCGCAGGCTGTAAGAGAATATGTTCATCTTGTGTACATGGCTGAGTCTGTGCTCACGTGTTAGGGAAACACACGAAACTAAGACTCTGGGGAAGCCCAGGTGAGGGGTCCCCATTTGCACAATAAAGGAGTGAGCTCACCAGTGGTGGTTTTCTCTCTTCCTTCCTGCCTTCCTGCCTTCCTTTGTTGTTGTTGTTGTTGTTGTTGTTGTTGTTTTTGTCAGTCCCAAACCTCTAGTAATGCAAACATGATCAGATTCCTTTCTCCTTCCGTCCTGGTCCCCTCCTCTGCTCTTGGAGAAGGTCCCCCGTACTACTCTCAGAAACTCCCCCAGGTCAGCCCCTGCTGACTGACCTCCCAGCCCTGACCCTCCACTCCTGTCCCTCCTCACTCCTGTCCCTGAGTGTTAGCCACATGATCGCCCCTCAGACCTTGTTCTCATCATGCCTCTGCCCACCACAGGGCCTTTGCCCATGCTATTCCCTGAGGCTGAAATGTTATTCTCAGCCCTCATCGCCCAGGCCACTTCTGAACCTACTTCTGTCTCACCTTCTTTTCCTTCCTTACCTTGGTCAACCTTTCCTTCCCACTCCCTCCCCAGCCTGTTAGTGTTCTTGCTGCAGCCTTTTCCTCTCCTTTGTAGCATGACCAGAGTTACAATTTTATACTTCTTATGTTATACTTTTGTTAATGTCTGTCTCCTCCACTAAAATAATACAACATTCACATAGCACTTACCTTGTCCAGATGCTGTTCTAATCACTTTATGTAACTATTCATTTTATCTTCAGAAAAACCCTCGGAAGTTGATACTGTTATTACCTCCATTTAACAGACGAGGAAACTAAGGCACAAAGATGTTAAGCAAGGTCACCCACTAGGGAGGGAGACAAAGATGTTAAGCAACTTGTCCAAGGTCACCCACTAGTGAGGGAGGAGCTGAGATTTGAGCTCAGGCATTCTGAACTGACAAAGTCTGTCTCTGTGTCTCTCCATCCACCTACCCATCCATCCATCCATCCATCCATCCAACTACCCACCTACCCATCATGCATCCATACATCCATACATCCATGCATCCGTGCACCTATCCATCCACACATCCATCCATTCATCCACCCATCCACCATCAGTTCCATAAGGACAGAAATCATAATAATCTTATTGCTCTAATCCCAGGGTCTAGCACATTTGTAAATATTTGAAGAGTTAAAAGATAAATCCTGACGTGTATTCTGCAACAAATTCCCTCTTGGAAAGAACCCTCTTGGAACCACCAGGAGACACGGAGAAGAGAGCTTTGGCTGCCTTGACTCCCTCAAACTGGCCAAGGCAGCCTCCACCTGCAATGTTCAATGATCCCACCAGCACGTCTTCTCCACGTGCTGCTTTGAAGCATGTCCTCTGCTCCACATGCCCCACTTCTGATGAACTTGAGGGGCTGGTGCAAGGCTGGGTCTCAAGTGGAAAGAGGAAGAAGAGCCCTTGAACTCTGCATTCCTGGATCGCACGACGGCAGGCAGAGAGGCTCCTCCATTCCCACCCAGTCACAAACCACAGTTCCCACACACAGGACAGATGGGATGTCCAAGCCCTGTTAGGGGAACTCACACACATCCACACTTTGGATGGCCAATTGCAGAGTAGGAGCATTTCTCGGCTCTCCTGAGCACTTTCAGTGGGAACAGATGGACACCTGCCCGAAGTTATCCTGAGAGACGCTCTCCCACCCTTTAAAGGACTCTGAAAGAAGAGCCAGGACTGCAGAGCCAGACAGATCTGGTTGCAGTCATGTTTCAAGCCCAAGACCCTGATCCAACCTAACTCCCTGAGCTTCATTTTGTCATCTGTGAAATGGGGATGCTCGTGACACCTAGTTCATGGGGCGGCCATATGTACACAACACTGAAAACACGCTCAGCGCTGCTCCAGGCCCCGTAGGAAGCAACCTGTACGTGTTAGCTGCAATTATTGTTAACAAGGCCCTCTCAGCCTTCAACTGCTTCTTGTCTACCCTGTTCCCCCCGAGAGCATCTCTCTCAGCCCCAGCTGGGGCGGAAATGAGGAAATGAACCTGACATTCACTCTACACATCCCTTTGATGAGAGTCACCCTTCAGGAGGAGAGACCTCATCGAAATGTAATTTCTTTCTCATTAATCACCCACCCAGACAGCTCTTGGTTCTCCAATTCTCTTAAGCAAATAACAACCCCCCCCCAAAAAATCTTTTCTTCCAACTCGAAGTGCAGATTTGTGCAATAAAAGCACAGCACTCAAGTGCTTATCTTCTCTCATCTGGCTCTCCTTTCATAACTCACAAAGGTTCCCTCCCGTCTCTCGGTCTCCCTCCCTCTCATTCCTTTCTTTGAGGCCACACGCACACGCGGAACAGATAGGATCACTGCAGGCCACAGACAGGTCTCCGCTGAGCCCAGCTCTGAGAAGCCGAGTGGACCCTGGGAGGGCCCCTACCGCGCGTTCCCCTACTCCCCACCCATCGCACTGGGTGCTGCCCCAACCTCGACTCCCGCCTTCCCCACCTTCTTATTCTCAGCCTGTCATTTTTCCAGCCACACAACAAGGAGAGGAACAAGGAACAGTAGAAAGTGTGGTGTTGAAACCTCAGACCAGAGTTCAGACCCCAGGCCCAGCTGTGCGGCTTGGGCAAGTCACTGTCCTTCTCTGGGTCCAATCTCACTTTGCAAAGTGAGTGTAATAAAACCAACATCTGAGCCTCACTGAATGTCAAGGGCTGCCATTGTTGAACGGATCGATTCAATAACTATTTGCTGAACGTCCGCTGTGTGCTAGGGCCCAGGGATCCAGCAGTGCACGATCCAGCCTCAGGCCCCCTGAGTGCTTGCGTCCTATGGCCGGTCACAGAAGAGGAGCTCTCAAAATGCAAATTTCAGAGTACAGGGGTCCCCAAGATCATCCTCACCTTGATACCAATGCCAGTGTGGGGATCCCCAAGGGCACTCTCACTTTTGATAATTCACTAGGAGGACTCAGAACTCACCAAAAACTGAGATAGTCATGGTTACACTTTATTACAGCAAAGGATACAGATGCAAATCAGCCGAGAGGAGATACATGGGGGACAGTGCCCGGGAGAGTCCCAGCAGGGAGCCTCCAGGTGTCCTCTCGCCGTGGAATCGTGGAGCGTGTTAACCTTTCCCGGCAATGAGGTGTAACAGCACACGGAGAGTACTGCCCACCAGCGACGCTCCCTGAGCTTCGGCATCCAGGGTTTTAGCAGGATTCAGCCCCTGGACTTGGTTGGCTGCCTGCGTGGCTGACCTTTCTGTCTCCAACCCCTCTGGAGGTCAAGATGATAACACATGGCCCCATATGGCCAACAGGTGCACCAGGACACCCTACGAGGCTGCGCATCCTGAGGAAGGAGGGGTAGCCTCCCAGGAGCCCGGACAAAGGTGACCGCTTTAATGCCCAGAAGCTCAGTTGCAAAATCTCTCAAGGTGTGAACTGCAATCTGTTCCCCTCCCCCCTTTCTAGCCAGCCCAGGGTTGCCACTGGGTGGACACAAAGACGTCCACTTAACACTGGTTAGAAGAGGGATAAAGAAAGAAAGCAAACAAATGCTCGGGGAAAGGACACATTTCAACGGAGAAAGACACAGCCGCCCTGCGGAACCAGAGCTGCAGATAAGATGATGAGCCGTTGCTCCGGCGTGATGTAGAAGGAGGCCAAGGACCCCCTGTTGGTTGGAAGACAAGGTGTCAAACTCTTGCTATTGAGAAGTCGTGTGGCCCTGAGCAAGTGATTTAATTTCTTGACCTCCTCAACGTCCCTGTCTCTAAAATAGGGCAGTGCTCTGTCTTCCCCCAGACTAGCCGTGAGGGGTAAATGGAGCCATACACAGGGAGCAGCAGGTGCATGGGGCGGCTGCACCTGGACAGCTCTGAGCTCCACGCCACCCCTGCATTCTCAGGTCCCCAGAGCAGAGTCCTCCAGAGCAGAAGGGGACAGACGATGGCTCTTCTGCGTGACATTTGTTATACCGGGCCGGTGGCTTGAGGACTCATTCATTAAAAATTCTTGATGGACTGAATAGTTCATTCATTCATTCACCTACGTTGAGGCCCCATGCTGGGTGCCACGGGCTTGGGCATATTGAAGCCGAGCAAGGTGTTCATGGTCGAGGAGTAGCTGGTCCGGTGCAGAAGACGAGCAAGTCCTGAACGCCCTGCTCACGAACGAGGAAGACGTTCCAGCAAAGCTGCATAGAAGCTGGTTGGGCTAGGCCGACGGGGCAGGGGAATGGCATTCCTGGCCAGCAGAGCTGCGTGGGGAGGAGCCGCGAGGCCTGGCAATGAAGGAGGGTCAAGACTTTAAGGATGGAAGAGAGTCCAGAGTGGCCGGGTGGGAGGCCCACGAGGGTGGGAGCGGCCGAGACGGGGCTGGGCAGGTTGGCAAGTGTCAGCGGGGCAGGGCTCCAGGGACCAAGGTGCAGAGGGGACTTTATCCTGGAGGTGACAGGGGGCCTTGATTTGATTCACGGGTGGCACGCTGGAGCTGTGGGAGCAAGGTGCTTGTGCTCGTGGTGGAAGGAAAGGTTCCAGGGCTGCAAGAGGAAGCAGGAAGGCCGCTGTGGGGACCCAGCCGAAGGGACGCTGTCCTGGTGCCGCCGGGACCCCCTACTCCCTCCAGCTGCAGCGAGGCCGTGCAGGGCCAGCTCCTCCTGGCCTAGGAGAGCCAGCTGTCAAATAGCCAGGAATTTTGTGGGCCAGTTGTTAACACCACCGGTAGCTTTGAAATCGGCCACGGAGGGAGTACTGACACCACAGAAATGGCAAATTAAAAGCTACACAGCAGGACTTTGGTCCTCCCACACCTGGAAAGCTGGTTTCCCAGCACACTTCCTAAGACTACCGCCCCTTCTCTGGAAACATGTCCTTGACTAGGGGAGCCTCCCCACCCACCACAAGGGCACCCCACAGCCCACGACTGACTGACAAGGGGGTTCGAAGGCCTCGCCTCGCACCTGGGGCCCTTTACACTCCGGGGCCCTTCCTCATGGGACCCGGCTGAGGTAGACAGTAGCTGAGACCTCTGCTCCTTCTCTGCCCGCACTGCCTCTCCAGCTGCTCCAGGGAGCTCTCCCGGATGTGGTGCCTGCACAAGAACCCCTGCCTCAGGCTCTGCTTCCCGGGAGCCCAAGGGGCGACCCCACCTCCCGTGGTTCCCACATGGGTGTGCCCCCAGGCTCCCTCCAACCACATCTGGGGACCTGTAGGAGCAGGAAGGTGTCTCTACCAGGGGATGGGAAGAACCAGAACCAGGGACTGCCGAAGTCCACCATCTGAAGACGCAGAGGGCTCTTTTCAACCACCTGGATCTCCATCTCGAAGACAGAAGCCCCAGCTCCTGAGCGCTTAGAAACGAAATGAAATTCAGTTTTGAGTAACAAGGCTTCAGTTGTTGGGGTGAGGTCAGTGTGGAACCTCTGTGTCAATCCCAAAGAATGTTCCTGCCCCCGCACCCTCCCCCCCGCCTCTACTGCCGCCTTTCGGGTGACCCGGGGTGGAGAGGCCTGCCGTGTGGCAGGTCACCAGATAGCCAGCCCTCTGCTCCCGGCAGCCACCATGTGCTGGCGTGAGGTCACCCTGCCTGCTTCATCCGATCGGTTGTAAAGCCGTTGGTGTCTTGAGAATCCTGTCTCCCCAGTGAGCCCAGATCCATCCATCCCCAGGTGCCCGGGAACCAGCCTACGCAGCATGGGCCATGCAGACATCCGCAGTGGGGACCCGGAGGTCACAGCAGACCGTCCCCAGGTGCTACGTGATCTTGGGCTGGTCCCTCCCTGTCGCCAGGTCTCTGATTCCCCCCTTCCCCCAGAACACAAAGCTTCCACTGGGTTAGGGTTTCCTGAATCACCGGCCACGCTTTCAGCCTCCCCTGCCACCCTTACGACAGAGCAGCCACTGTTTCTGTAAACCTCACCTCACATTTTTCATGAACTTTTAATTTCAAAGGAATTTAATTTAATTTAAAAGGAGTCGTGGAATCGCCATCATACACGGGAGTGAGTGCCCCTTGCCATTAATAGAAGGTAACTACTGAAACAAATGCCTTGAAGTGATTATTTTAAATAGTAATTTCTCCATTATTCACAATTCTGAGAAATAATTATTTCTAAACCACTATTACTCTGTGCCAGCCCAGTGCTGCTGAAGTCTTCGGGCCTGGGGTTTCTCTCTCTCTCAGTTCACAAGAGAGAGTAGAAGCGTCAGGAGATGCTAAAGTGTCTCCATGCCAGATGAGGCCTTCCCCCTGAACCACCCAGAGGGATGCAAAAGAGCATAATTTTTGCACTGTGAGAGCCAGTGTTATTTAATGCCACATGCATGCACCACCGAAAACCACTTCACCCTCAGCCAGGACCCTGCACTTTGGAAAACACTGGTTTGGATCTTCTCTTTACAAAAAAAAAAAAAAAAAAAAAAAATCTAATTTTGCATAATATCTTGGAGGTCTAGGATCTTTCCAGAGCTCCTCTCAGAGCTAGCTCAGCATTCGACCCGGGGTCTTGCACAGACAGCTCGGATCGTGACCCAGAGAACCTGTTACAGAGGCAGATTCCTGGACCCCACCTACTGAGTCAGAATCACTGGTTCGGGGGCCCCAGAGTCTGCCTGTAACCAGCCCCTCAGCCCTGGATGGGAGTCCGAGGAGCGGCGTTCAGGGTGGAGCCACAGGACGGGTGCTTGCCAGGAAGCTGACGAGAGCAGGCCCTTTCTGGAACAGGTGGTGAAGAAGTCAAGTTTCAAGAGCAAGGATCCACCTCGGTTAGCCTTCTGCTGTCAGCTGCTGCAAAGAAACGGTTCTCCCTGGGTAGGGGTTGAGGTCCCCGGCGGACTTTTCCCAAGAGACACCACGAATCCCTCTGGCTCTGTCCTCAGAACAGGTTCAGATCAACCCACCACAGACGCCCGCTCGGGGGAGAGACATCCTGGGGTTGAATTTTGCTGACGTCAAGCAGCGAACACTCAGGAAGGATGAGGTCTGTGCCAGGCTGAGACCAGGTTACCGGAATGTTGGAGAAAGCAAGAGCTCCTCACAGGGAGGAGTGTAAACCCAGAACCCGCAAGCCAGGCCGGGCCTCTGCCTGTGGCACCAGGAAACCACCTCCCACGCGGAGCTCCCGGCGCTGCCCTCTCCGCCAACGTCAACTTGGAAGTAGGCCTCACGCTCCTGCTTTCCTGTGGGCCTCCTGCAGGTCTACTCGGTGTCTGTCCTATAACCAAGACAGTCCTTCTGGCCCCGGGGTCTGCACACAGGGCGCCCTAGAGCCAGCTCCATGTGGTTCCCTCTGCTTTCATGGGACGGTGCCATTTGGAGAGAAGAGTCCAGGTGGGCGCTCCAGCGCAGGTTCTGTCTTGGAGCATCGCATGGATTCAGAGCAAAGGCAAAACCAGTGGCACATCCTGAGGGCTGCCGGCCCCACCTTGCTGTCCCTTCTTCCCAAGGTGGCTGGAGGATGGACTGAAGCAAGGTCTGCAAAGCATCAAGTACAACAATAATAGAAGGTGTTCTGGGCTGACCACTGTCCCCCACCCCGCACCCGAATTCACATCTACCCGGAACATCAGAATGTGACCTTATGTGGAAATAGGGTCTTTGCAAATATAACTAGTCAAGTTGAGGGCTGGATTAAGGTGGGCTCTAAATCCAGTGACTGGTGTCCCTATAAGAGTGGAGGGCCGTGAAGACACAGGAAGGAACACACGGGAAGGAGCGCAGGTGACGGTGGAGTCGGAGACTGGAGTTTTACTGCCACAAGCCAAGGGACACCAAGGATTTGCCAGCAGAAGCCAGGGATGTTGCATGGGACAGATTGTCTCTCTCTCTCTGAGTCTCCACAAGGCACCAGATTTCAGGCTTCTGGCCTCTAGAAACACGAGAAAATAAAGTTTGTTGTCTTAAGCCACCCGATTTGTGGTGCTCGTAACGGCCCTAGGAAATTAATACAGGAGCTAATTTCCTGAGCACTTAGTACACTCTAAGCACTCTGCTGAAGCCGCACAGGCGTTTTCTCCACTCTGCCCGACGATCAGATATCATAGATGCTACCGTTATGTCTATCCTACAGCTGGGGAAACTGAGGCTCAGGATGCTCTGCTGCTCGGGCGCACCCAGTTGAGTGACCTACCTCCCGTGATGTTCAAACTCCTGTCTCTCTGATTCCAAAGCCTGTGTCTGTCCTAAGACGTCACCCAGCTTGCAGAGGCGGGGTTCCGGTGGGGCTCATGTCTTCCGGTGGATTCCACGCTCCGCAAAGTTCCTGGCACGGAGCAGGCCCTCAGGAGAGACAGGATGGCTGCATTCTGTGATTCAGTGAACTCAGAGGACCCGGGGTTGTATGGCCTCCACCCGCGGAGCCGAGCAATACACACTGCAGGCCTGCTGTGCGCCTGGCACTGGGGACAACATAGCAGCAAACGCCACCGGCCTGGCCCTGGCCCTAACCCCTGGCCATACAACCCCTGGCCCTAACCCGCTTTGCAGCTCAGGGTGGGGACTCACACCATGGAAGATAAAGAAGTCACACATGTGCTCACCACTGAGCTGAGTGCTAGGAAGGTTAGGAGCAGGGAAACACCTCAGAACAGAGGACGCTGCTGGGCAGACAGTGCCCCTGATGCCCAGCACTCTCTCCAAAGGCCCATCTGCCAGGACCGTGGAAGTTCGGGAAGCAGCTCCTCTGAGAAGTTTCTGGAAGGGTCCCCAAATTCACCCCTTCATTCAGCTGTATGTTTGCTATTTAGAAAAGAATAAGAGGAGGGCACATCAAAGGCCTCCGGTCCAGCTGGTCTGCTCCCGCTCCTCTCGGCACAGGTGCCCACACAGCACTGAGCCTTGAGCGCAGGAAGCTTTTCCAGGGAGCACAGCCGGCGGCCTGGCTCGTGAGCATCCCTGGAGGGCAAACTGTCCTCCCTGTTCCCCGCAAACACATGTCACCTCCCAGCATCTGAGAGCCGTGAGTCAGAAGGTCCAGGCAGGGAAGGGCTGGGACATCTCTGAGCAAGGTCTCAACTGCAGTTGTCTAAATGGAAGGGAGGGAGGGAGGGAGGGAGGGAGGAAGGACAGAAGGAAGGAAAGGAGGGAAGTGAGAGAGAGAGAGAAAGAAGCTTA
This sequence comes from Vulpes vulpes, assembly GCF_048418805.1. Taxonomy (NCBI): domain Eukaryota; kingdom Metazoa; phylum Chordata; class Mammalia; order Carnivora; family Canidae; genus Vulpes; species Vulpes vulpes. Next base: position 4,903,117 of record NC_132793.1, on the reverse strand, counting down.
AAAGAAAGGAGGAAAATGTCTACATATCTTGAGTTTAATTTTATTATAAAAGTAGCACAACTTTGCTCTAGAAAGTTCAACGTGAAAGAATCTGTTGGTCCTCAGTCTTTGGTGAGCAAAGAATGTCCCGGGGAAATAATTAAAACTGCAGGTTCTGGGGGTGACTCCCTGCTCTGGGGTGGCCCGTGGGGTGCACTTTGAGAAAGGCTGATGGGCAGACTCCATATGCACCTCTCCTTCCAAATCAGATGCATCTTGCAGGGAGTGTAGCCTTGCTGCCAAGTACCTGGATGGAGGGAGGTCCTGGGGGGGCAACAGCTTTGCACCTACGGTGAAGATCCACAGGCCGGAGGCCAGAGAAAGTTTCCAAAACCACTTCTGCTGTCACTTAACACCAACAGTGACCACTGGCGTGGCCCGAGTTCGGAGGGTCTCTCAGGAGGCTTGTTCTTAGTCATATACATGGGAATCTGTCGAAGGTCCGCCCTGCGTGTCCATCTTCCAAGGCACCCCCAGGATCACTTTGGTCCCTAAGTAAGCAAGTCCAACGTTCCCACCGGGGATGTTTCCTGCTCCAACACAGACGGGGCTTGAGGACTTGTCATCCTGAGTGGAAGGAGCCCGGCACAAAAGGGCAGGTGTCGTGTGATTCGCTTCCACGAGTGTCTTAGCCCCTTGGATCCGCTCTCACAAAACCCCACCAGCTGGGGCCTCAAACAACAGAAACTCAGTTCTCACAGTGCAGAGGCCGAAGTCCAAGAGCAGAGTGTCGAGCAGGGCCACGTGGAGGCAGACACTCTCCGGAGTCGCGACCAGCCAGCTCCCAGCCGGGTCCTCCCAGGGAGGAAGGGGCGAGGGGGCTCTGCAGGGGCCCGCGGTATGAAGACACTGCTCCTATGGGGGCTCCAGCCTCCCGTCCCACTGATGAGGCCCCACCCCCTGACACCATCACCCTGGGAGGCAGATGTCCCCGTGTGAATTTGGGCGACACAGACATTCAATCTACTTCAAGGAGGGCCTCGCCGGTCACCTGCACAAAGACGGGAAAGGAGACGGGGAGTTGTTTCCTGGGGACAGAGTTTCAGTTTGGCAAGGTGGAAAGTTCTGGAGATGAGTAGGGGTGATGGTGGCACAACAACACGACAGGTACCTAATGTACTGAATGCCACTGAACTGTACATATTTTAGATAAATTTTGTGTTATATGTATTTCACCACAATCAAAAAAAGAAGTTTCCCCAAAGGCCACTCTTGGCTTTGCAAGCATGACCGTAGGGGGTTAACAGTGGAGCTTGAAGCTTCCACTTCCTGAAGCTTCCATCAATGGCTAGGAAGCTGCACCTCCTTGTCTGGAACCTGAGTCACGAAAGATTGGGGTCCCAGGGGCCTCCAGTTTCCGCTTCCCATCCCAGCACCCCCACCCCGCAGGCTGTTGCCCCCACCCACTGGGAGCACAGCGATGGGTCGCTGGCGCCCAGCCCCAGAGAGGCCACCCCAGGGGCTCTCTGTTCTACTACCAGCAGGACGGGGCCAGGAGGACACAGCCCAGAGGCTCTGGCGGTTTCCACTCCGCGTTTTAAGAAGACTTTTAGCCTAAACTGAAGCCAAGTATGCTTCAGGTAAATATTTGCTTTGCTTGTCTGTGGCCCCAGAGGCCGAGGCCCGGGGCCAGATGAAAGAGCAAAGAAGGAGGAATTTATGCACGGAGAAAAACCGGGCAAGAAACAAAGCCAGATGTTTGGCCCAGCTGTCCCGGGCGTCGCCGGTCACATTCCTGGGGACCGTTCACCGCATGGGAGGTGGCCCCCCTGCAACAGGACACTGCATCGGCCTCCTGTGGAGAAGCGGTGCCCTCGGAGCTCCCCGGGAGGGCACAGCGCAAGGATCACAGCACACGACACGGGCTCCGTGCATCGTGAGGCTGGAGAAGGAGGACGAGGAGGAGGAGGGATGCTGATGGTAGCAACTCCCCATCCAGCAAGACCTGGTCAGGGAAGCTTCATGGGCTCAGGAACCCCGGCCAGCAATGCCCCCAGGTGTTGGCTCAACGTCCACCGCATGGCAGGTGGGGCCGGGCCGGCGGTGGCTCTGCCCTCCCTGGGATGGGTGTCTCTCCCAGCACCCTCCGGGGTGGGGGGGCATGTCAAGCCCTCCGGGAAGCAGCAGCCACTCCCAGCACATCTCCTGGAGTGCTGTGGTAGCTGATGCCAAGGGCTCGGGCCCCACCTTGGCTCCGGTCACCGCATTTGTCCTTCTTACCCCAGTGACGGGCCCAGTCGTGGGCAGGTGACTTGGATGGCCAGGCAGGGCTCGTCCCTTCGTGGCTGTGTTTGGAGCTGGAGAAATTGGAAGGCTCTTTACTGCAAGACAGCGGAAGCCAAGCCGAATCTAGAAGACAGAGCTTGAGTCCCTGGATCCAGCCATACCTGCTGCTGAATACTGCTGGAAGTCCTGATAAGAAAAAAAAAAAAAAAAAAACAAGCAGATTTCCTTTTGTTTCTTTGCTTGTTTACCAGCTGGTTTTGTTTCTTAGGCTTCTGCACCTGCTGTATAGAAAGCCTAACTGATAAGCAAAGATTGTCTGGAAGGGGAGAAGTACCGGCCTGGGGGGCAGGGCCCCTCCGCTGTGGGCCTCACCTGACCGGCTCATTCAATAATTGCCTGAGAACTGGGGAAGAAGAGGCCTCCTGAGGATCACCCCCAGGCTCTGCAGCCACCTGCTCAGTCAGGCCTGGGGTCGGCCGCATGAGCAATGCGGCCTGGAGGAAGTCACTTCAGGTCTGAGCCCCCCACCCCTGCAGGATGGGACGATGATAGTAGCACCTACAGGCTCGAAGGGCTGCAGGGCCCGTGAGAAGCCATCAGGAGCCGCCCTCGGCCTCCTATTCCCCCTCACAGCACCCATCATGCTGCCCTGGGGTCGCCTGCAGATTTTCTGTCTTCTTCCTTGAACTGGGAACTACTTTGGGGCAAGGGTCTGGACTGTCCCATTCATCACTAAAGGGCCCCGCGTTTCAAAGTCTTGCACCCAGTCAGTAAATATTTTGCTGAGGCTTTGCACCACTGATGTGTGAGGGTCGCTCACCCGAGAAATTCTTACACGTGTAAATGCTAACGCCCCCCCCCCCCCCAGGACCCTCCTGTCTCTTCCCCCATAACCTGCAAGATCATCACTTTTCCATGAAAAGCCCAAACAGCCTGCACCCCTCTGCCGGGTTCCAGCTAGCGGGTCCATGTGGTGTGCCCTCCCTGCCCACCTGGGCTGTGTGCGGGGCAGGGATGCTGTCTCGTTCATGCGAGAGTACCGGGCAGTCCTGGGCGGGGTGGGAGGGGGGCACCGTGGATTTTCAGTCACGTTTACATTTTGAAAGATCCCCCTGAGCACTATGATGTGTGTTTGGGGGCGAGGGAGGACAGGAAGGGGACAGGTGGCAGCGGGGGACCAGCTGGGAGGCATGATGGCCACTCAAGTGGAGATGGATAGGAAGTGGCCTGGCCTCAGGGTAGGGCAGTGGGGCAGAGAGAGGGTGGGAATGGGGACCCTGACTCTGGGGCCTAGCGGCCTCACACACCCTGGACACGGCCACCGGCTGACTCGCCCTCTTTGACATGTGACTGGAGCTCCCTGGGCCTCTGTCCCTTCATCCATGAAAGGGAACTCGTCATAGAACCTACCACGTTGGCTTCCCGTGAAGGTCACAGAAGCTCACATCGCAGGGACTGAGCGCACCCCGAGCCCTGCCCGTGGGCCTGACCACTGCCACGGCTCCACAGAGACAACTCTAGAAGGTTCCCTGGGTCAGGGACCGCGCGACTCATCATTTACACCCCGTGGCCTAGACACAGTGAACGTGCTCCAGGCCCTGGATGATCCGAATCCCGTGAAATAGAAGCAGCTCATTGGGGAGACCGCCCCAGGCGGCCAGGGCCTTCCTCCGTTGACCTCGAGTCCCTTCGGACCTGCCTGACCTTCCCTGGGAGTCCGCGAGCGTTCTCCATCCTGGGGACACCCCAAGCGCTCCCACTTCAATTTGCTGCGGAGAACAACAGTCGAAATTTTAATTTACAGGTTCTCTGTAAATTACCGCCTGGTCTGATTTATAATTCATAGTACAATATTTATTTCTAAGAGGAAATTAATTTTGGAAACTCAGTGGGTGATTAAATTAAATTGCAAAACCATTCTGCTTGCTTGGGAGGGGGGACGTGGGGAACTGGTGATTATATTTAGAGATAAATGGGGAAGAGTCTATCCTCAGAAACGTGCGGCGGGGAAGGGGGGCCGCTCAGCCCTGCTCCAGGGGGTGGCCCGCGCGTCAAACGTCTCTTACAGCGCCTCTGCCCTGCACGCTGGGGGCTCGCCCGGGACTCGTGGCTCTTTGCGGGTGAACGTATCATTGAGGAAGAGAAAAGGAAAGTGCATATAGCTCAGTGTCACCCCCCGCCTTTCCTCTCGACCGTAAACCAAGCGTTGGCACAGACAGGGGAGGCGTGTGCCGCCATGTTGAGACAACTGGTCTCTGGGGTGGGGAATTTCATGCGTAAAACAGCTGATAAAACCTCGTTTCTGGGTATGTGTGTGTGCGAAGAGTGTTTCTGGAAGACACTGGCGTGCAAATCAGAAGGCTGGGTAAAGAGGGTGCCCTTGCCGGATCCCCTGGGGACCTGAACACAACAAAATGGCAGAAGATGGGCAAATTCGTTCTCTCTGCCTGAGCTGAGACGTCCGTCGGGGTTGCTGGTTCTTGGGCTCTGAGGCTGAGACCAGGGCTCTTGCACCATTGACCTCTTTGCTCTCCCACCCTGCACCCCCACTGGTTTTCAGACCTTTGGACTAAGACCAAATTACACCAATGGTTTCCCGGGGTCTCGTGTTTGCAGATGGCAGGTCATGGGACTCCCCGGCCTCCACCACCACCAGAGGCAATTTCTCTACCATGTCTTCTCCTTTGTATATCCTGTTGATTCTGTTTCTCTGGAGTGCTCTGGCTAATACAGTCCTAGAGCGGGACAGGCCTGGGATCTATTCCCCTAGCTCTGAAAATGTTTCGCTGTGTCACTACAGAAAGTGGCCCCACCACTCTGCCCCAGTTCCCTCATCTGCAAAATGAGGATAATGACATCTGCAAAATCAAGCACTCTGCAAGTTCCTTGAAGATTGATTGGAGAAATAGGCATTGTCTGAGTTACTACTTACCCCATGGACATTGTGTCATGTTTTCTGTGGATTGGGAGTTTGGGTGGAGCTTATCTAGGCGGATCTGGCTCAGCGTCTCTCATGAAGTGGGGGTCAGGATGTTGACAGGTGCTGTATCATCTGAAGGCTTGGCTGGGGCTGGAGGGTCCATTTCCAAGGTGGCGCCCTCACAGGGCTGCTGGCAGGAGGTTTTAGTTTTTTTGCCATGAGCATCTCTCTATAGACCCCTTGAGTGTCCTCAATATGGCAGTGTCTTTGTCTGGAACAAGTGATTTAAAGGAAAGGAAGTGTGGGTGAAGGGCCCATGCCTAGCTCCCTTGCCCCTTGGGAAGGACACTCTCGAGGCCTGAGCCCCCATTGCCTGCAGGGTGACCCTGTATCAGCCTCCTGCCCTTCTTCACACCCCATGGGAGCGTCCCAGGGTTACCTCCCAAACAAACCCCTTGACTGAAATCCTTGTCTTGGGGCTGCTTCTGGGTCAGCTTCAGGCAGCTGTGGACTCCAAATGCAAAAGCCCTAAGACATTAACAATGAATTAGGCTGTGCACACACATGTGTGCATGCACACACACATGCACCCACTCATGTTTATGTGCACCCACCACACATGTGCACGTGTGCACACACACACACCCAACATGGCCCATAATAGATGCTCAGCAAATTCTCCAAATAGATGAATGAATATAGGATTGGCTTTCCTCTCTCCATAATCCCTCACACCCCAGCAGTCTGGACTCCAAAGAGAGGTGTCTGAATGGACCAGCACGTATCCCCGGGGGTAGAGGCCTGTGCTCATTCCAGGAACCACTCTGCTGGCAGAAAGGGGCAGGGAGCCCCTTAGCTTCCATTTTGCACCCACGGCGGGCTGCCCAGTATCTGCTGGGGGTTCCTCCCCCATGAGCTCTCTTGCTGGGCCCCCCACCCCAGCCCATCTGTTCTGCATGTGTGAGCATTGTCAAATTGTTTGAATAAATTGTCACTCTGATTAAAATGTTTATGTCTGCAGGATGACTCGTTTCTGCTAAAGCGTACCTAAATCGTCTCACATTTGCTGTGGGTATTGACATCTGTGTCTGGTCTCCCCGCTGACGGCCAGCCAGAGATCAGGGTCCATGCACACGCTGTCCCGTTCCCTTACTCATGCCCTGCAGCTGCTCAGGGCTTGAGCCCAAGTTGGTGGGAGGGAGAGCAATGCTCTCTTGTCTCCCCTTCGCTTGACCAACTTCATGCTTAGACACACACACATGCATACAGCTGTGCACATACATGCAGACACACATGTGCACACACATACCTTTAATTTTAATACTTATAATTTTCTTTAATTTCAAAAATACTTTTAATTTTCCTGAGACCAAATTTAGATGATAAGACCCTCTTTTTTTAAAAATATTTTATTTATTTATTCATGAGAGACACACGAGAGAGGCAGAGATACAAGCAGAGGGAGAAGCAGGCTCCCTGCGGGGAGCCCCATGCAGGACTCAATCCCAGGACCTCAGGATCATGACCTAAGCCAAAGGCAGACACTCAACCACTGAGCCACCCAGGTGCCCTAGATGGTAGGATTCTCAATACTTTCTCAAAGCTGGTCAAAGCTGGCCTGCTAGTCATGTGCAGACAAGGAACATCCCGAGATGGAGCCCATATACCCCTGGGGTTCCAGATTTTGCTGGTCAAAGCATCAGCATATCTGCAAGACACAGAACCTCCACGTGGTGACCCTCACTCTGCAGAATGGGTGGATAAATGAATGAATGCAACAACAACAATACCACCCGATGAATGTCTGCTGCTCTTCATGTGACATCTACATTCATTTTTCTGTAATAATGTATTCTAGTAATAATGGTATTCTTTTTCTATGACTGAATAACAAATTATCATAAACTTAATGGCTTAGAGCAACACACATTTATTATCTCACAGTTGCTTCCATGGGTCAGAGTCTGGGCCTAGCTGGGGGGGATCCTCCCATGAGGGTCTCAAAAAGCTGTAATCGAGGTGTCCTCAGGGCTGCATTCTCATCTGGAAGCTCAGCTGGGGAAGAGTCCTCTCCCAAAGGCATCGGCGTGGTTGTTGGCAGTATTCACGTGCCATTGCTGACTGGCTGCCAGTTAGAGGCTGGCCTCGGGTCCCAGTAGCACCCATACTTCCTGGCCCCGGCCCCCTGTCCCGGCAGCTCAGAGCATGGCTGCCTCTGAAGAGGATTGGTGGGAGACGTGCTCTCCAGGCTGCTCAGGCCGAGTCGTGTATAAACAACCCAATCAAGGGGGTGATATTCTCTTGGCTAGAAGCAAGTTGCAAGTTCCGCCCAGACCCAAGGAGACAAGATCACACAGGGGTGTAACTCGGGGACTCACCAGAGGGTGTTTCTGCCCCAATTTATTTATCACAGACATTTCCTGAGGGCCCACCACGTGCCTGCCCTGCTCCAGGTGGTGCGGACCTACCCATGATGAATGAACCAGAAAGGTCTCTGCCCTCATGTTGCTCACTGTCCAGTGTGACAGTCCCAGACAGATGGGGACAATAATCACAGCTGTAATCAACACTGTGATGGGAAACCAGTAAGGGCTGATGAAAAAGAGAGAGCAGAGCATGGTTTCAGGAGAGTGGTCAGGACGGACTCCCCAGAGGAGGTGACATCTCAATGTGTACAGGCTAAGTGGAGGTGGGATTTTATTTTAAATGCAGTAAGAAGTGATGGAGGGGCACCTGGGACGCTCAGTGGTTGAGCGTCTACCTTGGGTTCAGGGTGTGATCCTGGGGTCCTGGGATTGAGTCCTGCATTGGGCTCCCTGCAGGGAGCCTGCTTCTCCCTCTGCCTGTGTCGCTGCCTCTCTCTGTATGTCTCATGAATAAATAAATAAAATCTTTTAAAAAATTAGGAAGTGATAGGAGGGGTCGGTCTAGGATGTGGCAGGATTCTGTTTAGGTGTTCAGGTCACTTTTGTCTCTGCAGAGCAGGTGTGGGAGCAGAGAATCCCAGGAGGAGGACTGTGCAGAGAAACAGGGACTGCCTTGGCCAAGGTTGGTGGGAAGCAGACTCTGAGATGCACCAGAAGGATTATTAGGGGGCCCTTGGGATCCACACTGGTGAAAGGCTGAGGAGGAAGAAGATTGGAGGGAGGTCCAGGCCCCATGACAGCCTCAGCCGGCCCCCGGGGGACTTATCAGGCCGTGGTCCCTGACTAGCCCGGGAGGGATGAGGTGTCGGGCAGGACAGCCGTGTAAGCTGAGGCAGGGCCCCAGGCCTGACCACAGAGGGCTGCGTGTTGGCCGAGCTCCTACCAGCTGAGGCGGCCCATCCTTCCTTGCGGGGATCTGGGGGGCACATTAGTGTACGTCACGGCATCACGACAGCCAGGGAACATGGGCTCCTGCACCCATGAGGGCCATGAGCCCAGAGGAGCACCCACTGGACACGGGCGTGGATCCGTGTGGGGCCAACGTGTTCTTTTAAAATCCTCCCTGCAGCCACGTGTCACCTCTGGGAGCTCTCCACCTCCCTCTGTCCCCACCTCCAAGGCCAGGGACCGCCCCTCGATTGCTCACCTATCAGGTGAGGTGGTTTACAGGTTTTCCTAGAAGGGCTGAGAGACAAAGAGGACGCTGTCATAGTGAGCAGGTCAGGATGGCCTCTGACTTATGAAAAGTTCCAGGAGCCGGCCATGGGGGGTTGGTGGGGGGGACCTGCACCCTCCAGCCCCCTCTGCACAGGGCTTCCCAACCTCCCCACCAGCGGCATCCAGGCCGGTCGTTCTCTGGCCATCCTGGGCATCGCCGGATTTCAGCAGCAGCAGCCTGGCCTTCACCCACCCCATGCCGGGAGCACCCCGCCCACCAACCCCTGACAACCCAAAATGCCACCAGATACCCCTGAATGCCCCCAGAGGGCAGGACAATCCCTGAGCCCGCATCTGACAGGCAAGACCCAGGCAGGACCATGGAGAAAGACAGGGAGGGAGGGGGGCGCCCTGGGCCCATCCTCAGGTCGGGAGGAGGGAGGGAACATCCCAGGCTGCGGGTGAGCGCAGGAGGCCGGGGTGGGGATGGGGGTGCTGTGTGCCTGGACCGGTGTCCCCTTGGCAGGTGCTCAGGAAACACCAGGACAGTGAGTTGCTCAGAGGCACGCGGGGGCCTAACCCTGTCCCCCCTACTTTCTGATTTATCTCCCCGCTCCCCTCCCTCTCTTTCTCTGCCACTCTGGATTATTTGTGAATGACGCTATTTGGGCTTCTCCAGACACTTGCTTCCCAGGGACCCAGATGCTCAAAAAGGCCACCACCAGCCCCTCTGGCAGCCAGACGCCCTGGCCAACAGCCTCCCCCACCTGCCCCACTCAGGACTGAAGCTCAGTCCGGGCGGGATGTTCCACGAGGGGATGCAGAGCATCGGCACCCCCACAGCCCAGACCTCCCATCCGGCCCCTGCACCCTTCTGCGGGGGGTTCCTGCCGCCCTCAGCTGAAACAACACTCGGCTGCGGGGATCCAAGCCTCTGCGGGAGAGGGGACGTGGGGACGGCCGGGCCCCGCTGCGCCTGGGAAGCCTCCGAATTTCTGTTTACCCTACCTGCTGGCCAGCATCCGGCCGGCCGTGGGGTCCTGGCTCCTGCTGGGCCTTCAGGCCCTGCCAACCCGAGTTCAAGGGCTCGCTCTCCGCCAGCTTTCACACCCTTTGCGGCCGTTCCCGGGCACCTCAGACCAGCTCTGTCCTCCCTCTCAGCGCCCCCACCGTGAGGGCACAGGGGGCCGGGCCAGAAAGCACAATGGCCCCGACTCACGGAGCTCAGGCGTGGAACACAGGAGTCCTTCTGGAGACCTGTCACCCTTGCTCCCCACATGCGTTTGGCTCCGAATAGGTCAACAAATAGATTCTGAATATGAGCATTTCTTTCAGAAGATCCCACTGTGCTGCAACCCACAACATTTCTTACCCAGAGGCATGCAACTGCCTCCTCCTGGGCTCCTGGGCCTGCCTGGCCTGCGGGACTGCATCTCAGCAGCCAAAAAGGTCCCATTAAGCTGAGTCCTGTCACCACTTTGCTCATGATCTTCCCATGGGTCTACATCTCATGACGTCTTGGCCATGACCTAGGTCCCACACCACTATCCTTGCCTCTTTACAGGGGCAGTTCCCTCTGCTCCAGCCCCCCTGCCTCCTTGCTGGTCATTTGATGCCCCAGGGCCTTTGCACCGGCTGTTTTGTCCACTTGAAATAGGCTCCTTGCTATTCCAGGGGTTACACCCTTATTTTATTTAGATTGTTACACAAATACTGCCTTCCCTTTGAGGCCTTATCTAACCACCTTACATGTAAATTGTGCACACACACACACACACACACACACACACACACACTTACACATACTCACACACCATTTCCCTTCCCACCCTCATTTTCCTCCATAGCTCTTAGCACCTGGCAGCAGAGAGCCCAATAGCCCCACCAATGCTTGCTCTTTAGAAACAATTCCAGCTCCAGGTTCCCCTTGGCTTTCCATTTATTGACTACCATGGGCTGGGAGGGGATCTTTCTCTTGGGTAAAGCTCTGTGTGACCTAAACATATTCATAGTAGTGACCATTTATTGCAGGTTCACTGTGTCCCAACCTCCATGCAAAGTGGAGTGGACTCCACCACAGAGTCCCAGCAAATCCTCAAGCCAGCTCTCAGACACTGGAGGGATCATTATCCTCACTCTGTAGGTGGAGAGGTCATCCCTCACAAGCATTTAGGTACTGGGACCCACAGCCATGGGATGGCTCCCCACACCCCAAGTCCAGATGCCACCCATTCCCGTCAGCACCAGGGCAGGTGGACTCCAACCATGGGAGATGATCCCAGGCTCTTTGGCTGGGACAGGCACTGGCCCGGCTTTGCTTGGGCGGGGGCTTGGCGAAGGTTTTGGGGCCCAGGGCTGGTGGAGCACAGCCTGGGACAAGGAACAAGGGACAAGGGAGCCCAGAGGTGATGCTCCATCCTCCTGGGGCCTTGGCTCCACCAGCTTTGGCCAACACCTCTCCACGCTCATGGATTCTAAAGCTCTCCAGGCCTTCTGGGAATTTCTCCAGGGCTAAGAGTAGAGATCTGGGCCATTCGGAGCAGCAAGGGAGCTGTTCTTCAGGCACATTAGGAGGAGGAAGCCGGCTGGGAAACCAAGGCTTTATCCCCAGTCCTGAAGGGATCTGGCTTATAGAGCATCTCTAGCCTTCTGCGCATGTGCAGAGGTGTCTAGCAATGTATAAATCTCATTAAAGATACGTAGGCATTGGCTGCTCAACACCACAGTAGTGACTGTCTTCCTTTTTTTTTTTTTCCGACGATGCATCATGATAAGACTGGAATTATCCAGCAGTGATCACGCTCAGCACCGAGCGGAGCTTGGAATGTGCATTTCTTCTCCCACTGAATGCTCACAACTACACTGGCGGCGGGTACAACAGCACCCCCATTCTACACGTGAAGAAACTGAGGCTGAGAAGGCTTGAGCAACTTGCTTGGGATTGCAGAGCTGGGGGTGGCTGTCCCGGCGCTCCTTCCTAGAGTCTCCCAGAGGGGGGTCCGGCTCCCTGGTCAGCCGAAGAAGGGTGGGCTGTGTTCTCCCCTAATATGAGATAGGCTCCACCCACAGCCCCCGAGATGCAGGCGGTGCGCAGACGGGGCGGAGGAAATGAAGAAAGCTCTTCCCTGCGGGGTCCTTCCTCCTTGGTGGAGAAAGTCTCCCTGGGGCGCTAGCCTGTCCCACCTCATTCTGACACATGAAGAACAGCAACCACAAACGAGGGAGCCTGGTGCTCAGAATCTTCAGGGACAACCATCTCCAGCCAACATGATGAATAACTTCGGCCGAACCTTCATTGTACTTATTTTTAGGAGTAGCGTCTGTGGGTGGCACGTGATGCTGGGTTCCCAAATATTGTAATCACAGAAAGTTCCCACTTCGGCTACATTTATTTGACTTAAGAAAGCAGAGTGACTTAATTTCAAGAAATCTATGAAATAAAGAATAGTCCAAAAATAATTGAGGCTGATTCTATTCCAGCCCAAGTTCTGCTGGAATCAACCATAGGGCTGCCAAGGAAGAGACAGGAAGGGTGTGCTTCAAGGTCTCTCCGCCTGGGCCCTAGTGACATTTGTGACCAGCACATTCGTCCTTGGTGGCGAGGGTTGTTCTGTGCATGACCTCTGTCGGCCAGATGCCCACAGCATCCCGCACCCCCCTTTGTGACGGTCAGATGTCCCCAGCCGCCCTCATGTCCCAGTTCTGGTGGCCAGAGGGGACCCCAGGGAGGCCCTGGAATCCTCTCTGGCCACTGGCCTGCAAGGAACACAGCAGCAGGGCCACACGCTGAGAAGGCTGGAGGGGAGGCAGGAGGGCAGCGGCCCCCCGGTGCACCAACACCTCGGTCTCTGAGTTGCTGGGGGTCACTCTGGGACTTGCAGAGCCCAGGCGGGAAGAAGCAGAGGCACAAGAGCTATTTAAGATCCCGCCTCTTCCCGGGTTTCTGTAGCCCAGTTCCCGGAGACACTGCAGCTGCACTGTCAAAAATACCCTGGCTGTTGTGACTCCTGTTGCTGTTGGTTCCTCTGTGTATGCGCAGGGCCTGGGGCAGTATACACCAGCGAGGGGGTGGGGGGTGGGTGGCAAGAGGAGGGCCGGGGGCAGTATACACCAGTGAGGTGGGGGGAGAGCGAGAGGAGGGCCTGGGGCGGTGCACGCCAGCCAGGGTGCTGGGGGCGAGGGTGGGCTCTGGGCAATGCAGGCCAGCCAGGGTGCTGGGGGGTGAGGGGAGGGCCCAGGGTGGTGCATGCCAGCCAGCATGCTGGGGGTGAGGTTGGGCCCTGGGTGGTGCCCACCAGCCAGGGTGCTGGGGGGTGAGGGTGGGAAGACTTTGGGGAAGAGAACAGTAAAGCAAGAGGAGAAATCAGAGTGGAAAGAGTCTGAAAGAAGAGAGGGGTGGGATGCAAGGATTGTTTTAGCACCTGGCAGACTGAGTAAGATGCCAGAAAAGTTTCCTGGGAGGAAGAGGGAGTGGACAGGGAGGCGGTGCGCCCTGGGTGCCCACGGAGGGCCCAGGAAGCAGGGCTTCTCAGCGTTGGCTGCAGGGCAGGCCAGGGGCCGGCCTGTGAGGACAAGCCCTGCCAGCTGGAGGGAGGGGACATCAGGGTTTTTTCAAGGGCCCCCCGACATTCAGCTCACACTGGAGCGAGGCCCGGTTTTTTTTCTCCAGCTCAAAGCCTAGCAGGTAGAGCAGTATCTGGAAACTGCTTCCATTTTATTTCTAAATTACCTTTCTCGGCTGCCCAGGCTTTGTGTTGCGCTTCCTGCGGGCCTCCCCCATCCCCACCCCGTTGTGTCCTGCTGCTGTGATTCTTCATGTTTCTGGCCGAGCGTTCTCATGCCAGGGGCTATGCCAAAGCTGTCTGAAGCAGCAAAACCTCCTTATGACTACGCCGTCCCTGAGCTCCTGGCGGGGGCACCCCGGGGCAGGCTCTGCACCCAGCAGCCTCGGCCACCAGCACACAATCCTGGAAAAAACACCGTCACGCTGTGTCCACACAGCTTCACACGTTCTCAGAAGAAGGAAAGAGGTAAGGTCTCCCCCAGACACAGACTGGTGAGGAAGACGCTGAGCCCAACAAACTAGAGGGAAAAGTCGAAGATCAGCGTTTCTGGAAGTGGGTGCTACTGAACCTACGTGGCCAGATGTTAACAGATGTTGCAAGAAAACGGGGCCACATGTGAACATGCTAGACAGAGCCGCCCACGGGACCTACCAGGATCTACTCTGCAAATGCACAGCACAGATGTCTCAAGGGCACCGACTTTCCAGCGTTCCCCAAGTCTATTTGACCCTGCACCCTCTTTTATTCTTGAGCTGGCACCCCCCACCCCCCCAAGGAGCAGCTGCTTTTGCAAATGCTGAACCAGGAAGCCTGGGCTCGCCCAGGAACGCGCCCAGCTTCACCCAGACACAGACACATTTTTCTACTTCCAGTCTGTTTTCGCTCGAGCAAATACACCGACGCCGCTAGAATGCCAGACCCCGAGAGAGAGCTGCGGCCTGTCTGGGCACGGCTGCTCCCCAGGGGTCTAGCGAGGCGTTGGACACAGTCAGCTTTTAGTCACTATTTCTTAAGAGTGAATAAGTAAGTGCAAGGATGCTAACCTGGTGAATGACCTAATTGTCTCTGCTATTCCCACAGGAGATCTCCAAGGAGGTGCTTTGTAAGAATCTCATCTGCTCTGATGAACGAGCGATAGACCCTGGGGAGCAGCTGGTGATGCAGTGGGGGGCGGGAGGCAGCACCTGGCACCGCCCCTTATCTTTACTCACATCTCTTAGAATGGGGTGCAGGCAGGCTGGGCGCACAGCGAGGCTGGCGTGGGACAGGTGCACAGCACAGGGAGGCGTCACCCTCAGGGTCGTGCACACCCGAGGTCGGCACCCAGGGGGAGCCCTCCTTACATCTGGAGCCCTAGACTCCTTGCCAATCTCGCCCAGAGCCCGGCTTCCTGGGGTGCAGAGTTCACCCAGAGACTTGCCAGGGAGGCTTATATTTCCATTAAGAAGATACGGGCATATATTGTAGAAGGGGAACTGCGAGAGTGCTCCAGCTAAAACAAGCTCTAAGTAAATTCCAGCCTTGTAGCTGCTTCCCAGGACCCAGGCAGACAAGCCCTTGCTTTTACCTCTAGTGGAATCTGGGTGGAAACGTTAGAGAAGCTCCAACCAGGCTGGGATGAAGATTAGGAGACAAAGGGATCATTATTTAGTGCCTCGAGCTGCTGAAAACCACGTCAAAGGAGGAGCAGGGAGCACGCATGGGGCTGGGGCACCTAGAGGTCGCAGGGATGCTCACCTGCAGCGCCTCTGCGGGGGGGGGGGGGGGGGGGGGACAGGGGGAGGCGTGGGGCTGGGGGACCGGCCAGACTGCAGGGGCCACAGGGAAGGAATGAGCGTCTGTGGAGTTGCTGGAGGAGGAGTAGGGGGCAGATGGGGAAGGAGGGTGGGAACGTGAGCCGGTGTGGCTGTAACGCCTCTGTCCCTTCTCTCTACGACACAGACCCAGCCTCTCCGCCGCCCCCCTGGACAGCACCACAGTCTGTCATCCTGGCATTCCATCCCCAGGGCTCCTACCCTGTCCTTACCTCGGTCCCTGTGCCCCTGGATAGACCCCCTACAAGTCTCCAGCATGCTTGTGGGACCCTCCTCCTCCCACCCCTGCCAGCCCCTCCCACACTCAGCCTCCCAGACCTTTCCAGACTCCCTGCTCTCTGTCTCTTCCAAGCCATCATTTCTCCTGATCCCAGATGTTAAACCATTTCTGTGCGCCCCTGAAAGTCCTGGGATCCCTCGGCCCTGAGCTTAGGGAGAAGCCAGCCCTGTCCCGGGGTCCCGTCGGGACATCCTGTTCGGGTTTTCTGAAGCAGCCCACTCTTTGAAGGACTGGGCTCCCCACCTGACTCCGCCATCAGGCAATGCCCCAGGCAGCCACTTCGGACTCGATTCATCACGACCTCGATTAACCAAACTCAATTAGCCAAGCGGATAATGCTGGGGAAGGAAGCAAGCCAGCCCCACACTGGACAGTCTGTTGTGGCTAAATGAGCATGAACGCAGCCATCTGCCTGGAGAGATAAATATTATCATCACCATAAAAGCACGAATGAGTTGTTGAGATTGTAGTAAACACAGAGAAAGTCTGCAATCACTCGATGACCATGAAGCTATAGTTTAGATGCTAAATCTGTCACCAGGAGCCTTTATCTGGCCACTGATGGGCACCTTACAGGGGTAGGCTTATCCTAGACTCTGTCTTGCCCCCATCACCCACTACAATTACTCCAGCCCAGCCAGTGTCAGGAAGGACACTCTGGCTTGGTCCAATATTTTTATTTTACTTTGTAGGTTTTTGCTCAAAAAGCATTTTTTTCAAAGATTTTCTTTATCTATTCATGAGAGACATAGAGAGAGAGGCAGAGACACAGGCAGAGGGAGAAGCAGGCTCCATGCAGGAAGCCCGATGCAGGAATTGATCCCAGGACCCCGGGGTCACACCCTGAGCCAGAGGCAGATGCTTAACCACTGAGCCCAGGTGTCCCTTCAAAAAGCATTCTGATGAAGGAA
Source organism: Vulpes vulpes (assembly GCF_048418805.1). NCBI lineage: Eukaryota > Metazoa > Chordata > Mammalia > Carnivora > Canidae > Vulpes > Vulpes vulpes. The sequence continues at coordinate 4,886,778 of NC_132793.1, read as the reverse complement.
GCCATGGAGAAGTAACCAAGAGGGTGTATATATATAATAAAAAAAAAAAGTATTCTCTCATCTAAAAGAGTAGTCTGCCTGTGATTTCTAATTAAAGCTTTTAAAACATGGAGAAAATGTAATTTTTAAGAGATTTTATTTATTTATTTGAAAGAAAGAGAGTCCAAGGGGGGACCAGCAGAGGGAGAGGGAGAAGCAGACTCCCCACTGAGAAGAGAGCCCAATGCAGGGCTCGCTCCCAGGACCCCAGGATCACGACCTGAGTGGAGGCAGATGCTTAACCGACTGAGCCACCCGGGCGCCCCCCCACAATGTATTTTTATGTACGTGTGTGTATTTCCTATTATTATGTGTACAGACACATATATGCTTGATACATCTAAGTATGTGTATCCACGTGCATCTACGTGTATCCGTAGTCCTGCATATACAGATGCATCTCTATGTGCTCTATATCCTAGATCAATATATAACCTGTTGTAGGTATAGATACAAAATGTACATGTACATTTACAAAATATATTTTTTCATATAATTCTAAACTTTACAAACTCGGTTGCTTGTGCCAAACCAGCGTGGAAGGGAGGTAGGCTGCACCCCCACCCCCACCACCGTGCAGAGGCTGCTTTGCTGGTCATGAGGCACCTTTTACCTTTTACCACTTGATTCATTGAACCCATCAGGTGAGAACACTGAAGGTCGGTGGCTTCTGACTGGCCTGCGGTCACCCAGCTGCACTTGAACTTGGGTCTCCTGACTCCATATGCCACGGCCTATTGGGTCGGGTCTGTTGCCTCCTCAGGGCACCCACGTACTGTTCCGTGAACCTCAAGCTCGTCCCAGAGAGAAGACTGCTTTAATTGTTTGATTTTTCTTTCCCCTCGCGTGGAATTTAATTCATAGTTTAAAGAGGGCATAAATCAAAGTTGCAAAATTAATGAGATGTCTTCTAGGCGCTGGATCTGCTTTCTGACTGATAAATGCCAAGACAGTTCCCGAATTTAGGCCCATGATGGATGTCGTCCTGGGAAGAAAAAACATGTCTGGTGAGCCAGCTGAACGGGGAGGGGAAAGCACTGTGGTGTCATTGAGACGCCTCCCAAAGGTTACAGCTGAATAAAGTCATAAAAGTCACCCCGGGCCCCTTGGGCCAGTCACCCTCAAGTTCTCCACTCCCAGCTTGGGCCATGAAAAGACTTAGTGGACCTGTTCCTGTTGTCTTTATTACCCTCTGTGCAGACCCAAAATGTTCATGGACCCATCGCACCACACCTTTGGGCAGGGTTCACTCCAGAGCACAGCCAACCCCGAATCCTGTCTGATGCCCCAATCCCCTGGCCTGAAAAAGCCAGACCAGCCAACCCCACTCGGGGCCTCCAGTGCCAACACAATTGCAGAGCTCAGATTGCTGCAAAGCCACAAAGGTACGGTCCTTCCCTTGGGGCGGCTGACACCCCCCGTCCCGCTGACATGACCGGGAGGGCTGGCAGGTACCCTAGTGGTTTAGGGGTTACCTCTCAGAGCCCTTCAGAGCCCAAGCCCTAGAACCCAGCTGAGATGCTCCCCTGAGAGCTCTAACTTATGAATTTGGTGTAAGGGGCCCGGGAAAAAATAAATTCAGAATTGATCAACGTCATCAAGACAATGAGGGACCATTTTAGAAGTCAGTTGAACCAAGATCTTTTAAAATAATAAAACTCAGAGCCGGGATAGCGTGGAACAATGGAGTCTTCCGCATTATCAGACACACCTTCGTGATGCAGAGTGACTTGTTGATGTATGTGTGTGCGAAAATATATTAAAAACACTCATCTACTTTATTCGGTAGTGCCACTTTTGAGAACCTGGCCCAAGAAAATAATCAGGAAATGAAAACAGGTTAATACAAACAGACATTAATCATGGCGTTATTTGACTTTTTAAAAAATTAAATGTCCAGCCCCGCGAAAAATGGTTAAATAAATGATAGAATGTCCTTATAGTGGAAAACTCATGCAATTATGAAAACTGATGTTTACGAAGCATTCTCAATAAAGGGGAAACGGCACACCTGGGACATAATGCTGAGTGAACACTGGATCCTTAGCCCCCGTCACCCAGAGAAGACATGTCATAGAGAAGCCTGGAATTAAAGCTACTGTGAGATGGATGGCGGGTTGAACACGTGGAACTTCTCATTTCTCCTTTACACCTTTTTTTCCCCAATTTTATTTATTTATTTTTAAAGATTTTATTCATTTATTCATGAGAGACACAGAGAGAGAGAGAGGCAGAGGGAGAAGCAGGCTCCATGCAGGGAGCCCGACGTGGGACTCGATCCTGGGTCTCCAGGATCACGCCCTGGGCTGAAGGCAGCGCTAAACCGCTGAACCACCTGGCCTGCCCTTTTTTCCCCAATTTTAAAAATTAACTTGACATCTTTTCCTTATAGGCAAATAGATACTCGAACTACATTAATTACTGTTTGGGGATGGGGGAGGTTTTTGAGACTGTGGCTGTAGGACGCTGTAGGGAGCTGCAAGTTCTCATCGGAATCATCCCCAAGTGGACAGTGAAATAAGAAACTGCTTCAGTCCGCCAGATCCCAAACCAGCACCTGGCAATGCTGCAGTGTGGCCTGGGCGCAGCAGGCGGAGGGCAAGCAGCAGGCCTCCGGACGCGTCGGATCACCTGATTGTCCTGACCCACGTTTCCCGTCGCTAAAGCGGCACCAGTCATGCCCACCTTCTGCTCAGGGCAGCCGAGAGGGCTGGCTCAGGCCTGTGACAAGAAGCAGAAGGGGTCCCAATGTAAGGGGTTGTGCAGCTGGTACTCCCTGCTGCTGCCAGATTTTCAGAAGGATTTGGGGAGCACAAGCCCTGCACCCAACTCCTGATGGGCCAGCAACGTCACAGGCCCAAGAAGGACCGGAGCACCCGGCTCACGCTGACTGCTGGAGCTCACCAGACCACTGCCGTCGGGCAGCCCATGCTCACCAGGCCTCCCCGCTGTCCCTCCGCAGCGGCCAAGAAGCAGATGTCCGCTGGGGCCCGGGCGGCTGGGGGCCTGGCCTGTGATGTGGCCCCGAGATGCCAGGAGCAGGCTCTTTTCCCCCCCTGCTCTCTGAGAGGGTTGTTACTGGGCCCATTTTACAGAAGAGGAGACCCAGGTTCCCGGATGACCAGGCGACTGACCCAACTCACGTGCAGTCAGTTCTGCCTTGAGGGGCCATAGGTTCCCCCAAATCACCATGCTAGGCAAGGCCACAGCACTAAAACCGCGGGGTTTGTGGTTAAAACCGGGGCTAGGGATGCAACACACAAAATGTCATCAACAACACATTAACAACAGCAACAACAAGAGGAAGTCGCTCAGTGTGAGACACAGGAAGCGAGGAGGAGATGCCTAAATACTTCGGTAAACACGGTCCCCTCCCTTGGCAGTGACCTGAAGTCAGGCTGGGAAGTGGCATCGGGAGGGTTGTGGTGTGCGAGTCACGGGGAAGTGGAGGCAGGAGGGTCACCCGCCAGATGGACGTCAGGCTCCGGGGTGGGGTGGGGGGGACAGGTGTGGTTCCGAAGCCGCGAGGTGAGTGGAGGGGACGCCAGTGTGTGTGCACGCATGTGTGCAAGGCCCCGGGATGCCTCGATGCAGCAGGGAGCAGATTTCCTCGTCCTCCTAGTATTTCTTAAGGTCACTGTTACATACGAGCAAACACAAAGGGCCTGTTACGCTCAGAACGTGCGCTCACATGTCATCGGAAAACATCTGTGTTTTCCCAACCGGCCGTACAACGGGGGGCCTGTCCGTGGAAGGCCGGCTTGTCCTCAGCATCCAGATCATTCTTTTCCATGATGACGTTTCTACAGACTTTTCCTGTTTTGTGGCAGCCTGGCTCCAGCGTGCTGCTGAGGCAGGTGGGGTCGTTGGGAGCCGTGGCCCGCGTGGCCGGGGGAATAAGACTCCCCCGAACCCGTGAGGGCCCATGATGCGGTGTGTGTCCTTCAAAGCTTCGGGTGGAGGGAGTGTCCGAATTCCACTCTGGGTCTATCACCTGCCAGCAGCCAGGGCCCGGGCAGGTTCCTCAGCGTCTCTGGACTCAGCTTTCTGATCTGTGAAATGGGGACAAAAGTGGTGCACCCCTCCCAAGGTGACTGAGGGCTGTATGATGTCAGGCATAGCCAATAACTCCGTCACCCCCCTCCACCTCCTTCCTCAACACCTGCCTCCTCCTCTTTCCGTGCTCATCCCTCTTTCCCCTCCTCCTACCCCTCTTCCTCATCTTGTGCGTCACAGCCTCTCTCCCATCATCCCCGTCGTTGCAATCTTAGTGCAAAGAACTAAGTCGTGACCCATCATGTGCTGAGACTCTGAAGACGCACAGGGCCGGTGTCCCGAGAACGCCAAGTTCTCAATGCCCCTGTGGCCTGGGCCCCGCCTACCGCAGGGAGCAGACTCTTCCTGGGGGAAGCAGGCGGGAGCAGAGCTCCCCTTGGCTTGGTTTCACCGTGTGAAGCGCGATCCTACGGGGTCCTGTGCAGTGGCGTTTGCGTCCTGGGGGCCTTGTCCGAATCCCGGAGACCTGCACCAGGGAGGTGGGGCCCGCAGAGCCTGGCCTGCAGCCACTCGTGTGGGCATCACCTGTGAGCTTATCAGAAGCACAGACTCTCAGGCCCCACCAGGAAGCAGATCTGCATCCTCACGGGGTCCTCGGGTGACGTGGATCCGCACTGTGTGTGAGAAGCACTGGTCTGAAGGGGCCCAAGAGGCCACAGGTCTGGATTCAGGAAGAGATGACTGTTCTTGCCACGGCTGTGCTGATACCCAAGGGGCTGTTTTTCTTGGTATGCCCTGGGGATTCGGTGCACGTGCTCTGGACTCAGAGGATGCTCGAATCCTGGCTCTGCCTGACACAGTGGAACAAGTGGCTTCGTCTCTTGGAGACTCAGTTTCTCTCTCTGTGGTAGGAAAGAGTAGTAGTCCCGTACGACTGGTACGAGCCTTGTTGTACACCCAGCGCAGCGCCCAGCACGCAGGGAAACCACGGCAAGTGCTATGTGGACGTCATTATGCCTGGAGATGGATACTATAAGGTCCCTGACCATGTCAGGGACTGGGAAGTCAGAAGCAATCCCTTGGCAGGGTCTTAAATTTAATTTTTTTTGAAAAAAAAAAAAAAAGAAACTTAGGGTCACGTGGGTGGCTCAGTCAGTTAAGTGTCTGCCTTCCGCTCAGGTCATGATCCCAGGGTCGGGGGAATAGAGCCCTGCATTGGGCTTTTTGCTCAGTGGGGAGCCTGCTTCTCCCTCTGCCCCTCACCTCACTTGTGCTCTCTTTCTCTCTCTTTCTTAAATAAATAAATGAAATCTTTGCAAAAAATGAAATAACACATTAAAAAAAGGAATTTTAGCATTTCCCCTCTTCCTTCCTTTCTCCTTCCTAGACTGTGGATGCAATGTCTGGGGATGAAGCAACCACTTTGCTCTCATGAGGCCGAGTGAGAGAAAGAGGGTGGCTAGCCTCCTAGAGCACTATGGAGTCATTGTTTCGATGATCCGTCTCTAGGCTTCATGTTATATGGGGCCTGGGGGTTGGGAGTGAAGCCCGATTTTGTTGAGCTGCTGTTGAGTTTCTGTTTCCTGCAGCCTAACACAGTCCTAATCACCATTACAACAGCTATGGTTACCAACCATTTCCTTTTTTTTCCTTTTTTTTTTTAAGATGTTATTTTTATTTATTTGTCAGAGAGAGAGGGAGAGAGAGAGAGAGAGCACGAGCAAGGGGAGCAGCAGAGGGAGGGGGAGAAGCAGACTCCTCACTGAGCAGGGAGCCCGATGGGGGGCTCGATCCCAGGACCCCACGATCACGACCTGAGCTGAAGGCAGACACTTCCCCGGCTGAGCCACCCGGGTGCCCCGCTACTGACCACTTCTGACAGCCCCTGAGGGTTCAACTGGGACCCTTGGCAAGCATTTGCTGATAGTGTTGAACAGTCTGAAGGCAACTTCACTTGAGAAATAGGGTTGACTGCCAAGATTCGTTAAAAAAAATCAGAATCAGATGAAAACATGGTCCAGCTACCTGTGCACCAATAAAAGCTAACACTTGGCCATGGAGCGCTTCACCTTTCTTTTTGCAGACACATTTAGATGTTTACCCCCTTATCATGAGACTATGCCCTACTGCTGCCTTGCTACTTCTCATGTATCTAGTGGTGACACTTGTTTTCATGGCATTGAGTTTGCTTCCCAATAAAAATAATAAATCAAGTAATGAGATGACTTGGATCCCTCAGTTGCTCCAGATTTGCAGACCAAAGAGCCGGCCTTCACACTTATTCAAGCAGACATCCGCCCCGTAGATGCCGAAATGGACACCACCTGTTCAAAGTGCGTTAGGGAATGACTTAGAGCTGCTGGTGGGGGGTGTTTTCTGGGATGCCTTGGAGGACATGTGGAATCATCTCTCCCTTAATAGATGCTCATTGTTTTTCTCTAAATATTTCTATTAAAAATTCATATACTCATTTTCACAATGCATATGCACTTTTACGCAATAATAGAAAATGTGAAACTTTAATTCTGAAAATCTACCCCACGACCCTCCACGCAGCCCCTGAGCCGGCCTGAGCCTCTCTGCTTTCTGCTTCCATTGCTGCGTCGGTCCAGAGCCTAGCCCGAGTGGGGGGTCCCGTCTTCAGAGGGGTGGTGAGTCAGAAATTACCTGTGAAAATGAGTCCGATGCAGATAACATGCTGATCACGCAACCAATCCTCGGTGCTCACCGAATAAGATAATACAAGAGACAGTTCAGACAAGGAGCCAGGCTGGCTGGGGAGCTCGTATTCCCCTCCCACTCCCGTGACACCCACTCACCCTGCCCCCGCTGCACCCCAGGGACGGGCAGCCTGCCTCAGCCCCAGCAGAGCAGCCATGTGTCCCAACATGGATTTAAGGGAAGTTAGAAATACGGATTTTTACGTGACATGTTCTCATTTGTAAATACTTGCCACTTTCTGAAAACACAAACACAAAACAAAAAAGGGCCTAAAAGTCAAAGTGCTCTACTTTGTGGAGAAAGTGCACAATCGGGGTCACCGCTGCCCTCCCCACCACCCCGCCTGGTTAGGGAAAGGACACACTCCAGGAAGAGGGATGTCCCAGGCCGGCGGGAGCCTCTTTGCTCGCCATCGGTTTGCCCTGTGCGTTAGGCACGAGTGAGGCAAATGAAGGCGACCAGCCTGGAACCAGTGCACATTTTTTTTTTCTGTTAAGGAACTGAGAGAGTCTTGAAGAGCCCAAGGAGGAGGGGAGGCGCCTCAAGCCCCGGGGGTGCGGAGGATCATGGCCTCATTCGGTCCCATCCCCAGCCCCATCCCCTGCCTTCAGAGCCAGCGTGGAGCAGCCACAGGGACCGTCACCTCCAGGCCCACATGGCAGCAGCAAACCCCAGGGTGTCAGGGGCTTGCTTTCTGGGTCCCCCTCCCGACTCTCCAGGCCTCCAGACCCAGGTCTGGGACGTCCAGAGGAGATCCCGAGGAGCAGGCTTGTCCCACTTCGTGGGAGCAGTGCTGGGACTGACGGCCTCCCTAGCGGCCACCCACCCCGTTTGCTTCCAGGGACTTACTCTGCTGACTTGTGTCGCCTCGCGGTTAGTCATTCAGGCTTCCGTCTAGACAGGGTGACCCACGCCTCCTGGCCACCAGGACTGAAGGTCCCCTATCCCGGGAAGCCCTCGTCCCCAGCAAGCCAGGACAGCCGGCCACTGCAAGGCTATCAGAACCCCGGGGACTTGATTTAGAATCCACGGCTGACAAGTCCCGTCGGACCCAGGATGGCAGCATCTGGACGACGGGACAAAGGCATCATGGCCAGTGCATGGAAGGACAGAGCACCTGACTGGCCTTGACTCCGCAGGCAGGACGGCAGGGGGACAGGTGCGGACTCCGCTCGCCGCCCCGCTGCGTGCTCACTGCTCAAACAGGGGTCCCCTGGCCCGCGGCAGGGCCACCCCCCAGGAGCTGGTTGGAAAAGCAGACTCTGGACCTGCTGGGCGTGAATCTGCTCTTAGGGGACGCTGAGGTTTGAGAGACACCGTCTATGTGTTTTTATGGCTCAAGTGCATAAGAAGGACAGCAGTGGGCTTCCAGAGAAGTCTAGGAGAAACCGAGCAGGCTGCAGGAAGTCTGGTTTCACATCCCTCGCTCCCCAGACACACAAGCCGCCGGGGTTCTGTGTTCCGTGTCCCCGATGGATAGTGAATTTTGAGGACAAGGGACTTTGGGCTTTTTTTTTTTTTTTTTAATCTCTTTAGTCTAGGTTTTCCAGAACCTTTCAGATAAAATTCACTGAATTCTGCTTCAGTTAGAAATGCTATAGTCTACCAACTAACAGTGGTGTAAACAAATGGGAGTTTATATTTCTGGTGTGTGAGGGAGTGAGGAGGGGGGCAGCTTGGTTGGGGCCCTGGTTTGGTGATGGTTGCAGGGACCGAGGCTGTCACTGCCCATCCCTCTAGAATTCCAGGCACCTTGGCTTTTTGTCCTCAATTTGATGGCCTCTTGGTCTCAAGAGGGTTGCTAGAGTTTGATATTCTCAAGACAAAAGGAAAGCAAAATGAGAGAACCAGCCAGTGAAGATGGCCTTTTTTTTTTTTTAGCAGGAGAGCACACTGTTTCTCAGAAACTCCCTGTCAGACCTCAACTTGTGTCTCATTTGTGGGTGCAGCAGAGGCTGGAAAATACGGTGTCAGGTGAACGGGGTTGCGGGAAGGGGTCCCCTTGTAGATGCTCACTGGTCTTCACCAACGGCCTTTATCACGTGGGTGTGGACTGTTTGTGTGTGTTTCCAGCTCCCCTGGAAGGCCATGAATGTGTCTTAACTATCTCAATAGGTTGCTGGTGCCAACACATCAGGTACAAAGTATGTGCTCAGGAAATAGTTATCCAATGAATGGATGTATGACTATACCCTCCGTGGCCATGAACCTCGTGGCCTTGACTATCTTCCCCAGAGCTACTTGTCCCCAAGCATTTGCAAGATGGTGTCATTGGCTTCATCTGATAACTCTACCACCTTCCAGCTCACTCCGTCATGATTTCTCTTCTCAAACTGGAGCCGGGCTTCGGGGAGCCCGGGGCAAAGTCGGGTGGAACTTGTGTCTGATGTTCCAGTACCTATGAGCCTGGGTTTGGAGCATGACTCCAGAGCTGGCTTGCAGCTGGCAACCGCTCCCCTAAGGCCAACTACCTCAAACAAGAAACAGAGAAAGAGCCAACCTTTGGGTCAGGCCAAGCTGCTTGTTCTTGAAGGAGTAGCCAGCAGCACCGAAGTGTCCGCCTGCGAGCATCGCAGCCAGTCACGGCCCCTGAGATGCGATGGGCCCAGGGAAGAGGTGATTCTGCACATCTTTACCATCTGACGGCTGCACAGGCACTCGATCTACTGCAAACATTTCATGGAGAGGTGGGTAGGGGCTGCAGCCAAGAGCAGGGACGCTCTCCTGCCTCGTTGGAGAGCTGGAGGGGCGGGTAGGGCTACATCTCTCCTTTCGTGAGCCAAACTGAGGCATCTAAAAGCTGGGAAGGGTGCTGGGTCTCTCCAGGAACGGATTTGGACGGGAAAGATCAATGCTTTATGGGTTGGCACGGGCACTGGATCAAACATAGCAATGATCTGAATCAGGTCCGGCAGCAGGAGGATGCGGTCCAGCAGTCCAGCGTCTCTGCTGGAGAGAGCAGAGTGGGGCAGATGGGGAGTCTGGGAACCCCGGGTCTTGGCACTGGAGGCTGCAGGGGTGGAGCAGTTAAGGGCACGGGATCCAGTGACAGGTGTCGGAAGGCAGGTCTCCTCTCCTGTTCCCACATCTGCAGAAAGAGGCTGAGGATTGAAGGCGGGGAGGCGGGCGTCAAGGACCCAGCACGTGCCTGGCACAGAGTGGCTGTCAAGAAACTAGTCATAAGCATAGTCATTAACAGGACCAGGTCCCAACCAAAGTGCCCTGAGGCCTCCACCCACCCCACAGGGTGATGGCAGATTTGCCAGATGGAGCAAATAAAAATACAAGACACCCAGTTAAAATCTAATCTCAGGTAAACCACAAATAATTTTTTACTATAAGTATGTCCCAAATATTGCATAGGACATACTTATACTAAAATTTTACTTCTTTTGTATTTGAATTTCAAGTTTTTTCTGGACACCCTGTGCCTTTTCTGGCAACCCTACCAGGGAGAGACAAAGTGGACAACGGAAGCTCTAAGGTGGCAGATGAGAGGAGGGACTCAAGATATCTGAGTTGAACGTGTCGAGTCAGTGTCGAGATATCTGAGCACCCAAACCAAGATTTTTGTCTCGTGAAATCCAATTGACAAAACCTAAGAGGAAAAAAAAAATCCTCCATTAGTCAATAAGCAAACCAGTGTATTAACCCATGATGGGGGAGAAAGTGTCCCATCTTCACCTTCAGCTTCTTGGTGGGAGCATCTGTATGTTGGTTGGTCCTCTTGTGCTCCCGTCCACTTTGCAGATTAGAAGAGTCAAGCTCAGGCCGCAGCTGGAGTGGCCGCGGCCCAGGTCTGCCCGATGTGTCAGTCAGTTACCTTCACCAGGAGGCCCCCCCGCTTGGCAAGATCCCACCGAGAAGGCCAAAGGCCACCCTCAGTTTTGGAGCAGTAGGGTAGCAAGTATCAAAAGGTATCAGGAGACCATCCCACCACGTGCATAGGGTTGTTGGGTGGCTCAGTAACTTCATGTGCATTCAATGCCTGGACTCTCGTCATGATGGGAAAAAATACTATTTATTAGAACCATCATCAAGGAGGCAATAAAGTTTCATTGGTACAGTAGCATTCATGAATTCAGACAGAACTGGTTCAGCCCTAGGTCTGCATCTTACCAATCTTGGGCATGTCTTTGAACCCTTTGTGCCTCAGTTCGTTCATCTTTAAAATGGGTACATTATAGAACCTATCTCCCTGAGTCAATGAGGATGAAAGTAAGTCACACATGGGGTGCCTGGGTGGCTGAATGGTTGAGCATCTGCCTTTGGCTCAAGGTGTGATCCCGGGGTCCAGGAATCGAATCCTGCAGCGGGTTCCCCACAGGGAGCCTGCTTCTCCCTCTGCCTGTGTCTCTGCATCTCTCATGAATAAATAAATGAATCTTTAAAAAAGAAAAAAAGCAACGACGTCACACATGGGAAGGATTTAGCACCGTGCAGGCACAGGTCAGCACACAACAAGGATAGGCTAGCTGCATTTTAAGTCAGGGCAGCTGGACGGAGGAGGGCCTTCTCAGGACCATCCCTGAAGTCTGGACACATGGGGAGCTTCCTCTCTGGTCCAGCCTCCCCAGGCTCACTGTGTCCAGACTTCCAAGAGGGCCCATGGCCCTTCTCTCCTTGTTTACATACCAGGAACAATGCGGACCTAGAAGCCAAGGGCCTTTTCAATTTTCAGTCTGAAACTGGGTCTTGAAGAGAACGGTTGTCCTTGCAATAAATCCACACACGTCATCGTTAATGACCCTGGACCGCACTGGCCGCCCAGAGTGCCTGGCCGTCGGAGGTCAGACAGCGGTTAATGAGCTTGCCATCATTAATTAATCCATGAGGCAATGCCTCTGTAATCCTGCACACAGCCAGGAGTCAGCGCCTCACCCCCATTCCAGGCCCCCCCCCCCATCCGTGCACAGCTCTGCTCTCTACAATGTCTCAGCTTTACCCAAACTTCAGGTTCCCCAAGGGACCAACGTGTCAAGTGCATTTTCTGAGCTGGAGGGATGGTGTGTTTCACAGACATCTTTATAATTTCATGGACATTGCACACCGGAGTGCCCTTCAGCTGAGAGCTGAAGCTCGTCCACCCGGGGCTGGGAGACAGAATTCAGACCCACGTGGGACCTCTGGGACCTCGCCCACGGCAAGGAGGGAAGGTGCTCCTGGAAGCCCACTTCTGGGTCAGAAACTGGCTATGGACTCTCTTTACCCTTACCTTGACCTTCACACCCTGCGAGGTAGTTCTTAGCAACGCCCCTCTGCTGAGGGAGAAATCCCAGCCCTGCAAAGCGTCCTGGTCACCCAGAATTACAGGCAAGCAAGTAGTGGAGGGAGGGAGGGAGGGAATCCATCTGCCAGGCTGTGTCCTTCTACTAATGGGACTGGTCACACGCGGCTCGTACACACGTTCGAAGCCCACTGCAAAGCCAAGCTCCAAGGCATCATACGTACACGTACCCGTAGCTTCCTCGATACCTCTACGGCAGTAATGGTTTTGTAAAATCCTGATGCAGTTAAAGCTAATAGTTCAGTGACCCCTTGGTACATCCTTTCACCAATCTTTTTGGGTCCAACAGGGCGTTTCTAGTTTTGCAGATTGGAATCCATATTAATCTTCTTACTTAGACCACACCCATGTTTACTTGATCTAGAATTGCTAATTTCCGATTCTTTAAAAGTGAAGTAGAGAGGGGACCCTGGGAGGCTCAGTCATGCTTCTGCTCAGATCATGATCCCGAGGTCCTGGGATCAAGCCCTGTGTCAGGCTTTTTACTCAACAAGGAGCCTGCTTCTCTCTCCCTCTGCTCCTCCCCCTCCTCTGCTTATGGTCTCTCTATTTCTCTCTCTATCTCTCAAATAAGTAAATAAGATCTTAAAAAGATTTAAAGTGAGGTAAAGAACTGACGCCAGATGTGCCTAGCTGGCTCAGTCAGAGGAGCATGCTATTCTTGATCTCAGGGTTGTGAGTTCGAGCCACATGTTGGGTGCAGAGGTGGCTTAGATGAATGAATAAATAAAAAACTTAAAAAAAAACTGACAGACATTTGCAAAGATTTGAAATGTAGAATTCTTCATGGCTCAAGTAGTTTTTAATCTTTGCGGTAGTCCCTTCCCACACCTAATTCTCTGGCAAGGTTTTTAGTGACTCATAGATCAAGTCGTTCCAAAGCATTTGACTTATTTTTCATAGAAATGACTATTATCTTTCTTTTCACACTCATGGTTTTTCATCTTGTGTAATAACTCCACTGAATTACAGAATTAAAATTACACGTGTAGGGATCCCTGGGTGGCGCAGCGGTTTGGCGCCTGCCTTTGGCCCAGGGCACGATCCTGGAGACCCGGGATCGAATCCCACATTGGGCTCCCAGTGCATGGAGCCTGTTTCTCCCTCTGCCTGTGTCTCTGCCTCTCTCTCTCTCTCTCTCTCTCTGTGACTATCATAAATAAATAAAAGTTAAAAAAAATAAAAAAAAAATAACTCCTACCTTCCTTCAGTCTCCCTGGTTTACTATATCAAAAAAATAAAATAAAATAAAATAAAATTACACGTGTAAGTGGTATAAGCAGGTATGGGAGCAAATCCATGTGACTCTTGGTAACCAGGTGACTCATTAGAATCATGGGAGCAGAAGTGGAGGGCTCTGGTGGGGGAGGTCACTGACCATCCTCAGACACTTGAGGTGCTGTGGGCATCCACACAAAGTTTATGGACATAATAGAGAGTCTTGGGTCTTGTAAATGTAGAGGCAGTAAAGAGAGCTTCCACTCTAGTGTCCTGACAGTCATTTCTACATACTTAGTAGGAGTGCCGAACTTTAGTGTCTGACCTCACAACACTTCGAAACTACCATATTTTCAGCCTAAAGATTAGCTAGTGCATATGAAATTACTCAATTTTACCAAGGAGCTTTTCTGAAAAATATTAATTCCTACCCTAAGTTCTCCGAGAGAAGTGCCAAGCAACCAAGGGGACTGGGTTGGAGGTGCCCCTCCTGCTCTTCTTGAGGCATTTCCACATGTTTGCTGGGGCAGGAGGTGGGCCAGGGGAGGAAGGGGGCACATTGCTGAGATTGATTCCATTCAGTGACCTAGGGTGGGCTTGATGGTGTCACATAAGGAGGCACCTGATGAACGAAAATTAATCTTATATACCAGCAGGTATAGGATTTTGATTTCCATTTTAAATATGAGCAGACTCAGAAGTGATGTGACTTGTCCAAGGTCACACAGCTTGTAAGTAAAAGAGCTGAGATTTTACCTCAGGTCTATCTGATTTTAAATCATATACACTTTCCACTGAACAACTATTGCCATTGAGCTGTGTTGGATTGAGCTGGTTTGGATTGAGTCAGTTTGAGTTAGGTCGGGTTGGATTGGACTGAACTGGGCTTGGTTGTGTTGGGTCAGTTTGAGTTAGGTTGGGCTGGATTGGGGCTAGCTGGGTTGGGTTCGGTTGGATTGAGTTGGGTTGGGTTGAGTTGGTTTGAGTTAGGTTGGGTTGGATTGGGGCTAGCTGGGTTGGGTTCGGTTGGGTTGATTTGGTTTGAGTTAGGTTGGGTTGGATTGGGGCTAGTTGGGTTGGGTTCGGTTGGGTTGAGTTGGTTTGAGTTAGGTTGGGTTGGATTGGGGCTAGTTGGGTTGGGTTCAGTTGAGTTGGATTGAGTGGGATAGAGTTAGGTTAGATTAGATTAAATTGGCATGGAGTGCATTGAGCAGCATGAGTCACACCGAGTCCTCTGCTAGGTACTCTTGGTCTCATAAGAAAGGGGTAAAACATCTTCTCTATAGACATAGCTCCTTGAGGACAGAAACAGGCATAAATACACAAGAAACAGACCAGAATCATATATGATTCATCACTAAATTGTGGTCGAATTATCAAGGTAAGTCACATTTCTGCCTGAACAAGCCCACAGAGTGTGAGGCACCCCTATGAGGCTGCAGGGGAGGTGGGGTCCTTTTGGTCGCATTGTCAAGGATCTAACTATCCTCCTGGTCATGGGTCACAGAAGTCCCAGTACCAACCCCTTCATGTACGAATCACACACCACAGCCCATAAGCTCAGCAGATGTTCATAGAGAGAATGACCTTTCACTGAGCACCTGCCGTGTGCAAGATGCTGTTCACATACCCTCCTGTTCATTTCAAAACCTCACATCAGCTTTTTTTCAGAAGGCATGATCCCTACCTTTTTACACACAAAGAAACTTCTCCAAGTTTGCACAGCTGATCACAGACAGCAGTTAGACTTAGATCTAGGTCTGTAGGACTCCTAAAGGATGGCTATCCTACATCCTCACAGGATGGTTCTGGAAGACAGAAACCACCAGCAAGTTGGTTCCCCCCTGCTGGGGCAGCTGGAAGGGTTCCCTCTGGAGGGAAGAAGGAGAGTGGCTTGAGAGCGACCTTGAGCAAAGAAGCCTGCTCCCCTGAGGCACTGGGGTGGGGACAGAAGTGGCCAGCAACCAGAGAGAGCCGGGGAAGCGTCCAGATGGGCGGGTCTTCTAACCCTCTCTCCATCTGATTTATAAGCCTGCATTTTCTCAGTTTTCTCCTAGGGCTGGCACGAGCATTAAATGAGATAACACTCATCAGGTGTTTAATCCTGAGCCTGGCAGAGTTTAACTTTTCTTGGTGAATTAAGCAAATATTTATGGAGCCCAAGGCGCGGCTCTGGGTCTGGGGTGCACCCTTCCGTTTCCAAGCTGGGCGGTTCTAGGAACTTTTTTTTTTTTTTTTTAACTTCAAGGTGGCTCAGTTTCTCCTCATGCTACAAGGGAGAAGGGTAATGGTACCAGAAGCTCAGGGGGGCTGCAAGGCCTAAAGCAACGGTGTTCGTGGAGCGCGTGGCCCAGGGCTGGGACGCAGACAGCCCTGGAGACCAGCACCATCACGGCCTTCTCAGACACTACATTCTGTATAAAACTATCTTTTCAAAGTCATGCCTGAACCTCCGCAGGGCTGGGGATACCTTCCCTCTGGAGGGAAAGCCACCCCAGATAGTGCAGGTCGTTTTAATGCGCAGCCTGCCACGGACAGAGGGACGGTTAGATGTGTGACAAAGCAAGCGTAGCTCACAGAAGAATCTTGGTGGCGGGGACCTGGGAGTTCACCGTACAGTTCCTTCCACATTCCTGTAGTTCTGAAAATTTTTATGATACAATGTTGGGAGGGAAATGCAGCCTGCCCCAGCCCTCCAAGGGAAGAAGATTAAAGCATCATTTCCTTGCATTTCTTTTCAGTTTCGTAAAACCTTTTGCTCATAACCACACAGTTTATAAATGTTTGAACAATTATTACTGTCAGGTTCACAAACAAAGCCCCCACACAGCCGTGGATTATTCCACAGATGGGAATGTCTATTATATGAGATGATTTTTTAAACCCAGGGCGAAGAGAGTGGGAATGTGTGTTGAGAAGAGATGTCTCAGACCCGGGCTCGTGAACAAGCACGTCGAGAAGATCTGGCTTCTTGGCAACCTCCCCCGGAGCCGCCTTTGTTTACCAGGGCTCGGGTTTGAAGCTTTCCAACCAAAGGTTTCTGTGCAGCAGGTGCCGTAGTCCTGTTCTCACTCCGGGGTTTTTAAAGTCCAAATGGCTTATCCAGGCCAGAGACTGACCCCAGCTCAACCAGAGATAGAGGGCACAGGGTTTGAGGGCTCAGCCCCTAGCAGCACCTCCTGGGTTTGAATCCCGCTAACAATGCGGTGGGCTCTCTGCTCCTCCCTCTCCTCGTCTATAAATGGGAACAACCCTCGCTGGCTTGTTAGGGAATCAACAGAGATGTTACATGCAAAGAGCCGAGACCAGCTGAGAGCAGCGTGTAGTCAGTGACAAATAATTGTTCCCTATTATTATTAATAGCTGGGTAATGTTTCTGAGCCTCATTTCTTCATCTGCAAAGTGTCAATGGAGATTATATACTATGTTTTGTGAAGATAACAAGACCCTCCTCCTAGAGCTTCTAAAGGGATGAAAGGCCATTGACCGTGCCGGGGAAGTTGCTTAATAGAATGTTCTGGCTCCGTAAAAGATTGCTACATGAAAGATCCAATTTGAGGTGTACAATGGGACACTTGTCCTCGCCTCTGCAACAGGAAAGCGACATGCTTGAGGCTGAAAATGTGAGCAATACTGTGAAACGCACAAAGAGAAAAGAGCCACAGAAAGAAACCAGCCGCTCCGCTTCTCACGTGCCTGGGCCCTGTCAGCCTGGCTCCCAGACGGCCGTGACCTCGATACGGTGTGTGCGCCGCCGGCTGGCCTGACCCCCCTTCTCATGACCGCGCGCCTCCCTGGGATGACCTACATTTCCACGGCGGCGGCCGGAGCAGACATTCCAGGGTAATTAACACACACACACACACACACACACACACACACACAGACGCACACGCGCAGACGCGCACATGCACACACGCACACAGAGCCAGCGCGGGCCTGGCAGCGGCTGGCACGCTCGCTGTCTAGACAGAGCTGGGAGCTGAATGGCCTCCTGCCGTGGGACGCGGCGGCCGGGCAGCCACCACCCCCCCTCCCCCACCCGACGCAGAGGCATCCAGCCAAGGCCCTGCGAGGGACGCATCCCCGGCAATCATCAGGCCAGAGCGCCACGCGGGAAGCTCAAAGCGCTGTTGTTCTAGAATCATGAGAAATGGGAACCGTCCCTTCCCAAACCAAGCAGTCGAGGCTACGACAGGGCATTCCTTAGCGGGACCCGGGAGCAGCCCCGACGGGCGCGTTTGGAAGAATCCGCCCGATGGCTTGTGGGCACTGTCGGCAAACGTTACGATTCCAAAAGCAGGATTCGAGATGGCATGTCAACAAGGGTGGCAGCTGTTTATTCAGTGGGCGCGCTGGAGGATCGTGAGGACGGCACCCCCAGGAGGCTCGGTGCTCCCTCCAGGCGTCACGGCCCGTGGCCGGGGCACTTTGCACACTTTTGTGCAAACAAAATAAGTACGTGTACCAGTTGGCGTAACACCAACTGGCCCTTCACCTGCCCCAATCCCAGGGCACTCCACTGGCCCTTCCCAGATGTTGATCGTGCAGGGACTCGCCTTATCTTTTGGGGCACCAGCACTATACTTTCCTGAGAGTTTTTCTTTCAATTGATACACCCTCTTCACAAAAGCAAGAATGTATTTTTTAAAATTTTATTTATTTATTTATTTGAGAGAAAGAGAGAATGAGTCAGAGAGAGAGAAAGAGAGAGAATGTGCATAGAAGAGGAGGGGAGGGGCAGAGGGAGAGGGAATTCCACGCAGACTCTCTGTTGAGCATGGAGCCCAACGCCGGCCTCGATCTCACCACCCTGAGATCAAGGCCTGAGCTGAAATCAAGGGTCGGACACTCAACTCCGTGAAGTGAGCCACTGAGCCACCCCAGCGCCCCCCACTTACTTTTAGATAAAACCCTGTGTCACAGCTAAGGATGGAGAAACAGAAATAGAAGACAAAGATCAACACACCGTTCTCAAGCATTTTTCTAACTTGCTCTGTGCCCCTGGGAATCACCGCCCCCACCGATGACGTATGTGCCCAGCGTTGCCAGTACTGTCTGGGATCAACTGCTAATTTACAGAGTGAGGACGCTGAAGAAGGAGACGTGTCTTCCCGCAGGTCACTCAGGGACCCGGGAGCCCTGGACTCTGACTCCAGCACTGCTTTGCCTGGACCTGGCCTGACTAGCATCTGCCCACCTGCCTGTGGAACCGGGGATGGAAGTGGTGAGGGCAGGTCTGTCTCCATGGAGACAGGAGAAGCCCCACATCCTGGGGTACCTGCACCCCCGACCCCAGAGCGGAGGTTCCCCCTCCCTCCACATCCTCAATTGGCCACATGATGGCATCAAAGGTGCCCCCAAATGCTAACCAGAAAGCACAAGCTTCGTACAAAATTATTTTCAATTTCATGGTGCTCGGCCTCACAATCCACCCCATTTCACTCGCAAGGGTGCCTTCACCTTCTCCTTCTTTTTTCCAACAGCTCCAGCGATTTCATGGGACCAGTCGGGATCCTGTTTGTGGTTAATCGTGTATAAAGTCTTTTTTTTTTCTTTTAGAATTTTATTTTATTTATGATAGTCACAGAGAGAGAGAGAGGCAGAGACACAGGCAGAGGGAGGAGAAGCAGGCTCCATGCACCGGGAGCCCGATGTGGGATTCGATCCCGGGTCTCCAGGATCGCACCCTGGGCCAAAGGCAGGCGCCAAACCGCTGCGCCACCCAGGGATCCCGTGGTTAATCGTGTATAAACGTGTGGCTCGTCTGTACCCTTCTTCTTCCATCTTCCACATACTCATGATCCCCAGACACCCTGACACACCAAGGCTGGACGGGCAGGTGGGCAGGAGCCAGAGCCGCATTTCCAGATCTGGCTCAGGGTGGGAGCCTGCACCACAGCACAGCTGAAGGGACCTGCATCCATCCGGGGACAAGCTTCTTCCTGGGGAGCCCTTTGTGCTGATGCTACCGGGCCTGTGACCCAAGCTGGCCAATCAGAGCCCTCTGGGGGAATGAAATGGATTCTGCGGGAAGCTTGTGATTTCTCTCTGGCTTCCCCCGCCGTGGAGGCAACGTACGCCTAGGGCTTTTGGACCCCATCTCTGTTGTCACTTGGAACCCAGCCTGCTTTGGAATGAAACCAACTAAAAATAAGAAAAGCCTAGAGTTTGTGGGAGAAGAGTCAAGTCTCCTGTTGTCAAATGACCCTCTAGATGCAACTGGGCCTGAAGGCTGCCAAACTGCTCAACTTTGAAGTTGCGTGTGTCAGCGTATTTCCTAGGGTTTTGTCATCGTCGTCGCCGCCGTTGTCGTCGTTGTTGTTGATCTCGATGTTTATGTTTCCTTCCCCGTATTGAAATCACCATCAGGAAACATCCATCTGGGTATTTCCCCTTGACCCTCACGTCCTGCCTAGATCCTAGATGTGACGGAGACAGAGGAACCCTGATGAAACATTTGATCTTTCAAAACTCAGCCCAGGCTTTGCCTCCCCAGGAAGCCTTCGCTGGCGCCCTAGCACGCTTTCCCAGGCTGTTCAAAATCCCATCACTCTCGCCCCACAGCCTTCTCTGAGGATAGCACGATGGATGAGAGCCCGACTCTGGACTCCAGAAGTCCCTGGTTAGAATCCCGGCTCTATCTCTTACCTGCTGTGTGGCCCTGGGCAAACGAGTTACCTGTCTGCTCTGTGGTTTCATCCTCTACAAAATGAGAGTTCACATCAGTAGCTAACCCACAGGTGTGTTCTGAGAACTGAACAGGTTAACCCACGTTGCCGACTGAGAGCAGAATCCGGCAGGGGGCTGGCACTTAGCATTGACCACCGTTCCTACGGTCTGATTCCACCTTGCACTTGCCTGCCTCCGACCACAGCCCTTCCTCATCCTCCTGTTTCAATAGCATTGCCCTCGTGGGCCTCATACGGTGCCTGGCATGTGGGGAGACCAGTGTGTGCTCCCAAATCAATAGGCAAATCCACAATGCGTGTCCTTTCTTCTATGTGTCAAGAAGAACTCTGACTTTGCCAGCTCGTTTCTGGTCCTTGTTCTAGAAACAGGATTCACGAGTGACGGGGAAGGCAGAGGAGCAAAGAGGGAATGAAGAGAAGCACAAGCTAGAGGGGACACGGAGGGAGTGACAGGAGGGCGGGCTGGGAGGGAATTCGGGGACATTCTCACACCTGGCTGCGCCTTGGGGACACCTAGGACCTTCAGCAGAGGGCATGCCCACCTCTCGGGATTCTGCACCGGACCACCTGGGTGCCCAGCCCAGGGCCGGGAGCCCCTGGGGTAGAGTCTGCTACCGAGCGGCAGTGTACATCAAGAATGGAAGCTTCTTGAGCGTTTCTTGACAGATTTCAGCAAAAATCGAAATTGCTTCACAATTATTTCTGGTTGTTTATTTGAATGTGACCCAATTGTGAGACTGGATGCCAAGGTGACATTGCTCATCTGACACAAGTGAACAAAGGAAGAGAAGAAACGGCCCCCAGCATGCCCACCAAGGGTCCCAGATGCAAGTGGCGGGAGGCAGTGGCAAGATGCTCAAACACAGGGACCCACGGGAGAACAGCATCGCCTTGCAGGGGCTTGTGGGAGGGCCCCTCACTGAGGCCCCTCTTCCCTGCAGGGAGGGTGGGAGGCCAGGGACTCCATGGTTTCCAAGTCTCCCGTAGAGGGATTAGTGTGACCCCCCAAGTCTTGACTAGGTAACCAGCTAGATGGACAGATGGACGGTTTCCTGGGAACCTCCCTAGGGCAGAGCTTTGGGGGACACTGTCTGGAGGTGCCACCTTCCTCTCTGTCTCTCCCTCCCCTTCTCCTGCTCCCTGGCCTGGTTGCATCATAAGGTTGTCTATGGGAGAGGCTCTGGGACTGGGCGTATTTGTTGGGGGGCATTGGGGCCTGCACCCCCACCCCCACCAGCCCCTCCTCCATCCCAGCTGTAGGCGCTCCCAGAGGGTCCCCCACAGCTGTGGTTCTTCGATTCAGAGAGCATCGGCCTCACCTGCAGGGCCTGCACCACACACCCTGATGGGGAAGCCCAGAGTGCACCCCGAGATCGGCACTTGTCTCGAGTCCTATGTGACACGGAGGCGGCTGGTCTCGGACCGGGGCTGTGAGGGCCGCTGACCTACCGCCTTGCCCCTTGCTGCAGCATAGGCCTCGCCTAGGAGCAGGTTACGGAGGCAGGTTTGTGGGTCCCTAACCATCCCGGGTGACCTGTGTGCACACCGCGGGAGTCCCGGCCTGGCTCAGAGGGCTCCCCGGGGCCACCCAGCTGGCCGTGACCCTGCCTGCAGGGACGGGGCAGACGGGGGGTCCCTCCCAGGCTCTCGGGTTTCTGCGTGTCCTGGGAGCTTTTCCACAGGCCTCTTTTCCAGGATGCAGGCACGGCGGGCGGCTGAGTTCTGAAGGGCAACGTCTGTGTCCCCAAGTCTTAGGAGCACGGAGCTCCTGCTCTCCATTCCGCACCCTGCGGCCCCTGCCCTGGGCAGCCCTCATCACTCTGGGGAAGGGCCCCTGCCCGCACCCCCTCCTCATCACAGCTGGGGCCTCAGCGCCGGGGACCCGGTAGGAGGCTGCGGTGAGGCGGGGGCCAGATCCCGTCCACACAAGCACTGGCGTCCAATAGTTAGCACTAGGCCCTTGGGACCTGGGTCGAGCCCTGACTCTCGCACAAATCAGCTAGTTACTCTCTTGCCTCTGTTTCCTCATCTGTGTAGTGGGCATAATACCTCCCTGACATGGTTATTAGACAGATAAATACAGATAAAGCAGTAATAATAATGTGAGGTGTTGTTAAAACGTTTTCCAGTCCGTTCCCTTCTCTCCATCCGTATTGACACCACTGTTGCTCCCTTGGGCACAGCCCAGATTCGTGGTGTCTGGTCTCCCGCCTTGTCCTCCTCGGACCTTCTCTCCGTGCAGCAGCCGCAGCGAGCTCACTGCACGAAATACAGGATGTCTAGTTGAATGTGAGTTTTAGATCAATAACGAATAAATTTTTAGCACAGGTATGGGCTACACTGGGACACACTTATGCTAAAAATTTATTGGTTATTGATCTGAAACTGAGACTTAACTGGGCACCTCGCATTTCTATTTGTTAAATTCAGGAACCCTACGTGAGGGAGACCTTTGTAGGGTACAAGTGGGATCTTTTGCTCCTTGCTCAAAACCTGCAGGGATTTTTTATCACAATTAGAATATAATCTATACCCTATCCTGACCTGTAGGGCACACCTGGTCTGGCCGCTGGGTACCATTCTGACTGTATTTTCCGCATGACTATTATTTTATTATTTTATTTTTTTAATTGGAGTTCAATTTGCCAACATGTAGCATATCACCCAGTGCTCACGACTATTACTGACCGTTTTTGCAGCATCCGTGGCCAAGCAGCACCCCAGACAGGTCTCACCGCCGCCCCCACCCCTCCAGGACCCATCATTGTCTATCACAGGAACGAGCAGATGAGTCCACAGGAATGCAGGGAATGGGGGTCTAGAGCCTCTGGAGGGGGCACAGCCCTGCTGGCATCTTGATTTCAGACTCTGACCTCCAGAATGATATGAGGATAAATATCCGTTGTTTCAATCCACCAAGTTTGTGATAATTTGAACGGCAGTCTTGGAAACTAAGGCAATGTTGTAAAGTTCCCTCTGGCTGAAACCTGCAGAACGGGTTTCAGGGGCTGGGGAGGAAGCGGGGAGCCACATCAGAAGCTGTCCCCTGGTCCCCCCCGGAGCAGGATGGGTCGAGG
This sequence comes from Vulpes vulpes, assembly GCF_048418805.1. NCBI lineage: Eukaryota > Metazoa > Chordata > Mammalia > Carnivora > Canidae > Vulpes > Vulpes vulpes. The sequence goes on along the minus strand of NC_132793.1, from coordinate 4,863,748 downwards.
CAGTGACAAAGGGTCGAGAGAGAAAAGTGGGACATTGCCATATGTTTCAAGAGCCCACACTTGCCATTACCCTGCCTTCCAGCACCAAATGCTAATGGTTTTATGCAAAGTATTATATTTAATCCTGAGCTCAGCCCAGATGTCAGATATCATCACTGTCACCATTTTATAAACGAGGAACCAAGGAACAGGAAGGTTCACCATCATGCTGCGATCACACAGCTGGAAGCGCAGGGCAGGTTCCACCCCGGGTGGTGCGGTGGAAAGCCTGAGAGTGTGACCACTGGTCACGCGGAGTAATGCCCTTGCTGAGGCTACAGATGGCAGGTGGTGATGGAGGCAAGGAAATGACTGGCTCATTATTAATTAATAATTAATAAAGAAACAAGTCTGGGTGGTGCTGCTTGCAAAGATGGGGCCTGAGAGCTGGGGCCTGCTTGGCCAACTTGGGGTGGAGAAGCTGTGCGTCTTCCAGAAGCAAAATGGCCATTGTGCTCCCAGGAAACCCACCTGGCCGAAAAGTCTGGAGCCAGGTCCCTCAAGATGGTCCCTCCCACCCCCTCTGGGTCCGGGGCTCAGAGCCCAGGGACCCACTGCAGTCGGATTAATTCTCTGAAGACAAACAAAGCCTCCAGCTCACTGGCCAGAACCACACAGAATCACACAGACTGTTTGCAGAAGGTGGATTTTGGCTGCACGTCTCAGAGGTGGCAGTTTTTCTTGGCGTGGCGGTTGGATCCCTTCCACTCGGCGACTGATGTTTGCTTCGCTGGGAAGCCATCGGGTTTTCCTGGCCCAGCTCTCCCGTGAGGGCTCCTTCTCCAAATCCCCCTACTTGGAGAAAAGAAAGCCACTTCCTGAAACAATATTCGGGTTTACCCTGGAAATGTGAGTAGTTGCCAGCCCAATGCTGTCCAGATAAAGGATGGGGCATTTGCGGCCGCCCTACCTGCCAGGAGCTTGGTCTCAAGACCAGAATATTCGGGAATGTGTGAGAAGCTGGCATTCTACTGCATCGGTCTGCTAAGTGGGTCAGAGCTTGGAGGTCTTGACAATTAATGGCTGCGTTAGTGACTGCTGAGCACGGAAATTTCAGGAGCAAAACATATTTTTTTGATTTTGAGACTTTAAAAAGCTCTGTTCAGATAAATGAACCCCGGTACACGTGAAGTGCTAAGTAAATTAGTGTCATTTTATTATGACATCGATACATCTCGATTGTGGTTTTTAGCCTCGATCAAAGGTAAAAATGGCATCTGATAATCAAGTTGGAAAATGTTATTTTCTGGGAAGATAGAGCTGAAGAAGGAAGGTTGGGGGAAGAAAAAAAATGTCTCAGACCCTCGGGGGAGGCAAATCCACATCTTTTCAGCAGGCACGGGGCTGTCGATGGTGACTGTGGGTAAAGATTCAGTGAGTGACTCACAGAAGCAGAATGTAGTAGCCCCTCGATATACACTGAGCTCCCACCATGCAACAGGCTCTATGTAAGCCCAGGAGAGGCATGCAGAAGGTGCCAGAAGGAGGGAGGTTGAGGTGCTTTGGGGCAAAAGCCTAAAGAAAACTAGAAAAGGATTTCTCGTTTCTCATGTAAGTCTGGCACATAATAGGCGCTCAACAGATATTTTGGGCTGTTATTGTTAAGACTTCAAGGCATAAAAATCAGTGCATTTGGCAAGGCGGCCCTAAAGGAAGAACAAGAGTAGCCCAGCTGAAAGCAGAGGTGGTGGGGGGTTGGGAGAGGTAGGAGAAGAATGTTCCAGGAGGTAGGAGAAGAATGAGCCGACAGTCTGGTCACCCTTCTGATTTCACCTCCGCATGATGAGTACATGTCAGGTCGTGGGGTGCAGGGGCCGGGAGGGGCTGTACCCCCAGCAGGCCCAGCCCACCCAGCACAGAGCACAGGATAACTGTGGTTTGCTGGAAGGCAAGGAAAGAAGGGAGGAAGAGAGAGAGACAGAGAGAGAGAGAGAGAGACAGAGGAGAGACAGGAGAGGAAGGGAAAGGAGGGCAGAGGAGGGGAGAAGAAGGGGAGCAAAGGGGAGGGGAGGAGGGAGGTGTAGGGAGGAGAGGGCTCCTCTCTCTCAGAAGCGTCTTCCTCGGGCCTCCCAGCTAACTTGAGATTCAGCTTGAAAGGAAGGTACCGTGTGCAGGGTGGTTGGTCACTTCTCCTGCAGTTTATCTTTCCTCGGTGGTTGGTTGGGGGGCTTTCATCCACCATTGTTTTCCCCCCAAAATTTCACAAACTGCAGAGAAGAGGGGCTCAGGCCAAAGGTGGTGGCACCACAAAGGTGGTGGCACCATGGTCTGGCCCCATGCACACCCTCACGACCATCTCAGCAGATGAACCACAGTAACTGACTCTGGGCAGGTTTGGGCATGGGGCAAGACGTCGGAAGGGTAGGGTACTGGGGCTAGAAAGTGGGGTCTCCCATCCACGGAGGTGCTGGCGGGTGGGAGCTCCAACGTGCAAAAGGGCCGCTAGACACACGACCCAGGCCAGCTCTCCAGGAGATCTCTACCGGGTGGCGGAGCCGTCGCGGCCGGCTGGAAGCAGGGTGTGTGCATCATACGTCTTATACCTTGACCTTCACCAGGATTAGCAGGGTTTTTTATTTTGTTTTGTTTTGTGTTGAGTGCTGCAATGATTTTATGAACAGCAAATCCAGGGCTGTGCTGGTAAGCCAGCTCTCCAGAGCAAAGGGCGAGGAATCCCCTGGTTCGTAGCATTTACCAATTCCTGGGGCGTCAGGGCTCCGCAGCGGCTGATTACAGGCCATCGGTGGCTCAAGAAGCAGCTCCCAAATTTTCCGAATATTGAACAGCAGACCCTCCCGGCCTCTTCCAGCAAGCACTCTCTCAGTCTCTGCCCATAAGTTATTACTTATTAAATGCAAACGGATGAAGTATATCACCATCTGGAACCCCAGGGGTTCTGAGTCTCCCAGGCCCCAATCCTCTTTATCATACTCTTCTCCCATGAACAGGGATTACTCACTGCCATTCCCCCACATCCTCCATGAAAATGTCCCTGTCCCCTGTCTTCTGTCACAGTATTCAGAAAACACTCTAGAAACCAATCACTCAGTCATTCAACAAACATCCACTGAGAATTCAATTTCGTTGAGGCACCTCCTAGGTGCCATAATAATAATAATAATAATAAAGCTATCTTGTTTAAAATAAACTTTGGGGGGATTACAGTGATAATGCACGCTCACAGAGTATTTGGAAAATGTAAAAAAAAAGGAATAAAATATAATTTTGTAACCTGTCGTTCCGTTATCCAGAGATGATGGTTAATGTTTTGATGTATTTGCATCTACTTATTCTTCCTTATATAAAATGCATGTTTTAAAAAAACAATTGGAACCACTTAATAATACGTCATGAACCTCTCCACATCATCAAACATGTTTCTGTAACATTCAATGTAATTTTAATAACTGTATAATATTCCACTGCGGGATGGTGCCATGATATGTTTACCCAATTTCCTCTTGGAAGCACTTGGATGGTACTCACTTTTTTTACTGTTCGGAGCCACCCTGCAATGATTAATATCGCAGAACAAATCATATTTTCCAGCTTCCTTTTGGTTTTCTCTTTGGCCTGAGAATTATTTAGGAGATAGGTTTTTTTTTTTTTTTTTGGCTTCTCGTGCTTTATTTTATTTATAAGTCTTATATTCTTAGTACACTTCTTCTCAAAGATTAACATACTTGCAAAAACACATCAAACCGTAAATGTCAACTCAATGAGTTTTCACCACGCAGACGTACGGCATGAGGCCAACCCTTGGACGCAGGGATGGGATATTCCCATCCCCTCTGAAAACCCACTGGTGCCCCTTCCAGACACGCCCCACACCCCCGCCCCTCCAGGAATAACCGTTATCAGGACATCGAACACCGTGGACTAGTTTCGTCTGCTTATGAATTTCCCATAAATGGAGCCCCCCGAATGCAAATCCTTCCGTGTCTGTGAGATTTATCCATTCTGCTGTGTGCGGTGGGTGTGCGCTCACTTTCACTGCGGCGGAGTGTTCTGATTCATGCATAGATAGCCTGACTTCTCTATGCTTCTGCCCCCGATGAACAGCCAGGTGCATCCGTTCGGGTGATGATCAATCACTGATATGATGCCCATTCTCTTGGAGGCCTTTGGAAGGTACTGTGCTGGCAAATACTCCTCGGACGACGAGCCCAGATTGGTGTTTGCCAATCTCCACTGTGTAAACCCTCCCACCACGGCTGGCCCCAAACTGCCACGGCGAGGGCCCTGAAGGCTCTGCCCTGTATGAGCAGCTCAGCACGTTACTGCTTTCTGGGAGCACGTGCCCGTGCTTCTCTGGGTGTGAGCACGTCGGAGAGAAGTTGTGGGGTCAGGGGGCAGACGTTTGTTCATCTCCAGACCTACCGGAGACGCCTAACAGTCTCCCAAAGCGGATGAATCACAAATACTTCTTTTGGATTTTGTTTTCATTAGTTATGACGGGTTTTCAATGTTATGGTCAAAATATGTCTCTACATTATTTTTTTGGGGGGATGTATTGAGGTTATAGGGTTTGTTTGTGGCTTTTTTTTTTAATTGTCCCATAGATATCTCACAGAAGGGAAAATATATTCTCTATCTTTTCATTTTTTTAATCCATCGATAGGATTGCATTTATTAATTAAATTATTCAGACCCTCTATGGGTCTACTTTTGTTTCTATGTCTGCGAATAAAAACCGAATAAGGTATGCAATATCCCTGCACTCTGATGCATGTCACAGAGGTGAGGGCGGGAATCTGCCCAAGGCCAGACCATCGGGAGAGGCGGGGAGAGGCCAAGCCCAGTCACCAGCCCCAGGCTTCTTACATTGCGAGGATTCAGTGTCATAATGAAGTCAGTCTCTTGGCCCAAAAAATGTATGTCACTTAAGCGTTGACTGCTTATTTTTGTATTTCGGTAAAGTGCTCAAAAGGGCTGGATGATTATTGAAAGAAGAAGGAAAGAATGAATGAATGTACAAATGAATCCAGATGGCCTCCCCCGAGCCTACACGCCCAGTCCTTTTGCAGAAAGGAACTCTGTGGTTTGCAGACAAGAAGAGATGTTTGCTTTGTGAGCCTCTGGTGGGCCTGCGGAGGTGGTGCCCCCCGGCAGCTGGACCTGCCCCCTCGCCTCCTGCCGCGCTGACCAGGCTGCCGGTCGTTTCACCCAGCAGCTGTGGCTGCCAGCCCAGCCCAGCCGGCCGTGCAGACCCGGTGCTCCGGGGCTCTGGAGCAAAAGAACAATAGTGGCATTGTCGCCACTTCCCCGTCCCCTTGACTGTCCCAGTTACTCATCAAGGATGTTGGCGGGCCCAGCCCTGGAACACAGTGTGCTTGTCCCTTGACTAAGCCGCAGACACGCTCAGACAGTAGCCCTGCAGGAGGTGGCGATGAGTTCATCTCTTGGCCATTCAGACAACCCAACAGCCATGGACTTGGGCTGAAGATGGGTCAATGGGAGGTCATGCCGGTTGGTCCCCTCCGGAGGCCACCCCCAAAGGGAAACGATGACAACATCCTCTCCCCTAGGAGGGCCCCTGAGGGAAGCCAGATGGGAGGGAGTAGTGCGGCCTCCTTGTGAAGAGCCGGATCTCAGAGACACCCCCGGCATGAGAACAGACCTGCTTGCTGCCCCCTTGCAGGGCCCGGCTCTGTCTCCGGCTCAGAGTAGGCTTCCTTGCAAACAAACAATGCCTTTTTTCAAAAAAATCTGTGTTTCGTTGCTCTCCTGCTTCAAGTTCTGAGCAGCTTCCTGCCACACTTAGAATAAAATCAGCGGCGCCTGGGTGGGTCAGTCGGTTCAGCATCTGCCTGTCATGATCCCAGGGTCCTGAGCTGGAGCCCAGAGTCAGGCTCCCTGCTCAGTGGAGAGTCTGCTTCTCCCTCTCCCTCTGCTTGTGCGCACTCTCTCTCTCTCTCTCTCTCTCTCTCTAAAATAAATAAAATCTTTTTAAGAAAAAGAATAAAAATTCTTCACCCAAAGCCCTTCATTATTTGACCCCAAATCTCCCCTCTGCTCTTGCTCACACTTGCCTGATTTCAGACCCTGAGACGCACTGGTCCTTCTGCCTAGACAGGCCTCCCCTGCGATGCCCCACTGGCTCCTGGCTGCTCACCACTGCACCCCGACACCCAGAACGGTGTCCCCAGGGAAGGAGCTAGCCTTGTTGGCTCAGCAGATGGATCACCCAAGGGCCCGCGGCAGCCCTGGCACATAGAAGGCAATCAGTGATGCACAAGGCAGGACCGAGGGTGCGGGAAGGACAGAGAAGTTCCAGTGCCGCCTAAGGGTGGAGGCAGGAAGGGAGCGGCGCAGAGGCCATCTCCCAGCACAGGGGCCCTTCCATCCCACTCCCTGCGGCCGGAGGCATCCCGGTCCCCCGCCAAAGGCACTCAGGGTGGGGACCCACCTGGATGAATCGGCGGGAAGTTGGGGGGAAGCGGGACCCCCACCCCCAGCCTCACGTGTAGCCCATAGCTCCTGCCCCAGGGTTGGCTTGGTCCCGCGATGACCCACAGTGAGGACGCCGCTCCCTCCAAGATAGTCCACACCTGCAGACCCGACGGACATCACCTCTCCCCGTTTCCTCCGCACATCCTTCTGAAGGCCTGTGATGCGCCAGGCACGGGGTGAGGTGCGGGCAGGGCGGGTGGGAAAGCCGTGTGCACTGCCTTCGGGGAGCCCGTCGGGGGGCCGCGCGGACAGAGCGTGCGGATGCGTGGCATTAGTCGTGGAGCCAACCTCGTTTTGTGGAGCCCTGGCCCTTTGCCCGCGTCCACTGGGACAGTGTTGCCCCGACCGGGTGGGGAGTCAGGCCATGACGGTGACTTTGCTGGACCTGCCAGCAGCAGACAGCCCTGCTCAGCGTAGCCACAAACGGTCTCACTCGGCAATCGTGAAAGTCCAGGCCTGGGCAATGATCAGAACTCAGCTCTTTGGTTTCATAGGAATCTGCTCCCCGTGGGCCTGCAGTGAGCTGGCTGCTTGCGACAAGGGATCCCCCCCACCCTGGGCCCAGAGGCAAAGCGAGGTGAGGAGCTGCCTACGGAGGACGGGGCTCCCTGGGGGCAGGGGTGGGGTGGGCACCTGCACACATGCACTAAGACTCCGGGGTGGTGACCAGGGCCTCTCATAGCTGGCCCTGGCAGGACCCCGAGACCACTGTCTTGGAAGGAGCCCTCTTTCCCAGGGTCTGCAGGCTCCTGGTGCCCAGGACCCACACAGCATGGACCATTGTCACTTCCCAGATGTAGCCTCAATTCCCCAAACTGGGCTGACCTGACCCCATCAGAAATGAGTCCTTTGAGCCCCCCTCCAGAGCAGGGGTGCATGTAGAGCTCTCTGGGAGGTCCCACAAAGCCCCTCGCCTCATGTGAAGTAACTCTGTCCCCCTACCCACAGAATCAGAATACCTGGGCCACCGTCCCCACTGCCAGCATTGGACACGGTGTCTGTTCACCTTTCAGAGGCTCATCTTCATCCTCTGCACCCCAGGAATGAAACCCTCCCACCAGGCTCTGGGGGTGCGCTGAGACCTGGTGAGAGCTTACGTACGGCTCTGCAGGACTATTTCTATTACTACAGGATGTGTGCTCTCGGCATGGAGTGACAATGGGACATGTTCTCAAGAAGCTTCCAGGGCTGAGGAATAAAAATCTCCTGGACAAAAAAAAAAAAAAAAAAAAAAAAAATCTCCTGGACACACAGCCCGGGCTCAGCGAAGGGTTGGCTCCAGCCCCTGCAATGTCCACAAGGCTCTGAGCTTACTGCATTCCCAGCCTGACTCTTGACCTCGGAGCCCAGGCCAGGAACCAGGTTCAAGTCCACTGAAGCACTTCCTGGGCTGGGCCAGACTCTTTTCTCCTGCCATGTCCACCCCACTGTTTCAACATAAAACAAGGCGTCCCCATCAGAACAAGTTGGTTGTACACATTCTGGGGCCCAAGCCATTGGCATCCTGCTGCAGACAAGACATTTGCTATGGGAATCACATGAACTGGAGGAAGGCCCAGTGCCCAGTGACCAGGGCGGGATGTGCTGGAACCCAGCCAGGCCCTGGGGAGAGGCAGCCCTGTGTTCCCTCCAAGATGTCTCTGGGTTCAAGGTCCCAGGGGCAGCCTCTGGAGCAGGAGGGCAGGCCACACCATGCTGAACTCTTCCCCAGGGAGCAAGGGGCAAAAGCAGGAACTGGGATGAGAGAAGGCGGGGCATCGTCCCCAGCCCTTGCCACTCAGCCTCCAGCTCCTTCATTTATTTACCCGTCTGCGTGTCCCACTGTTGTTACTGGGCACTACTCCGGGACAAGCTATTTGGATAGAGCAGGAAAGAGAACAAGCAAGATCCAAGGGCCTTCAAGGCTAAGAGGGAAGGGGGAGTGAATGATAAAGCAGGAAGCAGGAATAATATCAAATAAGGGGAAGACAAGTGCAGAGCAAGAAACATCCTGGAGGATCCGGAGGGTGAGGATGAGGGAAGGGCCACTTTAGCGCCCAGCCCCTGCCCCCAGGCCCTGCAGGTGGGGTACCTGCGTAGGGCAGTGTTCCAGCCACGTGGGAGCCAGCCCCTGGGCGAGCTGTCATCTCTGAGGGGCCAGCCAGGGCAAGGCCCCAAGATGGGGAGAGCTTAGTAGGGAATGACCCGGCTTGTTTCAAAATCAGTGATTAGCTGAAAATTTTAGGACACAGCTCAAAAGGTCCCTTAAAAGATCTTTCTTTTTCTGTTGCCCCTTTATTACTGTATCAGTCATCATTTTAACTACAAAAAAGAAGCAATAGGGGAGGCTCCTGGGTGACTCAGTCCATTAAGCGTCTGCCTTGGGCTCAGGTCATGAATCCAGGATCCTGGGATCGAGCCCTGCATTGGGCTCCCTGCTCACTGGGGAGTCTGCTTCTCCCTCTCCCCACCTCTCACCCCCGCTCATGCCCTCTCTCTATCTCTCTCAAGTAAATAAATAAAATCTCAAAGAAAAAAAGAGAGAGAGTGAGAAAAGAGCCAGTAGGAGACAAATAAGGGATTTACTGCAAGGTGTGGGCTGGCTAGGCAGGTCTGGAATCCGTGACACAGGCTGTTGGGAAGGGCTGGGATCCTCAGGCACAGACCAAGGCCACTGTCCACAGGCGGAATTGCTTCTTCACCAGAGAGTTTGAGCCCAGCTCGTAAAGCCTTTCAACTGATTGGACCAGGCCCACCCAGAGGCTCCAGGACAGTCTGCCTTACTTAAAGTCTCCTGATTGTGGACTTTGTCACACCTACAAAATACCTCCACTGTGACACCCGAGTGAGAGATTGAATGAACACCTGGGGACTGTCACCTTGCCCCAGGGACACTGTCACAGTCACAACTACCTACACAAAGCCATGTGAATCATCATTCAGAAATTACTCACATGGTTTCAACCTTCTTCTGGTGTGATTTCTTTTCAAAGTTTGAGTAGCTCTGGCCCCCTCTTTGGAAGGGTCCCCAGAATGTCAGACCCACAGTCAGTGACTCTTTCCCACAGGGAGGCATCCTGCCCCCTTCAGATACCCACCCCCCAGGGTAGGGACGGGGCCACAGCCACCATTGCATGTGACCTCTTTTGAGGCAGGGGCAGCCTTTCCCGCTCCCCAGAGGCTGCAGTAGGGTTGCCAGCAAGGACGCCCCGGACATTTGCTAGAATATTTACAGCCACCTTTCTGGAATAGGCACTTATGCCCACGACATACACACGATGCTTCCCCCGGTGGAGGGAAAGCATGTTAACTCCGTGACGAGATTGGAGGGCCTCCAGGGTCTTCCCAAGAAGTCCACACTTTTATGTCTTCTTCATCCGTCCATTTGAAAGGGACTGGCAACACGTTCTTTGAGAAATGTCCTTTTATTTTTATTTGATACCAAACACAGATGAGTGGCTGGTGTCCTTTCGTTTTAAGACTCTTTGTTTGGGCAGCCCTATTAATACTTGACGTTAACATGCAGTGGGGTCAGGGGTAAACACCCAAGGTTTCTCGGTGAAGCTCCCTCCTTCTCTGGCCATCTGATGGCTCTCGTCGCCAAGGCTTAACCTGACCTGAAATGTGTGCAATATTTTTGTCTAGTCATTAGATTTTTTTTCCATTTTAGGACCTCGTGCCCTAACTTTATATAACGCCCATGATGTTTGGGGGATTGATTTTATTTCCTTCCCATCTTGTTCCTATAAGTACAGCAGAAGACGTGACATTTCCTTTTCTTCATGGTCTGCCCAGAAGCTGTACCCCAAGAACATACACCCTTTCTGAAGCAAGCCGGCCTTGTTTCACCGGCAGGAAGCATCATCAAAGAGGGGCCTTTTAGGATGAGGCCTGATAGGCACACAGAGTCTGGCTCCTGGGGCCCAGAAGAGAATTACTGGCCCAATAACTTCGGAGACTCTAGAGCCCGTGATTGACCAGTCACACAGGGCCAGGTATGTGAATTTAAAGGCCTTTCCCAGGGGAGATGCAGTTGAAGGCTGGTTGGCAGGAAGGTGTGCGGAGGCCCCTGGGAAAGTATTATCCACCCAACCCATAGATGAAGAAAGTGATGCTCGGACAAGAGAAGGTATTTGCCCAGAGTCAAACCCAGGTCTCCCGGGGCCCCATGTCCTGGGCTCTCACTCCTGTCCTGCTCCCTCCCAAGGAGGGCAAGAGGCCAGTCGGGAGGACCTTAGAGCTGGTGGCCAAGACCTCTCCAGGGGCCTGTGTGGCCGTGGGAAAGACACCGTCCCCTGGGAACACAGTCAGCTGGACGCATTTGACTGGGAAGTGCTCTGAAGCTGGGCGGCGTCCAAAGTGCCGGCCAGTCCCTGGGGCTCCCGGAGCTGGGAACACAGGCCTCTGCTCTGACATGCTGCTCAAGCGCCCACCAGGCCCTTTGTGTGGGAACGGGACAGCCCAGCAACCAGGCGCCTGGAGCTGGACCAGAGAGGAAGAATCACATGCCAGAGATTCTACGTCGGGATGTTCCACAAAGAAGAGACCCCGGGGTCGCACTGCCTGTCCCAAGGTTGTCAGCAAATGCACAATGAAGGGGAGCCGCGGGTTGCCCAGGGGGGCCTCAGCTCAGCGCTTCACGCACATTATTGTAGGAAGCAGATAGAAACTCTGGGAACAGAAGACTCAGCTCGGATCCCGGCTCAGCCCTTTCCTGGCTGGGTGGGTTTGGGAGGGCTGAGTCCCCTCATGTAGCAGGGTAACAGCGCTGCCGACCCCACTGAAGGATTCGCCGGCTGACACAGGTAAGGCTTTCGACACGTTTTAGTAATTCGAGCCCCCACCGTGGTCATCATCCCATATCTCAGCTGTGGAACCTGTGGCAAAGCAAGGATGGGAAGCCAGCGTGATGGATTCTCTTTAGCAAAAGCTGATTCTCCCACTGCCTCTCAAGCAGGACGAGGAGGGGAAGTGACGTGCCTAAAGGACACAGAGACTCGGAAGGGGTTAGTTAAACTCTGACCCAGGCCCCTCTGACCCCCAAACCCACCTCGCCAAGGCTGGCTAACTCTGTTGGGAATACAAAATGAAAGAGGCAGGAGGGTGGACATGCTGGGGAATCAAGGAACGGAGTGGTCCCGGCCCCCCAGGGGAAATGTCTGCCATTCAGCTCTAGCTACTTGTTTTCAGGCAGAAATGTGAGCCCACTGAGGCCAGAGCCAACAAAGTTCCCAGGAGAGTCAGGAAATCTGAATTTTTTGTGGGAAATAACCTCACTTTCAGAGTTGACAACTAATTTGATGAAAGCATTCACCACTTGCAGGCTGACTATGGCCTCCAGGCCTCTGGTTCGAGAACTCTTCTCTATCCTACACTGCCTAGAATCAAGCCAAGCACTCTCCCTCCATCTGTGGCTCATACCACCGCATTTGGGAAGCTGTAGAAAGAGCCATTTAGGAAATGCCTTTTGCAGAAGGGCTATTTGGCATCAATCTATCCATGCATCTATCATACACATATAGTCACCACTCCATCCACCCATTTATCATCATTCACCTGCCTATTGATTCTATCCACCCAATCAGCCATCATCCATTCATGTGTCCGCCCACCCATGCATGCACTCATCCATCTACCCACCCACCCATCCATCTGCCCATATTCATCCATCCACCCATCCATCATCCATGGATAGGTCCACCCCAAAACTTGTCCATTCTCCATTCAGGCACCTTCCCATTCATTCATGAAACACGTGAAGCACACCTGTCAGGTGCCAAGGCACACAGAGATCCAAAATGTTGTCCATCCATACAGCAGAATATTACTCAGCCTTAAAAAGGAAGGAAATGCTGACACTTGCTACCGCATGGATGCACCTTGAGGACATTCTGCTAAGTAAGCAAGCAAGTCACCACAAGATGAGTACCATATGATCCCATTTATGCAAAATACCTAGAGTAGATAGAAGGTAAAGTGGTGCTGGCCAGGGGCTGGGGGGAGTAGGGAGCGAGGGGCTTAATGTGGACAGGCTTTCACTTTTAGAAGATGAAAGAGATGGTGGTGGTGGTGGTGCCTGCACAGCACTCATTGGGCTCTTGGAAATGGTTTGGACGGTAAAGTTTATGTTATGTAAGTTTTATCACAAGTTTGAAAATTGAGGAAAAGGCAAAGGGGATGAGAAATTTCCAGGTCCATCCGGCTGACCACTGGCAAACCCAAGATGGAATCAAGTTTCCTTCCCCTAAAGCCACAAACCCATCTCATCTAACACCCAAAACTATCCCAAATCCCTCCCCGCTCATGGCCCCTTGAACAAGGCCAGCATTCCCTCCTGAAGAGGGGCACTCCCTCCCTGAGCCCAGTTTCACTTCCCCACTTCCCAGTCCGTCCTCTGTACTGCCACTGATGTCTTCAGGAAATTTAATTTATTGCCTTACTCTCCTGCTTGAACACTTCCCATGGTTTCTCTTCATTCTTAGGATTAAGGTCAAACTCTGTGAATCGAAGCTCCAACCTCCCTTTCATTATTCTTCTCTCCCGACACCAAACACCACCCACTGGCCTTGGTTCAGACCCATTTCCTGCCCCAGGGCCTTCAGTCAATCCATCCTCTCTGGTTGGAATCTCGTTTTGCCCCCACAATTGGATCCTTCTGCACTTTCAGGATTAGCTTCAATGTCACCACCTCCGGGACCTCTTTGTGGATTTCCCCCCAAATTCTTGTGTTTCATAGCATCATCACAATTTCTGATTATACATTTGCTTCCTAATCTGTTTTCCATTTCCTCGTAGTGGAATGAAAGCTCTGGAAGAGCAGAGACTGCACGTCATCTGCGCTGTTCCACTAGTGACCAGCATGCAGTAGGTGCTCCATAAATACACACTGGACAGACAGAGAGCCGGAGAAATGAACAACAAGCCCTTTCTGTATGGCGAGTGGTCCCACCAGGGAAAGAGTGAGATCCAAAGAGAGGAAGAGGGGTAAACATGCAGGCAAGTACCTTGGTTTGCTAGATTGTCAGGAAGATGGGGGAAAGCATAAGGAGATACATGGAAAATATGTTCAAAAAGAGCTCAAACTTACGGAGATGAAACTAATAATGTCTGACAAGAGAAACACACTGGACGAGCTCCCCAACGGATGAGACACCACAAAAGAGGCGTGAACTTAAATACTAAACAATCGAAAATATCCAAAAATGCGGAGAGAACTAGAAACAACAAAAGAAGAGAATTTCTGGAAAAGTGACAAGATCTGGAGAGTGGAAAAGAAGCTTTAAGGAAGAGATAACAGGAGTCTCCCAGGAAGCCCAGCGAAGCAAGGACATGCAACCAACATAAACGTCACTGGACACAAGGAGCTCGGAATCCTCCCACGGAAGGAGGGATGGGCCCGTCTGCATCTGAATCGTGGCGGGCGTTAGAGGCCTCTGTCAAGACTAATAGAAATGTACAGCCTGGAGGGCGAATTTCACTGTAGGCAAACTATACCTCCGTGTTGTTTTTGTTTGTTTGTGTTTTTTTTTTTTTTTAAGATATAAAATCTGGGACGCCTGGGTGGCTCAGCAGTTGAGCGTCTGCCTTCAGCCGAGGGCGTGATCCTGGAGTTCCAGGATCAAGTCCCACGTCAGGCTCCCTGCGTGGAGCCTGCTTCTCCCTCTGCCTGTGTTTCTGCCTCTCTCTGTGTCTCTCATGAATAAATAAATAAAATCTTTAAAATATATATATATATATAATTATATCCTGCGAGGGTACATGGTACCTGAGGGTACTCACCCAGAAGGACCATCCCTGGGTCATATTCCAAAGTAAAATAGCAAGACCCCGAGAAGTATAATACCATAATTTCTCTTCTCAGTCACTTGATGCTTTTGCCTAAATGGCCAGTGAACCAGCTGCCAAGTTGCAGAAAACACTGAGGACAAAGGAACGTGTTAAACTGCCCCAGACCGTGGGAAATTCCACGGGTCAATTTTCTTGGGTTCTTCTACTGATTAGAACAAATTCTGGGAGGAGGTGGTGGGGGAAGAGGAGGAAACGGTGGGTTAAAAGAGATTTGAAAGACATATCAGATTTTCTCAAAGGGGCAACACTAAACCACAGAGGTTAGGGCAGCCCACCCCGGCGGTTGCTTGAAAGGCGGGGACGCTTCCTTTTAGGAGGAGGATGGGATCACAAAGGGGCTTTGAGGGTTGGAGGCAAAGTTCGCTTCTTCGTTCAGGGGGAGCTACGAGAATGTTCACCGTAGAGTAACTCACCCCACGCTGTATGGTTGTTCAGTGTGGCTTCCAATCTGCTTGACTTTACAGTTAAAAAAAAAAAAAGTTAAAAACCTGCAAACACTGAATCGTCTTAAAGGTACTTAAAACCCCACATGTTGGAAGAACAGAAGAAAATCTGCTGAAAGATGACAGTGATGATCTCTGGGGAACGGGGTCCTCTTCCTCGTACCTTTCCATATTTTCCACCGTGGCCTTTCAATCGGAGGAAAGATTATACATCTATTTTCTGCTTGTTTGATCTCTCAGCTTTTAATTGGGTGTCCCAGAGGGAGGAGAGGTCTCTATTTGGAATCTTCTATCTTGTTAACCACTATATCCCCAGCACCTAAAACAGTTGCCAGGAACATAAAGGGCAGTCAATACATATTTATGGAATAAAGGAACGGATGGATGGATCCAGAAAGTTTAAAGATCTTGGAAGGGGAAAAATAATTGGCATCCTCACGTCAGTCCCCTGCAGAAAACAATGAACTCATCCATCAAAACTCATTGCTGCCTCCCCAGCTGGTGCTCCGAGGGCCTGGACCACACTTCAGGGGCTCCGGGAGCGCTGGCCCCTCTGCCGGTGGACAGCCAGGCTCAGGGACATTGCTGGGTACACGTCCCCGCAGAAGACACAGGAAGGGCACACCCAGATGTCCTACCTTAGGTCCTGAGACGCACCCTCTTCTGCATTAAGACAACCACTCCCAGTCCCCGCTGTGGGTGGGAGCACAGGGCCACCCAGCCTGTGTCGGGGGCACGGGGTTTGGACACAGAGCAGTGTTCAGGTCACAAGCAGGATCCTCATGAACACCACTCCCCCCGAGGGCAGCATCCACGAGCTATTTACTGATGGGTATGTTGAGGCAGAAAAAGATGATGAGCACCGTACTGTCACTTCGGTAATAGAAACGCAGCACAATTGCTCTCTGTGTACAAAAGCAAGGGGAGAAAAGCAGGGCCAACCAAACGTTAGAGGGTTCGCTATGTGCCAGGTGCTTTGAGGTGATTCACCGAGTCTTACGACCGGAACCCTGTGGGGCAGGAACCCGGTAGGAAGCAGAAAGCTGGCGCACAGAGAGGGTAAGTGACCCGCCCGAGGCCACACAGCCCTTAAGTGGCCAGGCTGGGATTTGATCCCACTTCCGTGTAGCCTGGAGCCTATGTTCTTCAGTGGACACTGGGCGCCTGGGAGAAAGTAAGGGCAGGGGCAGGAGGCCCCCCATTGCAGGCTTTAGCGACTTGGTGATGTCATAGGGACGCTCTCCGGCATCTTCCTGTTTTGTCCTCGTTCACTGTGTGTTCGGCAGGTGCCAGGTAGAGCAGCACCCACTTCAAAGGGATGACAGTTAGTGACCGTGCTCTTCATGAAGGTGTGGGGACCCCAAGAAGCAGGGCTCCCGCCCTAGACGAGCAACCACGGAAGCTGTTACCCCTTTGCCAAGGAAGGCTATTGGCACCTGGTAAGACCCGAAGCCAGCAGTCACCCCCCAGCAGTCTTCCCAGGTATGGGAGTCCTCCTCTCTGGCCTCCGTTTCTCTACCTGCTCCATGGGCGTGAGCTGCTGGACACCAAGTGAGGCAAACCTCACAGATCTTCAGAGGAAGGTCCGCTTGGGTTCCTAAGGGCAGCCATGCCTGTCTTCCTACTCTTAGATCCCCAGCACCCTGCACACAGTAGGTGCTCTATTAACCCCGTGTGCCTTCCTCCCTCGCTGACAGCCAAAGTCCTTATGGTGGCTCTCGGGCTCTGCACGCCCTCCGGCCCTCTCTGCCCTTCCCCCACAACCACTCCCCTCCAGCCTCGTGGCCTCCCTGCTCATCCTCAAACACACCACCCTCTCTCCCACCCCAGGGCCTTTGCACTTGCAACTCCTTCTGTCTGCCCATCCCACTGGAACATCAGTGTCCCATTCTCCGCTTCACTCCCAGCTCCAGTGCCCATCACGTACTTGTTGGGTCACCTAAACCCACGTTAGCACATTCGTCCCACGTGCATGGTCCTGGCTTCCAGTCAATCCAGGGCCCACGTCATCCTCCCAACACCCTGCACCCCGCAGAGAAGGATGCAGAGGCTCGAGGTCAGGCCAGCCTCCCTGCCTCGGAGGCACACAAGCAGACCTGAAGCTGGGCCCCTGCGCCACGCCCTGTCCAGAAGCGCCACAGAACACAGCCTCTCCCCAGAGAGCAGCAGACCACGCAGCCTCGTGGACAGAGCGAGCAAATGAACGGACAGGAGGCGCCCCGCGCGGTGCTATTGTCACCGGTCCTGTGTCTGACCCGGGGGAGTCCCTCTTCCTTGGCTGGCTTACGCCGAGCGTCTCTGGCACCCCTGCCACCCAACCGCGCCCTCCGCTGCGGCCCCCGAGCCAACACTTCGTTGCGCACACTTGCTCCCCCTTGCTTTTTTTTTTTTTTTTTTTTTAGCTCGTTGAGCTATTAAGATGTTGACCGGCTGCCACGGGAGAGCTGCAGTCAGAAACTTGGCAGCCCGCGGCCTTGAACCCTCCACGAAGAGGACGGGTGCCAGGAAGGGCCTGGGCAGGGGCCGGGCGCTGGACCCCGCACCCCGTCCCCGAAGCCCCCCTTCACCCCAGGCCTGCAGGAAGTTGCGGGCCGCCAGCAGCGGGTGGTGCAGGCACGGCTGGGGCTCGGGGCCCCCCGCATCCACCTGCCAGCCACGGTCACTCTGCAAAGAAAAGCCGCTGCCAGGACATCGGAGCGTGGCCACCCCCGGCGGAGCCCCGACCTCGCAAGTGATTCTCCAGGGGCCAAATGACTGGCGGGTCCTGCCGCCGATGTGGGCTGGGCTTTGCCACCCCCGAGCCGTCTCAGGGACACGAAGGAGGTGGCCTGGACTCCGAGCCCGGGATGGGGCCACCACGGAATCGTCGCTGCCATTTAGGGTCACGCAGTGTGCCAGCTGGACGCGCAGGTGACCTCAGGCTTCCCTCTGCCTCTGTGCGATGAGCCTTGGGCCCGAGCAGCACCCGATGCGCAGGCCAGCAGGGCGCTCCTGCACCCACACCCCAGCTCCTGACCCCCTGCCCCCACCTCGTTTCTTCTATCGGCCAACCTGCAGTCAGAGCTTCCTGAATGGTGCAGCCTGTGGGCGCAGGACCCCTCGGTGGCTCCCCGTGCCCGGGGGAGAAAACCCAAAGTCCTTAGTGTAGTTTCCCGAAGTAGCTCATCACCACCCCCGCCTCCATTCTCCTTCCAGCATATTCTCTCTCTCTCTCCTCCTTGCCTCTCTCTCTCTCACCCCCTGTCTCCCGGATCTAACCTTCCTTGTTCTTTAAAGGGTCCCAGGCTTCCCACTTCCGTCTTTCTCCAATCACAGCACTTACCGGACCGTGTAGTAAGTGCTTCGGAAGTTGTTGCCAAGCACGCACGCACATGCTCGGTTATAAACCCTGTGAGGAGGGCCAGGACCACTTTCCCGTCCCCCACGCCATCCCAAATGCCCACGTGGTGCCTGGCAGATGGCAGACGGTCCGTGTGTGTTGGTGCATCAGTCATGGAAGTCTGCTTCCAAAGTTCTGGCTCTTTCCTCAACATTTCATGGCCTTCATCTGATACCTCACTGTGCATCAATGGCTCAATTTTTTTTTTCCTTTCTAAAAATGCAGCCCTGTGACGGAAGTGAAGGAAAGAGTGGGCTTGGACAGTTGGGGCAGATTTGGGGAAAAAGAAGCTGGTGACCAGGGTCCCTCGGGGTCAGAGGATTGAGCATGGTTTCACCTACTGTGATCTGGGGAACGGCACATGAACAACACCCTGAGCCAGAGTTGGGGAACCTGTTCCACCTGCCAGGTCCTCACCCTCCTCCCAAAGAAGACCAGTGCTGGCGGATACCTCCCCTCCCGCCAGGTTTCCAGGAGGGTGGAAGACAGGACATTCGAGGCTCTTTGATTTAACTCTCTTCTTCCAGTTGTCTTAGTCGGTTTGGGGGGCTGTAACGACATCTGTAACTGGGGGGCAGGGGGGCTTAACAGCAGACAGGGATTGCTCACAGTTCTGGAGACCGGGAAGGCCAAGATCAAGGTGCTGGTCAGTTAGGCTCCCGGTGAGGACACACTCCCTGGCGTGCAGACGGTCTCCTTCTCTCTGTGTCCTCACATGGAGGAGGCAGAAATGGGCTCTCACGTCTGGTCTTGAACCAGCACTGATCCCACCGTGGGGGCCACAGCTCCACTGTCATGACCTGACCACCTCCCAAAGGCCCCGCCTCCTAACACCATCACCTTGGGGGTGATGAATTTGGGGGACCCAAATATTCGGTCTGTGGCACCAGTGTGGGCTGACTGTCCTTATCCCCAGTGACCAGTGATCCTGCGGGGTCCTCAGACTTGGCAGGCATAGGAATCACGGAGCTGGGGAGCCTCCTAAGGATGCAGACTCCCAGGCTCTGCACCCACTACTCAGGTTCAGGAGGGCTTGGGTGGGCCCCCGGCATCTGTGTGGTGCTGTGCAAGCCTCCTGTGTCTCCCTAATGAAGGCGGTCCCTGCAGCATACTTTGAAGAACACTGTCTGGGGTGGTGGGGGTGCTTCAGTTCCTGCCCTGCTCTCTCCATCATTGCCTCGAACTCAGAAGCCCTCGGTAGCATGTAAGAGTTAAAAATAAAAACAGTTTAGTGTCAGTGATGTGCCAGAGACGGTTTTTAATAATTTCATCTATTACTCACAACAACTCAACAAGGTGATACCAGTTTCCCCCGTGATCTGAAAGTAGAGTGTTCCTAGGAAAACTTTCACAAGCAGACATGGCATAAAGCCAAGAAGCAATTACCATTAATTTCTATGGAAAATTCTTCGAGTGTTCCCAGACCCAAAAAATAACCCCTCTTAGGTTTTTCCGAAACCTTAGGACACATCTTGCTAACAAAGTCACACAATAAATCTGTGCCCGGAGGCACAGTTCAGACCCTGGCGGCTGGAGGCTGAGATGCTGCACGTGGCTCTCGGCGAAGGAGCTGGGGGCTCCACCCTCCCCGCCGCTGGGAAGCCTCACTGCAAAACAGACGCTGAATTTGACTTTCGCTTTACACCTTTTTTTTTTTTGCAAAAGCAAAAAATCCTCCTTGGATTTCTTTCGTTAGCAAAAACGGATCCTACCACGGGGTCATTTTGTAAAAGCGGAGTCACGGGACGCAAACTTTTGAAAAGTGTGTGTGGCGGGGAGGCGGGAGGGGTCTTATAACTCCCTCGCTCTTCCAGGTTGGAAAGCTGAGGCCAGAAAGACAGGGTTCCCTGCCCTGATCACATGACGTGCCATTTCCAGAACACGCGTCTGAACCCAACTGTGGCCTACCAAGGTGCTCGTGCTCACAACGCACCGCGTCCCTTCGTAAAGCCCTGTGGTCCGCCGCCAAGATGAAGCCAGATGGGCCATCAGGAAGGAGATCTCGGTGGACTCTCCTTGGCTCAGACGAGCACTGGATGGTGAGCAGATGGTGGACCGAGGACATAAACGATGCTGACCTTGGGCAAGTAGCAGCTTGCTCTGCCTCCGTCTATGAAAGAGACATCAAATGCCAGCTCCATCGGGTTGATTAAGGATTGGAACATGTGTAAGGAGCTTGGTACACAGCAAGAGCTCAATGAAGAGTAGTCATTGTGATGGGAGCTGATGTGGGGGCTGTTCCCGAGGTGGGGGGGGCGGTGTTGACATGTCTTAGCTTAACGAAGTAGCTTGACTGATGCAGACATACGGTTCCTTTAAACTTTTAAACCAGTGAATTGGCTATTGAAAACACTTTAAATTAACTAGTAGAAAAAAAAAGTTCATTTCTAGTTAATTAGCCCCACCCCACCACTACTTTTCTTCCTAGTGAGTTTTCTAACCTGCCTTCCTCACTTCTGCTCCATTCTATGACTCATCGAAATCTAACCCAAGGTTTCTCTACATCCCCATCATGCGTTTGCGTAAATGTTATTCTTTATCTGTGCGAAGCGTTACGGGATGTGTTTAGAATGAAAGGCACTTGGCAACTAAGAAATGAAGTTGATGTAAATCGCATTTAAATCTCAAGTGGGGGGGCAGTGGGGGGTGCGAGGGAGGTGTGCACTTAGATCTACTCGGGTCTGGGCTTAGAAAAATCTCCTCGCTTCCTGCCTGGCCGGCCAAGATAATATTACTGAACAAAATCTCCCTGGGAAGGAAAGAGGTCCTCCAGTGCTTATGATGATATTGAAAATGAAGAGATAACGTGAGAGCTGAGCTCCTTAGATCCTCTGCTCTGCTCCTCCTGGATACTGTGAAAGAGACACACAGACACTTTGCAAGTTCTAGTTCCACATCTGAAAAAAAATAAGAAGTTCTTGCTGGTGGTGGCGAGAGAGACAGAGGAGTGGGGCCAGCCCCTGCTGTCCCATGGATCTGGGGCTGAGGAACGCCAGCGGGCGGATTTGAAAAACGAGGGTGAAGGTGCCTTTGTCAAAGAAACAAACATCCGTGTGCGGAATTCTCATTGAGCACGAATCGGATTGGTATTAGCTCTTTGGTAAATGGGGGGCCAGGCTAGGGCAGATGCATGTGTTTGGGGTCCCTAGCTAGAGGTTTGAAGGGTTTTCCTCACTTCTGTCCACTGGGATGTCCAGGGCAGCTGCCAGGCCATATGGTGCCCTCATGCAAATTAGGAAGCACGTTCCATTCGGAAGAGGCTGCTCCACGGAGCATCTGAAATAGGAGCACCCAGGCTGGACTGATACCCTCTGCTGAGTCCCCCGGATGCACGTGTGGTGTGCAGGGAAACGTGTCCTGTTCTCCTTCAAGGAAGGGCTGCCCAGCTGCTACAGTGTCCTTCACGACATCACGCCTGCCCAGCGCAGGTGGCATCGGCAACGGAGCCACACTGGGGCCAAAGGTCTGGCTGTCACAGGACATGAGCCAGGATGCTGTGCCGGACACACCTGCGGCAGCCCCCACCAATCGGGCCGAGCCTGGCCACACCAGCGTCACACACCTCCCACTGCCCGGTCCTGCTTCCCCTGTCTTGCACTTCTTTTGTCAGATGCCAGTCCACGGTGAACATGCCCGACCCGAAATTCTGTGTCAGCATCTGCTTCTGAAGACCGTGAGCTGCAAGTCCATGTCCTGCCCTCTTGGTTCATTTGGGGAGAAGGAATCAAAGACACGTTAGAAATCGCAGCTGAAATCTCCAGTGAACGGGAGCCGTCCTGACCTGCAAAAGGGTGCGAGGCCGCAGCGGCTCTGGAAGGGGCCGTGTCTGGGATGCAATGTGACCGGATGGTGGGGCTGTCTAGGAGAGGAGGTGATTTGCAGGCTGAGACACAGACCCAGACCCTGGGTGGCTGGAGGCAGAGACAAGGCTGGTGTAGGCGAGCACAGGATAGGGCAAGGAAGCATGAAAAGAAGCTGAGAAATTCGGAGGTAAAGAATTTGGTCTGTATTCTAGGCTGATGTGTTTAAATCTGGGCCGATCTGGTCATACCTGCCTTGTAAAGAGGTCTTTCAGCCCGCCGAGAGATGGGATTGCCTCTTACCAGCGAGGGGTTCCAGACAACTTGGGTGACAAGGAATGACAGGAACAGCGTCAGCTGAGGGCGGGTGGTCAGAGGGGCTGGGGGACCTCACTGGGGCCCCCGCTCGGCTGTTTCTGTAGGCCCCACAGGGCCCTGGCCAGCCGTTCTGTGTGGTACCCATCTGGGGAGGGTGTGGGGCATCAGTTCCCAGGGCCCATGCCTCCCAGATGAGCTCCACCTGGGTCCCTGCCTAGCAGGTGGCCTGCCCAGAGGGACCCTGTGCCCAAGGATTTGCTGGAGTTTGGGAGCGCCCTGGTCAAAGCAAAGAGCTGTCATTTATTTTTTCAAGCCCATGGGCCCGACTTCCGAGCCAGAAGGCAGCAGCGAAGTAGTGACAGACACAGGGCTGGGTCACCGCAGCCCCAGATCTTATTAGAACATCCATCAGGGGGGATCCCTGGGTGGCGCAGCGGTTTGGCGCCTGCCTTTGGCCCAGGGCGCGATCCTGGAGACCCGGGATCGAGTCCCACGTCAGGCTCCCGGTGTATGGAGCCTGCTTCTCCCTCTGCCTGTGTCTCTGCCTCTCTCTCTCTCTCTCTGTATGACTATCATAAATAAATAATAGAAAAAAAATTAAAAAAAAAAGAAAAAAAAAGAACATCCATCAGGCAGCCCGGTGGGAAGAGCAGGGGAGAGTGGGAGGCAGGGCGGGGGAAAGCGCTGTGTCGCACTCATGTGAACGCGTGGAATTCTCTAGCTGCCGTTTAGAGCTCTGGGTTCTAGAGCTTGAGGGATGATGTGGACTCCACTCCATCTGGAAAAATGTCAGGCACCCAATAAGGGGAAAATGGACAATAACATCATATATTGTGGGACCATTGACCAGGTTGTACCTGAAAGCAGGTGTCTTTTGCTGGCCACACTTCCGGGCCAGCTCATCTGCACAACCACCCGGATGGCCTGTTGTGACCCCCACACAGGAGGGGAATGAGCGTGGAGAAGACAAAGATGTGCTCGGGGCATCCCAGCTACAAAGGCACAGCCAGGATTCAAATCTGGGTCTGGAGGCACCAAAGCCTCCCACATGGCACCTGCTGCCCTGAGGGCTCCAGGAAGAGCAGTCAAGGCCCTTGTGCAGGAGGCCGGTGCTCGAGGTGAATACTGGGTGGTAAGTCACCCGGGGCAGTGGGGCGCACGGTGCTAGTGGTGAGAAGTCACTGCACCCACGGGCACCCACAGGCACCCCAGTACGAAGTGCCTGGGTGTCTGCGCTCCCACATCTGCCCCGGTGAGGTGGGCAGAACAAGATTTCTTTCTTTCTTTTTTTTTTTTTAAGATTTTATTTTCTTTATTAATGAGAGACGGAGAGAGAGAGAGAGAGAGAGAGAGAGAGAGGCAGAGGGAGAAGCAGGCTCCATGCAGGGAGCCCGACGTGGGACTTGATCCCGGGTTTCCAGGATCACAACCTGGGCTGAAGGTGGCACTAAACCGCTCACCCTGGCTGCCCCGAGATTTTATTAAACCACGGCCAGATCTCACTGAAGGCCCGAGGGCGGGAGGACCCGTTGACACGGTCTGCACAGGCCACTGTCTTCTGGGGCAGGGGGAGGGGGAGGAGGGAGCAGGGGGGGCGTCGGCACAGAGGGCTCCTTCCTTCCTCCAGACTCTGCCTCCCCCTCCCAGTCTCCACCTGCTGCTGCTCATCCAGTCCAGGTTCCCATGGGCTGAGCCAGGCACCCATTCAGTCCATTTGATAAGCACCTACTATGTGTCAAGGATGCTTCTAGGCCCCTCGATACAGAGGGGGCCAAGCTGCGTCCTGGTTCTCATGGGGGGGGGCGGTAAACAAGTAAGCATAAATACGATGACAGCACGACTACTCTAAAGGGAACAAAGCACGTGGGTGTGAAGAGTTTCTGGGGGATGGGATGGGGGGTGCAGAGTAGCTCAGCGGTCAGTTGCCTCCCCGAGAACCTTGGGTGAGGAGCCAGGGAACCGGATCCAGGAAGTTCTTGGCGAACAGAGCACAGGGACAGGAGAGGCTTAGGAAGTCCGCTTCAGGCGCCGGACCAGCGCGGTGCGCTGGGTCCTGAGAGCACCTGCATGCACGGTCTCTCGTAGCACACAATCCCACGCAATTATTAAAAATTTCCTCTGGGCTGCCTGGTGGCTCAGCCGGTTAAGTGCCTGCCTTGGGCTCAGGTCATGATCCTGGTCCTGGGATCAAGCCCAGCCCAACATCGCATCGGGCTCCCTGCTCAGAGGGGAGTCTGCTTCTCCCTCTCCCTCTGCCCCTGCCCCCCTCACGTGTGCTCTCTCTTTTTCAAATACCTAAAATCATTTTCTTGAAATATGCAATAATCGGGATCCCTGGGTGGCGCAGAGGTTTGGCGCCTGCCTTTGGCCCAGGGCGCGATCCTGGAGACCCGGGATCAAATCCCACGTCGGGCTCCCTGCATGGAGCCTGCTTCTCCCTCTGCCTGTGTCTCTGCCTGTCTCTCTCTCTCTCTGTGTGACTATCATAAAATAAAATTTTAAAAAATTAAATATGCAATAATCTATTTAAACAAATAAATAATAAAACTTTCTTCGGCTTTATTTCCCCAGCAAGACCAGGAAAGCTCTTCAAAGTCTGCCCGGTGAGGAGCAGAAACTTCAGAAACTTATTTCATCCCCTGAGGCAGTTTCCTGACGGGTCATCAAACTTCCCTTCTGAGACTCTGTGCAGATTAGATTAGATCGCGCATATAACTGCTGGAGTATAGTACTTATTAATATTCTTCACTAATACTACTATTAATAATGGAAGCTACCATTCATTAAACACCTCCTATATTCCAAATATTGCGCTTTACGTAGATTAACACATTTAGCCCTCCCCACCCTAGAGAGGGCTATTATTTTCCCCATTATATAGAGACAAAGAGAGGTGAAGTCACTTTCACAAAGTCACACAGTTACGGGACAACAGGGCTGGGATTCGAACCCAGGCCAACCTGGCCCCAGGGCGTGATGCCAAAGTGGCTACTGGGCTTTTTGTGCACAAGAACCCCATGAGGTGGATACGACTAATCTCACCTTGAACATCCTGCCATTTCTGTAAAGCGGATCTCAGTGACTTATCCAAAGTTACCCCAGTTCAGAGGTAACAAAGCAGACAGGAGCCCGACCCCGATCGACACTCAGCCCCCACTGCGCTGCACTTCCCCTAGCTCTCTGCACACCCCAGGAATCTGGCTGGTACCGGTGGTCGATTCTGATTTTTTCCCAGGCATTCTGCTTTTGGTCCTAACTCTTTCTGGACATGGAGACAAAACTAGATAGGATGTTGCAATAGATCCAAAACGAGCCCAAATTTTACCTTCAGCTGAAATGTGGCTTCCTCCCCCTAAGGCCAAAGGCACGAGGGGTGACTATGACCAGCAAGAAGACTGGAAATAATGGAATCAGACAATGTGGAGCAAGCATCTCTCTCTAGTGACTGGTGCCAGGTATTTACGCTGCAGCAAGACAAAGGTAGGCCATTTCTCTTTGGATTTTAGCACTTGCTTCTGAAACAGCAGAACCCAAGCAGGGGGACCAGCAGAGGATGGATGGGCGTCTGGCATTGATTGGTGCCCAGCCTGAATAATACATCAAGGGCCTGTGACTCCATCACAAAAGCCTTGAGAGCCAGCCTCCTGCAAACCAGACTCCCCAGAGACTCGCCTCGGTAGGTGTCTGCAATTGGAAATGAAGTGGGAGGAATGTTCCTGAACTCCAGGCTGAGAGGTGGAGTGTAAAGGAGCGTTTCTAAGACTCCTAGCACTCCGGGCCTTCTAACGGGCCCTGTGCCCCGGGCGGTAGGTCCCCACAACTCCTTTTGAGCTCTGCTGCTGCTAAAGATGAGTTGAATGTGCCAGTAAGGCTGCCTCCTGGGGTCTAAGGAGGCCTCTGTCCCTGTAAGACAGACGTGGGATGCTTAGGGAAGAGGGATGCTCAGGGGGCCCCTGGGTGCAAATCTCAGCACTGCAGGCTGCAAACAGGGAGGCATAGGGGCAACCCAACCTCCCTCCACTTCTTCCTTCCTATCTTGCTTCCCAGGGCGCTAGCTGAAGTGCCAGCTGTATGGCAGGTGACGTGCTAGGAGGCGGAAGCCCACCATTAAACAAAGCCACCTTAGCTGCTGTCCCACTCCCAGGACAAGTACCCTCTGAAGCCCTTTCACTGAGTGTCTGTCCAGCACGTCCTCTGTACCACTCACAGGGCCAGTGGAGGATCAAGCCCATTTTGTAGAAGAGAAAAGGGAGGCTCCAAGAGGGGCCATGCTCTGTGACTAACCCTGTGACTTGGCCAAGTGGCAACTTTGGGCCAAACTTTCCTACTCTATGTTCAGCACACTCCCTGCATGCTTCCTGGACTTCTATGTCAGATGTCCCAGTAGGAGATGAACTCCTTGCTCTTCCCTGTATTCCAAACAGACCCTAAAGGATATACAGACACCATGGAGTGGAAGTCAAACTCTTGCCCTTTCCGGTCATGAGCTCCCTCACCCAACTAGGTCTGGCTGCTGTCCATGGTACCAGAAAGAGGCACAGAGCCAGCTGATGCTGAGTGGCTACAGTCATTCTTGGGAAGATACAAAACTTACTACCCAGCCTACAGTTTCGAGAGTCCCCAACATATTTGACCGAGACATTCCAATCTGTCTTACTTGTCTTTTCTTCCCCCTCCCAATGATCCTCTCCATTGGCCAGTGGAGGCTTTGTATTAGATGTCTTATCTTTTACTGTTTCTTGTTCCTTCCCAAGTAACTCTCACTCTTTCTCTTTAAGCAGAGAAAACTCACCACTGGCTGTATCTAGGATTGAATAGACAACTCCCAGAGATCCCAAGTTATTCAAAAAATATTTTTTGCTTTTTATTCAATGTATTTGGCTCTTTTCTCCATTTTCTTGCATTAAAAGAGACCCCAGTTGTAATATATATTTTTTCCATCATGTTTCCCACCTACCTCCCATGTGGTTTTTGCCATACTCTTATAACACCTACTATTCTATTTGAGTGTGTCTCCTAAAATCAACGCATTTAAAAAAAATTCTTAATAGAATTTATCCTTTAGAGCAGTTTTAGATTTACAGAAAAATTAAACAGAAAAGTACAGAGAGTATTTCCCCTCTCTTCCCTGCACACTTTTCCCTATAATTGTCATCTTGAATTAGCATGACACATTCGTTACAACTGATTAACCAATATTGATACATTATTATTACCTAAAGCCCATAGTCTACATTAGGGCTCACTCTTCACTTTGCATAATTCTATGGGTTTTGACAAATACTGACATGCATCCTCCCATTACAGTATCATACAGATAACTTTTACTATCCTAAAAATTACCCTGTGCTCCACCTATTCATTCCTATCACCTCTCCATGAATTTCTAGTAGTCACTAACCTTTTAGCTATCTTTATAGCTTTGCCTTTTCCAGAATGTCATATAGTCGGACTCATACAACATGTAGCCTTTCAGACCAGCTTCCTCAACTCACTTTTCTTTATTTAAATAAATTTATTTAAAAGGGAAAATTTTACCATCATCAGGTAGAGATTTAGATTCATTTAACACAAATAAAAGGTAGATATTCATTTAAAATGAATAAAAGGAAGCCATAGAGATTCAATAAAAATGGCAGAGTAAGGATCTCTGAAGATTCTCTACTCTATAAAAGTCAAGACAAAAACTGGCAGAAATGTTCAAATCAACTTTTTCCAAACTACAGAAATTAACCAGAGGCTTAAAGAAATCTAGAGAGCATTTAGTCGAGAAAAATGGCTGAATCTCAGTAAGAACAGTGAGTTTCATGGCATATTAACTTGCCCTATTTCTATCCCCTCCTTTCCAATTCTGAGTTAGCTTTGAAAAACAACAGCCTGCAATCACATTGAAAAATAGCGGTCTGGAGCCATGAAAAGGGGCAAGACAAGGTTGGAGCTCCTTTGAATTCTCATTCCCAGAGAACTGTCATCGCGGGACTTGTCTGGTAGGTCCCTGGATGATTCTACTTGCAAGGCTGTCTTTATTTGACCCTACTTGAACCTTGCCCAGTGTGAAAAGCCTGGGCATCTGTCAGAAGCTATTAGAAGTAATTGATTGGTTTCCTGGCTCCCTGAGGTGGTGAATAATAGTTGGTGGCAAACAATAACTAAAAAGCTTAAAATAGAAAGCTGGAGAATATGTCCATAGGGGCTTTGAAATTTTCCAACATATTCATGAGAATCTGGAAGGCCATATAGGTCTGTGTGCATGTTCAGGAAAGACCTGAGAAAGCCCTCCAATCTCACCTCTGTTTGTCCTTGAAGGTCAGCACAAGCAAAAAGACAAATCTAAGGCAGATTTGTCAACTTCCTGGCCAAGTGTTGAAGATGTGCCCCAACATACACACAGAGCACCTCTGTCCCTATAGTTTAAGGAAATCTCTGTCCCGTGATTAGCTTAGTAGTCAGCCAGCTGAGCAGAGACTTAAGTTGCCATACATGAAAAACAATGCAATACACCACGTTAATAGAATTAAGGGCAAAAGCCACATGATCATCTCGACAGACACAGAAAAACTTCTTTCATGATGAAAACACTTAACAGATTAGAAATAAGGAATTTCCTCAACCTGATAAGGGGCACCTATGAAAAACTCACAGCTACCATCATACTTAATGTGAAACACTAGCTTTCTCAGGAACCATCAAAGATTTCTATCTCATTACTCTTATACAACGTCACCCTGCAGGTTCCAGCCAGGCAATTAGTCAAGAAAAAGAAATAAAAGACATCTCTAGGGAAAAGAAGAAGTAAAGTCATCTCTATTTGGAGATGACATGATCTTGTGTATAAAAAGTCCTAAGGAACCCGCAAATAAACTATTAGAGCTAACAAACAAGTTCAGAAAGGCTGCAGAGTACAAGATCAAGTATACGGAAATCAATTGTTTTTCTACACATCAGCAATAAACAACCCAAAACTGGAATTAAGAAAGTAACTCCATTTATTGTAGCATTAAAAAGATAAAATACTTGGGAATAAATTTTTAAAAAGAAGACAAGATATGTATACTGAAAACTACAAAACGGTGCTGGAAGGAACCAATGAAGACCCGAAAGTAACTCCATTTATAATAGTATTTTAAGAATAAAATACTTGGGAACAAATTTTTTTAAAAAAGGTTTTATATATTTATTCATGAGAGACACAGAGAAAGAGAGAGAGGCAGAGACATAGGCAGAGGGAGAAACAGGCTCCCCACAAGGAGCCCAATGCAGGACTTGATATTGGATCTCGGAATCAGGGCCTGACCAGACGCTCAACCGCTGAGCCATCCAGGCATCCTGGGAATAAGTTTCTAAAAAAGAAGATACGTGTACCGAAAACTACAAAACATTGCTAGAAATAACCAAAGACCTGAATAAATGGAAAGACATACCAAGGTCATGGATCAGAAGACTTACTATTGTCAAAAACCTGGATTCTCTCCAAGTTGATCTACAGATTCAACACAGACACGACCCTTGAATGCTATATGTTATTAACTATAACAGCTAAAGCACAAGCAACCAGAGGGAAAAAAATAGATAAATTGTACTTTCTCAAACTTAAAAACTTTTGTGCTTCCGCAGACACTATCAAGAAAGTGAAAACAACCCACAGAGCAAGAGAAAATATTTGGAAATCATATATCTATAAGGTCTTATATCCAGAATATACAAAGAACGCCTTGTAACTCAGCAATGAAGACATCCAATTAAAACGTGGGTAGATGATCTAAATCGGCATATGTTGAAAGAAGACGCACAAACAGCCAAAACTCATATGAAAAGATGGTCAGCATCGTTAGCTACAGCAGCTAAAAAAAATTAAAATAAAAATAAAAGTTACTTTCTCCCCTCAGTAACCATCTGTGGCTGATAAAGCAGTTGCATGGAGTACCAAAACTCCTTCTATCTTATTTCTCCACCTCCTATCTTATTTCTCCAAGGGCATGTAACCCTTTGTCCACATGGCACCAAACATGCCAGCATGTCCTTGTCCTGGCAGAGAGATGGGGAATGGAGGGCGGCTCCTCCCGGCTTTTTTTTTAAAATAAATTTATTTTTTATTGGTGTTCAATTTGCCAACATATAGAATAACACCCAGTCCTCCAGGACTTAAAGGACCCAACCAGGACCTTGTCCATATCATCTCTCAATGGCTAAGGTGTGATCACACAGCCACACCCAGCTGCAGGGTCTTCTGGGAAATGTAGTCTTTGTCTGGGTAGCCATGCAACCAGTTAGCCTTCTGGTGATGAGAGAAGAACAGATACTTGTGGGGGTAGGGACAGGTAGCTGGCCTCATTCAACCTGCTCTCAGTGGTGGGATAATGAGGATTAATTAGGATGCAGTTGGTTTACAGACTGGCTCAGAGGAAACCCTCTCTAGGCCGAGGAAATTGGAAAGAGCAATTGTTTATAGCCCGGCTATTAGAGGGAAGAGTATAATGATTGAACTCAGTTTCCTGCTGAAAATGTGCGTTAAATCATTTAGCCAGGTTGGTCTTGAAGTCAGAATGACAACAATAGAAATAATAATAACTCATACTGTATATGCTGTGTGTCAGCCCTCGGAAGCATTCTGGGAGTAAAGAACCACTACCATCCCTTGTTTCAGGGGAAGAATCAGGCTCAGCAAAGTGAAGAGGCTGCCGGGCAGGTGGGAGAGTCAAAGTCAAACCCAGCACCAACTGGTTGCAAAGGTTGTGTTCTTGGCTTCCTCACAGGGATCCTGGTCGGGGGATCAGACCAGTGATTCCAGGAATGGACAGCAAAGCCAAGGTGAAGGTCAGCTTCCTCCTGGGGCTGCCCTGGCTTAACCTCTACAGCCATGAACCCGTCTCCATGCACATTCCACACCAGGGGAGCTGTGACTGGGTCAGGGGTTGCTTTCAAAGCCTCTTATGCATATTGAGTCTTCCAGTTGGGCATTCATTGAGTGCTTTTGGAGATTTCCAGTTGTTAGGAACAAAAAAGAGTTAAAATCCAAAGCTTGCCATCTGAGGCCACCCAGTCTCCTGACATTTAGCTGCTCATGACATCACCACCCACAGTGCCCCTCCTGGGGCAACTCCTCTGGATTCTGCATGAGTCATAGGACTCACCAGGCCCAAAGCGTAACCAAATGGCTTATTTGTCGGCCGAGGACAGGGCCCTGGGGCAAAGTCACTGGTGTTCCTGAAAGAAACATCTCTAAATCAATAAGGTATGGGTTCAAGGGCTGGTGTGGGACCCAGAGCCTGTGGCGTCCCTGGGACAACAGGACAGAGGCATTCACCGGTGGATAGGCAGGCATCCGCTGAGTGCCAGCACGACTCAGGGCTTCTTGGGCTTCTTAAGAGCATTTTGTTGGTTTTACTGAATGATCAGGTCCTCTGCTAGAAACTGAGCCCCAAGATAGAGGCAGAAATAGCCGCAAGGATATATGTGATCATCACAGCAGGGCTCTGCTCCTCATACTGGAGGAGAGGGGAGGAAAGAGAGGAAAAAGGATGGAAAAAAGAGAGGGATCTAGGAAGGGAGAAAAAGAGCTAAATGCCCTTAGAAGCCCCGGGGAAGCAGGAGGTCACTGACAAGATATAACTCCTGGCTCTAATACCCACAAAACACACCCAGAAGCTATTTTGTCATGAATGTTGGGAAGTCTCTGCTAGAAGGACACAAATTTACTAATCGACATACCTGCCCTGTGCCACCCCATGCTGGACTTGGAGGATGCAGATGGGAGTAACAAGAGCAATGATAGTAACAGCCAGGGTTTATTGAGCACTTACTACAAGCCAGGTGACACTCTGAGCTCTTTATACCTATCACCAGAGCCCTATAAGGCAAGACTATTTATTATCAGAGAGAGAAAAACTGAGGATCTGGGCAGAATCAGCTGAAGATCAACTAAGTCAGAATTCAGACTGGGCTTCAGAGCCCCCGCTGTCAAGAGGAGACCCTGCCTCAGCAGTCCCAGCCCCGGGAAACCCACAGCCCAGGGCGGTAACTGGGGAGGGGCAGGCTCTTCCAGGGAGCATAAAAAGTACCACGATGGACACATAGAGGCAGGAGTGGAGTGTCATTGTGAGGAGAGGCAGGAAAGGAGGAGGACAAGGGAGTGCAGGGGTCTGAGCATCAGGGGCCAAATGGGAGGAGGCTCACTTGCAGGCAGGGCAGGGGAGCTGCACTTTCTCCGGGGGAGGCACGAGGACCTTCAGGATAGGGAAACTGGCCCAGGCTCAGCCCCACGATAATCCTCCTCGGGCTGTCTGGCCTTCTGATTAAACAGGCCAGAGTCCCTCCAGGGGACTCCTAATCCCAGCCCAGCACCTGTCCTGCTCCTGCCGGGGCCTCGAGCCTGCTCTCCTCCTGGCTGGGTCACAGCCCAGGCATGATGGTGGGAAAGAGCTCACGCAGAGAGGCAGGTGCAGCCCAGGGCATGAAGACAGCGTGAAGCTGCCCTCTCCGAATCCAGGCCCTTCCTGGTGGAACTTTCCATTTCTCAGGCTGACACTGTGGGATGAAATGTGTGGTTCGAGCTTCTGCAGCCATTTCTGCTTCTTAGATTCGCACGGTAGAGTCTGGCCTCCATCACGCCCACTGCAGAAGATGATAATCATAACAACGATGGTGACCATTTATGAAGCACTCTGTGCCCGGCACTGTGGTTTGTGTGTTAGCTCATTAAACCATCCATAGGAGGGGCGCCTGGGTGGCTCAGTCAGTTTAGTGCCCGACTTGGGGGGCTCAGGTCATGGCGTCAAGGTCATAGGATTGAGCTCAGCATGGAGTCCGCTTCAGATTCTCTCTCCTTCCCTCCCTCTTCCTTCTCTCCCTCCCTCCCTCCTTCCTTCCCTCTTTTTCTCTCTCTCTCAAACAAACAAATAAAATCTTTTTAAAAAATCATCAAGAGGAATAACCACAAATAATAATAACAGCCTCACTGTGTACCAAGCATGTTCCCCAGGGACCAGCTGTAAACAACCTGCTAAGACAAGTGCTGGTGTGTTCCCCATTTCACATTCTGAGAAACCGAGGAATCTGTCCAAGAGCACAGGGCTGGGCAGAGACCAGCATTCAAAGCAATGACCTCAGTGACCAAAGTCTGTGTATTTGAACTTGGCTTTGGGCAGCACAAGTTGTCCAAGGAACAACCTAACAGTGTCCATGGGGTCCAGTTGGCCTCCTTGGTCAGTGCATTTCCCTCCTATTTTATGCCACAGTCTCACAGAAGTGGGACCCGACTGGAAAAATTGGATTCGTGGTTCTGTGACCTAGAAATGAACTTGCAGAATCACAGGCTAGACCTTGTAAATTGAGATGAGCTCATCAGCCGAGACAATAAGCCTCATCTCGGGTAACTTCTCACCATGGCTCCTCGGTTCAACTAGATTAGGTGAGCCCTGCCTCTGTGCCAGACAATACTCGACAAGGAGTTAGATGCTATCATACCTCTTTTAGGAAGAGGAAACCGAGGCACCAGAGGGGAAGTGACTTGCCCAAGGTCTCACGGCTAGGAAGTAGCTAAGCTCGTACTCGGACGTTTCCAGAGCGCTGACCGCCTAGCAGCATCCTCCTCACCAGCACTTCAGAGTCAAGAGGAAAGCACCTGGTGACCTGCCTCCCCAGACCCGGGACATTTCTCCGTCCCCTTCTGGGCACGCTTCCCAGGCTGCGTCCACGAGTCTGCCACGGACTTAGAGAAATGCCTTGTCTCTGGGCCTGCTTTCCATGCAGCCCGAGCCACCTCAAGGTCAGGAGCTGGACCCGCTGGCCCTTGGTGTCCTCAGCACAGCAGCGAGCTTGGTTCAAGGAAACCAGAAACCAGAAACCAGCCCCAGTTCCTGGGCAAACTGCTCACGAGGCTGTCACTGGATTCAGGGCTACAGCTGCCATGCTCATCTTCAGCCCCACACGTGAGGCAGCTCTTTCGTTTTTCTGTTCTTCCTCCATCCACAGCTCTGAATCCAGCAAGGAGAGCTGCTTGTTCTTCCAAAGGCAAGTCTTCTTCCTCGTTGCCACCTGATACTTAATTGGATTTGACAACAGAAGGCGCCAGACAGGAATGTGGGAAGCTAGGTGACGATAGGCCTCGAGGGTCCCCCGAAGAGGGCTTCGCCGGCCCCAAACTCAGTGGGTCACCGCGCAGGCCAGCTGCTGACAGCCTGCTTCCAGCTCCTGCTCAGCCCTCACTGCGGATGACCTGAGGTGGGCACCTTAACCTCTCTGAACTCGTTCTCTCATTTGGGAGCAGGTGTGGAGTAACAGCATCGTCACATCAGGCTGTGGCAAAGCTTGTACACAGAGCAAAGCTCAGTGCTATTCGGCCTTTGGCTGAATATCAAGCTGCATATGCACAGGGCAAGTTTCTGTGAGGTCTTACAGAGAACAGTGGGGAGCCAGAGGACAGGGGGTGAATCGAGTCCAACTTTGTGTAGAGCTAAGAGACGCTGGAGCTCGGGCCAACCCGAATGGAAAGGCCCTGTGTGCCTTTCTTCAAGGGAATAGCCCAAAATCCACTCCTGCAAGTAGAGTTTGGAGCAACTGCACACTTGCCCCAAGAAAGTCCCAAACCGAGCCACAGTAGACTGAAGATGGTTTTCAGTAAATTAATTTCTTGCTATGATAAAACCTAATACTCTTTGAAAAATAAAAGACAAAATAGCCAGCCTCTGAATGATATACAGCATACAGACAAAAACCATTAGATGTACTGAGTAGGGTTAATGGCAGCGTAGACACTGCCGGACAAAATATTAATGAACTTGAAGTCATAACAACAGGAACTAACCAAAATGAACCACACAGAGATAAGTGAATGGAAAAAAAGTGGGCAAAGCCTCAGTTTTAGCTGAGGGACCATTCAGGCATCCTAATATATGTACACCTGCAGTACCCTAAGAAAGAGGAGGATACAAAAAATGATTATAAGAGTTAATGCCTGGGATTTTCCCCAAATTTGATGAAAACTATAAGCCCACAAAACCAGGAATGTCAATGAACACCAAGCCCAAGAAATATGTTAAAAAGGTACATCATGGGCACCTGGGTGGCTCAGTCAGTTAAGTGTCTGCCTTCGGATCAGGTCATGATCTCAGGGTCCTGGGATCAAGTCTTACATTGGGGTCCCTGCTCTGTGGGGAGTCTGCTTCTCCCTCTCCCTCTGCCCCTACCCCACTTGTGTGTGTACTCATGCATTCTCTCTCCCTCTGTCTCTAAAATAAATAAATATTTTTTAAAATAAAAAAGGTCCCTCGTGTTAAGTAGCATAAAATAAGTGATTTTAAAAAGTCTCAAGAGAAACTAAAGGAATAAAGCATATTACATAAAGCATATTACATAAAGCATATTACATAAAGCACCAGGTTGACAACAGGTATTTCATCGGGGGAAAAAACGCAGGCCAGAAACCAACAGAGTAACATCTTTAAAGTACTAAGGAAAATGAGAACACTGAACCCATTCTTCTATGCCCAGAAAAAAATACTGTTTAAAAACAAAAATGGGGGATCCCTGGGTGGCGCAGCGGTTTGGCGCCTGCCTTTGGCCCAGGGCATGATCCTGGAGACCCGGGATCAGATCCCACATCAGGCTCCCGGTGCATGGAGCCTGCTTCTCCCTCTGCCTATGTCTCTGCCTCTCTCTCTGTGTATGACTATCATAAATAAATAAATAAATAAATAAATAAATAAATAAATAAATATTTAAAAAAATAAATAAATAAAAACAAAAATGAAACGGAGACTTTTCAGACGTGCAAATGCAGAAGGAAGGCCAACGGCCCCACATTGCAATGAATGCCAAAGGCAGGCTGTTGGGCAGGAGGTAATACAGCTGGAAGAGCATCTATTCTAGAGCCTTTGCACCACCATAAAAGTTTTAGAAGTAGCTTGTCCATTTCCGCAAAAATCCTGTTGGGGATTTTATTTTATTTTATTATTATTATTTTTTTTCTGTTGGGGATTTTAAAGAAAACTCGAAACTCATGCTGACCGATTTCAAGATTTACTATAAAGCTACAGCATTCGAGACAGCGCAGTATCGATAGAGGAGAGTTCGATACGCAGCCACCAGGACAGAA
Source organism: Vulpes vulpes (assembly GCF_048418805.1). NCBI lineage: Eukaryota > Metazoa > Chordata > Mammalia > Carnivora > Canidae > Vulpes > Vulpes vulpes. Next base: position 4,827,397 of record NC_132793.1, on the reverse strand, counting down.
TAGTTTCAAGAAATAGACCCTTACTTATAGAGTCCATTGATTTTCCACAAAGAAGCCACAATAATTTAAGGGCCCACTTGGATGGCCCTGGACGTGAGCGCCTCCTGAAATTTTTGCCCTAGATGCAACCCCACTCACCCACCCAGCTCCCCCTGGTCCCTGTCCTGCTGTTGAATGATCACAGAGAAGTTAAGGTTGGTGAAAATGCTTACTCTTTTGGGCATGTATCCAATCGATGTCTCCCCAAATTGGCCAAAACCTCCCACAAAGCTGAGGTCCCATCTACCTGGACTTGTTTCACAATTGGAGCTTAATCGACACCAGCACTGAATCACGGGATGTCCCGCAGACACTGCACATCCAGTCTCTCAGCTTTGTCTCACTGGCATCATCTGAGAAATAGTCCCCTTTTCTCACGCTGACCGAGAGCCTACTGGTTTTTCATTTCTAGAAACGGGCCCGGCTTCCCGTTGGAAATGTCTAATAACACCAGCTGGGCATGATGTCCCTGCTTCCTCACTCAGATGATGGCAAGTGTCCGCGGCCGAGGCTCAGCCCGTCCCGGCCAGCTGCAGCAGACAGCTGACCCTGCAGCGTCCTACCACGAGCACCTGCACCTCTCTGCCCAGGTGAGCTCTGCCCAAGCATCACACGGTCCTTGCCCCTCAGCTCCACCATTCCAGAGAGCGGTCCGCAGAGCACCTTGGAGGGACCCCCAGGGGACTGTGCCCAGTTACTCCAGCACTAATACCCCATGGATTGGCTTTCCTCCCTTCCCTGCCTCTCCATCCCCCTCCTCACTCCCTCCCCATGCTTCCTGGATCACCTCCCAAATCAACTACTGATCCCCAAAGCTTGTCTCAGTTCTGCTCTAAGAGGAACCCAAATGAAGACATTAATAAATATGGGAGTTCCTAGCAAAATTCCAATTTGTCAGAGAGGGGGCCTGACTCTTCTCATTAATAGCCGCACCCACTCTCACGTTTATAAACTGAGCTGAGAATGTCTCCTGGGTTTGCCTGGCTGTCAAATGGACTGCCGAGCGAAGGTCAGGAGAAATCTCAATCCAAGTGAAGTGCTGTGACATTGCTATTGACTAATTTCACCTTTACAAAGTCATCATGACCCTTGTTGAATCCAGGCAGTGACGCATGACAAAATCCATACTTGCGCTCAGTATTCACTCATTTTGTAAAAGTGTTTTCTGTTTATTGTGGGTTTTTTTTTTTTTAAGATTTTACTTACTTGAGAGAGAGAGAGAGAGAGGGCATGAGTCAGGGGGAAGCAGAGGCAGAGAGAGAAGCAGATTGCCTCCTGAGCAGGGAACCCGATGGGGGACTCGATCCCAGGACCCTGGGATCATGACCTGAGCCAAAGGCAGACACCTAACCTACCAAGCCACCTGGTGCCCCTATAAAAGTGTTTTTTAAAGGCAAAACAAACAAGCAAAAGCAAACACCAAAAACAGTGATGACAATAATGATGCTTTACATCCTCGCAAATCCAAGTGAACCAGCAGCAGCACCAGGAACTTGTTAGAAGTGTAGAATCTTGGCTCCACCCGAGACCCAGTGACCCCTGTGATGCAGGGGCAGGTGACTTGTGTGCTCACTGCATCTGGGAAGCGCTGGTTTTAAGGATGGGAAGTGCTTTACGGGGTGCGATGGTGAATGCACACGGTCTGGAGCCAGGCTGGCTCCATCATTTACCAATCAGGGTGGCCTTGGGGCCAGTGCCCCTCTCCGGGCTTCAGTTTTCTTGTTGGTTAGAGCCGCTGGGAGGCTTACGTGTGACAGTCCAAACAGCACCAAGGCTGGCACGCGGGAGGGCTGCACACATCTCAGCCAGCGTGCGGTCCCCTCTGCAGCAAACTGAGATCAGTAAGCAGTTCCGGGTTTCCACCCGACTTGGAAAGTCCAAGTCGTGCGTTGACAAAGCACCTCGGGTGCGGCGTGAGCGGTGAGTCGGGGTCAGAGAAGCAAAGGTCTCAGCTTCCAATAGCGCCACCAGAACTGTCACTCCTTGGCTGAGCCTCTGCTTCCCCACCCGGAGAATGAAAGAGAATCCTTTACTCCTGCGGTTGCCAGGGGGACGTGCCCCGGGGAGCCCTCATCAGCCTGGCCCCTGGGCCCTACCTGCAAAGTAGGTAGTAGCCTGGGGTGTGCCCTGGGCTCCCCGAGGCTTGGAAACTCCCAGGTGATCGTCGTGACCCACCAGGAGCGAGCAAGCAGGGCGTCCGCAGGCTTGTCATCCTGCGACCACCTCCCACAGGGAGACCCAGGAGACAGTGAAAACCCACGGGGATTTTTAACCTGCAGGATCACCTTTTGAAGTACAGCACAATGCCCTGATTTATCTTTGGTAGAAACTGAAGTCCATGCTCTGAATCGAGATCTGTGCGCCCCATGGTGACGTTCGCCTCCATCCCGCTTCCAAATCATGTTTCGGCAGCACAGAGCTCCGTCCACGTGGACCTGAAATCCAGTGCTCTGCTTCCTCCGAGTAGCTTTTGCTCTGGGTGTTTTGTTTTGTTTTTAATTTGCAATTGACCTGTGATTTTTCCTTGGGATGAACTTTATTTTAAAAAAAAAAAGATTTTATTTATTTATTTGAGAGAGAGAGAGAGAGACAGACAGACAGAGAGCACAAGTAGGCAGAGTGACAGGCAGAGGGAGAGGGAGGAGCAGACTCCCCAAGGAGCAGGGAGCCCAGGGCAGGGCTCAATCCCAGGACCCTGAGATCACGACCTGAGCCAAAGGCAGAAGGAGCCACCCAGGCGTCCCTGGGATGAACTTTATAAAGTACCTTCAAATCTAAGAAACTAGAAGGAGCATAAACCTTCAGGAAATGTAACTATAGATGTAATTCATCAACAGCGTCTGTGAAGTTTCTGCAAATCATTTGTGGAGGGGAATAGTACATAAATTCCGAGTAATTGGACTTCCATATGTCATTTATCTGCAGGGACTGATAAATGCATTGCCTCCGAATTTTCTGGCGAGTGGAGGAGTTCTGAGGACTCTGGACAGACCGCCCCGTGCAGGGCTACCAGGGACAAGACCAACACGCTCAAGAGGAAGGGTGATTCCCCAGCACCATGGCAAGCCCTGGGCACCAGGCCGCCCCTGCCACCCCAGCATCTTCTCGCCCCCACAGGGTTTCTCAGCTCCCTTCATAACTAAGTTGCCAGATTGAGCAGATGAAAACACAGTTAAATTGAATTTCAGATAAATGACAAAAAAGATGTTTAGTGTAAGTATACCCCATGTGTTATTTGGGACACATTTTTACCAAAAAAATTATTTGTTAGGTGGGCATCTGTATTGTATCTGCCAACCCTCCTCATAACCTCCCAGCGCGGATTAAATTCCTCTTTCCCAGTCTCAATGGGAAGAGATGACGTCGCAGGTGGGTTGTTCCAATGACTACTTTGCACAGAACTCTTGCCAGCCTCCTTTCCCCACCTGAAGTGGAAACTGCTGCAAGTATCCACTGGGAAGGGATATTGGTCCCTGGGATCGAGTCCCGCAGCGGGTTCCCTGCTCAGGATAGATATTGGTATTTCCCCAACACCAGTCTTAACTTCCACTTTAGTAACAGACCACCACTGCTCACTAGCATAGCGATGTTTGGTGATTGGGTAACCTCTGGCCAAGGGGGCAGAAGAGGAAGGGTTGTGGTGTATGCCTGGGAGCAATTCTTACAAGGAAGTCTTCCCTTCATCCATCCTACAGCTTAGAAAGTTGCTGAATTGGCTGGAGCTCCAGCAGCCATATTGGGCCACGTAGACAAGGGTCATATTCTAAGGATGGTGGGGAGGAAAGCCTGGTCCCCTGTAGCCTCATGTAGCAGAGCCGCCACAACAGCCCTGGACTCCCACCTCCAGACGTCTTTCATACAACAAGGAAAAATCAACTTCTATCTTGTCTTAGCCAATGTTATCTGTGGCTTTTCTGGTCTTACAACCAAACCAGAATATACTCCACCCTAAAGACATGTCCGTCACATTTCATCATTTTCCAGGCACAATTAGGTCAGTCCAGTTTAAAATTCCAATACTGGGGGACAGACGGTCTGTGTGTGTGTGGGGGGTTCCTGAGTAGCTCAGTTGGTTGAGTGTCTCCCTTTGGCTCAGGTCACGATCTCAGGGTCCTGGGATCAAGCCCCACATCGGGCTCCCTGCTCAGTGGGGAGTCTACTCCTCCCTCTCCCTCTGCCACTCACCTTGCCTGTGCTCTCTCTCTTTCTCTCCCTCTCTTAAATAAATAAATAAATAAATAAATAAATAAATAAATAAATAAAATTTTTTTGAAAATTCAATCTTGGGGTACTTGGGTGGCTCAGTTAAGCATCTGCCTTCAGCTCAGGTCATGACCTCAGGATCCTGGGACAGAGCCCCACGTCGGGCTCCCTGCTCATCAGGGAGTCTGCTTCTCCCTCTCCCTCTGCCTCTTCCCCCCGCTCATGATCTCTCTCTCAAATAAATAAAAATAAATAAATAAATAAATAAATAAATAAATAAATATCTTTTTTTTTTTAATCGAATCTTACATTCGATTTAAATCTTATCTCCTCCCTTCCACCAGGCCCTGTCATGTTGGAGGCTCCTGGGACTTGCAGGGAGACAGTAGACAAGTGTAAGCAACTCTTAGGAGAAGGAGCCCAAGGCACTTACAGGTGCTCGCCAGAGGTGGATGAGTCATTTTGATGGAGGCTCACAGGAGGCTTCCAGGAGATCATGGCACTTTGAGAAACCGGGGTGTGATTCTGATGGGCAGACACCATGTGGGGTAGGGGCTGTGTCCCCAAGAAGATGTGAGCTCTCACTGAGGCATGAGCGTACAGACAGGTTTGGGAACGTGGGTGCCCTGAGAGTTCCACCCAGGCCGTGTCCGCGGCACAGAGCAGGGCTGCTGGCCCCCACCCTCTGGCCACCGAGCATGACCCTCCCCTGCCAGTGGCTCCCCTGCCCCTCACGCTTCTCAAAGAAAAAGAGTCTCGTCCATTCTCCTGGTTGGGTTTTTCAATCCAATTCTGAAGACCATGTCTGCTCATCCTCACCTTCATTGATCTGCAAGTCTGAACGAAACTTTCACCCAGCTGCAAGGAAAGCAGCTCTCAAATCTGGAGATTATTTGGGGGTATTGGAGTAGAGGGGTCCAGGTGATACCTCCGTTCTAAGACAACTGCCCCGTCCCCTATCCAGCCACACATGGCGGCCAGTGGGACCTTCGGGGGCCCCAAGCCTCTTGGTCACGGCTGATCGGACAGGAATGGATACCTGTCCCCGGCTGGACCGATCGGAATGTCTCTTCTGGTTGTTTGGAAGTGGGACTCGAGTCTCCAGCGCAGAGCTCTGCCGGGAGGGAGAGCCCCAACCAGTCTGGTACCTTCCCCTTGCGGAGTTTGGCCTCTGCTACTTGCACACAGGAGACCCACGGGGAGGAAAGCGAACCGCAAGAGAGCTTCTCGGCCTCGTCATGCCTTGGTCTCTCCATCAAAAGACTGGGACCGAGGGCGGCCGGGGCCAACCCCTTGGGGTTCGCCGTGTGCCCACCATGCACCCCACAGCGCGCCAGGCAACCGCAGGCCCTCGGGGGCTCCGAGCCCCTGGCCAGCGTCATCAGAGCCGGTGGGCACACAGATTCGGCCCCAGAGCTGTCACCGCTTGTCCCGAGAGCCGCTGAGTCTCCGGCACGTGGAGACCCGGGGAGTCACTTTCATTACAGAAAAGCCGACTTAATTGCAGCCCGGCGAGGAGGCTCGGATCCGAGGGCCGCCCTGCCCCCGGCGCATCTCGGGCTGACCCCCGGGCGCCTGTCAGGGGGGAGACGGGGCCGCCCGGCAGGTATCGACACAGGTGGCAGAAGGACATTGATCGGGCACACGGAACGAGGCCCTGTCATCTCCAAGTGCCGCTGTGAGCCGGTGATGGACGGGGCTCGGCGAGATCTCCAGGCCCCCGGAGCAGAGCGAGCGGGACGGCAGCGGGGCCTGTCTGTCTGTACGGCCCAGGGACACGATCGGCCGCAACAAGTCACTGACCTAAGACGGAGAAAAATAATAGCGTGACCCCCCGCAGCCCCTGGCCGCGGTTTGCAGTCGTGAAGAGGTGGAAGTTCAAATGACTTCAGAGGAGCGGCTGGCTGCTTTCTCCAGCGCAGAGGCCCTGCCCCTCTGACTCCTCCCTCCCACCCCAAGCCCCTGCCCTGCAGACACTTCTGGAAGGCCACGAGGCTGGTCTTCCTGTCCTGATCCTCCACGTGCAGGTCCGTCCCAGAGCCCACGCCAGGGAGGCGCGGGTCCTGGAGGATTCCTGCAGCCGGGGGCTTCAGCAGGGCTCGCGTGACTCAGTTTCCCTCTCCTGGGCATAGCTCGCTCCTCCCGGCTTACTCTCCAGCCCTCCTAAGCGCACAGGGGTCGGATGCCCTGACTCTCCATGAAGGAAATCCAAGTTCCCCTGCCAGCCCGGACAGCGACAAAGGGTTTGATGATCAGGGTCCCTCCACCTTCCTCCCTCCCCCTCCTGCCGGGTTTAGGGGAGGAGAAGTGGTGGGGAGGGGTGGCTGTCACACTGAGGGATCAATGCGGTGCCCCTGGCCACTGAGCTGGGCACTGAGTTGTCTGCATGGCATTCAGGTTGCCACCATCTCTTTGGCTTTTGTTGTAAGGCCTCAACCTCCTTTTGGAACGAGGCAGGGCGTAAACATCACATAAATGAACGAAAACCTCCAAACTACAGATGTGTCGTTGGGACCCGAGGGCTGAGCAGCCCCGCACCTGCTCAGCCCAGGAGGGTCCTAGTGATCAACTCTTTTACGGGGACCTTCCCGCGCAAATAGTGGCCCAGACTGCAGGCTGCGGGCTGCGCAGGGCCCGTGAGCATCCACGGTCATCACCTGCTTCTCATCACCCACCCCGCGCGGCCACACGGCCACGACGACAGCAGGGATGAGTGGATGCGTGGACACACTGCCGCCTGGGTCCTCGAAGTCCCCCCAGGACAGGGGCCTCCCAGGGAGCAGCCAGGGACAGGGAACCTGAAGCCTGTGTCATCAGGTCTTCCTTGAGGTGGCCAGGGGTGGAAACGGGACCCCTGCCAGGCACGTCTCCTCAGTAGGACAATGCCCACAACAAACAGACCTTTGACCGTGTCCCCGAGGAATCAGCACTCGTCCCCCCTGCATCCCCCGCCCGCCCCAGCCCCCCTTGGCCTCACCCGGCCTCCTGCTCCTCCCCTCCCACCCCACCGTCCAAGCTCCTGCCCACAGCCAGCTGAGGCTTTTAAAATGGAAACTTATTCTATATGTTGGCAAATTGAACACCAATAAAAAAATAAATGTATAAAAATAAATAAAAATAAATAAAAAATAAATAAAATGGAAACTAAACTTTCAGAGGCTTCTCATCTCACCCAGAACAACATGCAGAACCCTTCCTCTCTGGAGCCTAAAAGCCCCCGTGACCTGCCCCCAGCCCGGTAGGTCTCACGGCTCACCCCCCTTCCTCCCCATCACCCACTCCACTCCCCCGGCACAGACCCACCCGGGGCCCTCGAATGCGTGATGCCTGTGTCCGGGTTGTCTTCTCCCCAAACAGTCCGTCTCTCTCCCTCGCTTCCTTCTGTCCCCGCTCAAGTGCTACCTCCTCAGAGCAGCCTGCCCGGGTCGGATCGCTCAGGTAAACCAACGGCATGACCTCCAGACTCTCCGTGCACTCACCTCGTCCTACCTTCCTCTAGGGCACCTATCCCCACCCGCGAGCACGCTGCACGGACTTGTTTGTTTTGTTGTGTCTCTTATTGGAAAGAGAGCTCTGTGAGGGCAGAGACCACGTCTGCCCAGCTGGCCGCTAAACCCCCGTGTCCAGCTCGTGACCCGTATCTGGTGACTAAATGAGGTCCCATTTGAGGGATGCAGTGACTGAGATGGGGAGAGGTGAAGAAACACCACTGGCAGACGAGTGTAGACGCAAGCCCTGCCCCCCACCTGCTGGGCTCAGACTCCCCCCAAGTCACGACCGCGGTGGCCACCACGGCAGGTCCCGAGACCCGGGAAATGTACCCACGCGACAGAGGACCCTCAGGCATTGCTCAGAGTAAATGACTTTTGAGAGGTTTATTATATTTGGCAGGAGATAATTAACTGTGTCCTGTGTCTCAACGATATTGGAGGAAGAGTAGCCTCGGCCTCCGCCCGTGCCCTGGGAGTTTTGCAAACCAAATTATAGCTAAATATAAATATTTAATGAGGCCTGTCCTCCGGCTGTCCCTTCTTTGTCCACAGTCATTAAATACAATCCCGCAGCCGAAATTCAAACGGGGCTGAGGTTCTGTGGGAGAAGGGAGATTTCAAAACTGTTCAAGATCCCAATTAACTTCCTTTCTTTATCTTAATAGCAAATGAAGAAAGAAAGCAGAGAGAAAGGAGAAGATGCCAACACTTCCACAAAGCCCTATCGGGTGTTGTAGCAGCTTGAACGGTGTCCCCTCAAAATCCCCACCTACCCCGACCCTCAGGAGCCACCAGGGGCTGGAAGGAGCAAGGAAAGGATTCTCCTGGGGAGCCCAGATGAAGTGCAGCAAGACCCACACCTCGATTTTGGACTTCTGACCTCCAAACTGTGAGGGAATACATTTCTGTCGTTTCAGGCCACCCGGTTGTGGTCACTTGTGCTGGCAGCCCCAGGACGCTCCCACGGGCACTGCGGAATGTCCCCCAGGGCCCACCAGCAGGCCTTTCCAGCAGAGAGCTGAGCGGGGCCGCGAGCAGGGAGCCAGCGGTGGTTCCTGAGCGGGGGGTGGCCAGCCCCGCACCCCACCCTGACTGCCCCCGCCTCTCCCGCCAGCCCTCCACGGGCACCCTCAGCTCGCTCGGCCCCAGGCACCTGCCCACCCGTGCTGGACTCCCAGAGAACCTCCTGCTGCTCCTCGTGGCTCTGCACACCCTGGCCCAGACACTGCACCCAGGATGAGCCTCAGGTGCCCCCAGCCCCATCAAGGGTCAGCCCGAGGCGCTGATGGCTGGCCGCCCCGCTGTGGGAGAGGGGACAGATGCCAATACCATGCTGCTCACCTCACGTGTGCCCAGAGTGCCCCGGGCAGCCCGTCCAATGCAGGTGCCAATGGGGGGTGGGGTGCCCAAGACTCCGTATTTCTAACAAGCTCCTGGGTGCTGCTGGTCCAGGGACCACGCTCCATAGTGCAGCTCCATAGAGGCCTCTCTGCCCTTGAATCTCTAACCCGTCTGTCCTGAAGGGATCAGATGTTTCAAAGCCTGCAGTGAACAAACACACCCCAAAAGGTATCACAGAGACACCACCTCGGTCTGCAGTGGCTCTGGCCCGGATTTGTTCAAGTTGGGAAATGGGTTTCTTCTCTAGCAGAAGAGAGCACCACAGCACAAAGAGCCCTGAAGATTAATGAGGGCGAAGGCTCTCTTCTCAACAGCAAGAAGGGGGCACGTAAAGTTACGGGTACATTTGTCTGTACTCAATGCCACCGAGGGCTCGCAGAGGTTAGTCCACAGGTGAGCACTCGTGAAAAATCATTTCCCCCCAAATAAAGAGAGAAACATTCATTGGTCGCTATGAGCTGTCAGCCATTGACTTGTTTAATCCCAAGGGGTCCTCCGTGAGCTGGGTGCTAGTGTCTCCACCCTACAGACAGGGAGACAAAATTTCAGAGAGGGTACGTGACTCGCCCAAGGTCACACTGCCCACATGGGCCGCACCGAATCGAGAGTCCTGGTTCTTTCCACTATGTAACACGTTTTGAGAGATAAGCCAGTGGCAGGGATCATTTCCCACCTGAACGAGCCTGAGAGCACAGAGGAGGGCTGACGGGGTGGACTGGCCAAGAAGGACCGAGCTGTGTTACCAAATGCAGCTCTTTGGCTTCTTCCTTGTGATTCAGAGATCAAGACGGAGGAGATGTCTTTGCCTCCTGGGAAGGAAGGAGCCTCCCTAAGCTAGAAAGAGTGAGAAGTGGTTAGAGTGAGGTGGGAGCTGGAGAAATAGGGAGAGATTTCCCAGCTTTTCCAGGAACTATCACCTCCTCCTTCCTGAGTCTGTCCTGGGAAGAAAAGGAAGCCCCTGCTCTATGCAAGGCTGGGGCCTCATCGGGGTCCCACGGAGCTCAGTGAAGGCCATGGTATCCCGCAGGCGTCGGAGGGGACGTGGAACTCCCACCGGAGGGATGAGGGGTAAGTCTAGCCAGAGTGACCTGTTCTCTCATCCTTCATCCGGACGGTGTGATGGGGAGCAGCCCAGGCGCTGGCCAAAGCCTGGACTCTGCACTGAGACAGACCTGGGTCTGCCCCAGACCCTCCCCTCCTGCCCCGGTGACCTTGAGCATCCTGCTCAGTCCCTGCGTGCATCACCCTTGCTTCTAGGAAACGAAGTAACTCACCTAACCCCGGCTGAAATTTAATTAACTAAGTTCACCCCAACCCAGAGAAGCAGAAGCAGACAAGCCAAGTAGTGGCCCCAAAGGGGACCTCCCCACCGAGACTGGAGCCTCCCCCGCAGGTCACACTCCGCGGCCACCTGCCGGTGTCCCCCACTCCCAGCCTGGGGGTTCCTGATGCCTCTCTCCAGAGACCTGGGTGCCGAAGGAACAAAAGGCTCAAATACTACCTCTTTCTTTTTCCCCCTGAAGACAGATGGTTACCAGCAGAATGGGTGCAGGCTGTGAGCTCCCGAGGGGCCAGGGCCGAGCCCACCTCTCTCAGGCCTCCATTGCCAGGGCCTGGCACACAGGATACACTTGATAAATCGAGTTTATCGGGAAAGTGAATGTCAGGGCCGAGCTCTGGAAATCCCAGGAGATCTTAAAAAGCTGGCAATCGTGCTTTCTACAGGAAGTGCCCCAAATCCTGCAGCCCGGCCTGTGACCCAGGCTGCGGAAGGAGGGCGGACATGTGCGGGCCCGGCCGGCCGCTCACAAGGGCAAACTCTCATCAAGAATTCCGTCCCGTGTGCAGCTGCATTTTATCTCCCGCTACAGAACGGGATTGATCTCGATGTCAGTCAGGACGGAGCTCACCTCCACCAAGTCACATAACAGATGAGGAGCTGATCAGACGCTCTGTGAACGCGGTACTTTAATAACAATATCGCTTAGATCTCAAACTGCTTAATTAGATTTTACTCATCGCCATCACTCGCCTCATTTGAACGGCTCGTTTATAATTTATGGTCTTTAGGCATTTGGTTGTTCATTTGTAAAGTGGGAGAAAACAATCACCAGGCAAGAAGAAAGCTTAAGAAGAGCGGATCTGACTTCTCCCAGGGGCTGAGAGGCTGTGGGGGAGCCTGCTGGAGGGAGCATCTCTGCTGGAGGGAGTATCTCTGCTGGAGGGAGCACCTCTGCTGGAGGGAGTATCTCTGCTGGAGGGAGTGCCTCTGCCGGGGGAAGTACCCCTGTTGGAGGGAAGCATCTCTGCTAGTGTGAGCATCTCTGCCGGAGGGAGCACCTCTCTGGAGGGAGCTGCCGGGCTCCTCCGCACAGAGCTCCCAGCTCCAAGCCCTGGGGTGGCCCCTCGTCCAGCTGCCGGAAAGATCGTGGACGCAGGCCCTGCCAATCAACTTGTCTGATTCGGGCAGGGCCCAGGCATTGGTTCAGGATTGAGCACGTGACACAACCCCAGCCAGTGAGAGTGCGCCCTGGGATATTTGTGGCAAGGAGGAGGAAAGAGACCCCATCCCTACTCGGGCTGCCAGGCATCAGTCTGCAGCAGCCCCAGGAGGCCAGCTTCCCTCCCAGGTAGACGGCCCAGGGGGCTGAGAATGGCGCCAACACACAGGGAAGCAAGACAGAGACATGGGGAGGACAGATTCCTGGCAGCGTTTCCGAGCACCTGGCTTCAGCCATGCAGGGACCACCCCTTGGATATTTTCATTTTGTGAGTCACTATGTTCCCTAGTTTCCTTAAGCCTATTTGAGTTGAGTTTCTTGCACCTGCAACAGAAAGAAGCTCAACTAATTATAATGTCAGAGACAATCCTCATGAGAAGAGTCTAGTCACCAAGTCTTCTACAACCCCATTAGCCACTAATTTCCAAGCATTAAAAAATGTGAAGAGTGCTATCAAGATGCCATCTTGAATTCATAGGGAAGAGAATAATTATCTTAGCGAGGCTTTCTCTGAGTTACCCAGAATTTCAACATCATCTCAAGCCTCCAAAATATAACACAACCTCTTACCCTCCTTTATTTTTTTTCTCCTTAGCACTTATGATCAAACCCACCAAAATATTTCGCTTGTCTACTTTTTTATCATCTGTCTTGCCCCAGCAGAATGTCAGCTCCATACATGACAGGGAATTATCTATGTTTTGTTTACTGGTACATCCTTTTATCAGTGGGAACTGGTACAGAGTAGACATTAAGTCAATATTGGTTGCATTTGACCATTGAAAGAATGACTCTGTTGTAGGAATTATGCTCAGCTCCTAATAGGAGAGGAAAGCAACCAATACGGAAGTTTATTTCTCCTGCACATAAAAGAAATCCCTAGCTAGGCGACCCAATGGCAACCACACATTGTTCTCTGGGACCCATGGGCTTTCTATCCTTGGATTCTTCTGTCCTCAGCGTAGTAGAGTTTCTTTCTTCAAAGTCATCTTATGGCCCAAGATGGCTGCTGGTGCTCCAGCCATATGGTCTGCATTCCATGTAGGGAAAAAGGAGAGACTCTCTTTATGTGAATTCCCAGAAAAGCAAACAACAACTTCTATCTATGTCTCATTGGTCACCTCTGGCTGTAATAGGGGTTGGGAAATGTCATCTTTTAGATAGGCACGTTACCACCCAAAATAAAATCAGTGTTCTATTACTAAAGGTGGATCTTGGGTAGGCAACTTGCAATCTCTGTAGGGAGTGGTGGGAGGACAACTAGATAACCGTATAAACCGGTCAATGATAACATATCCGTACAATAGAGAACTATTCAGCCACTAACAATTTATTTTTTTAACTCCTACTAATGTGACCGAATGTCAATACAATATCACATGTAAGAAGAGAGGATATAAAATTACCCAAAAACCTCCATATTTGTAACCACGCTTCCCAGCCACACACACACACACACACACACGACAAAGAGGTCAAAGGAATATACCACAATTTTTTTTTTAATTTTTATTTATTTATGATAGTCACAGAGAGAGAGAGAGAGGCAGAGACACAGGCGGAGGGAGAAGCAGGCTCCATGCACCGGGAGCCTGACGTGGGATTCGATCCCAGGTCTCCAGGATCGCGCCCTGGGCCAAAGGCAGGCGCCAAACCGCTGTGCCACCCAGGGATCCCGAATATACCACAATTTTTGATAGTGTTTTCCTCTAATGAGATCAATTATTTTCCTTTTACGTTTTACTTTTTTTTTTTTTTTCTTTTTCAGATGCTTTAGCTAAACATGTTGCTTCATGGTGAAAAAGGACAAGCCGTTAAAATTTTAAGTAAAAAGTAGACGCGAAATGGGACCCTCACTCGTGGTTTAGCCATTTGGCCAGGAGGCAAAGCCCCCACTCACAGAGAAGGGAAAGAAAGGGGGTGGGAACACAGAAGGACAAAAGAAAGGGGGAGAAGCTGAGAGACCATCAGGGAGAGGCAGTGGCTTTGAGGAAGGAACATTCAGGAAGGCTGGGAGGGAAGGGAGGAGGAGGGGGGGAGAGGGAGGGGGAAGGCAGGGGAGAGGAGGGACGAGAAGACAAAAGATCCCTGAGAAGCTGCAGTCCTTGCTGGGGTGAACTTCAGAAATAGCGCGGAGTTGCGTTTCCTCCACAAACTCCCAAGAGCACGTGCCCCCCACCCCTCCCTGGCCATGACCCCCATCCCCTCAAGCTCTAAGCCAGCCCTTGAGCATTTTCTTTGATCACAGAAACAAGCAGCAAACCCCCAGCTGGCCCTGACTCATTCCCTCTCCCCTGCTTGTCCCCAGCCCGAAGCCTCTCTCTGCTCATTTTTGGCAGCCCCTGGTTTCTATGAGGGCTGCAGCTGTTTCAACTCAACCTCCCCCCTCCCAACCCTGTCCCCGCTCCAGACTCCACCCCAGGCCTGTGCTCGCACTGGGTAGGGGCTGAAGATGGGCTTCCTCCTCTCTCCCTAGCTTTGCCCCAAGAGGAGATGGAATCAAAACCAATAGATAAATAGTGTGGTTCACCAGCCGTGCCAGACATCCTGCTTGGAGCAGAGTCAGGCCCTGGAAAAGTTCGTGGGAAATCCTGGGGCTCAAGTGCTTATTCAGCAACCACAAGCTGTATCTCAGATCTGGGTCCCCAAAACAAAAGATCTAAGTTTCTATGAAGCTGCCCTCCCCTCACCAGCCAACACGCCATCTAAAATCCAAGGGCCTCCGGACACAACCCCGAAACAGATCTTGAAATCTAAATCACATTCTCAAAGCTTGTGCAGTCAAAACACAGGTCGGCTGCCCCCCCTTCCCCCCAACCCCGAGTTTACTGGCAACGGTAAATAGGGTCCCAGGCCCTCCCACCCTCCCCGAGAGCTTCCAGCCACAGAGACCTGGCGGCGCAGTTCAGCAGCCACTAGAGGGCCCGCACTCTCTGAGCTCTTGCAACATGGAAGGTGCGACTGGAGAACCGGGTTGTTCTATTTTATTTCACTTAAACAAACTTGAATGTGAAAACTGAACAGTAAAACACGTTTCCGTAAGCCTTGGTTTTTGTAGAACTACTGTATTCGGCTCCTATTGCTGCCATGATAAGTGCCCAGAAATTTTGTAGCTTAAAAATAATCCCATTCTTTTCTCTCACAGTTCTGGAGAAAAGAAGTCAGGTGGGTCTTAGCAGACTACAGTCAGGGTGTCTGCAGGGCTGTGTTCCTTCCTGGAGGCCCTAGAGGAGGACCCCTTTGCTTGCTTTCCCAACTTCCAGAAATCACCCACATTCTTGGTTCGATGGCCCTCTGCCTTCAAAGGCGGCACTGTGGGATCCTTCTGACTGTGCTCCCATTATCCTGGCTCCCTCTGATCACAAATGGTTCTTTCCTTTTAGGGACAATTTTCATTTCATTGGGCCCACCCTGATAACCCAGAACCATCTCCTCATTTCATGGTCAGCTGATCAGCAACCTTCATTACATCTCTTACCTTAATTCCCTTTTCCCATATAAGTTGATATAGGCACAGGCTCCAGGGACAAGAACCCAGACATCTTCAGGGCACCATTATTCTGGCTACCACAGTAGAGTTCGCATTAACCTTTCCATCCCAACAGAAGCTATTGTAGCATTGTGCAGGTATTGGGCAAGTGCACGATTTCAAATATTGCATGTAAATACATCAGGGACCTAGGTAGTATCAATGGATGGATTCAATAAGGTTGATTATTTTTCTACATGTGAATGTAGCATGATAATGTTTTTTTCTAAATATTTTACGTGGATAGCACAATTACTATGACATGTATGTCCTGAAATGGAAATTTTTATTATTTTAATTTTAATATAAGTGTTATTTTTCCAGTTAAAAAAATAAGTATGAACAGATTTTTAGGTCTAAAATGGAGGAATTCCTACTGATGCAGAATCAAGTAGACATGGAGAACCATAAAGACAATGTAAGATGTCACAATTTTGGGATGAATGGTAATTGCAATTTGATTTGGCAGAGGAAATAAGTTTTTTGTTCGTTGGGCAAAAGATAATAAAGTGGACAATAGTAACAGACACTTGTAGCAAATACATAATGGATTTGAAAAGAAATTTCCTCTCCCAACAGTCAAAACGAAATCAACAAAAGCCAACTAGAATCAGAAAAATAAAATTTCTAAATCAAAAAATTTTAATGAACTTTAACAGTTGGAACTCTGGCCAGCTATAAAATGATCCATATTCCTGCACAGAAAAAGGAAACCATTTTTAGATGAAAAAGTGATTTTCTTTTTTACTATTGTGTCAGTTAAAAAAATGTTGTTAGAATATGGGGAAAACATGAAAAAAGATATCCTGCCAAAAGGATAAGATCTTCAATTAAACCAGCAAACAGTTGACTATGGGATTCAAACCTTTCTAAAAATATCAAAGATTGGAAGTCTGAGCTAGTGCAATAAGGACAAGAAAAGGAAACAAAAGGTATAGGGATCGAGAAGGAAAAAATAAAATTGTTCACAGATGACATGATTGTCTATGCAGAAACTCTCTCTGAAAGAGCTGATGAAAAACTGGAACTAATAAACAATTATAGCAAGGTTGCTTCATGCCGGTTAATATGCAAAGGTCAATCCCTTTCCTGTATACCTGCAATGAACAAGTGGAATTTGAAATTAAAAACACAATACTATTTACATTAACACTCCCCAAAATGAAATATTTAGGCAGAAATTTCACCAAATATGTTTCAGATCGAGATGAGGAAAACCACCAAACTCTGATGAAGAAAATCAAAGAACTAAATTTAAATGGAGAGTGCTCTGTGTGGATGGTTAGGAAGACTCGATGTTGTCAAGATGTGAATTTTCCCGAACTTGATCTACTGATGCAATCCCAATCCAAAGATCCAAAGAAATGTCATCTTGTGGATATTGACAAACTGATTCTAAAGTGCACACGGAGAGGAAAAAGACCCAGAGCAGCTAACACAATCTGGGAGAACGAACACTGACACTACCTGATTCCAAGACTTACTATAAAGCTACAATAATCAAGACAGATAAAGGAATAGACACAAGATCCATGAAACAAAACAGAGAGCCCAGAAATACACCCCCATAACTCTAGTCAACTGACCTTTGGCAAAATAGCAAAAGCAATGGTATGGAGCAAAGATGAGCTCTCAACAAACAGTGTTGAAACAACTGGACATCCACATGCCAAAAAAAAAAAAAAAAAGTATCTGGACACAGAGCTTATACTTATCACATAAAAAAAAAAAAAAAGTTAGCTCAAAATGGATCATAGACCTAAATGCAAACTGCAAAACTGTAAAACCCCAGGAAGCTAACAGGAGAGAACTCCTGGATGCCCTTGGGTTTGGCCAAGGCTTTGTAGATACAACACTAAAGGCACCATCCATGACAGAAATAACCAATTGGCCAGATTTCATTAAAATTAAAAACCTTTGCTCTGTGGGTGACAATGTTAAGGGAAAGAGGAAACAAGCTGCAGACAGAAAATATTTGCAGATGACACACCTGATACAGACTGTTAGCCAAAGCATGCAAGCTCTTAAAATTTGACAATAAGACAACAAACAACTCAACTTAAAAATGGTCCATAGACCTGAACAGATCCCTCGCCAATGAAGACATACAGGTGACAAGCACATGAAAAGATGCTCCACATCATACATCATTAGGGGAATGCAAATTAAAACAACGAGATAGCATCACACACCTCTGAGTAGGGCTGAAATCCAGAGCGCTGATGGCACCAGATGCTGGCCAGGATGTGGAGCAGCGGGAGCTCATCCATTGCTGGTGGGAACACAAAATGGTGCAACCACTTTGGAAGACAGTTTGCTGGTTTCTTACTAAACACACTCTTACCATACAATCCAGCACTCATGCCCCTTCTATTTACCCAAAAGAGTAGAAAACTTACACCGACACAACAACCTGCACGTAGTCTTTCGGTAGGTGAGTGGATAAATTAACTGTGGTCCATCCAGACAATGGCATATTATTCGGGTCTAGAAAGAAATGAGCTATCAAGCCACGAAAAGATGTGGAGGGCTAGTAAATGCCTATTACTAAGTGAAAGAAGTCAATCTGGAAAGGCTGCATCCTGTATGACTCTAACTGTAGGACTTTCTGAAAAAGACAAAACTATGGAGGTAGCTAAAAGATTAATGTGTCAGGGATTGGGGGACATTTGCAGGGAAGGATGAAAGGAGAACCTAGAGGATTTTCAGGGTGGTGCAAATACTCCGCACGATACCATAATGATGGGCACATGTCACACCCAGAGACAAACCCATAGAATCCCTAGGATGAACAGCACCAAGAGTGAACCACAATCTCGACTAGGAACTGTGTGGATGATTTTGATGTGCCGGTGTAGCTTCACCAAGTGTAACAAATGTGCCTTTCTCGTGGGGGGTGTTGCTAATGGAGAAGGCTGGGGGAGGAGGAGGGTGAGGGGTGTCTATGGGAAAACTCTGTACCTTCGCCTCAATTTTTCTGTGAACTTAAAATTGCTCTAAAAAATCATCTTAGTTTTTAAAGCATAGAACTCTTGGCATAGATACTTTTGCATTTTCTACATCTGTCAAGAAAGAATTTCAGCTAGGAATAACAAAATTCGTTTCTATGACGACAGATGATGCTTCAGCTTTGTTAGATCAAGAATTCAGATTTACTGGAATTTTAAAACCTGAGACTGATGTTTCCCTTCATATTCTGTTCCACTCTGTGATACACATAAAATATTTGCACTCCACTTTCTGGAGAAGACTCTGAAAATTGTCATGGATTCAAGAGTTAAAGTCACTTAGTATTTATGTACACATTCTGTGAATCATTATCAGTTTATAGAACTCGAAAAGAAGGAGAAGACAGTAAATTTAATGACCTTGTGTGCTTTGCTTATTTGTCAAATCATGAGTTTTACAGATTTGCTGCAGCATTAATTCCATTTCAAGATTTCTCTTTGAAACAAAAGACATATTTGCCAAATATTCAATAATCAAAGACCAAAAAAGGGGGGGGGGTGATTTGATTTAAAGTTTTCTCATTGTTATTACACAACATGAGAAAGAGCTAAACTTTAAGCTTCAAAAAAAATGAAAGCTTATTGGTGACCATGCTAGACAGGTACAAGAATTTATGCTGAGATTTAAACCTCTCAAAATCCAAATCAATAACAATGACTCTCATATTTCTCCAGCATGAATCAATATGCAAAAGATTTTAATCGCAATTGACAGCATTATGTAAATTGGCTGCAAAAAACTATAAGAAAAATTGGAAGAGCTTTTTGTTGATAACGATAAATTTAAAGTTGCTTTTCCACTGATGGAGGGCTATTGCATTCAGTGTCGATAACGCTGAGTTAGCACAAGAGTTAGTAAATTTACTTACCTCCAGCAGTTTTAAAACTCATATATGCTTTTGCTTAAAAGTCAAATCGCTTTTTAAAAAGATGGCCCAGTTTTGTCAATGGAGATGCAGATATTAAAGGAAAATGGCTTTTTATGCACAATTCAGTTATTGGAAAGCGTCTTGGCATATTTGGGATTAGGTAGCTATAGGAGTCTAGTTTTCTAATCTGTAAACTTTATAAAATCTAAATACAGATCAACTATTTTTAAGAAAAACTTAGTGGCTAAATTGAAATATATAATACACACACTGGGTTTTAAATAATTAAGACAAAAAGAATGCAAAATGTCTCACCAATAATTTTTCTATTTTTAGATGCTAAAATGATACATTTTGTATAACACATGAAACATATTTTAAAAATTAATTTGGGGGGTGCGCCTGGGTGGCTCAATCGGTGAAACGTCTGCCTTCAGCTCAGGTTATGATCCCGGGGTCCTGGGATGGAGGCCGCATCAGGGCTTGCTCCCCTGAGCAAGCAAGGAGCCTGCTTCTCCTTCTGCCACTGCCCCCTCATCCCTGCTTATATGTTGACTCTCTCCCTCTCTCTCTCTCTCAAATAAATAAATAAAATCTTTTTTAAAAAATTAATTTCATCTGTTTCTATTTTCTTAGTGCTTTTTAATTTTTTTAATTAGAAAATTTAAAATTGTACATGTGGCTTACGTGATATTCCTACTAAACAGTGCAGAATTAGTCTTTCTTTTCAGAAAAACTGAAGGTGACAGTAAGGAGCAAGCCTCCTCTGGCTTGGCTCCCTGCTTCAAATCATATGTCCAAGTCCATCTGAATAAAGGTTGCAAAATGGTGTACAAAGCCAGTCAACAGATTTGATTTAGTCCATGTTGGGTGTTAAAAAAAAAAAAATGCATCCATTGCCAACACAGAAAAATTGGAAAATTATACAAACATTCGATTGTTGGCCTTCTTTGAAAAACCAGATCCTGCCAATCAGAGCCCATATTTCCAAGCGGTGCTACCTGGGCCAGAACCCAGTGCCAAGTGGTCCTCCCTTGCCCTGTATGGCTCGGTTTGTGAGCCAATTTATCAAAGTTGGGTGTTTAGAGTTTGCCAGCCTCATAAAATTAATTGAGAAGATTTTGCTCTTTTTCAACAGTCTGATGAAGTTTAAATGGAGATATCTCTTCTTAGAAGATTAGCCTGAACACATATAAATTCAAATTCACTTAAGGCATGTTTTTATGATAGATCTTTGATATACTTTTAAATTTCTCCTTTGCTTGTTCCGTGTAGGGATTTTCTTTAAGTCTTTTGGTGTCAATTTTATGTGTTTATATTATTTAAGAAAGTCGTTTAATATTTCACTAGATTTTAAAATATTCACTTAGTTCCCTGGGAAGCTTAGTTGGTTGAGTGTCTGCCTTTGGCTCAGGTCATGATCTCAGAGTCCTGGGGTTGAGCCCCACATGGGGCTCTCTCCTCAGTGGGGAGTCTGCTTCCCTCTCTCCCTCTGTCCTCTCCCTCTCTCTCCCTCTCTTTCTCTCTCTCTCAAATAAATAAATAAAATCTTTTTAAGAAATAAAATAAAACATTTGCTTATAATTTTAAAAATCTTGTTTATATCTGGGATCTTATATCCCTTCTCTTTTTTATGTTGCAAATATTTGTTTTACTCTTTTTATAACACAAGTATGAAGTGATGTCTATTTTTAGTCTCTTAAAATAACCAACTATTTATCAACTTTACTATTTTTCTTAATTTCTGTTTTAATTTCTAAGAACCATTTTCTGGTTTATTTAAATTGTTTCTAGATTATTTGGTTGAATTATCAGTTCATTCATATCCACTCTTTTTTTTAATAATAAAAGTATGCTAAGCTATGGATTTTCCTCTGAATATAGCTTTGGCTACATCCAAGCTATTGGATATTGGATATTGGATTCATATATTGCTACAATATATGAATATTTTGAAGAGTTAATATTTAAGGATTTATCTCCTCTTTGATCTAAAAATTGTTTTAAATTTTCCCAGTGAAATTATCTATTGACTAGAGAAGACTTCATTAAGTTGTAGTGAATTCATACAAAGAAATACTACATAGAATTAAATCACGAGACATATACACAGCAATACGTATGAATGTCACCTACATCCTTTGGAACAAAGGAAGCCAGACACCACAGGTGACATGCTGCATCATTCCGTGTGTGTGACATTCAAGAACAGACAAATTAATCCGTGGCGATGGGAGTTACAACTGTGGTTGCCTCCAGGGAAGGAACACAGACCAGGAAGCAGCACAGGGGAATCTTTATGAGGTTCTGGGTGGTTTGACATTTGTGAAAGTTCATCAAGGTGTACACTTAATGTTTGTGCCCTTTGTGCTATGTAACATATACTTTAATTTTTTAAGGGAGGACACAATCTAGTTTTCTTGCAAATATCATAAAACACTATTGGCAGAGAAAGTGGCCTGTAAGTTAACCCCTTTCTGGAATTTGTTGCCATTTTCCTCTTGGCCAGGGTCATGGTCTCCACGGATTCCTCTTCAGCATTCCTCTCTCCTTCCTCCCTCCACCCCACGCCTAATCTTGCGCCAGGGTGCCCTCTGTCCAGGCAACCCAGAGGGAAGCTGACTCCATGCAGCTCTAGGGGTGGGTCATGAGTGAGCTTGACCAATCACAATGATTCCATCCATCTTGCCCGAGGTTCCAGGGTTAAGCCAATCTATGCATTGTCCAGGCAAAATTTTTTAGATTTGAGGACAGGTATGTGACATCAGTGAGCTCAAATCTGACCAAAAAGAAGGACTTTTATTCCATGGATGGAAGAGAAGTTCCTTCCTCTTTCCCCGTGGATAGGAACCAAGGTCTTCTGCCTCTGTTGCTAACCTGAGTGGATGGAGGCATTGCCAAGGACAGCAGAGTGCAGAAGCAGAAGACCTGTCACCCCTCCCAGGTGCCCACCCCTCCCAGGCCTCCTGCATGTGGGCTTGCACTGTTCCTCCTGGTCTTAACCCTGTGCGACCCTAGGTTTCTGCTCATTGCAGCTAAGGGACCTACCGGCAAGCCAAGGCCATCACCTAATGCTGGGAATGCTCAATGGGCTGAGGAGGAGAATGGCCCCTTTGGATGAAGTTGTATTCATAATTAATAGGTCAAGCTTGTTAATTATGTTGCTGAAATTCTTTCTCTGCTTATTGGTCCACATGATCTACGGAATCCTAAAAGGGGGAATATTGGAGCCTCTTACTGCCATGATCCTGGCTCAGTCAAGCTCTGGTATCAGCGTCTGCACTTAGCGAAACGTTTGACGGGTTAAGGCCCCTGTATGGACATCCTGGGGGATTGTACATTTTATCAACACAAAA